>NC_134366.1:102393139-103021793 GCF_035582795.1 Mycteria americana | reverse complement strand
TTGGTGTCTTTTTCTGAGACAGAAATGGAACTCGAATGTGGCTGGGTAACTAGTGAGGTTGCTACACATGCTAAGAGGAAACAGATGCTTTGCTAGATCTATTAAATCCAAATCCATTACCTAACATCAGTTACCAACTGAAACTAGCATCATATTTCTGTCAGCCTTTTGCAGAATCACCATTTTGTAAATAGGAAGGCTTTGGAGCTTGCTCTCCCAAGCATCAGGAAGTCTTCTTGTACTAAGCTAGAATTGATGCTTTAAAAAAAAAAAAAATAAAAAAAAATTAAAATCTGAATCTTCAAGTAAGGAAGGACTATTTACCAATATCTATACAAAACACACTTATACCTTTTACAAGGAAAAATAATAGTTTCTCTGGAAAAAAAGCAAGCTGCTAGGAGTGAGTATCTTCTTGGCTGTGGGTACATCTTATGTAGTCATAAACCAAACTCGACTAATAAGCAGTATGGCCACTAAAGCGCAGAAGAGTCGACATCGACCTAACCACCTGATTAATTTCTCTACTTTCTTGCAAAGGGTTGGTTGCAATATCCTGGTTCAGAAGTCCTTGCTGCAGAATGGAAGGAGAAGGGGCTGTCTTCCTTAGGGAAGAGGCGGAAAGCCTGCTCAGTACCTCAGCAGCCCATATTGACCTTAGTGGGGTTGTACTTGTATTATCTAACCTGAGCAGTCTAGTTTAAAGTAAGCTGAGGTGTATCTATATGAGTTTGCAAGAACATTGAAGCCCTACGTTCATTACAGAAGAAAGCTCAGACCAGCAGCGTTAATTTCTGTGGGCTTTGTTTGCTTCAATTAAGCAGCAGGTTAGCATGGTAGCAGTTGAGTTATTCTTGGTCAGTGCCCTTCTAATTCAGAGCTTCGCATACATGAACAAAAACCTGGTATAACTGTTGCTTTCCTAGTTTTTAACAGAAATTACATTACTGTCTGTAGAAATTAGGTGGGGAATTAGTATATGTGTGCAAATATATATATTTTTCAAATCCAGGTTTTGCAAAATAAATTACAAGTATCAATGCTTATATTCCAGTGACCTGTGCAGTGAGTACTAAACATAACTTATTTAGGTTATCACACTTCATTTTGTACCTTAATAGAGAAATAAAAGATAAATAATGGGGACAGGCCTATCAAGGCTTTGAAAATCTGCCAGGCATTCATAATAACAAATGATGATTGGTTAAAACTGACCTTCACTGCAACTGATACAGAAATGTGCTTAATAGTACTGGAATAAATTACATACCAGTTGGGAAAGCCAAAGGTTGTTGGTGTTTTGTTTGGGTTTTTTTTTTTTGCAAGCTTTGCAAAAGATTCCACTATTTAGTCACTAAGTTTCTATTTTCATATTCGTTCAGTTAGCGTTTTTGTCAGACACGTAGAAAAAGATAATTCCATTCAGTGGCTCTGGCTATTTTTTTTTTTTTAAATGGTTGTTTCTGTAGCACTCTATAGTTTCTTCTTCTGAGGTCTTAGGTGCCAGTGTATTAAAGGAATAAAAGAATGTATCTGATGTATTTGGAAGGTAAGGAAAGAGTTTATTTTGTATCCTAAGCTGTACTTTTCTTTTAAATCATTGGAATTGTAAATTGATGTTGATATTACAAAGCTTAATTTATTGTTTAAAAATGTAGACACTTCTTGAAATAAAGGTATCATTTTTCTTTTTTATTTTTATAGGAATAAAGTATTGGTTAATGTTTTCAGTATAGTTTTCTTGGGTTTTGGAACTGTTTTGAACAAAAAATATTACAGCCACCATTTTATGCTTATTGGTTATACAGCTAATGGTGAAATAAAGCATTTTTTGCTATATGGTTTTACTGTGGCATTATTCAAGAAGAAAATAAGAGTTGCGTAAAAAAGTTACTGACATTTTTAATCCTTTTAAAAAATAATCACACATGGCTGCAGCTTGAATTTTATCTAAGCAAGCAAACATGTATGGAAAGTGTCTGCTCCGTATAGATACAGTGTGTAATTCTTTTATAAATAGCTTGCTGGAGAAGTAAAGCAACCAAGTAAGCCACAAATTCTTAGGAGTATTTCACTTACAACAATTTTATAAGAGGATTGTCTCGATTAATTAGACCAATAAACCTTTGCACTTGTGAGATACAAGGCCACAGAAGCAACTGTTTGAGCGTAGCTTTTCTTTTTTGCTGCTATGTATAAAATGTGCAGACTACCCTTCCTTTTGGGATTTCCCATGTCCTCACGGTACTCCCCAGAGATGTCTGAGTAGCTGTATCTTCTACACCCTCTGTTGCTCCAGGGTGGTTGTCACGTCAACACAACTAACCAGAGCCCAGTGATGCTGTTCTTGAATTATTTCTGTTTACATGTGTATGTAAAATGCAAGTTTATAAGTTTCAAAATAGAAAACACACTGAAGATTGAATCCAACGCTACCAGATGGATAGAGCATTGACCTTAAAATATGTTTGGGATTTGGTTAAGAACTGGGATGGTTGTTAGTAAGCACTTTTTGCTGTTTACAAGACATGGCTCTGCCTACTGATTAGTCTTTTTAAGCTTGAGGCCAATAGTCCTTCACGATGAAGCTATGAATTCAATGAAATCTTGGTGAAAGAAAGTACAAGGCCAAAACCAACCGTCTGGGCAGCTCAGGCATGGGATATGCATGCAGGTTCGAATCTCTTATAGGTGCATTAAAAGCTACCAAGAAGAAGGTTTTGCTGGAAATCCATATGAAGCAGCTTACAGAAAGATGTACCAGTGTCTTCGCAGCTTGTTAGCAGGATAGGGTGCAGAAGTGCCTTCTGGAGGAGATAAGGCAGAAGTAGACTCCAAGCCCATGGCTGTATCATCAAGACTTGCACAGCTACTTGCTAGTGGGCAGAAGAAGGCCTTAACGTGCCTAGTGTTAAGGGCAATTTCCGACAATGCAAAGCACCAAGGTATTCCATTCCTCCGCACAAGGCAATCCTTTAAAATCCTTATGGTACCGGCAACCCCATGGAGGAACAGGGTGCTCTGCCAGGAAGCCAGCAGTATGGAACAGGTGTCCTTATGTAACTCATGTCAGGCAAAGACAATTGGGAATATATATGTCAAACTGGCATTTCCTAATATAGGTATTATTTCCATGTATAGCTTTTTGGTGCCATATCTCAGTGATACAAAGACTTTCAAATTTCATCTTGATTTGGGATTAAATTCCTTTTTTCGGTCAGTCCTAGTATAAAGTAACTAAATTGATTTCCGTGTACTAAAAAATAAATATGCAATGGTAGCATGTGCAAAAGCTAATCTGCTAAGAAAGCTTGTCTTTTCATTTGAATGACAAAATTCAAAGTTTTCCATTTTTTAAAAAGAAGGACCATGTGAGAATAGCTGAAAGGTGTTTGGGGGAGGCTGAGATCAGTGCTGCTGATCTCTGCCAGTTCAGTTTCCCAGGTCCATCTCCAGGGATGAGGGACATCGGTATTTCACTGGAGCATACTAAAAGGCCAGACTCAGTGTAACTCATGTGCAGTCTCGTGTATTAGTCTGACACTGCTATTGGGGAGCTCAGACACCTGCAACACCCTGTATTTTAAAGCAGAGGTATTCATTTATTTTTCCTGTTTCATTGAGTTTAGCATCTACCCGCAGAAGACGCAACATTGTCCATAACAGGAGCCTTTAGTTCTTCTATGCACCAATTACAATGTAAAAAATAAATTATGTGACACTGATAGAAAAAGCTTCCTGAGCGCTAGCTCTGTGTCTCAAGCGTAGCGGGTAGTTGTATCAGGGGCACTCGGATTGCCCTGGCACGCGTGATGGCGTGGGCTAAGGTGTCAGTAATGCTGCTGGTAATACTGAGATGGAGGGGTGTGTGAAAAACAGCACTGACTACATCAACGTACCCCGCAGAATACCATAGGAGTACTGATTGCTAATGGGTTTGGTCCTACTTAAGTTTAACTTTGGCCTTTGGAGCCTTCTGTGTCAGTACAAATGCCCTGAGCTTTTAGACCTGATAAATTCTCATTTGAAATTAAACACTGAATGTTACTCCTTGCAAACTACAAAGCGATTTGTTGTCCTTTTTGAGTATGTGGGTCCTCAGCTCTACTCTGGGTAGCTCTGCTCATGCATGTTCGGAGGAATTAATACACAGGTAAGGTAAATGTGTGTAGCTCTTGAGCTTCTCATTCATTTACACAGATTCCAAGTTAGTATAAGCTTGCTGGTTTCAAAAAGGGCCAACTTACTTACGTATAATACTTAGCCTAAAAGGATGTAGTGACTCCATCTGGTTACATGCCAAAAACTGAAGTGCCTTTTCCCTTTGAAGATACTTGTTGCCATATCCAGATGGGATGCAGGTGTCATTTTTTTGTTCAGAAGAGTCACGGCTGTATTAATTTTACCTGTGCTGCTGGGCTTTTTTTTTTTTTAATTTAAGAAATACTATTACAAGAAAATCTACTCCCTTTGCTTAAGTTTTCTTCAGAAATCTTATTGCTGAGGACACTTGCATTTTGAATAGAGAATATAATTTTTGCCCTCTGTGAGAGTTGCTCGCAGTAAATTTACTGTGATAGTGCAGCTCTGCTACTTCTGTAGCTCTGCCTGCTGCATCAAATGAGATGTCGGAGCAGGGGCAAGAGCCTCTAGCTGTTTCAGGCACGCAGCTGGGAACGTACCAGCTCTCTGTAGCAGCTCTTCCTTATACAGTGAATAACGTGCCTAGTTTTGAAGAGTAAAGCAGAAACTGAGGAGAAGCAGAACTTCCAGCTCAGGTAAAGTTAGGACTGAACAGAGCCTAGATGCTACGCAGAAGGCCTACAGGACCAAAGTGTGCTTAGACCTGCAGAAGCAGGAGGATGACAATTTGAAAGGAGCTTCTTCCTCCTCTTCCTCTCCCCATCCCCCTTAGATTTTTACTAAGGAAAACGGGCCGTTCCGCTGCAGTCCCTGTGGCAGGGCACTGCAGCCAGCCTGAGCCCCCTTGGGAGTGGGAAGGTTTCTTCCCTCCTATGAAGCCGTCTGTTCTTTCATGGCCTGATGCAGGTCATGCTGTTATTTTCCTGTTTGTCCTCTGTTACTCCACTTGACAGATACAGCAGTGAGTACTCAGAACTGGCCTGGTTAAAGAAGGGGAAAATAGTTTAACGCTCCTGAGCTGTGTAACTAAGAAACCCCATCTTAGCAACTGCTATTACAAGAGGAGTCTTAAAGGTTTGCTTAAATGGCATTTCTTTCAAATACTGTCTTCTCCTCTATCAAGTGGATACGAAGGGGGTGTATATAGAGAGAGATATATGTGTATGCGTACACACATATATATATATATAATTGAACATATAAATGAATAACAAAAGTAGCTCCAAAAAGGGCAGAGAAGGCATAAATTCAGTTTGACATCTCAACCATAAACAGAATTAAAAAGGGAGGAGTCTAAAATGAAGACGGCAATACAGGTAATATAAATAATGTATAAAAAGGAGTGCTTTTTTCTACTGTGCCACAGTAATCTTTGTACTAAAGTAAAAACTTGATTCACACTGTTGAAAAAATCTGTATATAACCTGGTTTTATTCTTTACATGCATAGCATTTGCTTTTGCAGATTCCTGTAATACATGCATAGATTTACTTGTTCAATTAACACTGAATGTTGCTTGCTTTATTGCCATCTATGTAAAACTGTTTGCTTTTTTGTCATTACAAGGTTATGTAGATTGAGGGCTTTTTTAAGGCTAGTGATTTAGAAAAGTGATTTCCTGGTATTTGAGGGAGTTTAGATGCAGAGAATAGGAAAAATAAAATACTTTATGTAGCCATGATTGCATTCAGTATGTATTTAAACAGATTGACTTATGTATTGTGTCTTGTTTCCTTAATCAAACCAATCATTATTCAAGTTTATCATCTGGTACAATTAGGGCGCTTGATTTTGTGCAAATAACTATCAAATCTAATCCCACTTCTAAAGGTCTTTCAAGCTAATTCAGAGGAGAGACAAAACAGTTTCTATGTGCACAATCAACCAAACAATGATATATAAGGAAGCAGGTGTACGACATCCTCCTTCTAGTCAGCCTAAATACAGAAACAAGTAAATGTACTCTGTTTTAATAACTGCTTGGTAATAGAAATGATGCCACAAATAATTTCAGCAGACATTTTAGGAGCAGAAGTTGAGCCATGTGAACTGGGAGAGTTTCTGAAGCATCCAAGTGGAAAGGGAACAGTATTGCATGGAGCCTGGATTATCCAAGTATAGCAAGCAAGAAAGAAGGAAGTCATAGAAAGTGGAAGTGAAGCATTGGCAACGTGCCTTGAGAGGAAGCCCACATAGTGCAGAGCCCTTTCTGGAAAGAGAATTGAAACCCTGGGCAAAAAAAACCTTGTTCTCACTGTGACCCTATTGCTTCATGGAAACAGGATCTTGATGGAACAGCAATGATTGTTTAAAAAGTTCATACAAAAAAAAAAAAACAACTACTTTTCTAATGCAAGGATCTTGGTAGCTTTCTTGTATTCTGTATTTATGGGGCTAAAAAGGTAGCAATAGCTGAAATTTTGCAAAAGAGAATACATTTTTTGTATAGCCCCCAATGGACAAGGTACTGTGAACAACTTGTATCTTGTCGCCAAGCAAAGTTTGGTTTACAATAGTGTGAGATGCAGTTATTTATATCTCTTCTCCGAATGGGTAGGGTTAGGTGCAGAGACTGTGTGGTGCTCACAGACACAGAGCAAAACTGTCAGATCAGGGAACTTAAGTTGCAGGCTGAGGTGTGGTCCTGTGCCCATGCCAGGGCTGATGCCAGCTCCCAGAATGATTCACACGTGTTCCATGGGATGCTCTACTTGTGGAAAAATATTCTGTGGAGTTCTGCACCGGAGAAGTTTCACACTAAAAACAATTGTATTGCTGGCTGTAGCTGGTGGTACGGTAGCAATAGGGTTGGGTGGCTGCATCAGGACTAAGCAGTTTACAAGACGGTGAAATGTTTGGTTCTCCCAGGACGAATTTTTTCCCCCCTTCTTGAGTGTAGCCAACTCAAGAGAAGGGTTCATCTCAGCTGCACCGTGCTCCCCCTCTAGCAGCGATTGTCCCTTCCTTATCCTAGTTTGCTCTCCTCCATCACTCGCAACACATGTGCCTCCCCTGCACACACAGCAGGCAGTGTTAAATTCTGGTCATGCCGAGTGGGTAGAAGTGGGTGAGTTGCTGTTGTGCTGGAACAGATGGCGTCTGCAATGCAGCCACCAGTTATGTGCGTGTGTTGTAGGTGGTTGCTAAAGGAAAATGGGATAATTTAGAGTTTTTGTTGAAACGGTTTGTTAGTTTGCTCTTCTTTATTGGGGATGGAACAGTTAGAAAGCTGAGGTCAGTTTGTTTTTTTTCAGTGGCCGGTGGTTGCCAGTTGTTTGGTTTATTTAGATGAGGGGAGCTTGGTGCATTGGGCCAAGGTAGCATGATGGGGATGGTGAAGAGGAGGGGAATCTAACTGATTATTTTCTGTCTCTTGATAACTTGCAAGTGGCCGGATTTCTGGACCACAGTCCACAACTTCCAGGTGTTCTTATCTTCCTCTGTTATGTCCCCACCACTTATTGCAACCAAGACCCCCGCTCAGGTCGCCTGCCGCTCGCACCTTGCCTGCCCAGCCTGGTACCGCAGCCTGCCAGCTGGCCCTTTCCCTTGCAGTGAAAAGCCTGCAGCCACCCACCAGGTTTCTCCTCCCGTGAATCCCTGAAGTCTCTCAGCCTCCTGCCTCTCACCTGAACTTTCCCAGGCCCATGTGTCCCTCCTCAGGCAGCTGCAGCACTCAGAGGCTCTTCACCAGCCCCTGGCACAGTGACCACCTGGTCCCTGCCCCAGGGGCTGGCGTGCTGTGCCCTTGTCCTTGGAGACCCCCTTCTCCATGAGGGGACAGTTTAAAGAAGGTGCAAAGGAGCCATGGAGGGCAATGGCTGGCAATCACCCCAAGGGCGCTGGTGAGCTGTAATGGGCCACTCCTGCCCCCTGGATTTGTGGCCCTGTGTTGGGTTTTGGGGTGTTTGGGAAGTGTCCCATAAGATCCCAGTCAACTCATCTGTGTTAATGGTTTTCCTTTAGGAAGGGCACTGAAGGTTGGTTGGTTGGGTGTAGGTTTTTTAAGAAGTTTTTTTTGTAGTCATAACAAACATCTTGATAAAAGTACTTTTTGTTGCAATGTTTCATTTGTGGTGGATATTTTTTTTTTAGCTAAAGAGATTTTAATCATGAGGGGTTTCCCCCCTCATGAGGGAAGATCTGGCAGAACTTGGAGGAGCAGGTAGAGCATTCATGTCCAACAGCTGGTGGACAATTTTTTTTTTTTTTGTACAAAACAAATTGCAGATGTCCCTTGAAGACCTGTGGTACCAACAGTAGGCACTGAATTCCCTTGTTCGGTTGTGCAGTAGAGTCTGACTTCTAGAGAGATGCAACCCAAGTTTTACTGCCTTCTCAGTAACATTGTACTGTGAGCTCCTGTCCAATAAAATTAGAAGCTAATTCACATATGTTGCATAGTTCATGGCTTAATTTTTCCTGCTGAGTGGTGTAAGGTATTTATCACCTGGTTTAATAGATTAGATCTCTGCCTGTACCACCCCACACTCTGCTGCGTGTGGATGGAGGCTGACAACTCTGCCTTTATAAAAGCGTTCCTTGCTCAACCCCATGACTAATGCAGATAATTATTTTTAAAACAGCTCTGGATGCCACTGCAGTGCGCTTTCATGTGCACGCAGAAATGTGTATTTACATTCATCTGACGTTTGTGAACCCCCGGGTGCTATGTAAATCTTACTCTTACCATGCGGTTTAAAGAAATACTTTGTAGGGCTAGAGTCACAGTGGGGAGCCAGCTCCTGTGGTCAGGATAGCCAAAGATACAGAACAGTGAATGTAAAATAAATACATAAAGATAAACATTAAAGAGATCTCATTTCATGGCACATTATTAAACTCCTGTATTCCCAAAGACCCTCGAGGTTGGTCCATTTCACACGGCAACCGATTATTTTTCCTTTTCAAACCTAGCTGAATGTGGAACAAAAAACCCCACCTCAAAACCAAAACAACAGGGGGAAAAAAAAAATCACAAACCCCCCCAAGCCTCTCTTAGATTTTACATCCTGGTATGGCAATGGGTTAAAAACTAGATTGACTTGACGTGATCATTTTTAATGAGTTGGTGACGGTGGTTTCTTGTATCTTGGTTGCTTACTGCATGTTCACATATAATTAGATAATTGGTTACAGTGCTTTTCTAGGAATTGAAACTGAAGCCACTTGCTCTATTATCCTTGGACATTTCAGTCATTTTTTTAAGATGAACATCTTGCTTGTCTCTTTTTCCCATTATCCAGTGCCATTCTTTTTCCAAGTGCTCAGCAAAAACTTCCAGTGGTTCTGATTTGTTCCCCTGCAGGCTGATGAGCACCCTGGATGCATTTCCTCAGGTCTAGCCAGTTAAATAAACTCAGGTGTTTTCTACCTTAGCGGACTAATCTTTGCCTTGCTCCTTTTCTGGTACCATCTTAGCTCTTCCACCCCTTCCCTGGGCGTTATTCTTCTGCCCATCCGTGTCCTAGCTGGATCCTTTTCAGTGAATACTAAAGCAAAGCGGCTTTAATTGCTCTGCTCCTCAGTGCCAGCTGCTCCCTTCCCACTGAGAAGTGATCATTATTGTCTTGCTAATATATTAATTTACATACTTTCCTGTTAATGTTGCTGTTCTCTGGGTCTGTTCTGGGTTTTGGCCTTTGATTTTACCCTTATAAATTCATGCTTTTCTGTCGTGCTTCTCCTGAATTACCCTATTTCCTATTTTTCGTATTCTTCTCAAGTTTCAGGCTGTTGCATAGCTCCTGATGGAGCCAAGTTGCTCTCCTGCTATGCTTCCTCCGCACTGGCATAGCATGTGTGTTGTGTGCTTTTAATACTATTTCTTTAGAGAGCTACCCATCCTCTGAAACGCTCTCTTCCGTTTAACTTTCCAGAAAATCGTTGCCATCATATTCCAAGAAGCTCTTGAGCCTATTGCCCATTTCATAGCTTTCTGTTGGGAAAGGGGAAGGCTACCAAAGTCTCCAATTAATGGCTTAAAAAAAAAAATTTAAAAAAGAAAGAAAATAAATTGAAACTGTCTACCTAATGTTCCTTGTTAGATGACCTGTAGCAGACCTCTCGTGTGTCCCATGCTGCTGCTTTCATTTTCATTACTAGGTAGAGACTTCTAAGTTTATCCTTGTGTCCTGTCAGAATAAAGACAGAATATAAAAATAAATAAAATGATTCATTGATATACCAAACTAATTATTTTTTTCTTGTTGGCCCTTCCTAAACAGCTATAAACTTATTTCATAATAGTACGGTCACATGTGTCACCTAACAAGGTTTTGGTATTCTAATTACTTTCTAATCAATGACTTCAGTTCCTTTTCAACTGGTCTATTCCCCTGGTAAGGGAAAGTTTTCCAGAGAGCGTTTTTATTTTTAAAATAAATAAATAAATAAAGTTTTGCTAAAAACCCTCTCATTTCATGGAGATTCATTTTTATGATCAAATTTATTCTAGGAAAGTTGTTTGCTTTCTTTCCGCTCTCAGTGTACACACAATCTGGAGCACAGAGGGAGTCAGATACAAAGGGGTGGGAAAAGCATCTGTGTGCACCAGTGAGGCAGGGAAAGCATGTTTGCGTCAGTGGTAAGCAGACAATTTTGGGAAAGAGGAGGGACAGGACATCCTCCCCGAGTACCCCCAAGCTCTGCCCATATTTAACAAAAAAAATAAAAAGGAGCTTGGATTTGGTTCATTCATCCAGCCCTTTGAAGAAGCATAGAGTAGATGGCTTGACGCGTCCTTCTCGCCACCGGAGACTCCCAGCCACCCTGAGTCCTAACGCTGCTGCAGCTTTAGCTCAGTGGGTGACTCCCGGGGAGGCTCTCGTGCTCCTTGGAGCAGCTCTGCTGCTGCTTGCTGAGGACAGAGGAAAAAGCCCAACAGTTGACTGATGTGAGCACGAGCGATGCAGCTGGTGGAGAAGCACAAGGGAGCTGCTGTGTCTGGTCTTGATCGTAACAGAGGATTTAGCTCATAGCTGTGTCTGTTCTGAAGGCCACCCAGCAGAGATGAGAAGCGAAGCAGGCCCTTCTCCTGCCTTTTCATTATTTAACCTCTTCTGTTTTGCAGCAACTGAGCATAAGAAAACAAAAGGTTTCTGAAGAAGGCTATTGTGAATGCAGGGAGTTATTTTCTTTTGCTTTGCAGCACACAGCATTGATTAGCTAAAGTAAAATATGTCATCGTGACATTTTATCCCCTTCTTTGAGAATGGATTAAGGTAATTAGCAGGCTGGAGAAGCTGGTTGCTGCCTCCCCAGGAACCCCAGTAAGATCTCTTGGCACTTTGGGCCTCCTTGGCTTTTATATGTGATTTTTTTTTTTTTTTTGCACATCAATTTGCTACTCCTAATGAATCCAGGAACCAGAAAGACGGATTTCTGCAGCCACCATCCCTCTCTCAAGGAGGAAATTCAGTAGTGCATGCAGTGACTCTTTAACACACTGACACATCTTTTCCCTCTTCTGGTGATGAAGCAATGAGCAGAGCAGCAGATCTGTGCACTAAAAATGACTTGCTGTCCAACCCCGAGATCCGCTTGGCCTGTCTACCATCGACTATTTCTGGATACAACAGGAAGATTACTTTGCTTGCTGTTTTCAAAGTACAAGGTGGTATTATGAAAACTGACCTCAGTGATCTCCATGGACACTTCTGTTGGACAAGTTCTCATGGATAGTGCCTGCTGTCTACAGGAGTACAGAACTCCTCATATGAAAAAGAATACATCCAATAAAAATAATTATTTTTTTAGTCAAACCAGATGTCATAATGCTTCCTGAATTATATTTTAGGCTTTACTAGACAGCCTCCCTTGCCTGACATCGCCAACAGGGAGCAGCAGTCTTCGTCCTACCCTGCACCCAGTGAGGCATGCCTTGTGTAAGCCTGACTGGGAGCCCCAGTGTGCAGAAGAGCCTGGGCTCAAAAATGGCAAACCACAGATCTTATCAGGCCCTCAGTGGCACTTAGAGCTAAAACCACTCCAGTATTATTTTTTTTCACCCCCACTTTCATCTCATTTTCCATGGAAAATATTAACAATGCAACTTTTTTCATCAAATGTTTTCCCTTGGGCTAGAAATTCATTTTCTGCCCTCTTGAAATTCTTGTTTGTTAGACCCCAGGGGAGGAATGCAATATCTGAGCCTGGGATGCTGAAGTAGCACACATACAATATTCTGACAAGCAATAGAAAAGCGAATCTATTGTATTTGCATCTCACAGCAGCTGATGCTAATGTGTAAAGCTAAAATAAATCCAAGTGATATCATAGATTTATGATCAATACTTAAGCAAGTTGTTTACTTAGTAATCAGAGAGGCTAATGATGATTAGATCTGTCTGGAAATACTCTGGCCTGCAATAAATAACATTTTTATCTCCTTGCATAAATGAATTTGATCTGAAAGTACCAAAGGGCTTAAAAACTAAACAAAATCTTTCCTTCAAGCTGTATATATGCTTCTGGATGCCTCAGAGGCAGTCTGCTTCTTTTTTAAACAGCAATAAGTGCATTGGAAGCAAAGCTCATTGGAACACTTCTGCAAACAGCAATTTGAAAGAGAAATGCAATGAACAGAGCCGAGCCGGAGCAGCAGTTCCAGCCCGGCACGGCCATTATCTGGATTAACTGCCAAAGAGCGCACGGGCAGAGGTCCATGTTCCTGGGTTTGTACAAGTGCTGAGAGGTTCCCTGGAGCCCATGCGAGGGAAGGGATGGCCTCTGTGTTCCCTCTCCTTCCCACTTTTCTTTTCCCTCCTGGTTGCCCCCCCCATGACTTCTGAGGAGCGGTTTCTAGCTGTTTGCAGTGTCTTGAGACAGCAGGGGTGCGTGTGTATCCTGAGGTAGCAAATGCAGGGCGGGGAGCACAAAATCTCTTAGAGCTCCGTATTTTTCAGTCTCTGTGCAGTTTGTGCCTGCAACTAGACTAACGCTAAAGGAAACATCTGTAACTTGTAAGAGCAGGGAGATGAGCGGCTCCCACCGCAGCGTGGCACCCATACAACAGGATGCTCAAACCGCCCAGGTTACAATATGTGCTTAGACGAGCAATTTCCCATCTGGTGGAGCAGGATGCCCATTTCCCAACTACAGATGGTGCCCAGGTTGATTCAGCAGATCTTATAAAGGGGCTTGCAGGGGTTTAGTCTAGCCAACCCTCTGGCTAGAGAAGAACGAAGAGAGGAGAGCCAAGCAGAGCCGAGCCCTGCAGCAAGGACAGGGACGTCACCTCGATGAACGGCAGAAGAGGCTACGGAGAGGGTGCCTAAGCAATGCTGCCAGCAGGCACAGCCACCCGAGCTTTGAGGCTGGTCTGTCACAGCGTTACTCTCCTGTGAAGTTAACCAGCAGCAATCAGTGCTGGCAACAGGCAGGAGAAGGCACGGGGGGATGAGCTGGGCCGATCGCACCTGGTAAATGTCAGAAACCAGCCTGCTGTGAAGCGGTCAGAGATTAAAATGGCTGTAAGTGTGAGGTGCTCCGGTTTGCTACTCAAGAGGATTGTTTCCTAGAGCAGAGGCTGCTTGAAAGGAGGGAAGAGCTGGCACTGCAGGCGATATTGGGGATGTTGCCATGGCCACCGTGGAAGCTCAGGAGAAGGAGGGGGGACAGAAGGGAGCACAGAAAGTGGGCGATAAGGCGGCTGCAAGGCAAACCTCTATTAATCATCCTGGGAGCAGTTCCCTGCCGGTCAGCAGCGCACAGCAGCCTAAAATCCAGCTGACGCTGCCCTGACACCTCTGAAGAAATTCACCGGTCGTTTTTCTGCATGTGAGCATGGCACCTGTGCTGGTGGAGCAGAAGCATAAAGGATTTTTTTTTTGCGTGCATAGCCTGTGTCCGTGTCTGATGTTGGATTGGTGAAAGGGAATTTAGCTAATAACAGACACGATGCAAAATTTTTTGCGTCTTTCAGTCCTCTGTAAGGTGCTGCCAGCCAGGCTGGTACAGTCCTCGGCTCCAGTGCACTGGGCTCGGATGTAGCTGGGTAAACATTTTCCATTCCCATGTATTATTCACTGTAAGATTTGAGTATTTTATCTAAAGCAGGTTCTTGACATTCACTTACATTCCCTTTCTCTTCCTTCCCCTTTCCTCCCCCACAGCCCAGGGAACAAATAAGGTGAAAACACGAAGTCAGAATCCAAACTGGTTCCTGCAAGCAAGGAGGGTGAGAGATGCTGATGGAAGCTGGCTGTAATTGGAAACAACTGTTGTATGGAGAAGGGAGAGCTGGGATAGGTGTAAAAAGCTCTTGTGTTTGCTTGAGTGCTTAGAAATATGTGGATAATTTATTCCTGGGATGAGAGGTGCCACTGCTGGAGAAAGGGATGCAGGCAGAGAAAACATCCTCTGTGGGAGGATTTCTTGCATTAAGTATTCTTTAATCTCTATTTCTGCTGCGTGTATCATTTTGGTACTTAACAGGGGACATACACTCGGCTTGAAGAGGAGCGGCTGAAAGGTGACACGTTTTCCTACAACTCAGCTTGCAGCCAGTCACAGAAGAGAAGGCTCCGGGCAGACCTGATTGCAGCCTTTCCGTACTTAAAAAGGGGCTTATAAGAAAGATGGGGACAAACTTTGTAGCAGGGCCTGTTGCGATAGGACAAGGGGTAATGGTTTTAAACTGAAAGAGGGTAGATTTAGACTAGATATAAGGAAGAAACTTTTTACAGTGAGGGTGGTGAAACACTGGCACAGGTTGCCCAGAGAGGTGGTAGATGCCCCGTCGCTGGAAACATTCAAGGTCAGGCTGGACGGGGCTCTGAGCAACCTGATCTGGTTGAAGATGTCCCTGCTCATTGCAGGGGGGTTGGACTAGATGAGCTTTAAAGGTCCCTTCCAACCCAAACCATTCTGTGATTCTGTATCTGCTGACTTTAGCGACTGCTGTTGCTCCTGTAGTGCTTGGAAGGGAACTCTGTCAGCAGGATAGGAGCTCGACGTGCCGCTTCATCCCCTGTAATCATGAGAATTGCTGAGTGGTGTATCCCTCTTGTTGTGCCAAATTGCCTTGTCACTTGTAAGTGAAGGACCTTCCTTGGAGCAATGGGTAAGCAAAGGGGATTCTCAGACAGCGAGTTTTACAGGTCTGCTGCAGACTCTGTCACTGCAATGGTGTAATTTATTCAACTGGAAGGCTAGGACGAGAAAATAACCCCTGGAAAGCCCTGCAAATGCCAGCTTTAATCGGAAAGGTGGTCATGGGCTCATCTCAAAGCTCCTCACTTGGCTGGAAGCTGTGTCCTCAGGAAAGGAAGGGATCCCAGAGGCTGCCTAATCTAACATGGCATCTCACATGCTTGTTTGTAGCCCTTGCTTATTTGTGGATCCAAGACTGCTCTCCAGAATCTCCTGTACTTGTCAGCTTGAAAGTACCATCCTGCCTGAGCCTTTGTAACAGCCTCCCAGCAAGTGCCCAGGGAAATCCCAGCACTGTGGAAGTCAAATGGCTTGAAAAAGCAGAGGTTTTTGTCGTGGATCTTGGGCAGCCCCTTTATGTTTTTGTGATGTCAAGATATTTGAAATTGAAATGATCTGATTTGAGAAGCTGGGCTTCTTTGTCTTACTGGGACTGATGCTATTACGCTATCTGAAGAGCAAACTTCAGCACTTCTGCAGTCCCCAGGACGGATTCCCCTCCGTTAGCATTAGCAGATGTCACTGGTGGGTTTGCTGACTCGGACACAAATGGAGGAAACCCACCCCTCGCTCGGTCGTCCCATGTGAAAGAACTGGTGCCATGGCAGACCTTTGCTGTATGGGGCTTGTTCTCCTTTCAGAGACAGCGAATATTTTAGGCTGCATAATTTTTCTGTCTGTATTGTGCCAGCTGGACAAATATACTCTCTGTTCCCTCCCCTCCCTTTTGACACACTGCTGGGGACCAAGACTTGCTCTGTTTACGATTTCTGTGAACAAGGTGGAGAGGTGTGGGCTAGCGTTGTTTCCTTGCTCATTTGTTTTTCTCATCTTCTTGACTTGTGCTGGGACAGCTGGTCTTCTGGAGCACGCACAATCTTTAATTACAGCAGTTATCAAGTGTTTAGACTGTGAGAAGGTCAGCTCACTGCTGAAGAAGCTAACTGGTCTTTGGGTTTTCCTTAGCTGATGCAGCACCAGCCACTCTTTGGTAGCAGAGGTGGCCGCTTGCAGGAAATAACTCATCGGTAACTTTGGAGTGCTTGCATCACCCTCTTCCGCTCAGCATCTCCTCTGGCCCCGCTCTTTCTCCCAGGCACTACCGATTTCTTCTTTTGCGATTTTTTTAGGTCTTCCTTCTCCCAGCAGACCCAAAAGCAGTTCAGCACAATGTGCCGCTGCTCCGTGCTCGCCTGTAAATTCACAGTACTGAATAGTCAAGCAGCTGCATGCAGAATGAAACACAAAGCCTCGGTCCAGCTCCTCAGTGTTGAGGGGTGTGATCATGTGGGTTTTTCTAGTTACAAACTCTTTTCACTCCCAAGCTGCCTTCGTGCTGCAGCTGTACAAGTGACTACAAGCTTCACTGTATAAACACTCTTGATTTTTTGAATTGGAAAGGATTGCAATGAAAAGCTGAATGCTGCAATGGCCTTTCTCCCACAGAAGCACGAATAGCCTCTTGGAGGAAGAGGAAAGGTAACGCATGACAGAATTGCAAAGCTGGTATGTTGTCCTTCTGCAGGCCCAGGTAAATGTAAGGGGTCCATGTAAATGTTCAAGCCCTTCCACTTGCAAAAAACTTTTCCTTTTCCTCCTGGCACTGGGCCAAATCGTAGCAAACTTCTGGATCAGCTTTCTACTAAAGCAAGCTGGAGTATCAGCTGCTCAAAGCCCATCTTCTTTTATTTATACTCATTTACTAGATTTAGAGCATAGAGCAAAGGTCATCTCAAGCAGTGTACAAAGAAACCCCTTCTCAAAGAAAGTTCATCCTTATGAGCCCAGAGTTGTGGTTTCGCAGGTTTTCTCTCTAAATACAGGGAATAAACCTCAGAGCAAGCTCCCAGCTTCATGCCACAATTTCTCTCAAAACAAGACTCCTTTATTTAAAAAAAAAGAAAAAAAAAAAAAGAAAAAAACCCCAATCCCTAACACTGCAATATTTTTTTGAAGATTAAAAACTTGCTCAGAAGAAATAGACAATCTAACAGGGCCACCTAGTGATACCACCAGTGACAAGGTACAGCAAGGACTACAGCAGATCCCAGCCTGTTCACCAGTCTGCTCCACGCAGCAGAAGAGGAACGGAGAAAGACACGCTGGTGCCTACGTTCCCAGGCGCTCTGGGGTCCCCATCTGAAACTGGGCTCGTAGGTCTTTTTACAGCACCTAGCACAACTGGGGCACCTGCTCTGGATGGATTAATGCTGTTTCTAGAGGAAACCAAGCATGGATGTTGTGAAAGAGCCTGCACCAGATCCCACCTCTTCCAAAGCCCAAGATAATACCTTCTCTGCAAGGGAGAGATACCATGTTGTTCCGAGGCAAAATTATTACTAAACCCAGTTGCTTTTAAGCTCTTTTTGCTTTTTTTTAAGGTTATCTGTGAAGCTGCCTTTATCGGTTTTTGCTGCCTGATTTCTACGTGCCTTTAAGGGCTGTGTAGTTAGCATACCACAGCCTGCACCTTTGCATAAAAAGCCTGGCATTTAGGTAAGATTGAAGGAGAACCCTTTATTTCTCCTACCAATTTCCCTACAGCCAGGTGCACCTCATCTCCTGACTCGTAAAACAGTAAGCGCGGTAGCGTTCATGCCTGAGGAAGCAAGCAAAAGCCTTGAGACAACAGAGTTAAAATATTGAGCAGATCCACTGGTTTCTTGCAGAACCAGCCCACGGGCTGTTTAGCCGGACACTGTGGTCACCTTTTGCAGGAATACCTGCGGATAAAATCATCTTGCCAGCTCACCCTACAAGCATTTGTGGGGGTGCAGTTACGGGCCCATGCAATGCGTTAGATGGGGATAGGCCATGAGGTTTTAGCCTTTGCAGAAGTTGGCAAATTGGCCTAATGGAGCTTTAATATATATTTTCTGTTAGGAAAGAGGTGGGTCCGGTCAGCTGAGGCAATCCGTTTCGGCAGCCCACTGTTTCTTGGGACCATGGGAATGTGCGCCTGTTTTCCCAGGAGCAAATTTGGTTTCAGCGATCATCTGATGAAGCACGCACCTCACGCGCAAGCTGCCTTCACCTAGCACGAGCAGGGGGCTTGCAGCGGTTGCACTGAGACGTGGTGGGGCTGTGCCAGAGGACCCCGCCTCTCTGAAGGGTCTTGGGGGCTTTCTCAGGCACGTTAAAGCTTGTCTTTTTGCTGGTGACAGTACAGCACGTCATTAATATAGGAAGGGCTTGCTGAAAATTCATTCAACTTTCCTTGTGCCAGCTATTACATTCACTTTTTCTGTGACGCTCAGCTCAGACGATAGCATAGGCCTGTGTGTTTCACGTTTGCATATAACTTGTATAGATTTGCAAATGGAAAGGTACGTGTGTCCTGGGCTTTATTTGAATATGCTTTTAATTACAGGGAAACTGAAATTAAACAGTCTTCAGAGTCTCTTGTTCCACAAGAAGGCAGAACCTCAAAAAATCATCAGTTTCGCTCTGTGCTCTGACTTTGCCTCGTTACGCTAATATTTGTGGAGGAGTGTTATGTTTGATCAGTCATTTTTCATTACTTAGAACAAAATTTCCATTAGTAAGTCTTTAAAAAGAATTGAATTTTTTTTTTTTTTTTTTTTAAATCTGAGTTTTGGTCCTAGGAAGACCTGGTAACGTCTCTTTGGTCTCCTCATGGCGTGGGACATGCTAGGTCACTATCCGTTTTGTAGGACAATGAAACGGCAGGGATGGATGCTGACTGATTTGCCCCAGACGAGTCCAGTGGCAGTGTCGGGCAAGTGACCTGGACCCTGACTCTGTGGCCTGCTCTAGAAGCTCAAGCAAGACTCTGGATCCTGAACAGTATGCACAAGTCTCGTCAAGTCCTCCCAAAGAATAACCTTTTCTCACACTCTCCTGCAAAATTATGCATCTGGCCAGCTGTTGTCTGGCATGCGCTGTACTAAACGTGATATATGCTTTTGTTTTCTGTCTCGTTTGTCTGAATTGCTACATCTGGGCTCTGGGATCTCAGAGATATCCAAATATGTCCAAGGTGCAGTGCCAAGGGACCTTCTGCACAGCTAAAAACCAGCATCAGTCACAACTTCTCCCATTAAGGGTTTTTACTGGGGCACCCAACATATAGTATTCACAGTATTCTAAATGCCAGTATAATAATCCAGATGTGCGATCCCAGATCAATTTCAGACGTTTCGTATCAGAACAGCTTAAGTTTATTACTTTTTTCTCAATTCATTCAGCTCTACTTGTCTTAACTAGGCATACTTGCAAGCACTGAATGTGATATTTAGTTGACTAAGTTCCACATAGCCTGATGAGCGGTAATGCAAATGTGGTGCATGGATTGTAATCATCCCTGCTGAAGGAAGGATGGAAATGCGGCATGCCGCAGCTATGAGAGGCAGGGAATCGCCACATTTCTGGGTACTGTCCATCTCCCAGGACCATACAGAGTTCAAACAGTGGTTAGGACCTATAACTTCCAAAGCAGAGAAGACTTTTGACTGTGTTACAAATTAACCGTGAAATATTTCCCTTTCAGGGGTTTCATTCACAAACATCAGTGCTGCTGTTTCGGTGGCAGTAGGAGATACCGCTCCTGGACAACCTGCTGTTGTTTAGGTAGCGAGACAAAGCCAAGCCCTTTGTGCCCGGGGATGTGCCGTGACAACTCAGCTCCCGCAGCCGGGGTCTGGCTGCACTGGGAGCGCAGAGACCGCACTGCGGCGTGGGCTGCGGGCGGAGGAAAGTGGAGCACAAATCCCTGTGAGACATCTTGGCATTGTATCATAAATGAGCTACAGGACTTGGGCTCGAACACTTTGGTTTAAATTTATTCACTCAAACACAATACCTTCCTTTCCCTTCCAGCAGGCAGCTCTTCCGTTTCTCCCACACCAGCACACCGGTGGGCCGATGAACGCAACCTTGCAATAAGATGCCGCGCCGTGAACGCCGGTGGATGGGTGAGGGGCATTCCCTGCTCTGCTGCAGGTGTGTTTGCCAACCCCCCGGGAAAGGAGTAAGGTCAGCAGGCAGCGATGCCTGGAGCCTGCACAGGCGGCCTCACGGGCAGGCACGGGGCTGGGTCTCAGGGGCAGGCAGGCGGGCAGGGACAGGGACCCCCCGGCAGCGGCGGGCGGAGAGCTGTGACTCCTGTTGGCCGAGGTGGCATTTCTCCAGAGTGTTTGCCCATCCATTCACCTCCTGTCTGTTCTCCCACTGGCACCTAGAAGGCCAAGCCTTGGATATAGGTGCAAGCAAAGGCTTTCCTGCAGTTACTCCTATTGCCAGAGTAACTTGAGACTACTATTGAGACTATTACAGAGACACGGATGCTATCAGAGGTCTCTTTGCTAATGGATGGTGGTTTGTGCCTTTCTGTTGGCTCCTGAAAGAAGCTTGAAGCTATTTGACACCCAAGAAGCTACGAGAGTGCTACGCTGATGTGTCTATTCCTCGGAGCTGTGATACCTTGAAAATAGGCTAACGACATCCCACTAATTCTGCTTCTCATGATCAAATCGGCAGCCTTTCTTGCAAAGCTGCATATGCCATCTAATAAAAGTCTGAATGACCTTCATTAGGCCAAGATGTTTTTCTGCGGCAATGATGCTAGGGAAATTGCAGGCTCTTCTTCACATTTATAACACAGCAGAGTTGTGATGTGGGATAGGATGTGCTATAGGCCACCCAGTGTGCTATATGACCCTGGCCTTGCAGGCAGGGCACCCTGGAGTGCAGCAAAACCAGTATCATTTTCTTCACAGTCCATCTGACCTGCTGCCCTGGGTACCACGTTGGCTGGCTTCGCCACCCCACTAATTGCAGAACTGCATCTTCTCCTCCTACATTTCCTATTACGCACGGGAGATGCATTGCAGAGAGGGTGCCAGGGGAGCAGCCCCCAGATAGGAACAGGGGAGCAGCAGGAGGTCAGCAGCACACGTCCTGCTCCCACGAGTTTCTGGCTCAGTCCTAGAGGGGCTGAGCGATTCATTTGCCCCATATAAACTGGGGGATGGCTTGTCGCAGGGAAATGCTAACACCTAGAATACGTGTCTGGGTTTACAAGCAGACAAATTTAAAGAAAATAAATCCTTTGAAGCAACTTGTCCAACCCATTCTGAATTTATGTGTGTGTGTATGAGGGTTGCTGGTTTCCCCTAGAGAGCCTCTTCTCTGCAGACTGATATATATGAAAAAAGAAAAAAAAAACCCAAAACTCAACCCTAAACATAATTAGCTTTAATATTCAGGATGCAAAAATCTGCCCCCAGTCAGATCTGTGAGACGCTTTGAGCTTACCAAGGTCTCCCTGGTACAGTGTATCAGAGCATAAAATGTGGGGCCAGTGAGTGCACCGCGTAGATGGATGTTCCCAATACTTCTCCCTGCTGTCTGCAGGTGACACCGTCGCCCCACCTCGTCCTTGTGCCTGTGCAGACATGCCTGACACCTGCCAATCAACCCCTGGACTGCCTGAGAGCAGGAAGGCTGGCACGGAGGCCAGGGGTAGGCGTCCAGTTGAATAGCCGTGAGGGTGCGACTTGCAGGCAGTGGTTTGAGGGGGTGGCCAGGTCTCTCAGGTCTCATGTGCTCAACACATGGTTTGTCCTTTGGTTTCCATCTCTTCGTCTCCTACTGAGACGCCCAAACCCTGTGAATGCTGCTGCCTCTCAGTCGCATTAGGAGACCACGTGCCACCCTCGTACGTGCCATTGGGACAGCCTGGTGCTGCCAGCCCTCTCCTACGCCTGCCTGGGGACCACCAGCCCCGGGCAGGGATGACCCATCTGTCCAGCAGCACGGCACAGCACGGCAGGCACCTCCGTGCCATGACCGAGTGTGGCCCTGCTGCAGGTGCCCTGGATGGGCTGAGCCTTGGATGCTGACCCATGAGTCAGGGAAGGATTTTTCAAGCAGTATGCGAAAAGGAGCAGAGCTGTTTTTCCAAAGGAAGGAAACGATGGAAAGCGAGCAATAATTCAGTGGTTTGACCCTGCTCTGACTGCGAGCATCTCTGGCTCCCGGTGTTCAGAAGTGAAAGATAAAAAACTTTTTTTTCACAGGTCACAGAGTAATTGCAAAGAAAAGAGCTTTCCTGCTGGCCTCAAGCAGGTGGGAAGGTGTTCATGCCTCGGTTGTCGTTCCCCTGCTATCACATCCAGCCGGGCAGCCCCATCTGGAAGCCAGTCAGAGGGAAAGGACTTGAAAGCGTTGGGTGTGTTCTTCTGGCGAAGAGAGCCAGCTCCCTGACTGTCACTGCAAGTGCTGTTCACGTGGAATAATCACACCCTTTCACTCCCTCCTCTCACTACAAGGTCACCTCCTTGAGACACAAGGTGTCTCAAACCGAAGTTTTGTTTCCTGAGGTACAAATCAATAGTTTTTAATATGCTCATTTGTACTTTTACCTTTTTCTATTTGAAAGTTACCTGAAATGCTTTCACATTCTGCTTTCACAACACAGATATACAAAGGCTAAAACAGAAGATAGGAGGAAACAAATTTATCAGGAATCCGGTCTGAAATCACCTTTGTGGAAATAAACGACTAGATCAACAGCATTGCCCACAGTAGTAAAAGATGTTAGATGGTTGCATTTGATAGAAAAGTGTTTTCATTGAGCCATTCAACAGAATGAGTCCAATGTCAATAAAAACAGTCATTTAGAAAATAATTTCCTTCACTATGTTTGGAAGCAGAGGTGCACACACATATGACTGTATGCATATGCCTCACCACACCATTACTTAATTTTCTTACTGTCTTTCACCTGCGTATTAGCTCTTTGCCTCATTTGCTAATTAATCAGCATCTGTAAATGTCATGAGCATGCTATTCATCTTTTCCAGGTCACTCACGCAGATGTTAAATGGGACCCATCCTAAAGAGGATGCCTCCCTGTAAGCCTTCGTCATATCTCCCTTGACCTAAGGACTATAAATTTAGCAGGCAGATGGCTGAACCTTCTCTATGGCCATTACCTCTTTGGGTGAGATATGACAAAGTAAATTCCTCTCTAAGTACCTTTCCCACATGTCTTCGCTCAGCATCCTGGGCCCTCTGAACCCTCCTGAGGCTGAAAGGGTAGCAGAACCTTTTGAGGCAGCATTGGTCCTTTACGTTCCTCTGAAGACAGAGGACTGCACTTAAGTGCTTTGCAGGGTGAGGGCGTAAAGTATGCTGCAGCTACTCATATAATTTGATTTCTTTAAAAATCTTGTGTTGTGTGCTGACAGCTACCCCTCCCAAACAAGGCCATTCTTTTATATGGTCAACGCTTAAAGCCACATGTAATAGCTACTGGGGTGGACCTTTTAAAAAGATGGTCTAAATCATCACAAAATGTTGTGGTATTCATATGGTTCTCCAGAGATACCTTCAAATTCTGTCTCAGCTATATTTCTCACAAGAAACTAAACATAATTTGCATGATGAGCTAGATATTAGTAGAATGTTTTTCTACCTTATTCTGTAACATTTTGTTTCCTTTTAGATTTTTTGTTTGTTTTTGGCTACTGATATATTGTCCAGAGATTGTCACTAAATTGTCTATTAAAATTCATTGGTTTCTCTTCTGCATTGAGGTACTCAATTCAGTACCTAGCAGCATTTGGAAACAGTTCAAATTGCATATATTTAATCTGACAACGTGTTGTCTGCTTTTCCACCTTTCTTCAGTTCCCTCTGGAGTACACCCAGAATAGCTCAGTGTCATCAGCAAATCTTGGAAATGAAACTCGATTTCAGATAATGGAGAACGGTTTATGGACCTCAGTGTATTCCAGCCGCCTTCTTTTTTTTTTAAACATTCATGTAATAGTTAATTGAGAACAATACAGCTTCAGTTTTAAGCCAGTGTTTAGGTGCTAATGACAAACTGTGAAGGCATGCCCCGCATAGCTCTGTTATCCTCTGTACCCATGAACCCTGGTACCACCCAAAAGACCCAAATGTTTCTTGAGTGGGGGCCATCTCCTGTGCTGCTGGACAGGCTTCCGGGTCTCCCTTGTTCCTGGGACCTGTTCTTCCTGTTGCAGAAAACTCTTAAAGATTTCAAACCCAGCCCAAGAAATATTTCTGTTATTTTTCTAGCTCTTAAGCCAGTGGCCTAGGACTTTGCCTATATTGCAAATACCAAAGAGCTGATTAAAAAGCTACGGACTCTCCTGACCCCATAAAGAACACTTTGTAATCCCGTTCTTATGCAGGTGTTAGTCTCTCTTGAGCTATGAAGATTTATGGATACCAGAGGATAATGTTTTCTTTGTGGACCAAAAGCTGTATATTTTTTTGCAGGAGTCAAAAGTTCCTTTGGGCCTTATTGTATGCATTAGGTATGGATTTTGTCACTATCAGCTTTATGCCGGTGGTACGTGTCATTGGCTGTGACAGGTCCCACTGCTGTACACGCACCTAGCATCTTGCTGTGATTGCATGGCTCTTTCTCTTCCTGCCCTGTCAAGCCTTTTCTTCAGACAAGTTTATGTCTCTTTCCCTTGAGCTACCTCAGAGTGTCTACACAGGCTCGTTTGTTTTTTCCACGTTGCTGGTGGTCTTCAAAATTCTTTTAGTGTTTCTTTTTCCAGGTGGAAGTGCTAGGTTAGTAAGACTTAAGCTCTTGTTTTGATGCCAACAATTCCTGGCTGAACAGTTTGTGTTTTGACACGCGTAGGCACCTCTCTTTTTGAAGTATTCACAGCCATGTATCTTCGGTGTGTGACTCTTAGATATCCTCTCTGAAGCTTACAGTGAAAATCTGACCTTACATTGAAAATTTGCAGAGTGCGTGCTCAACTGAAAAAGCACTTTTCTGGGGTCTGCCTTTGAAAGGAAAAGGTGTGAATGCTTTCTGGTAAATGGAAACTAGAGAAATATGCCTGAGCCACTGTGATGCAAAAATAGCTGCTATCTCCTTTCTTCCATTCTTAAGGGACTCAAGACATAGTAGTTTGTGTACATTGATTAATTAGTAACTGTGCAAGTTACTACAGTTCTCAAATGGAGAACTAGCTAAGAATGCTCAAACAAACATGACAAGGGATTGTAACTGAGGTATCTGCAATGTAGTCATGTAATAACCTATTCTGTTTGAAACAAGGAATAATTTTTTTGGTAATGAGTTCACTGACAGAACCTCGTTTCCTATCTACATGTAGAAATTGATAAAGAGCAGTTTTCTTGGCTGTTTAATAATGCGAGGAAAACACTGGCAACATGTCTGTGCATTCAGGTCAGAATTCCCCAACTCTGTTGTCTGTGTTTGGATACATATATAAAAATGCTCCTCCTTGGTGATGCAGAGAAGTCTCTGCAGGTGAAAAATGCTCCAGTCTAAGACCTCCACTCTGGTGATCCAGAAAAATATTTTTGTAGTTCTTCAGACATTGTGTCTTTGAGAAGAGAGCTTCAGCTTTACCTCCATGTCCCCAGATCACTTGTGGTGCAGATAGGTTGGTCCTGAACAAATTATTGTTGCAAAGTAGTTTGGTATAAAGCAAATATCCTTACTTGACTGAAGCAAAATGTACGTGCATGCTCAGTGCATGCACATGTTGTCCTGAACTAATTGCCGTCCTTATGGTGGTTCTGCTGTGAAATGGAGGAGTGAGGAGGTTGACATAGGCTGCCACTTTTACAGATGGGCTCTGCAGAGATAGCTCCCACATGGCTGACAACATAGCAGGCACGGTCGTCTTCACTTCAGCGTGTATCTGAAATCCCTTTCCAGATACACGTCGTTGCTCACGTTTGGTGGAAATGACCTGTGTTCCCTTCTGATGCAGTTAGCTGTCCTCAGAGAGGAAAAAAGGGACAGAAAACAGTGGGCAGTCTGCCCTTTCTATGCGTTGGATATGAAGTCCTGGGCACAGGGCACTTGCACTGCAGATGCCCTGCAAAACCCTGGATGACTGCCTTCTGGATGCTGCACAGGCCCTGGGGCTCAGGGGGTCACCGCAAGCTGCCTGCTGGAGGGTGGCAGGAGGCAGACCTTGCTCACCCCTCTGCACCACTGCTATGCCACCCATAAAAGATCCCACTTCCCCGGGCCGTTCAAAGGGAGCCGCTCACAGGCAGCTAATCCAGCTGGTGCCGGCCGCTTCCTCTGCTGGTCTCGGTGTCCAGTGCCCACAGCAGCACCGTGGTTTCAGCAAGTGCTCAACCCCCAAGTCTCCGAGTTTTTCACCTTCAGCTATCGAGAGCTGGGCATTCACTTATCTAATCTCAAGCTTGTTTTCTGAAGCTTACCTCTGTTGAAACATGGCTTTTATGTTAGGCTCTTGTTTGAACTATTTTGTACTGCTTTGGGAAAGGCTGGGTCAGTCCTGTGTTGCTCTGCGTTACTTTAGAGCAGTGCTGGTTGCCGTACCCTATTTTTTCTGGATGCACCAGGAAAAGGTGGTGTCAGGTCTTACAAAATCTAAACCTTGCATCTTCTTTGGCTTCCCCTCCTGAGGATTAAATCACAGGGAGAACCCACAGTAAAGACGTTTGGAGCAGAAGTCCAGCTTGTGCCATTTGTCTGTAGAGGCACACACCTGAATCCTTTTCCAGCTGAAAACCATGTACAAAATAAGGAAAAGAAAAAAAAAAAAAAACAAGGACACCCCCCACCCCCGATTTTCTCAGCTGTATATTAACCTCTGAGCTGTTTACTTACACATATAATAGCTTGGCACCTGACTGTGCTGCAGTCATTGAACTTCATCTTAGGGATGAAATGAAAGTTGTTTTCATGAAAAATTTCTTTGACCCATCTACAGGCAAAGTCACTGCTGGCCTTTTTATCTTGTCTTCACATCCTGCTGAGATAGCAGTGCTGAAGCCAGAAGTTGTTGAAATGAAAGGATTTGCTGTCTGTTTTGTCACCGTAAATGGGTTGTGGAAAGGAAACATTTGAGGGTGGTGACTCCAAAAAGTCATCCCAGCATTAGTTTCTGATACTGGAGTGCCAGACATCTCTTAAAATCAGCTCTCATAGCCCTTGGAGATGACAGTTATGGCAGACAGAGCCAACTCCAACTTTTGTGTGCTTTGCTAGCAATACAAATACTTGTTTTCTGTCAACTTTTGTCTAAATTTTTGGAATAAGCTTGCAGGGAGCAAATAACTAACAAACTTTTAATATTATACAACAAGTTGAGCTGGATGTAGCTATTTGCTACTGGTTCTGCTCTTTCAGCTGCACAAGCCATGGGAATAAAGCAAACCTGTTTTGAAGGGGAAGACACTCCTAGCCCTTAGACGTACAGAAAAGCCTTTTAAATACAAGTATATCTTGAGAATTGCTTGAGAGCACAAGTAGCAAAAAAGTAGCACAGACCGGTGTGAAACATCCCCTTCCTTATACCCAAGGAACGCAAGTGAAGCAAGGTTACTTAGCATTAGAATTAATAAATGCTGACAGCTGAAGCTAAAATAAAATTATCACCTACCACCGGAATATCTGAGTTCTTAAAACATGATGTGCGTTGACTTCTTTGGAGTCATCTCTATCTATCGAGCATTTTAAAGAATGGATCTTCTTCATAAAGAAGGGGGGGCATATCTATTGTTCCTCCCCAGCAGCTGCTATGTGTCATCAATTACACTGAAGGCCAGTTTTGCAACTAGTGCAAACTAACGTTAACTCCCTTAATACTGGTGAAAATAAGAAGATCATTTTGATTTATACCAGCAGGCTTTTATTTTGTCCATTTCCACCAGATGAGCTAGTTTGTAGATGTGTGTAGGGACCTTAACTTTTAAGGATTTGCATGGCACAAGCCATGAAAGCAGCCCAGTTAGTGCTGCCAGAGGGGTAGCTTAGCCCGGGCAGCAAGCTGTAGTTATGCATACCCCACTGCTGTATCGCAGCCATTGCCACACAACGTGCACGGATTGTGCCACGGAAATACTCGCAACAGCAGAAATAGCATATTCTTTGGCCAGGCACCGGTGATTGACCAGGTTATAAATACAAACCTACCACGATCCCATGTTAATAACATCAGCCAGCTGAATTACTCTCAGCTGTGCGAAGAGAGTGAGCCAAACCAGCCGCGTAGGTAAGGATATGAAACCAGGAGGAAATTGGTCCTGGTGAATACCCGATTGGTCAAACTCCCAAAAACTGACTCCATTGATGATGCGCAAGATGGATTTCCGAAAATATGAAAGGAATGACTCGTTCTACCAGTGGCTGAAGGCAAATACTCATGAGACTGAATTAACAAAACTACTATCTTATAATGCTACGGTTGAAGGCTCTCCAGGGAAGGCACTGACTCATAAGACTACTGTTGCTCATCCTTTTCAGCCCAAGCAGGAGAACAACGTGCGCAGAGGTATGACACACGCTGCGTTCGAATCGCGAGCGAGTGGGGGAGGTACCATTGTTTCAGATACTAACCTCAGTGTCAGGAACAAATTGATATGCTGATCAATTCCAGGATTTTGAATGTGAATGTTTGCATTAGTCAAATAGGCAGCCTTATTTTCCATGAAATTTCAAATTCTCATCTTATTTCCCCCTTTTTTAAAAAAACGAAAGGTCGTAAGTGGAGCTGAGCAAGGAACTTGGTGGGGGGCAGGGGGGTGGGAACTGATAGCTGAACCAAAAAATTGGAGGGGAAAATAATTCTCTTGCAGTTTCTTTCTGTTTGGTTTTTTTAACTTTAAAATGAAGGGGAAAAACACCCACCAGTTGAGTCCAAAGAAGGCCTTTTGTATGAAACCTGCTCTGTGAAGTTTTGGGGTTATTACACTATTTTGTGGACCCATTTTCACAATATATGTTAAAAAAATGCTATGCACAGGTGAAAATATGAAAGGACTAAACCAAAATGTTTTATTGAGAAAGCCAAGACAAACTGGTTTAACTCTTTCAAATCCTTCCCCTAACCCCCTTGTTTCTGGCAAAAGGTATTCATTTGATTTGCTCTGGATTTCTGGGTTGTTTTAAGTAGAAATTTGTATTTCTGGTTGATTTTATTATATCAATGCAGCCAGTGTCTACTAATAAAGAAGAGAAAAATAAGGATCTATTTTCATAAGTCTCAGAAGAATTTTCTACAAACTTGTCCTTCTGCTTTCTAGTTAATTGAAATTTCCTTCCCCTGACTCTGTTTTCCAGGGTAAAACCAAAGGGCATCTCCTGGGCTCGGTTCCCACGCAGGAATGTGCATGGTAGTCGCTGCCTGGGAGTGTATTTCCCAAAGATCTCTCCTGGCTTTTTTCAAATATGGTTGTGATTTTTTTGTTTCATTTAATCAACTGTTTTCTCATTGGTTTTATTTATGCAATTTAAACATACACATAAATAGCAGTATGTAAACTATAACCATGAAATTACCACATAGTCAAATTTCCCCTAGTACTGAAGTGCATCCTTTCTGCTTCTCCTAAAGAAAGAAAACGAAAAAAAGGCAAAACCACCCCCCCCAAAACAACAAAGACTCATTAACCTTTAAAAAAAAAGTATGTCTAGAAAATTGAAGCTCCTCCTACTCTTTTCCATTTGAGGGACTAAACCTTGTCCTTCCCATGGTGGTATCTTACAGAAAGAAATGTAATTCCTCAGGCAAGCAGGTCAGAGGGAGGACTTTGGGTAAAACCTACTTATCGTTATTGCTTGGAAGGGTGCTGAAATTGCGGTAACACGTCCTGTGATAAATTTTCAAGCAGTTGTGCCATTGCTTCTCACTGTGTATCTACACAGATTCTTGACATGTGCAAAAATAGATAAATCATGGGTAAAGAAATTGAAGTTTTTGCTGTCTGGTAATACACAGCTTAGAAAAAGATGAGGCATGCAATAGTGTCTGTGTGCATGGGAAATATTTATCTGCAGTTATATTTTAATTACTGACACACATGGATTTGTTAGAAGAACTTTTGCCTCAGGGCATGTGCAGAAGGCCCAAATACAGAGGTACCTGCATACTTTCCCAACTGATCTTCCACCAGATGGAAGAAGGATTGTGTCCATTTGCCTTAGACAAAACCTAGGAATACGCGCTGTGGACACACATCCCAGAAATGTGCAGGGTCATGGGGACAAGTGAAAGATCGGAACAGGACAATACAGCTTAGGGTGTGTTTCACAGTGCCGTGCCATAGTACTAACCCCGACGAGATACAGCCCCTTACTCACTGCGTTACACTTGCTTCAAAACAAGGGTCTCAGTCCAGGACTCTACTGCACCATGCCCCTCTTAGTCATTTGCTGACATTTGGCTACTGGAAACCAAATGCATATCTTTTTGTATTTTTATACATCCATATTCTCTGAACTAAAATGTATTACCTTGAAAATGCCGCTGTTAGATTTTTCTCTCTCCTTTGCGCTTAATTCTGGAAAACTTTCCCTAGTTCATTCAAGTCTACTATAAGGCAGATATTGACTTAAAACTAACAGAAAATATTCTTATTCAGAGAGAAAGATTTAGGTGAAAATACAATGGATGTAGCATCACCCTCTATTGCCCTCACATTTTCACTTGATGCCTCCCAATGATGAGAAATGCAATATTTATGTACGTTACTTGCTGGGATTCTCTGTTTCTGGGTGTCATTTTTGGGTTAAGTGCTCCTTTGGTAATCCATGTTTAGCTGTATTTTTATCATGACCCCAATGTCAAGGGAATGCAAGTCCCCCGCTAATGAAAACTTCCTGCTTTAACCTCTACTTGGCAGAGAAACTGAAAGCAGCACAATACAAATAAGCTTTCTTTACTGTTTAACATAGAAACTGTGTCATAATCCATGAGGTTTTGCTTTGAACCTTGTCCTAAAACTAAAAATAATGTTGTAGTCAGAGCAGAAGTCACAATTTTTACTCCTGTGTGCTTCTCCCCAGAGTGCCATGAGATGCTGTCTACTTACATATGAAAACCCAGGTCATCATCTGGCGCAGATGGTCATACTTATTTGACTTAGGCCAATATGGACATCAAACCTCGTAATGAAAATACATTGCTTGTACTGCTGCAAAAACGTCCCTGCAGAGAGCTGAAAGGAAACTGTAAAGCTGAGCTAATCTAACATGCTCTGCTTAATAAGGGGCTCTGCTGCTTGGGAGCAATGACATCTGCGTACTGCAGGGTCACTTTTATTCCCAGCCAGATCTTTAATAGCCAGAACAACCCACATGCCTGCGTGGCATTGCAGTCAGCCTAGGCAATACATCCGGATCTGACCTGGTTCTGCATCCCGTCCTGCTAGACACCCAGAGACACGTTCCCAATTTGCTTGGTCCGCTTTTGGCCAGTACACCTTAGGAGCCACCACACCGTGCTCGGGGGACAACCCTACCCACAGGCTGCTGGGCGGCCAGCCCTGAGCTGTGCAAAGCCCACGGGTGAACATCATCCTCCCACCTGTCCCTCAGCAACTCCGGAGGTGGAAGCTCCACAGCCCCCTTGCTCCAAGCAGCTTACATATTCACACCTCTCAGTGCTGGGGCTTTGCTTTTAACACTTTGCCCCAAACAGCTGCTTGCACTTTTTGGTGTTTTGTTTTTTTTTTTTTAACAATAGTAGGAAGAAACCTCAGGAAATATTTTCTCAGTGTTTCACTTTTTATGACAACATTTACAACACTTTCTGTTGCAAATTTGTGTTGAGAAGGTTCTGCAAATGAATATTGTCTTAATGTGAGCTTTTTCCCTGGGGGAAAATAATGTGGTTTTCAAGATATTTTGCAGTCCTTGTCTTAATATTTTTCTCCAATGGAATCCCATATAACCAGTCTTTATTTTCTGGATTGCCAGTTCTCCTTTGCTGCTGTCCTCTTTGGAGAGAAAAAAGGAGAAACAGACTGAGGTAGGGCAGAGGAGAAATAAAAGAAAAGTCTCTCACAGGGATAAGTTGTGCACTTTGAAATTGGTACATTTGGGAACCTTCAAAAAGGAAATGTTAAAGTATGTGATTTCCCACATCCCTTCTTCTGACAGTCTCTAATGATGTGTTTTCAGTAGCATTTTAAATTCAACCTATAGTGTATCACAGAAAGATAATTATCATTCTGATGTTTTAAATTGCTTCCCAGAAAGATCCAGGGGGGAATTCCAGGCAGACCACGCTTGTCTTTTTAGGGGTGAGTGGAGGACGGCAACTGGATTTTGCAGCAGCTCTTGCCATTTTCAGCTGGTTTTGTGTTAGGGTGTGTTTCTAAAAAACTGAACTATAACAGGGAGGGTATTCCTCTTCAGTGTCCTCTGTGTCAAACAGATTTTGACCCTATATCACTGTGATTAAGGAATTTTAGAGACCTGAGCCTGGGTACCTCCTTCAGGCTTTCCTTTAAAAATTTAGCATCGCGATGGCAGACAGAATGTCAGTAGTTTTGGCTGGTGCTTTGTACTAGGGCGACTAGTTTTAAAGTCTTCCTAACTCCAGTTGGATTTATTTAAGTGTATGTATTAAATAGCTGCAATAGGATTGTATTCACAAAGATCTTATGTGGATATAGAGAAGGCAAGATGATGAACGTTCACTTCTGTATTATATTCTTGTGTGCCTGTGCGTGTGTGCAGAGCAAGGGGAGGAATACTGGCAATTCTCTGTATTCACTCATAGATGGCACTAGAAATTCTTGGAATTCCTTTCTTTAGAAAGTAAGTAAAATCGTTTTTACTTTTCTACCAATAGGTGGAACCAGCAATGTCTTCGTTACTTATGGCCTGACAAAAGGAGCAATGCTTTCCTCTTCCTAGCTTCATTTAATTAAAAAGCAAAATGCAAATAAGTAATTCCCCACATCCCCATTTTCCCACCAACACCTCTCAAAGAGCAGCCCTCTCCCCTAAAATGATAAACAGTATCAAGTTTATTTCAATATACAGCCAGAGCAGGCTAGCAGAGGCAGAAGAAGGAATCAATGTGATTTAGAAGGCAGGATGCTGGCATTCTCCCTTTCCCACCTGAATAAGCTGGAGAGCCAGATAGCTGACCCTTATCTCTCATTTTTGTAAATCTAGCTTTCCATTTGAAAGCAGACTTTGTATGTGGTGCAGGCCAGTGACCATGCTGCCTGCCAGCTGCTCTCAAGTGTTCGCTCCATCCTTATCAGTATGCTTAATATAATGCTAAATGCATGAAAAGTAGGGCAAACGGTCTAATTTCATCACGTTTAAATTAGGTTACATTCACCTTTGATAGCTAAACTTAGATATTGGCCTCCTTAGTCTTCCAGCATTTTTAGTTCCCATACAATGCAGGTGTTGCTCTTTTAGTTGGAAATGATCAAGTATGCAGGGCTGATGGCCTCCTAGATTGATATTACTGGAATGATGCACTTCAGGAGCAGGTGAATGAGGCACTGTCCAAAATGAAAGGACGTACTGAGAGCCCCTGAAAGGGTGAATGCATCTCTTATTAATGTACAGCAAGGACACCAGGATGAATGAGGCTGTGTGTGTATCTCCTCGCCTTTTGATGGGCTGAATGAATTAGGCAGGCTCAAAGGTTTATCAGTTCCCTTTCTTGGCTGAGTGAGTTTTTCCTTTGACAGAATAAGGGAAGAGACCCAAAAGTCAGGAGCTGTGTTTTTCTCACCTCACATTCCTCAGTTGCCTTTCAATGATGATATGTACGTCTGTGTGTCCATGAGGAAAAAAAAAAGAAGACCCTGAAATATGAACAAGTGGGAAAATAATTCCTATTTGTAAGAACCGGCAGAGCAACTCAGCAAGCCAGCACACTCTCAGATACTCTGCCACATGGAAAACAAACTCCTATCCAGCTATGTTCCCACCATGTAGCTTAGCGGTGCTTAAACACCAAACACAGGGGCCTTATACACAGGACAATTTATAGATTGCCCAGTGCTCCCTGCTACATATCCTTTCCTGCCTCCCAAGGGTCATGAATAGCACGAACGACAAGGCTTTTTTGCATCTGCCTGCCTCACTGCGCAGGCAGAGCACGTAGGGATTTCCCAAGTTGCTCTCCAGTTAGGAAAACATTGCAAACCCTGAAACTGCTCAGTTGCATCTGCCTTGGCAAGCTCTCCTGTAGGGCCCTACCTGGGGGAAATGCCTTCTAGCAGTGGGAACATTTCACTCCAAGCCAAAACACTGCAGGCAAGCCTGCTCGTGACACTAGTATTTCATTTTCAGCTAGGCCCCCAACATGTATATCTGGGGGGAGAAGAAAGTGGCAAAAACCCCTTTTTTCAATATAACTTTGGCACAGAGAAATGTCTCAGTTTTATTTTTAAATACTCCTCCCTTTCCTAAGAATGATTTTTCTTGACAGGTTCTGTTTAAAAACTACATTCTCTGTATTACTTTGACTTTCAGCACTACCCCTGTACCTGACACCTCTAACAGTCATTTGCCCATTTTAGTTGCCTATAGCAAAAAGAAGAAAAGGAATAAAAAGAAGTGTGAATAATATTGAGAAATAACTAGGAGTTTGCTTGTTTCTAAGGTCAGTAAAGTTCGTAAGCCCGAACATATCAATATACCCAACAAAAGGACCAACTCTGTGTACTAAGGGCTAGAGTTTGTTAACTTTCTGAAGCTGAATACCCTAATATTAGTTCATTTGTGTAGGGTTTTTTTCTTTGTTTGCTTCATGTTTCTTCAGTCTGGACTTCTCTGCAGAGCTGCTCCAGAACTTTGCCTTTTTGATAGTTAGAAACCTTTAATTTCCATCATGCTCATTTATGGCTACTTTATTCTTATTTTAAGAGTATTTTTAGCTGGCTCTCTCCTCTTGGAGTCTGTTTACTTTTCAGTGTGGAGCACTGAGCTGCTGATGTCCATTTGCACTCTGAAGACGCCTAGGATTATAAAACAGTATCTACCATATTGCATTTTAAAAAATGCTATTATTTTCCCACAAAGAAAAATAAAAAGCATGTTCAGAGAACAGTTAGGAGCTACATGGTGAGAAGGCACATCCTCAGATAGCATATCTGTGCATCTCAGCACGAGTCTGTCCGGTCTGCTGGACACCCTAATGTCTGTGCTGTTCAGATGACCAGCGCTCCTAAACTAGTCTACCCCTTTTGTACTATCTTCATGACAGTCGTATTAGCAGTGCAATATGTTTCATTACAGGGATCACCTGAGAAGCAGTTTTCTGCTGTAGAGGTTGGATGGACAAAGGCTACTTCATCCCATGAAAAAAGTTATATTAATTTCCTGTTCTACCTGCCCAGAAACCTGCAAATTTAGCGCCAAAAAGTGAGAATATTTCTTAGCCCAGCACAGCCAACTACCTAGTGGTTAGCAAACTCAACTAAAGAGAAAATATCCAGGTTCAAGTCTCTACTCCGCCCTGTTACAATGTCAGATTTAAACCCATTTATTGTCATTCACTGAATAGCTACTTAGTTGTTCAAGCAGCATCTATCGGTCGCATGGATTGTGCTCAGAAATCTCACCCTGAGCATGAATAACTTTGCCGTAAAATGTTTCCATTTGGAGGACTCATCGTGAATAACTATGTTGTCAAAACAATCTCTGCTGGCATCTGACGAGCGACCAAGGAGCTCTTAGACAAATGCATGCAGGAGTGTGCGCGGGGTAGGGACATTAAGTGTCAGGTGTTGATAAACATTTTCTCTTGTAAGTCATGAGGAAAGCTGATTAAACGCCTGAACCTACAGCGCATGGAGTGCCCTCAGCTTCCTCTGAAGTCAAGGATAAATTAGAGCCGCTTTGTGTTTCCCTGGTGGGGGGACACCAGCCCGTCACTCTCTTGCTGCTCTTTGTCCATGTAAAAGAAGCTGCAGGACAGCAGCTTCAGGAAAGCCACCTGAAGGCCAAGGAGTGCCTGTGGTCACATAGGCCTTTGGCCAGATCCATGTTCACTCATTAGCCATGAATCCACCTGAAATCAGTGAGAGCCTGTGCTGGTTTTGGCTGGGATGGAGTGGTTTAGCTGGAGCTAAACAACGACAGAGCCCTTCCTGAGCAACACTCGAGAACAAGATCATGTCCCAGCTACTCAATATTACTGTCTTCACACTGACAATTAATTTTTTCCCATTGAAATGCCACAGTAAATAGTAATGCCAAGGAAAAACCACTTCTAAATAAGGCAAGGGGAGAATGAATCCACTTTTAATTTTTATTTTTTGTTCACTGAGCCTGAATTCAAAAGCTAAATTATTCTGGGGCAGAGAGTTTTGTATTGTTAGCTGTTGTGTGAAGTGTGTTTTGACATCGATTCATTAGTACTTGTATGAGAGTATAAGTTTCTGCATGCAATGTTTTAGAGACACACAGCTTAAAACCACAGGTCTACTAGAATTTTTTAAAAAAATTATTACTGCAAATAACATTTAACTGAAAGACGTTAAAGGGAAAAAAGCACACTTTAAGATTTTCAGATTAAGTATTTCATTATATTTTGTACAAAATTTCCAATTTGTGTCTGCCTGCAGTAGAGGAGAAAAGCATATTTTAAAGAATGGCAATGCCCAGCTGGCACCGCGACGAATGAAGAGAAGAGACAGAAGCTTCCCTAAACTCGTTTCTCAGATTTTAATTTCAAGTTAACTGTACCCTTAAGAGAAACAAAAGTTCATTTGTTCCTGTACTAACGCTGCTCAACAGCTATAATGCAGCTAGAACAAATATGTAACCTGACCTGCTATCTCGTATGCATAAAAGAAACCCTGAAGTTATATAGTCCAAAGTCAAGCCGAGCCATTGTCCTGAGTGTGTGTATTGGTGCCCTGGTAAACAGAAACCGAGACTTTTGATAATCAGGAATATTGCTAAAGTAAGGAAAGTTCATGGAAGCTGCAACCAAAGAGAGTTTAGATACAGAATAATTAACAATGAAATGATGATCTCAGCCAAGAAAGAAGTGCCAAGATTCATTCAACTAATTTCAGAGGCTTTTTTCATGGTCATTAAAAAGACAGATAGGAGAAAAACGATCTTACCTTTCGTTTCTCCTCCCACTGTGCAAGAGAATGATTGCCATTACTTTCTGAGCCGATTTGTCTGTAATTACACTCATTGGTAAAAAGATAAGACCGTTTAGGGTATAAAAATGAAATAACAAGCTGGATTTGTTGGTGCCGGCTGTTCACAGCAATACCACAGGGAATTTGTGCACAAAGATCAAAGACTGGAAAACCCCAGCATCTGATGCCAGGGAGGTAGGTACAACATCACGTCTCTGTGACAGTACTCATCTCGCGGTCGAGCCTGACTTGACTTCTGCAGAACCACCTGGAAATTTCCCGGACTTTGAATCAACAGTGATTTTGAAATTTTTTTAGGGTTTTTTTTTTTTCTATCTAGGTTGATCTGAAAATCACTCTGTGAAAAGGACTCTGTGATTAGACCTGTGGAAGTTGAACGTGTGTGTGGGTGCTCCAAACTATTCACAGTGGCCGTGGGCTGGAATACAAGAGTGGGTGAAGTTTTTGCCGCAGAGGAAAAAGCATTTTAAAAATGGCAAATAACTTAAATAGAGACCAAACCATCTTTGAACATTTTTTTTTGTTTCCTGAGAAATGCACTTCAGCTTTTTATTTAGTGAAATGTCTGTCCTATAGACCATGCTGTAAAATGCTTTTTCATGGCTGAATCACATAAAGTTAAAATTAAATATGATAACGCAGAAATTAAAAAGGTGGGCCAGATGGGAGAGCTCAGGAGGCACAAGAGCACTGTGCGGTTGACAAGAGTTAACCAAAAAAAAAGGCCTCTTTACCCAGAATCGATATGTCTAAGTGCGGGAACAGAGGCAAGGCCTGGTTTGGAGGGCAAAAAAATGAGATAAAGGCTGGGGCTGATCTATAGCCACTCCATGAAGAGGCTGGGGACAGTTTGGAGCTGAATCCTAAACTAAAGGCAGAAGTATTTAAGACTGAAAGCAACATGAAGGTGCTTCTTATTGAGGGCAGAAGATACAAGTATGGATAGACTTTAAATTTTTGCTGGAACATGCTGATTTTGAACTTGTTTTTTCTTACAAGATCATGACAAATCCTGCTTAATAAACACTGTCTCATTCGCAGTTAAATTCTGCCTTCAAGTTGAAAGAAAAGGCAGCGACTTTCCAGCTGTTAGCGAATTTCTAAACGGCAGAGGGAAGAGAACTGCTTGCAGCTTCTGAGCACTGTGTGTTGTGAAACTCCAAGGCATTGCTATTTTAAGTGACAACTGGAACATGAAAAACAAAACGTCTGTAAAGGATGACTTTACTGTCATCAGAGTGTTTCCAATTCAGGGAAAAAAGCAAAGCGAAACTGAAAAAATAAAAGGAAGTACCACGTGGAATTAGTAACGTGTTAGATACAAGTAGCCTCGCTCCATTTAGCTCCCTGGGTGACACATCTGGCCACCTCTGGAGGGCTGGTGCTTGGAAGAGCTCTTCCAATATACAACTCGTGTTGGACAAAATTTGAGCGTCGTGCACAGTGGGCAAAGCCCTGCACAACGATGGGAAGCCCCATGCTGAGCCACTCTGGATACAAAACTCCCCAGACTCATTTTTGTCATGCATTAGGATGAAAGGGACTAGCCCAAAAGCCTGTAAGGTGCCTTGTGGGCTGCGGACGACATTGGGACAAACCTGTGCATGTCCTGCCACGGAGTTATAAATGGATCTGGGGCCCTTTCCACAGCCTGCGCGGCAGGCAGGAGCTCTGCCTTCCCATGGCACGGTGCTCCTGCAGCCCGGACGGGACGGTGCCTGCAGAAGGCTGCTGTTGCACGCGACTCCCGAGTGCAGCTACCTCCAGAAAGCAAAGGCCACGGGGAACAAAAGGGAATAAAATATTCATTTAAATTGTCCTTGATAAATTTTTTATACGGCGAGACCAATGAATTGAAGGCCAAAGTACTTTCATTAGAAGCTGGAATTAGAATATTTTGTGAGATGAAATCGAAACGGGGATTTTGAAGAGCACGGTTCTCTGCTCTACTCCAGCGGCAATACCGTGAGTCACTCCTTTCAGCGAGTACCAGCCCCGTGTTCCACTCCTCGGTGCTTTCGCATCATTTACATTAATTTGTGAATGCAGCTCTCTTGTACTGGATAAGCTGCTTATCAAGGTGACATACAGCCATTGTAGCTTTGCACAGAATCTGTGACAATTAGAAGATTTTTACCTATTTTCATTCTGGGAATGCTAAATATGGCAAATCAAGATAAAATATTGACCCATCTGTGAAAATAAATGTGATTCAGTTTGAAGCATAGGGCGTTTTTCACACATGAAGAACATGACATCTTTTTTTTTCACCAGTGTTTTGCAGGCCTAAGGTTAATGTGCAGTCTGAATTTGTTCCTGCTGGCAAGGGTCTTATCAATGTAAAAAATTTTTTCCTTTGGAGCCAGGAGCAAATCATATCTTTTCCTTCAAACTGTAAGGTATGTGTTGAAATAAATAAATGGTCTCGCCTCTCCCACACTGTTTTAGGAAGGGAGAAAGCAGTAAGTTGAAAGGATTGATGTTCTAGTTGCAATTTTTTATTATTATTGTTTATTTACTACTTGATTAGCTAGAACCATGCAAGCTGGACAAACAGATTAAATCAGAATATATCATTTCTATTGCATGCCAGCTGCAAAACAGAGATCTTATTTATTCCAGTCTTATAGGTAACATTGTTTAAAACATCTATCCTTAAAAAAAAAAGAAGAATGAAAAAATACACTCAAGATTTTTTGTTTGGCTTACACATCTGTATTCCAAAACCAGGCAAAAAGCTTTGATTACGCAGCCCTTACAGAAACCACCAAGGCACATATGCTATCTTTGATAACGAGAGGAAAGAACATTTAGATCACAGTCTGAATTTTCCAATATAGAGTGGTGTTTTTTCCAAACCCCAAAAGACAGTGTTTGGCCTTTTCTGTTATTAACAAAATCAGTAGGAACCTCACCCTCTAAACAGGCCTCAGTTTTCTTAAAAACTACAGCGAATAAATGGGGCATCCTGGAATTATCGCAGCTGGGAGCTGCACGGTAGCGATGAAGGGACGTGGGCGCAAGCCTCCGCAAGTAACTCAGAGCAACAGTTCATGAAGTTTCCACGAAGCTGCGGCTGCCGGGTGTGATCGTTCACTCTTTGTCTTACTCTGTACCGATGAACTTCCTACTTCATTTCATCTTTTAATTTGAACAAGAAATAATCATATGCAGAGTTATTTATGCATATGCCTGGTGTCACAGAGTCTGCCAAGCAAGTTGCTGCTGACATATTCCCTGCGAACGGCAGGTGCCTGGAGCTGCTGTGTCCATCACCCTGTCCCCCCCTCCCTGCCCCCTAAGGCAGCATGCCCTCGGCCAGCAGCTGCTGCTGGGGCTGGGGAGGTGACTGGAAAAGCTGGGCCACAGGTTGGGTGTGTGTTTCTTACCGCTTTAAAATCTTATATTAGCTTTTGATGTCAGTGGGGGTGGAGAGAGGGGCATTCAAGACTAGCACCCAAACACACTCAAGCTTGTCTGTGGTTTGTTATTTATGTTTTATGCTTTCTCAAGCTGCTGTTCCATCGTGTTTCCTTTTCTCTAGTACCTTTTGATGGGCTTCACTCAGGGTCTTGGGCTGGCCACCTTGTTTACTCATTTATCATCAAGCTGTTCACTGCAGCGGAGCCTTTTGGCTGCTGTGACTCCACCAAGCCACGGCAGTTCTGAACAGCACCAACCGTGGCACTTGGCATTCAAGACAAACACAATTTTTCTAAAGGTAATCTTTTGTTCTACATTTTTTCTGGCTAAATAGTGTACTTTTGGTTGTTAAAATGCATGGCACATCCAAGAGGTGTGGAGATCTTTGAAAATGGAAAAAAATTCCCAGTTTTCTTCTTAGACTACTGATTTATTTCGATTACAATTGGGACTTTGGCTCTGGCACTTGGACTTTTGGCACTGCTAACATTGAATTGGTTCTCACTACCTTTTAGCTTCCTTTTCCTATTGCTTTAAAGCTCTGTTGCAACCAGCAGCAGGGCCAGACCTAAACTACGGGGCAGCTGCTGAGTACATTTACAGATCCTCAGGGCTATCATCTGCCAAAGCCTCTGGGGTACCGACATCAAACCGAGCACCCAGTCACTTTACGGCAGGAGCTGAAAGCCTTGGGGATCCACTCTTAGGGACCTCAGGAAGTGGTTTGTTATGCATCTCCCGTGGGCGTTGTCTCTGCTGCTTTCCCCCATCCCTGCCTCCCAGGCAGGGCTTAAGAGCTGCCTGAGGACAAGACTTAACTTAATACTCTGAGGCAGTATCTGTGTGTTGCTGGCAACCCGGAGGACCAGACAACCTCTGTCTCTCCGGGGGCCTCCCTGCCACCAGCAGGTCCACAGCACACGTGATGCCCTGTGCCTGTGTGGGTAGAGGGTACCGACACCAGGGCACCCAAAAAAGGTTGCGTTTCAACACGGCTGCCCGTGCGGTTGGCTACCAGGCTATAAAGGATCTCCACTTAAATTTTTCAGAAATGTATGAGTAAATTTTCCATGTTTATTCCCTACCTTGATTTCTTTTCGTGTTCAGGCAGTCAGTATGGGTTTTAGCTTTTACATCCCAGCTGGCAGGGTTTTTGTTTGATGTTGCTATTAATTCTACTGGATTGCAAAGCGGTTCTTGAAGGACGCTGTCTGAATGAGCAGTGTTGTTATTTATTAGTGCACACACATTTGCACACTGATCATGAAGGACAAGATGATTTCTGTCGAACTTGGGAAAAGCTAGCATGGGTATCATTTGTTCAGGCAGAGAGTAACCTTGAAAGTGCCAAGAGAGAATAAAGTTGCCTCACTGGCTGGGGGATGGTAGGGAAATTTGCTGTATTGAGCAAGAGTGAGCAGTATTTAGTGAATATTAATGGAGAGGAGGATAAATCTCTTTTTTAAGGCCATATTCTGGTTGTATAGTACCTCTGCTTTCAAGGCATCCTCCTCTGCTACGAATAGTTAGCATATATATATACTCCTTTTATATAAACACATTCCGTATGACTGATATAAGAGTTTTGTATCTAGGCATATATTTGTATGACTGTTATAAATACGTGTGCTCAGTATTTATAGTATCTACATGTGTGTATACATATTATTGTACCTGTGTGTACACTACATCATTACTAGTTTGCAAATTATTTGTATTGCAAGCCCATAATAGAATAAGGTGGTAGTAGTTTACATATTAACAGGTAAATTCTCACTAGTAGGCACAGAATAAATCTCCTGCCCATTTAACAGTAAGGTGGTACTTAGAACACAGCTGCAGATGCAGGGCATTTCATTATTTTGCACATCTTTGTAGTTTGTCAAAACTTTTCTGAAGGCACTTTTTTTTTCTCAAAAGGTGCTGATTCAGCTAAGCTGAAAACTCTTGGTTGAATTGAAACAACTTGTTTTCATGCAGCTGAAGAATTTTTTTTTGAGCCGGTGGAAATGTAGAGGGTTTGATGAAATTGGAATGGATTATGACAGCTTTACATTTCCTATAGAATGACAGAATCATGTAACTTTTGGGTTCCATCCTATTCACTTCATCAGATTGAAGTGTCATTTTTATTCAGTCCCGTAGAGAATCCCAGCGTGTCTATTTTTCTGTCCTGGTTCTAACCAAGCAAACGGAACCTGAAGAAATCAGAATTTCCTAGTGGTGTGAGAATTGAGTTTCACTGACCCTAATTCTCATATATTGAGGTTTGATTTGACAAAAACCCAATTAATGTTTCTCTTTGTTTGCATCCAGTGGAGCGAGCGCTGCGCTCCCATCAATGTCCTTTGGCACAAAATGACTGCAGAATGAGACTGACTCGGAAGGGGAGTAGATGGATGTGAGCAACTCTTTAGGGTAGAGGAGAAGCAGGCCTGAAGAGATACACCCAGAATCACAAATGAATTGCCCATACTGGATCAAAATACCAGAATTCAGGAGTTCCTGCTCCTTCCTCTCTTCTCAGGCCCCAAGGCTGAGAGGTATTTTGGCAGCCATCCATACAGATAGGGGAAAGAGAAACAATTACGGTCAGCTGGCTGCAGAGGGTCACTTGTAAGACAGAAATATAGAAGAGCTTGCCTGATTTTTTTTTTCCCCTCCTAATTAGGTGATTTGTGACTATATTCTAATCAGTGACCTTGTTAATGCATCTGTAACCATTCTCATTAGCTTCTGAGTTATCCTTGGGATTTGCCTAATGAGAGTATGCACTATCAGGACGTCAGATGCATTGCACACTAGCCCTCACTGGCAATATACTTTCCAGAGATAACATAGTCTATATGGGACTGGCCGGGAGAGGAGAAACGGGCTACGTGAAATGGACACATACGTTGATCCCCATAACGTATTTTCTGATACCCTAATTTATCAATAAACCTGAATGGTGACAAGTCAGGGTGTTTCAATGCCCTCCATGCTGAAAAGAAGAAGGTACTGGCACTGGTCAGAGTAACCATGCAGGCAAGCAGGAGGGATGGGTACAGCTGGGAGGTGTTTGCTGCACGCTGCAAATGCTATTATGGCAGTAATTATTTTAAGACTTATGTTTTGGTCTATCCGTTATTTAGAAGCATCAGCTTTCAACAATTACAAAAAAAAAAAAAAAAAAAAGAAGACTCTAATTTCATTACAGCAAATAGTCGGAAAATGAGCCACAGAGTATCGTGAGCCATGAAGTATTTATTTTGATTCCTTAAAGTGGAACAGAAATTAGAATTCTAAAGGCTATCTGATGAGAATGAGAAAGACCTGAGGGAAATTGAATCACATATGAGAGACAAAGTGATTCTTCTTTCACTTGATCTCTGCTATAGTCCTCAGTACTCATGCAAATGATGGGTAAAATGCTGCCAGATCAGAAAGGTTCCATTTTATACAAGTGCAAAAGATGCCACAAAGTGTAGACTTGCAGAGAATCTCTCTGCATTACCCATGCACAGCAATTTCCATGCTTGCAGCCCCAGCTGGGATTGAAATCTGCAATGAACTGATCTAGCATAAGTCCAAATAGTATTTTGTAGCCATAAGGTCCTCTGACGACATGCAAAGGCTTTTAGCCTGGGTTTGGTGACACTTTAATTTGGCAGCACTGCATCGAGGTGAGCTCTTGCTCGTGTGCTTACGGACAGCAGCATACCCTCAGCTACGCAGTGTGCTGTGCTTGGCTGTCAAGCTCATCTTGGATGTGTCTCACCAGCAGTGTGTTACCCTGGTCCTTGACCATCTTCTCCAAGCCTTTCTTGTGGCCTCACCTTGGGAAATCGGGGAACAGTGATGCCAGCTCCATGGCGGGAAGGCCACAGGCAGTGACAAGGTCACGGCTGGATGCCAGACACATTGTCTTCTCCTGGGCACCATTCTCGAAATGCTAAACTGACTTATCACGTCGCTCACTATGCAGACAGCGCAATGACCTTTCCGTTAATGACAGCTTTTGGTGTTTGCTTCGAAGTTGATAAAACTGCTGTTCTCCATGAGTCCTATATTGGCAGTGTTACTAATATACCTAGGCCATTTCCACTCCATTATGTTTATTGAAGACAACCTCTAATTGTATGAATCCTCCCCGGTGCCAAGCAGCAGGTCTTCGTGCCACCGGGGCACGCGGGGAGGGGGGAGCGCATCTGTGTCAGGGGACAAGGTTAAAAGTGATGGCAAGGCAGCTCAGCCCTGAATTAATGAAAGTGTGCTTGCTTGCTTGATCTGCTGCCAAGTTACTCCCAGCCTGGAGCAAAAGCAAGGCCTGGAACGGGCACATGTCGCTGAAGGAAGCTCATTTGCAAGCTGAGGGCTGTAGAGGGGGAAGAAAAAAAAGAAAAATTCTCCCTGGATATGTCTCTCATTTTGCCCCTCTTTCTGTCTTTCCTTCCACAAGAAACTTGAAACTGGCAACCACCAGTGGAAACGGCACACCACAGCTTCACCCAGAGCCTGAAAGTGGATGAAACACCACTGTATGCTTAGGTCTTCCCATTCTTACTATGCAAATTGGCTTCTTTCTTTTGCTTTGGGTAGCTTCACGTTCAGTTTGTCCCAGGAGAGAGAGTTAAGGCTTGCATTATGAATGCATTAACTGTATCCTTCTCCTTCTTAGTGTCAGTTTTGTCTCTTCGTCATCAGATTCCCCCACCCTTTCCAGAACTGAACTCTAAATATATTCTCATTTAGTAGTCAAAAAAATTCATTCTGCAAATGCTGAGGCTATTCTCCCTCCGTCTGTAGTGCCTGAACAGATGTGCTCCAAGGGCTGGACTATTTTTCAAGCGATACATCCCCATTCTGGGACTGAGGGTTGCGGGAAGAAGCACTCTTACCCTGCCTTGCAGAAATGGCTTGCCTTTAGATCTTGCGTTCAGACCTCGGAGGGCAAGAAGGCAAACTCTGCTAGCTGCTTTTTCCCCAAGCTGGAGCACGGGGAGCAGGCAGAAAAGCAAATTACATCAGGTATGAACAAACAAGGAGCAGGACCACCCCACGCATCCCAGAGGTACAGTCGGTTCCTTATATACAGTCTGCTTGCTCAGGGGTTATGGCCAAGCCAGGATGCAGCCAGCAAGTTTGATGTCGGCAGCCTTGTATGGTACCTCCAGAGGGAAATCTGGGGGACTAAATGTACTGTCAGGCTATACCAAATGCTAGTTATTAGTGTGTCAACCATGTGACCACTATTCATTCCGCTTCTCTGTTGTCTTGAGCGGGCAGATTTACAAGCTGAGCTCCCCCTGACGCCAGTGGGAACTGGTTGCCTGTTGAGACTTCATATGCAGAGAAGAAAGCGGGCTCCAAAGTGCTCCAGGACCCATATTCTGTGTCGTGCTTAAATTGGATTTTGGTTGCTCTGTGTTTCTTACAACCTGGATTAGAGGCATTTACAGTTGTACGTCTCCTCTGCTACAGTCTCTATGTTCCTGTCTTCTGCGTGCTGTAGGGAGAGGAGGAGGAGCAGCAGCAAAACCGCAGCAGCACTAAGGAGCACAGCAATGTCAGTGCCAGCAGGCAGAGAGGGGCCGACATGCAGAGAGAGCAATTTAGCCGTGCTGAGCCAAGGGCTCACTTCAGCTGAACAGAGCCAGATATAAACTTTGCTTCCCAATAAGTGCCTTTACGTTATGCTTTCGTAGCAGCTAAATAAGGGTACTCTGGCAGAACCATTAAAGCTAGAGAGGTTTATGACTTTCAGCAGGATCGCACACAGCTTTGACTGAAAATATGTCCTTTGGCTATGATCTTAAATCCAGTTGAATACATGAGAAGAGATATATTACTTTTTCTTTTTTTTTTTTAATGTATTGTGGAATTGATAAACAGAGGCACTCAGCCAGCTTTGGGGCTAAATCCCATCACAAGAAGTGGAACGTGGCACTCAGATAAACGGATTAAACAAAGAACTGTGGTTATCTTGCCCGTAAGGCGTTAATAAGGATTCTCTACGTTTCAAACTGTAAGGCTTATGTAGGAATGATATAACTCTATGGTGTCAGTACAATACTGAGTGCAGCCAAAAGACCTGGGAATGAACATTGATTTAAAGTGAGCAAGTACTATAGTAGATGGGCTTTTTAAAAGAGGACTGCATTTGCTTTAGCAGTTGCAGCAGTAATGAAGCCAGGGGGGTTCTGCTTGCTTGATTTGTTCTACATGGTTTATCTGCTGGGAAGGAGCTTATAAAGGAGTTGGGACCTACAATATTGTTGTGGTGATTTTTAAAAATTACTGTTATTTGATAGATTAGCTCAGATATAATTCTGCTCACTTAGTCCTCTGTTCTTTGGGTAAAGCCGTGTATGCCAACCTACTGAAATTTTATGGGAGTTATGTGTGTATATCTGTTTTTTCCATTGTTCTCATCAAACCAGCTGTGTTTGACCAATGGAAACAATATTCCTCACACTATGGCAAAGCTATACCCCAAAGCAATATGCTCATGATATTAAATCTGGGAATCTTTCCATCGACTATGTAACATTGGCATGAATTTTCAAAGATTATTGCATCTTTACCAAAAATACAGAATTCTCAAACCATGTTTTCAAGTCCTGTTAAGAATTATGAGAGCACAACATGCATGTGGGATTTTTTTCTAGCAATTGTTGCAATTTTATTTCTAAGAAAAAGGAATTCTGCTTTTTCTGGACACATTATTTTTCTTATTTAAGGGGCAAAAGACATATTAGTGGTATTTCATTTCTTCACTCTCCTATCTTCTAAAAAAAACCATTAATACTTATCTCTCAGCATTTCCTCTAAAACAACTGGGTTATGGAGTGTTTAATAGCTTTATCTTCTTTAGTTAATTCTCCATGATTTAGATAATTCCCAGTCTGACAGTGCTTTGGACTCTTTACAGCACTCCTCATCGGAGGATCCCAGAACTCTTTACCAGCAAGTCTAAATACAAGTTCACATTACCTTGAGTAAAGAAAGGGAAAGTAAGCAAAATCTGGATGCAGGCGGAAACATAGTGACAAAGTCTCAGGAAAAAGATGAGGTACTTAATGCCTTCTTTGCCTCCGTCTTTAATAGAAAGACCAGTTGTTGTCAGGGTACCCAGCCCCCTGAGCCAGAAGACAGGGATGGGGACCACAATGGAGCCCCCATAATCCAAGGGGAAATGGTTAGTGACCTGCTACACCACTTAGACACACACAGGTCTATGGGGCCAGATGGGATCCATGCAAGGGTACTGAGGGAGCTGGCAGAAGTGCTCATCAAGCCAATTTCCATCATTTACCAGCAGTCCTGGCTAACTGGGGAGGTCCCAGTTGACTGGAGATTAGCAAATGTGACACCCATCTACAAGAAGGGCCGGAAGGAGGACCTGGGGAACTACAGGCCTGTCAGTCTGACCTCGGTGCCGGGGAAGCTGATGGAGCAGATCATCCTGAGTGCCATCACACGGCATGTAGAGAATAACCAAGGGATCAAGACCAGCTAGCATGGGTTCAGGAAAGGCAGGTCCTGCTTGACCAACCTGATCTCCTTCTATGACCAGGTGACTCACTCAGTGGATGAGGGAAAGGCTGTGGATGTTGTTTACCTGGACATTAGTAAAGCCTTTGACACCGTTTCCCACAGCATTCTCCTGCAGAAACTGGCTGCTCATGGTTTGGACGGGCATACACTTCTCTGAGTAAAAAACTGGCTGGATGGCCGGGCCCAAAGAGCTGTGGTGAATGGAGTTAAGTCCAGCTGGCAGCCGATCACAAGCGGTGTTCCCCAGGGCTCAGTATTGGGGCCAGTTCTGTTTAATATCTTTATCAATGATCTGGATGAGGGGACTGAGTGCACCCTCAGTAAGCTTGGAGACAACACCAAGTTGGGCGGGAGTGTTGATCTGCTTGAGGCTAGGAAGGCTCTGCAGAGGGACCTGGACAGGCTGGATCGATGGGCTGGGGCCAATTGTATGAGGTTCAACAAGGCCAAGTGCTGGGTCCTGCACTTGGGCCACAACAACCCCATGCAACGCTACAGGCTTGGGGAAGAGTGGCTGGAAAGCTGCCTGGCAGAAAAGGACCTGGGAGTGTTGGTCGACAGATGGCTGAATATGAGCCAGGAGTGTGCCCAGGTGGCCAAGAAGGCCAATGGCATCCTGGCTTGTATCAGAAATAGTGTGGCCAGCAGGACTAGGGAAATTACTGTCCCCCTGTACTTGGTACTGGTGAGGCCGCACCTCGAATACTGTGTTCAGTTTTGGGCCCCCCACTACAAGAGGGACATTGAGGTGCTGGAGCGTGTCCAGAGAAGGGCAACAAAGCTGGTGAAGGGTCTGGAGCAGAAGTCTTATGAGGAGCGGCTGAGGGAACTGGGGCTGTTTAGCCTGGAGAAAGGGAGGCTGAGGGTAGAACTTATCACTCCCTACAACTACCTGAAAGGAGGTTGTAGCGAGGTGGGTATCAGTCTCTTCTCCCAAGTAACAAGCGATAGGACAAGAGGAAACGGCCTCAAGTTGTGCCAGGGTTTAGTTTGCATATTAGGAAAAATTCCTTCAAGTAAAGGGTTGTCAAGCATTGGAACAGGCTGCCCAGGGAAGTGGTTGAGTCGCCATCCCTGGAGGTATTTAAAAGCCGTGTAGATGTGGTACTTAGGGACATGGTTTAGTGGTGGACTTGGCAGTGTTAGGTTTATGGTTGGACTTGATGATCTTAGAGGTCTTTTCCAACCTAAAAGATTGTATGATTTTATGAAAAATTGTATCTGGACAAGATCAGGAAGCCAAAGGGCTTCAGTTCTGTTCTGCAGACTTCAGCCATTCCAGTCTACACACTCAGTGACACTCTCTTCTCATGAGTACTTTCTCTCCTTTCATGGCTCCCATTAATGGTATTTTTCGATCTAGTTAGTCCATCTTTTGCACATTGAGACAAAGCATGTTCTGGAGAGCTTCTAACATACACCTGCCTCTGCAGTCTGATTAATCAGCCTTTGAGATTTTGAGTGAGAAGTTATGCAGTCCAAGCTGCCGCTACATGGAGCTGCTAACTGGACCTTCCATTTCCTGCAATATATATTACAGAAAGGAGTCACAGCAGTTTGGGTTTTTCTTCACAAAGTTTACTAGTTTGGTAAATTAGCTGTCTATGGAGAGAGGTAAACCAGCAAATCTTAGGGAGATGCATTCACCCTAATCTGCCATAATAATTAGACAAATGAGGGAATCAGATCAGAAGCAGGTGTGGATTCTCTGCACCTATTAGTTATAAATGCAAGAACCAAGAGTCCCTGAACACCGTGCTATATATGCACCTTGACCCCAAGTCTCAGACCTGAGCTTGGGCCTCCCTTCTGGTGCAATATTAGCATTCTGACCAGCGCAGATCTGGAAACATCCCTTAGGGGCATGCAAGTTACAGGCTAGGGAAATTTCCCTCTTCTGAAGCATGGAGTCCTGTAGGCCACCAGCAGTTCTGCCTGGTCCTGCCAGACACTGAGGCACATCCTCAACAGGAAGGTAAAAGGGAGGTTTGGCAATGCCAGCTCACTACAGCCTGGTTGTGGCAGTAGTGGTTCTTCTCACAAGTTCATTGATAAAGCATTTGTAAATGAAATTGGAGTCTTAAGCACTAACGCACCCTAAAACTGAAACTGACCTTTGAGTTGCAGACCACTGTACTGGGATGCAACATGATCTGGAAGTCAAATCCAAGACCAGCCTGTCTGCAATTGCTAACGGCCTAATCCAGGGCCCAAACAAGTGGAAGGCTTTCCCTGGCCCCCCATTTCCAGATCAAACCATTACTGGAAAGAGTGGAATTAGAGTATATAGTAATATCCAGGAGTCCATATTTACTGGGGCAAACCAGAAATAATTCTGAGGATGCCAAGCTATGTGTGGCAAGCCACCATGTGTTGGTGAGTCAAGGCAGGTAGTCCTTTCAGCTCAGTATCAAAAAAATAATGAAAGCTGATTTATTTGTCAGGTAACAGAAAACTCTGCTGGATATGGGACTGTAGTCTCTGCCTAGTTTCATAGCTGTGCCCTTTTTAATTAGCAGTATGTGGTGGATTAACATTTTAGGAATTCACAGAGGAATAATTAATATGCTAATGTTGTTGGTAATAATCTGCATAAAAGCTTTATAATAAGTTTGATGGTTTAGCCTGGCCAGAACAATTAAAAAGCCTCAAATAAGCAGTTTCTTCTCTTGAGGAAAAGGTATCTCTAATATCAGTGCCACAACAAATGGCTCAGTATTAGTACCAGCAATAAAACAGGGAAGGACATCAAATTAGTAAAATTTTAGTCAAAGGGCAGCTGTGTTTTGTTTTATAGCTGTCTTCATTGGAGAGCATGTGCAAGAAGAGGAGAGGTAGCACAACGTGAATGGTAGACAGTGTACAGTCATGATAGACAGTCTTCTCCTACTTCTGCAAGGCCCACTGCCCAAAGGCCAGAGGGTGAATATCTGCAGTCAGGCCTGGAGGTGATGCTTCCTCTGCATTGCCTGCGCAGGATGGATTTAGACTGAATCAGGAGGAGTTCTCTCTGGAATCGAGATCCTCTCTCCCATGTTGCACCATTTGATTGCAACTCAAAGCCATAGCACGCTGTACCAAACATCTGGAGCCTCTCTTCCTTTAAAGAGATGTTGGATTGCATGTTTCAGTGGGAATGAATACTTTCTTTCCAGAATACTTTTCCTGTTATTGGAAGCCCAAAGAAGGGTGGACACAACCTACCCCTGGTCAAACGATGGAATTTGCAAGTGTCCAGAGGAACCAGAAAGCACAGCTATTCCAGAAGGACAGAGGAAACTCGAAGGACATAGAGTGTGACTTCTAAAGCCCACACGCAAGGAGAAAAATAGGTACGCTTGTGAACATGAGCTGGAGAGAATGATGTAGCTGAAGGGAAAAAAAAAATCCAACATATTTCACTAGGATTAAGTAATGTCCCAAGATCTCACCCAAGAGTAGAGAGATGTACATGTTATAAAGAAACAAAATGTATTTCCCCACTATGAGCACTCACCTTGCAACATCCAACATAATGTATTTACCCCCTGCGCAGAAAGGGGAATGTTAAAAGCAGTGACAAGCTGCTGTTGAACAGTTACTGTTCACTCCTCCGGAGGCAGATGAATATCTCCAACCTAGTTTTGTAAATCAAAATCATTCAGGCATAGTCCTGACTACATTTGCCCATGTGTCTCAATGCTAATCCAGCCAAGCCTCTGACCTCCTTCAGGGTTATAGAGAGGGGAGATCCCTAGGGATAAGCTGTAGTAACTGCAAATGAGACATCCCTGAAATCCTTAGAGGGAAAGCTTTGCATCCATGCAAACCTCTTTAAAATGATAGGTGTTGGTTTCCTACTCGATACAGGTTTATGTTAAAAATTTACATAGCCAGATGCTGTAAATATAAATCAGTACATGAGTGTTCATTTAAGAAAAAATAAACCGTTGCAGATATTCCACTGGGAAAGCTAGAGTATATTTTTCAAGATCCCTAAAGCCAAGAAATTCTCATCTGCTTCATTTAAGAGGTAATAGATATTTGTTTTTGCGCTAGGAGGCGGAGGCACTAAATCAGAAGGGAGTTAGGAGGACTCCATCTTGCAGCACTCAAGGGGATTCTGCATATGTGGCACATAATAAACTCAAAATCAGCACTTTGTAGTGTTGTTTTCTGTTGTTTTCTGGCTGCACCCTGCCTTGATTGAGACATAGCTACCTTTGCAAATGGCACTTTGGGTTCTGTGCCAGGAAAAAGTAATAGTAATGACAGGCCCCATTGCAAAGACACAGTAAGGCTAATCAAAAAGCGGATGACGAGATCCTAAACTCTTTTTAACCTAAGTTGTGTCGATAGTGGTATAAGGCTGCTGAATGGCTGGTTTGCATCATGGCTATTAATGACACTGAAGGTCAGCAAGGAAGAATAAGCTGATATTCTCCATACAGTGTGTCCTAGAGATTGCTGCTTTGTTACAGCAATGCAATACAATGTCCGACCTCTTTTCCCCTTACCGTTTTGTTAAACTGAGCTTCAGTGGTTGAAAGCATTAAGTAAAACCAATTGCAGTGTGTATTGGGTGTAGGTGGCAAGGTATTGCCAGCGGGGAGGGGGGCTATTATCTGATTAAAGTCTTCTTAAAAACACAGTAAGAACAGGCCAGGAGCTGCCCTGCACCAGACACAGCCAGTTCCAGCCGTCTCTGCAATGGGCCCACAGGAGGACACGGTTGAGCCCATCAGCCACGGGTCGGCACATCGGGGACAGCACAAATCCTTGCACTCCTTGGGGTGGGACATAGAGGAGTCGGGTGTGAAGAAGTGAAGTTGAGCCTGGGAAAAAAGCAGGGGTAGGGAGAAAGAGTTGTTTTAATTTTTTTCTTTGTTTCTCACTACCCAAATCTATTTTAATTGTTAATTAAAATTAAGTTAAATTTTAATTAAAAAATTTGTCTTAATTAAATTTAAGACAAATTAAGTTAATTATCCCCAAGTCGAGTCTGTTTTGCCTGTGATGGTAGCTGGTAAGCAGTGTCCTTGTCTTTATCTCGACTCACAAGCTTTTTCATCCTATTTTGTCCCCCTGACCCCTGTTGAGGAGGGGAAGTGAGAGAGCAGCTGGGTGGGTGACTGGCTGCTGGCCAAGGTTAACACAAGTGAGTCTCTGAGAAGTTAATTTGCTGGGTCCTTTCTCATTCCAGTGCTACATCTGACACCGGTTGCCTCCCTACACTGTACTGCATGCTTTGCTCTTATCCCACTGCAAGTTTTTCAGCACCGCTGCCTCTGAGCTAGGAGGAGCTGGATTTCTCAGAACTGTATGGGGAAGAGGAATAAGCTGGTCTGCCTGTGACAAGGTGGGATTTAGGTAGGACCTGCCGAAAGCTGACACGTGGAACATAACGGGGTGGAGAGAAAGTGATACGGTACACATATCAGCTAGGGAAGAGGTTTTCTGTGTGGCTGGCACAAAAGCAAGTGCCTGCTATCAAGTGGCTTCAGGTCCATGTTCAAGTCTCAGGTCCAGCCAAGCCTTATTGACACAGTGCCATATTTTGTGTCTACATACTTATTATAGTAGGGGATCCTATATGTGTGTAAAAAAATGTATGGGAGGAGAATAATTTTGATTCAGCTGCTTATCTGGTTGGTATTACTATAAAAAATAATTGGTATCACCAAAAATTATTTTTACAATTCAACACATGATTTTCATACAGCCCTATCCAGTTTTTATGTATGGTATTCTTGGGTTCCTGTCTTCCACATGACAGTAGGTTTGCACATGTTATAGCTATTCCTTTTTTTTCTGAAAGGTTTTCATTATTAGTAATAACTTCCTGTAAGGTATCATGTTTCTATGTGCTAGTTTTTCAAGTGCACTTGCCAATAAAGCATTTATCAATACAGAAAATCACAACATGCTCTGAGATAATTATATTAAGTAAATGACAGACCCATTTTCCTGAGAGGACCTTTTTGGAAAGAGTTTATTGCTGGAAATTTGGAAATAGGTTTTCATGTATAAGCTGTTAGCTGCTTTGCATCTCCTCCCATTTATTTGCTTTGACAAATATTGCAGACTTCCTGCTGCAGAGAAAACTGGGAACCAGTTTCTATGGACAGGGAGTTTATTGTGGAAGTTTGTAGTTGAGCAGATAGTTGCTCTTTGAGTGGAAATTGCTTGCCAGAATCAGCTGGTGACCATCAGCATTTATTTCTATGGTGCATTTTTAAGAAGACTTTAATCAGAAATAAATGACTTTATCAGGCAAATTTTTGACATGCTGAGGGCAATATCAGGATGTACTCATCCAGGAAGCAAAGAGGGAGTAGGACAAAGCTTGGATAAATATTTACCTCAAGGGACGATTAAGTTTGTTATTAGACAGAGAGGGGAGTTTATATATCGAGTTTCTATCTACTAAATCCAAAAAGGGGTGAGGCACATCTGTCAGTGTGTGAGCGAGCACCAACGTGATTTCCTCTCTTCCTTTGCTTCTTGGCATAAATTGAGCATAAACAATTTATGATTAAAAGTTAGTGACAAATAAATTACAAAGCTGACCAGATGGATAGGCTAGGCAGGTAACTAAGTGAATTGAGCCATGTTCAGTGTTGTATCCTACCAAATTCACTTGGCAGATACTATAAAAATACCCTCTCTTATGAGTAATCACAGAATCGTATAGGTTGGAAAAGACCTTTAAGATCATCGAGTCCAACCGTAAACCTAACACTACCAAGTCCACCACTATACCATGTCCCTAAGCAGGCACTGTGAAGTGCTTCCACCTCTGACTGAGTTGTAAACGTTTTCTTCTCTACCTACATCTGTGGAGCTACTGAACCTTCACTGAAGTGGATGGTGTCTCATCCGGCACAGAGTCTTTCCCACTCCTGTTTGGGAATACTTGGTTTAGCATTAGACCTCCATGCCCTGTAGCTAAGAGTCTCTGCCATGGAACTGGAGTGTAGCATTAAGATGCATGCTGGCTTTTTGCACAGGTAAAATCACAAACAGGTGAATGCCTCTTAGTTACACATGCTGCCTTCCATCCTACCACCTACCACAAATGCAAGCATCGGGATCACTCAATAGACTAAATTCAGAAAAAAAAAAGGGGGGGGAGTAAATTAAAATGTATTTATTGAGGTGACCCAAACCCTTGATGAAGCTGATAGGCCAAAGTAACTTGGTGGGGGTAGTTCTTATAATACGCTGTATAGATGTGAATTCTAGCCATTGCATGAGAAGGAACATATTTGGCAAAACACTTTTCTTCTTTCTTTTTGAAACTGATGTAGTATGTATAATCATGTCATCTTGATTCCTATTCCTATTTTAGCAATGATTATTTGGGATGATTACTTGGGACATTTTTATTTACTGACTTTGTCTGAGAATGATCTAGCAGACAAGACATCTATCAGCAGTCCTCTATGATCTTTCCTCAGAGCTTACAGATAGGCTAAAAGACTTTCTGAGGTTCCTATGAGCATTGCAGTCTTGTGGCAGGGTCATAATTTTATGATAGGAGAGTTCCTTGCATGCCAGATCTATTCACAAGCATAAAACACAAATTCCCTTTCAATTAAAATGCCTAAACAATCAAGGGTAGAATTTGGTATCTCACCACACTGGAATGCCAGGCCCCACTTTTAGAGCTAACGAGGAGTCCAGCTGATTTAGAATCATAGAATCATTAAGGTTGGAAAAGACTTCTAAGATCATCTAGTCCAACCATCAACCCAACACCTCCATGCCTACTAAGCTTTGCCTTTGCACATACTTTGCACATACTAAGCATGCCTCCATGCCTTTGCACAGCTTCTCACCATCCAGGGAGGCTGAGACTTCAGATACGCATTCAGATGCCACCTGTGCGTCAGCCGAGCCACCGTGCCTGGCTGGACGTGCCTCCCTGGCCTGTGACAAACAGCAGCAAACCTTATCAAATCATCATAGCTTAACTGTGAATCTGAGTCCTGTATCTCTTTTCAAAATAGCCCATGGGTTCCTATGTTGTTCAGGAGGTTCTAACAATTTCACTTTCTGTGCTGTTAAATAAAGAAAAACATGGAAGCTTAAAAGTTGCCCAACCCTTCATGTATCTTATGTCACCTTCTAATAGTCTGGAAAACCTTAAAATCACAAGAAGAATGCCAGAATGAGCACTTTAAATAAACAGGCATTAATGTTGCTCACTAAAAGTAATTTCCATCTCAAGAAATAGAAAATAGGTGTTCACTTCACAGATGAGTTTTTTAAATTAAGTTCTTCATATCATTCCAGGAATCTAAGACCCAATTTTCTCTTCCTCATTCAAGGTCTAATCAACACCTGCAGAGACAGCATTGTGTTATTTGTGTTTGTGGAGATGTGAATGCACCTCCCTTAACTAATGGGCTGGAAGGTTTTATATGGATATATCTAAATTCGCTATTAGTGGTTATACTGAAGTTAGCAAGACAATGGATTAAAGAACCGTGGACTTTCCCAAAGTATAAGTGGAGGGCTCGCATTGCCTTTGAAGAGTGAAACTTCTGTTGCAACTTGTAGAAAGACTAGGACTAAATATAAAATTGGACCACAGAAGGTTTTATTTGTAATCTTTGCCTGACTCAAAGTGGGGGATACTTTTAATTTAATGTTAAACTTCTTGAAGTGAGGGTCTAGTCTAAGCAAATTCTCTCGGTTTCTCCTGCAGTTAGTGAAGAATGGCGGGTAGTTTCAGATAACGATTCTTCCTTCTCATCTTAAGCAGTTGAGAGTGCCTGTCTTTGTTCATGGAGCATAGATAGGCTATATGGTCTATAGGGATCAGGGCAAGTAACTTAGAGTTAGGTGCTTCTTTTTCAGACATCTGTAAGACAAAGTGGGATTAATCCTAGCCCAAAATGAAGGGCTTCTGAAATAAAATTACTGGAGACAAACACACTTGGCAGTAACACAGAAAGCGTTGCCTACTGCAGTTGGAAATGAATTGTAGAAAGAAAGAAAAAACTTCAAAGCAGCTGTATGTAGTGTAGATTACAAGGCTCAGTCCCGTTCTCCACGCACAGACACCCTGCTTCGGTTTAGGTACTACAAACTACCTAAACTCAGCCATTCCCCCAGAAGTGTGGGGGTCTCCTGTGAGTCTTGATTCATGTCCTGCTGCTCCTGTCCCTGCTAGATGGATAGTCCCGTCCCTATCCAAGATGCTCTGTAACATCTCAAAAGGCAATAGAAGCCCATGTTTAAGCAATTAAATCCCCTCCAGAGTACACTCTATCAGCAAACTCCCCCTTCTTCAATAGCCTCAACTCTGGGAGTCTTTGCAAGCATGGAATAGGAGGAGATATACCAACAGTGTTTGAAATACAGACCTAGATGAGGCTTACAAGTGACAGGGAATGGAGAATTTTGAAAGCTTCTGTTATTCCGGCTCTTCAAGTAAGCTGCAAACCTTTCTTTCCTATACACAGAGAGTTTCTCTTTAGTTTCTGTGTCAATAGGAGGTTTCTCCACAATAATGTTTGAAATCCTAGATATAGTTGCAGTTTGTATTCATGTCTAGGAAGGGATTTAGGCCGAAAAATGAAACTGTGCATAAAAGTGTCTCTCATCATCTGTCAGAAAAAGCCACGTTGCAGCAGGATGCTGAAAAATGGGATATACTGAACGAAAGGCTACGGGAAACCAAAATACCTCCACCATCCTCCTTAACACCCTGTCCTTCTCCTTGATCAGTGATAGGAAATCCTCAGACAATTTTGACACCTGCAAAAGCATAAAAGAAGCAACAAGTGGTATCTTCCTTTGAAGAAGGTGAAAACTGGCCCTACTTTCCTCTCCCCCATGTAAGAAAAAAAGCGAAGTTTTCTTTTTTCAGGTTATGCCTTTTGTGACTTGTCTTTTCCCAGGCCAGACTAGTTTAGATTATTTCAAACAAGTTCGCATTGAGTCACTAGGGGAACTGACAGAAGGATAAAAGCAAAATAAAAATTATTAGAGAGCTAAAAATTGGAGAAAAAAGCAGCTTTGGAAGCTCACCCTGTGCTTTCAGGCACTTTGGTTATATCAGTACACAGACACAAACACACACACACGTTCCTGATCTACTGAGATGAGATGTCAGCAGCAGAATCAAACAAGAAACTTCACAGAGATTTGCTATCAAAAACACCAGCATTGGAAAAAATGTCACTATGACACTCATGAAAAAAAATCAAAAGAAAACCAGACCTGCTGCTTAAAACATTTATCAGAAAGAGCAGGTCCGGGCAGGCTTGTCTATAAAGATTGCCCCAAAATTAGAAAAGTTTTTGAAATGTGAATGACATACTAGGTGGCATCTACTGGTCCATCATCTATGCCAGGAGGAGCTATGTGACTTTTCCTGGTCCATAGGCTTTGCAAAGTCTGCTTTCCCAGAATCTTCACGTGCCTTCATCCTGCATTTCTTGCACAACCACCAGTGACGGAGGGACACAGATGGCACTACAGGGGCATCTGTGGCTCCCTTGATCATTCTCAGTAGCTAATGTCAGCAAGACCAGTGAATGCCACAGTTGCCTGTGAAGAGCAAACTGCAGTTCTCCTGCCCTGCAACTGAGGAGATCTTCTTCAGGGGTAAGCAGCAAATAGTTGCAGGCCCCGGCACCAGTCACTCAGGAGCACACACACGCTGAGTCAGTTGGGTTGCAGGTGGCTGCAGTGTCTGTTAGCTGGATACCTTGAACATGGGAAGGAAGCTAAATTTTGCATTCCTGCAAGGAGCAAACCAACCAGCAGATCTTCTCATCCCAGATCCGCTACGGAGGATCTGGAGTCTAGACCTAGTTCAGTGCTTAACGACTCACCAGTTTCTAACCACTTGCCAATTTCTCCTCACTGTCTCTTTTCCATTTGTTTTCCTTTAACCATGTGTCAAAGTACTGAAGCAGCTTGTTGCTCTGCTACGATTGCCAGCTGCTCGAGTATATGTGGCACAAAAGCAGTTTTGGTGCTTGGATGGGAAAATATTGTTGGCTGTATTGGATACTGGCAGATGGCAATTTCCCTCTTTCTGTCATCACATAACACATTTTCAGTGAGGTGTTTTAGCCAAAAAATGAAAACAGACCATGTGCTTTAAGTAACCTGAGTTTGTTGTGACCAAACTTGAGTCTCTTTGCCTGTCCTCATCCATCGTTATGTCATTTTGATTCCCCAGGAACCGGACGTGGCTTCATCCCCCAGCAAGCACGTTATCCAGGGACAGCATCGACAGCCGCCTGGCAAGACCCTCGTCACGTGTAGGTACCCTACGAATTCGCACCATTTCTCTGTGTTTGTTTCCGTCTCTCTTTCACTTTGGTGAAAAATGTCTTCTTGCAGTATTTATTCCTACAGTGAGCTGTATTGTTTGCATGTCCTGTGCTGAGTCAGAAAATGGCAATATATAAGGCAATTGTATGCAGCAGGCAGTGCTAAAGGGTCATGATACTCACCAGGTAAAGAACTACAGTGGTAGAAAGTGGGTTGTTGTCATCCCCCTGTGCAGACAACAACCTTTTGTTGCATGACTGCCCAGTTTATTCCCACAAAGCTTTGGCTGGCACACAAAGTGGATGGTACCCAGTTTATGAGCAGGCACTCAATTTTTTTTCTTTTATTGTTTAATGGGCTATTTACCAAATGCTGTACAAGCTCAGTTCTGAAAAATGAGTTATTCTTTGCTTTGTGGGCCTTTATGTGTCATTTATGACTACAGTTCTAGGCACTTGACAAACACTATTTTCGCCATGCTCCTTTGGGTCAGAGAGGGACCATCCTCATTCCTCTCAGGAGAAGCATGGCAGAGAGAGACGGAAGCTGAACCCTGCACGAATACCGGTGTCCCGCTGACTGACAGCACTGGCACCTCTCTGCGCAAGGCCCCAGTGCAAGCCAGACCTGCGCAAGCCAGATGCTGGGGGCTCCGGCTCAGCACCCTAGCAGTAGTGACTCCACATTCATGGCCATTGCAGAAGAGCTTGGCTTGCCTTCTTCTTCAGCAGAGGCAGGGAGAGAAACCAGCCCTTGAGGACTTCATGCAGCAACCTCAGCCATGAGACAGACCAGGGCAGAGAGGAAATTAGCATTTCACTTTGAAAGTTTATTTTTTTAATGTACCAGATGCATTTTAGATTAGAATATGGATTAGTTCTACCCTTTTATTTATCACCTAATTCTAGGTGATATATTATACCATGTGTCAGGTCTTTAAAATATGAATGGGAAAATGCAAGGTCCTTTCTCTTCCCTTTCACCACTGCTCAGGGATAAAACAAGGTCCTACTCACATATATGACTCATTCAAATGCATGTACTACAGTGCTGGGCCTTAAACACAATGTCTTTGCTCTAATTTAGTACCTGAAGTCAAGGAAATGCCTTTCTAGGAAGGTATAGGGTCATTACAGCTTCTCACATGAATCATCTTGCACTAGGTCAGCAATAGGGCAGGACACCCTGCCAGAGGGGCAGCACCATGGTGGCACCTGATCTGCAGGTAGATACCTGTGAAACTTGCCGCACAGGACCTGCCCGTGCTGGTCACAGTGTAAAATCCCTGCGCACTAGGAGCGATGAGATCTGAATAGTGGCCCAGCTCATAAATCACTCAAAAATATCATCATCTCTTATTTTCCCCTTTTCCTTCATTCAAGACATTTCCTTGTCTCCCTCATTTAAAGCTGACTGGAATAAAGAAAACCATCTTGTCAATATTTTGTCATGTCAGACTTCAGCTTTGCCCTAAATTTTGTATTCTTTCATGGCCAGATAAAACCCAACACTTCATTTTATTTCAAGTAGTTGCAGTAATTTTTGGCAAGATTGGTATGACTTAAAAACAGTATTTTGTTTCTGTAAAATTGATTTTTTTTCCATTAAAAAAGTTTTATCAATTTTTTTCTGTTTTACCCCACTCTATGTGCAGTTCTTTTCCAGTCACCCTGACAACGACAAGGCTAAATGCTGAGCATCAAAAGGCTCTTTCATACAGCGCTATGAAAAGTCCCCTCAGCTAGCAGGAGTGATTATTGTCAGGCTGATTATTGCCTGATGACCAGATTGTTCTGCATCTAAAAAGAGGGTACGAGTATTCTTCTATGGGCATTCTCCTTAATGAGTCTACTCAGGAGGCAGCTGTCATTGATGATGTTGTGTTATCATTGAAAGGATCTGACTTCTCAAGTTTTCTACTTTGAAATATTTGGATTTTTCTGAGGTTTAGATTAACATTTTTTCACTTTCCGGTGTGCGCTCTCTCACCATCCCTTTAAGTTTTCTTTATTCCATGTGCTGTAGATACATATGGCAACTTAACGCAAGAAAACTTTTGTTGACAATCCATGTTGTATTTCCTATACGTAATAAACGTTAGTCCAGACCTAGGAGAACTGGACCCAGCTGCTTAAGGTACAGTCAGGTCAGTTTTTTTAATCTATGCTAGAACATCCACTCAAATATGAGTACAATAGAAATGAAGCAGTTGAACTTCTGTGAATGAAACCAGCCACAGAAATGGTAAATATTCATTATCACTATATCGCTATTTTAAGTCTGTATATGCTTAAAATAACAAAGCAGTAAACAAGGCTCTCAAAATTGTAAACATAACCCAACACCAGCAACATATATGGGACTTTTGAAAGCCTCCTTGCTGCATGTGGCAAGTAACAGGAGAAAAAGTGAGCTGTAGAGAAATAATTTCCTGTTTTATTTTTTTTATTTCTTTATTTAACCCAGCTGTTTATTGTAATGAACAATAGATGCTATCGATGTATAGGAAAGCAGCCAAACATGCATTTAATTGCCGAAGCAAAAAAGCTTGCCTGTTTCTAAGTAGGGAACATTATAAACGTTTATATGAGATCAAATCCTGGGTTTTGAGCATCTGGTTTACATTATTAGTATAGGTGTGCAGACACACACCCTGCTCTATTGCATTTCACAGCCTTTCTAAAAGGGAGCTCTATTGTTCACCAGAATAATACAGTTTTTCCTAGGGAAATGCCATGTCTGTAGAAAGCTAAGGCCCATTGGATTTCCAGAGATTTGGTTGTGCACCTCCCTAGTCTTGTCTCTGAAGCATCAGCCCGCATCTCCTCCGTGCCAGGGGTGCAAGGCTGCGAGGTGCCAGGGTGGCAGGCACGGACGCTCTGCCCTGCTGGGATGGAGCTGCGCCCTGGCATGCCAGCTGCACAACACAAAGCCCTGGAGACCCCGGGACCTCGGCCCGTTCCCAGACACGGGATACCACTTTCATAGAATCATAGAATCATAGAATAATTAAGGTTGGAAAAGACCTCTAAGATCATCTAGTCCAACCACGCTGTGTCTCTGACGGCTGGTGTGGGGCCAGCTGCCGGGGCAGCCTGTGACACAGGCAGGAGAGAGGTGGCAGGAGGGTGGCAATTAGGAACAAGCAGGCTACGTGAAGCTGTGGACCATCATCTAAGTAGGTCGCCCAGAGCTCCTAGAGCATCCTGAGGGCCTGGCTGCACTTCCACCGCAGCACCACTCTGTATTCAGGGCCACCACTCTGTATTCAGCCTGTTTAATGATAGCATCTGGGGAGGGACAGCCTTCTCCCCTGGTCTCTCTCTGACTAAGCCCAGGCGGCTGACGTAGTTTTGGCAGTCAAGGAGCAGCGGCTGACTCACTATGACACTGGGAGCGTCGGAGGAAACGTGCCATGGACACCTCAGGGTGATGGATTTTGGTCCCAGCAGCTTCTCCCTGTACCTCCGACAGCTAACCTCAGCACCACGTCCCGGCCGGCCAGGGTGTTTTTGTTACTGATACTTTTATTTTAGAGTTTGGTCTATGATAAAGCACCAAGCCATAACCCCCACAAACAATGCACGATTAATGTCCCGAGCAGGGCAGACTGCTATAAAATTACAGATTGCGTTTTGCATTTGAAGATCCTAATTTAGTGAGCGAAGTACCTGCCACTGAGATCCCTGGTACTCCCATCTGGACTGAGGCAGGGTAAGGAGGAGAGAGCAATAAACTCTTGAGGGAGAAAATGAAAGATGAGGGACTTGGGGAAGAATTAAGTAACTAAACAGAAAAAAAGGAAGGAAAGGAGTTTTTTAATGGTGTAACAGTCTTGCACACTGACTTTTTCCACTACTGTCTTAAGGATCCCTATGGAGCTGCTGTCACAGCTATGCACAAAATTGAGCAAGACCAGGTTTTTGTACATATACTAGAACAGAGGTCTGTTAAAGCATTAGGTTTCTTTCCTATATCAAACACAAACCATTTCTTTAGCCCTTTCCTCGGCATTTCATTCTCTTAAACAAAACAGTTCACTGTTGCATTATTTATAAAACCCAAGCGGTTTCTTCTGTGTTTCTCGCTCCCTGTGGTACGAGCGTATGGGTTGCAGCACGACCTTGGTACAGGCCTCTCCTGCTGTGTTGGGGAATGGGGTGAGGTGCGTTTCCCCTGGGGCTCTGAAATACAAATGTCTCACAGGAGACCAATTCGGATTATTTTTAAATGTTTTTTACAGCTGAGCAAAAGAACAAAAAGTGTGGCTGCTCACAGATCTAGAACTCTTCATGTCCCCCAAAAAACTTAAACCCAAATCTCATTGGGGAAAGTGAGTGAAGGTGAGCTGTTTAACGTGACTGATTCCACAAAGAAAATGCTACATGTATTATGCATTCCCCAAGCTGCAAAATGTGAGGGTTTGACAGCTTTCCATTGTGATTTTAGCTTAGTTCTTCTGCTTTGCCTCATAATGGTGCAGGTATCTTCATTTGTTTATTTAAATACCCACTGAAACATGTACTGAGCAGACAAATAAGTGTATTTACATTCATGTTCTGTTGTATCAATTCTCTTTTTTTTCTGTGAAAATTGTAAACAAAAGCTGACACAGCATTAATAAGCTACTGTCAGTGTAATTAATATGAAGAAGAGACATGTTTCCCAAAGGAACACCTAATCCTTTTCACTTCTGTTTATCGCAGCAGGTTACTAGTAAACAAATCTGTGTTTATTGTGCTCTGTGTAACCTGTGCACTGTTATTTCCAAAACAGGGCTCACTCTTGCAAAGGCTTGCTACCATAGCTACCACCCTACCTATACTTACAGCAAGAACTGCATCCTCTTCTCATTTCCTTCTGTAGGGGGAAGCTAATTGCTGTGGCCATAAAGGCACAAAGTCTCAATATCTTACATGACTGAAAGAATAAACATTGTTTTAATGTGGCAGATCATTTTAAGAAATAAGAATAATATCAAGATACTTTATGATTTTAGTAGTAATAGCATATAGGTTTGATACACAGGAATGCCTAACCTCAGTATTCAGTGTGATTACACCTGCACCTTGTTGTCCTGGTATAGGCCTTTGCTTTTTGTACAGTTAAATAACAACTGTGCCGCTGAGAAAGTGTTTTTACAACCTTCTGGGGACTTTCACGCTGATGCAAGAATTCTGGAGTCAGAAACACATGTCAGTCAAACCCAGCTTTTGCCTCAGCGGAGCTAAGCAAACTTAAGCAGCAAGGCTGGGAGGAGCCCTTCAGGCACCCTGTGAGTGCAAAGGTGGGTAATCAGTGCTCATACGACTTGGTCCTCTGCTGCAGCCTGTGCTAGCAACCTCTGAAGGAGCTGTGCCTGCCATTTCCCTCAATTCAAGGGGTTAAGGATGTGAAAATTTAATGGAAAATGAATGGTGTTCATCTGGACATGGAACAATGGTGTTACTTATAAACACTGAAGCAGACACAGAAAGTTTAACAGCAATATATTAAAGGAAAATTTAAATGCAGACCGCTTAGATGGATTTTTTTTAATATCAGAAATTCACTTTTATCAAAAAAATTGATCTGTCTGCCAGTCACTCTAGAGATATTAAAAATGCAACTGTAAATATATTATATTGAGATAGCGTCTGGTATTTCCAAAAAGCAATGCAGGGCACAGAGCCAGTGTGTTGCAGGGTTTCTGTGAGGATGCAGTGCCTGTAACTAATGGATGCTGACGGTCAAACCTCTGAGGTGCTGTTCTACCCAGAAGAGGATCACTCTTGGCTTCACTGGGGACGTAACTGTTTCACCCCAAGTAATTTCATACCACAAAACCATCAAAGTGATCTGTTTGAAAAGGATATGGTCTTCATTCAGGTCTGTCATTAAGGCTCTGCTATGCTGACATTACTGATATTAAAATTATCCTCATTAATTACTAATACTACACTACGCCCCTTTTCAGAAGCCTGAAAGTGACTGTGATTTGATTACTCATAGGCTTGATTCTGCATCTGCTAAAACCACCAGGAATCAGTAACTCCCCTGGCAGTACTGGTACTGTACAAGGAAAACCAGTGCCTGTGGTACCATGAGCAATCACTGCGTATCTTCTTATCACTGCACACTGCAATCTAAGCTTACCTCATGGCTATTGATGGCTTACCTCGAATACTGTGTTCAGTTTTGGGCCCCTCACTACAAGAGAGACATTGAGGTGCTGGAGCGTGTCCAGAGAAGGGCAACGAAGCTGGTGAAGGGTCTGGAGCAGAAGTCTTATGAGGAGCGGCTGAGGGAGCTGGGATTGTTTAGCCTGGAGAAAAGGAGGCTGAGGGGAGACCTTATTGCTCTCTACAACTACCTGAAAGGAGGTTGTAGCGAGGTGGGGGTCGGTCTCTTCTCCCAAGTAACAAGCCATAGCACAAGAGGAAATGGCCTCAAGTTGCGCCAGGGAGGTTTAGATTGGATATTAGGAAAAATTTCTTCCCCGAAAGGGAAGAAATGCCCAGGCTGCCCAGGAAATTGGTTGAGTCACCATCCCTGGAGGTATTTAAAAGCAGTGTAGATGTGGTTTGGGACATGGTTTAGTGGTGGACTTGGCAGTGCTAGGTTAACAGTTGGACTTGCTGATCTTAGAGGTCTTTTCCAACCTAAACCATTCTATGATTCTATGATCTACCAGAACAAGTCAAAAGCTGGAAGACTACAAAACAGCTTGTGCAAGATGACTGAGTTTTTATCTTACCAGCCTGTCACACACTGTCCAAGTATATTTCTAATACTTACTCCATCCACTGTCCCAAACATGATTCATTAAGGTTAACGATTCTTCTGTCTGTGTGCATTAGTCATTCTAAGCTGCATTAGTTCAACTCCAGTGTATTTAAGTACTTATCATTAATTAAATACAGTTCGTACTGAAATTTGTAAATGTAAAGTGCAATCTAAAGACTAACTATTAATAATTGTCAGATCCTTGTGAAAATTATAGAAGTACATCCATATTTTCCCCCCATCTGCCATCCTTGGAGGGGAATGCAATTTCTTCATCAAATTTTATCTGGAGAGAGATAGATGTGAGTCCTCCAGAGCAATTTGTTTCAGACACCTGCATCTGGGGCAAGCTGCGTCTTGCACTACAGGAGCCTGAGTGTCACATAATCCCCATCCCTGTCCGATGCCTCATTTCTGTGTGTATGCTCAGCAATAGTATGTGTGATATTGGGAGCTGGGGTTTTCTCCTCAACTTTCTGGAAATATCAAGTATTCTTCATCATGGGCTTTGTGTTTTCATTGCTGTCATTGTGGCTTCAGATGTGATTTTGCCATATCTTGTGCATAAAGGGGCAGTGTGGGACAATTCTCCTGCTTTTCCTGCAGTCCATCTGCAAATAGCCAGTCAGTCCATGCATCACATCTCGCTCACTGGGCATTGCATCCACTTGCCAGCTAGATAAACAAAACCAAAGGTAACTGTGAGACAGATAACTTCTTCCTCAGGGAAGCTACCTCAGGGAAGCTTCCTCAGGGAAGAAGTAGCAGTGGAGAGAAGACCAAACCGAGAGCTTATCATTAGACCATTTCCACACTTCAGCCCCAAAGTTTGCTGTTGGGGATTTGCTGAGATGAGATACACAGATTGTTGGCTTTAATATTTGTGGAGGAGCGTAGCACTGTATTCCAAAACCATTATGTTTTCTGTGGAGATTTTGTCTCAGAGGATATTACTGCAAGGTTAAACAAGTCAGCGTTTGGTAAGTCAGAGCTGCAGAGCTCCACAAGTAACTGACTTTGGCAGAAGGTAAGTAGATTTCATATTTTCCTTTCAAACAATGCAACACTTCTAGAAAAATTTTAGCTCTTGGAAGTATATTCAGAAGAACACTTCATCTAGGAAACTCTTAATCTTTCCGTGGGCTGGCAGAACACTCCTTTTCTTGGCCATGTTTTCCACTGGAGTGGGTAACACTTCCAGCAGACTTACTCCAGGGAAGACTCTTCCACATAGAAGGACTTGATGGGAGATAAGTTTGCAAAGGAATAACCAGCAGCAAAACCTAGGAAAATAATAAGTTCTCATGTTTAGTTTGTTTTTCTTCCTTTCCCATCATATCCCATCACATGTAGATGATTTGTTTGACAGTGGATGAGCAGATGAGAGAGTTAAAGTTTCCCATCCACTTGAGGAGAGTTTGGTGGAGCTTTGCTTCTACTTTCAGTATCAATATCTCTCCTGTATCACACTGCTCATGTCTATTGGCCGTCAAAGGTTTAACCCAAACAAACATATACAGTAGACTGGTAGACATCATCATCCATTAGTAAGTAAAAAAAAAAAGAATAGAATATAAAAAAGTAATGAATGATAATTAATGCCATTTACATGACATATAAAAACCTTTTGATCATAGGATCATTAAATATTAAACTGTGGCATTTGCCACTACTGCACGTATTAGGTATGTGTGTATATTCCAACCAGGAGCTAGCAGATTCCCTTTTTAAGTAAGGAAAATTTTGCCCTCCTTTGCTGTGTATGCCATAAAGTGTAAAATTTCTTTGCTTACATTTCCCGCACTACTTCAACTTGAACAAGAACTTTTGATTTGTTGCTCAACCTGAGAATCGGTATCTTGTTTGTTTATAGAAATATTACTCTTTAGTTAATTCAGTAAAAGACATAGTCTTGTAAATCTAAGTATCCTCGCACTATCAAAAAGAAGGCAAATAGTTACTTTGAGTAGCCCATTACAAATTCATTCTTAATGAGCAAAATATTGTTAGTGGACCTTTTACTGATTTTTGTATGTGTGAATTTTATTCTCACACTGTTGAAATAGTACATCTACTCAGTAGAATAAATAAACCTTTAATGAAAGTCTACAGCTCCCATAGATCTTGTGAAACAATCTTCAAGCACATTTGGCTTTATATTGTCACAGGTAAAACCTATACCTGAAAGGGAGTGGATGATGAGACAACAGAGAAATACAATTGCTGCCACTGAAAAAGTGTTTAAGCTACAAAGACTGTGAGTGAAATAGATTTGACAGAAAGGAAAAATGAAATGTAGATCTAGCATCAGGAAAGAAGAAATATGCAGTAAACAACTTCCTGAGGATACTAGAATGTAATAAACAAGTTTTAATATGGTCTATTTGTACATTTTTCATCTGTTTTATTACAATTTTGGTTATGATTTAGCTTCCAGGCCATTCCTCTCCAAAATCCAGACAAACCACTTCATACTGTATTTTATAATAAATATGACTGGGAAAAGTCTTCAGTGAACAAGTTGGTTTAAAAATATTCTTCAGTGGATTGTATTTGTTTTGGTGGTTGTTACTCACTGCTTCTCAAAGGCCTGAGGAATTCATTAACACTTTTTCCGCTAGTACTTTTTATCTTTCAGCAGTTCATTTCTTTGTGCCTTAGATATGTGTGTTTGTGGGAGTGTGCAGAGAATAAATAGTATGCAACCAAAATACTTTAAAAAAAGAAAGAAAAAAAAGAAATTAATTAATCCAAGTGCTCAACAGAAATGGCAAATTAATCCCACCCTTTCTAAGTATGTGCTGTGATACCTAAATAAATTTGCACTTAGAGATATGATTTATCTCTTTTTTGCTTCCCCACCACCACTGCCTTATAACACATCTTTTTGTGGGACCCATCTACAGAAATCTTTTCAGGTCTTGTCATTTGCCTTTGATCCACATGTTTGCCTGGTGAATCCCATCCAATCTTCATCTGATTTCCATAGTCTGCCCCACTCTTGCCTGTCAACCAGGGCGATCTGTCTTTAGCTCCTGTCTACCTTCTGATGCTCCTGTTCAGCAGTAATGTCTCTCTCATCTCCATGTCATTGTTTCTGTCCTGGGCTTTTGTCACTGTCATGGTTTAACCCCAGCCGGCAACTAAGCCCCACACAGCCACTTGCTCACTCCCCCCTGGTGGGATGGGGGAGAGAATTGGAAGAGTGAGAGTGAGAAAACTCATGGGTTGAGATAAAGACAGTTTAATAGGGAAAGCAAAAGCTGCGCACGCAAGCAAAGCAAAACAAGGAATTCATTCACTACTTCCCATGGGCAGGCAGGTGTTCAGCCATCTCCAGGAAAGCAGGGCTCCATCACGCGTAACGGTTACTTGGGAAGACAAACGCCATCGCTCCGAATGTCCCCCCCTTCCTTCTTCTTCCCCCAGCTTTATCTGCTGAGCATGACGCCATATGGTATGGAATAGCCCTTTGGTCAGCTGGGGTCAGCTGTCCCAGCTGTGTCCCCTCCCAGCTCCTTGTGCACCCCCAGCCTCCTCGCTGGTGGGGTGGGGTGAGGAGCAGAAAAGGCCTTGACTCTGTGTAAGCACTGCTCAGCAGTAATGAAAACATCCCTGTGTTATCAACACCGTTTCCAGCACAAGTCCAAAACACAGCCCCATACTAGCTACTGTGAAGAAAATTAACTCTATCCCAGCCAAAACCAGCACAGTCCCTCCAGATCGTTTCTCCCTGCATCCCTCTTTCTTGTCAAAATGTTTCCACTCCCCTCCACCCAGTGGCTTCTGATCTTCCTGCCCCACCAGTTTCAGCTTCTCCTCCCACCCATGTGGCTTAGGCAGGCCAGGCAGCCCCGCAGCCACTGTCTCTTGCTTGACTTCTTCTGCAAGTCCAGCCCTTGTCCCATCTTTGCTTAAATCAGAAATTTCTTTGGCCAAGGGGGCCTAGGATGCATGGAGAGCTTGGAGCTTACCTGGAGCAGGCACGTGGGAAATAATGGAAAGTTAGGTTTTATGATGGGACTTGTGAAACAGCCTTTGTAACAGGAAATGGACCAGCATTTATATGTTTATAAATTAATTTCTATCAATATTTTACCATGATTTTTTGATTACCTGCATTTTTTTGCTGCTTGGAATAGCATCACACAACTGTATGTGTGCCCACAGGTTCAAACAGAAGTGGATGTTTTTGAAGGGATTAGAAATGCAGGTTGAGCCCATAGGTATGTACTTATAAATATGCGCATGTGCTTAGGTTAATCCTGATTTATTCTTTTAAAGAAGAATTCTGTCGTTTAGATGTAAGTTTTTATGATTCATTCACTGGCTCTTTTCTTTATTCATGTAGTTTCACTCTGCACCCTTAAGCTATCTCAGATATTTTATATGATGGTACTTAATTGTGTTCATCCACCAGAAATGCTGATTGAAAATTAAAATGTTCCTGTTCATTTCTTTCTGGAGATATGCACATTGAAGATTAATAGACTCATTTTTATAATGTACATGAAAAAAAAGGACCTCAGTAGCATGGCAAAACGCTTAAATTAATAGTTCTGTAACTAGAAATCCTACCTGAAGCGGTTAGTTCGGATTTTAATGGGCGTTCAACTTTAGCCATGACCAGCTCCCTAACAGTCCTAGTACTTGAGCTTTATCTTCATTATCGGTGTAATGAGCTGAAGAAAAAAAGATCAAGCTAAACGCATGTAAACCTTCTGTGAAGATGTGCTGAAACTCATTAAAGGTGAGGTAAATCCATTAAGCAAGGGGTAAATGCCTTACAAGGCCTTCGTGTGGGTGAAGCCCATTCGTGCATTTTCCTGGGAAAGGAAGAGTGGACACGGAATGAGGGATCCCACAACATACCGCATTAGAAGAGCAGATGAAGGGTGTTTTCATTTTAACACATCCCACTGCAATATGTTGGTGCCTGTTGAGTGAGCTGAACAGACGGCAAGGCTGGTTAGGCTGTCCTCGGTCCTCTCTCTTCTGTCCTCAAGGTTGGCTTCAAAGGACCAGTGGGAGCAGCCTCTTCCTGCCTCTCCCCTCTGCCTCCTCTCTGGAGAAGTGAAGTTTGTACCCCCTTCCCCTACAGAGGTGGACCGAAGGGTTTGAGGGGCAGAGCGGGTGCCGAAACCTCCCGAGAAGAAAAGACCTCGCAAGGAGTGAACGTCCTACAGTTGCCCTGGGCTACCTGGACAGCAAGTATTTCCCTGCTGACCGTCATCCTCCCTGACATAAAAAAGGAAGAGAAAAAATGAGGCTGAGGTTCACAGACCTCCCTGCTCTTTCGTGGCTGAGAGAAGTTGCATCCCAATTTCACAGCCTCAAAGGACAGGATTCATTCACTTTTCCTTCGCTGCTGAGGCTCAAGGAGAGAAGCTGTGATTGGGAGAGAGTACTAGAGAGGCACTGTCTATAAGGCAAGTATATCAGAGAAATATGACCTGAATGCATGATCTACTGAAAATCTGGGGCCCTCCTGAGCACCTAGATGTGGCATTGCCACTTTGGGCTTTAACCCACCCTGCTCTCCCTAGTCTTACCAGGTTGGGCTGGGGGAAAGGAAAGGAATATTTGGTATAGCCACACATTTCACCGTACGGACAGCATGCCTTTGACCTTGAAGAACAGTCAACAGCAGATGGTTTGCTTTTGAATTTAATGGGCCTGTCCTCATTGGGAACTGAATGTTGGGTGTCTTCAGCTGCCATTCATTTATGCCTGAATAAAAATGGAGTTAACATGGCAGGTTCTCCCAGACAGATGCTAGTCCAAAGGCTGGGTTCGGTATGTTGGGTATGCAACAACTGACTCTGAAACCCTTAACTAGGGAAAAAAATTAGTCCCAGCCATTGTGTGTTTCCAAGTATTTCACTGTTTGAATACGTCACATCCTGTGGCACAGTCATGTACTGTCTTCTTGTGCCAAATCAGGAATACTGGTGGATAAATGGAAATAATTTTGTTGTTCTTTGGATTTCTTTAGCTCAGTTGCATAAGATTAGTCATTACAGTCTTACACTAATAGAGTTTTTACCGAAACACAATTCTTATTCTTGAAATTAGGTTATTACGTGTGAAATGTCTTCTTTTGCTGCAATAGGTTTGCCTGCTGGCCACAGGCAAAGAAAATCAGAAAGGAGAAATCCCCTTCTGAATTCCAGAATCAAAACAGAGAACAATGGGAAAATTTGAATATGTTTCCAGATTTTTATGGTTTGTCCTCAGCTCTAGCATTGGGACCGGCAGTCATGCACCATGTAGAAGCAAAGGTAGGTAAAATATCCTGAGTACAAGATAGAAGTGGGTTTGGTAGCTTCATTTGGAATTACACCAAACCACAGAGAGGGAGCATGATACATATTTGCAAATGTTAAATATTTTAGAATTCAGCGCATCTTTCTTCTCTATACATACATGCACCACAGCTGTGAAAAAGTGACGTTAGTCATAAGTTCAAGCCTCATGCCCAACATTCCCCAACTGGCAAGTTTTTAATTACATTAACATTCACATTTGCTTCCTTCCATGTTCCTAAAATGAAGATTAATTTTCATCATGCCAAAGTTCTGAATGTCACAGGATTTCTGCAGTCATCATTCACAATAGTTGCCAGGAAGTAACAGTGAAAGCAATTCCAGCTGTTGGTATGGAAGTCTGGAGGTTGATGAGGAGTAATTGCATGATCTTTTGAGAAGAACTATGTAGTGCTAACCCACTGTCTTGATATGTATACCTTTATAAAGCATTTGCTTAAATTTTGAAGTAATAATGTGATTTCCAAAAACCATAATGCATGTTTTGTTCCTAATTAGTGTCTTCAGTCAGTAGAATAGTTGTAGGTAGAGAAGGTAAGTTGCTATAAATTGAAAAACTAATAATTGAAAGTTCTGAGTTCTGAGTAAGGGTTGTGCTCAGTGGTATAATTTGGGCAGAGGGGATTCATGATTTACACTAACAATAAAGAAAAGAACTTAAAATACTGTAGCTGCTTTATTAATGTAGTTATTAATTTATTTTTATTAGGCATATGAAGAAAGATGGATTATCTCATGAACATCCTTTCCTAAAGACTGTGCAGTAACTGAAAGATGAACAAGGCAGTGGTTGCAGCAGCAGGTAGGAATAGGAATAATGTTGTTGTGCAGAACGAGATAATGAATGCTTTGGGTTGAGCAACAACATCAGAGACTGTGCATGTTTTTGTGGCTTTCAACCTTCCTATGCAATTGCAGCTGCTTTCCTGTTTCTCCTTGTTTCTTGTTGAAGATGTATTACAAGCAAGCTTAGCGAGCTCTTGAAGTCCAGGTGACAGCAAAGCGGGCCAGGTAACAGAAAGCTTAACAACTACTATAACAGCTCCATATGTCGATGTACGATGAGCATTTGAGCTGCTGTTTCAGCCACTGTGAGATCTTTCTAGAATATGGATATTTGCTGCCAATTTCTTTGTCAAGGAGAAAGTCTAAATGCCTGTGGTGGTGTCTTAAGCACCCAATCTTTTCATGATGAGAAGGGGGCTAAGGAGGCCATGTTCTGCTAAGGCTTGGATGTGCTGCCAGTGAAAAGTTCATACTTAGTGCCAATGGCACTGAGGCCTTTAAGCTGTTGCTATGGAACTTACTTGTCCCAAAGCCAGTCTTAGGCAGACACAGGCTGTCCCTGTGGTTGTATGAAACCCCACGTAGCCCAGGCAGCCTTCACCCCGCTGAGTTACATCATCCCATGGAACTGCCCTGCACCAGCTTTTGTTCTGACCTGACAGAAAGGTAGTTCAGCTCCTAAATTACCTTGCCCAGATATGCTCCAGGTGAAGAGAAAGGTGCTGCAGGCAGTTCTCCTGGGGCTGCTTGCATGTGTTAACTCGGTCCCTTGTGAGGCAGTAGCTCATGGCTCCCGTGCTTGCTCTGCATGACCCTTTGCCAGGACTAAACTCCCACAAGTGCTTCACCCTGGCGGTGTGGATGGTAGGCAGGGACACAACACAATGAAGCCAGAAAGCAGAGCACGGAGGAAGTGGAAAGACATGGCTCTGGTCTGAAGTTGTGCAAGTAGAAGGAGGGCAGAAATTGGACAGGACATGTTCCTGGATCAGCACTTGGGAAGGAGATCGCTTAATTTCCTTTGTATAGAATAATTTAGCATCACACTTCCTAAGTGTGGCTCGGATTTTACCTGTTGTTCTTTCCCATGGTGAAACCTTCACAGGCAAAACCACAAGATGGTTGAGTTTCAGACACCAAGCTTAACTGGCTCTCATTTATTGACAGCAGCCAAGTTCAGTGCCTACCTGCTGCTGTTGCAACTCTGCTATTTTGCTAAGACAACTTCTGCCTATCCAGCATCCTCTAGAACATGCAGGAGTGCTCACTGCTCAAAGGAGATTTGTGCTGCTCCTGCAGTGTGTCCCCTAATTTGTGCTGTTACGAATTTGAAAGCTTTCAGTAAGATTCTTCTCTGTGTATTTGATCTTCTTCGGCCCGCAGACAGCAGAGGACTTCTGTCCTTCCAGGCTGACCCCTCAGCAGGCAGTCTGGCTATTGGTCTGCACCAAGCAACCCCCTGTCAGAAAGAGTGTCCCCCTCCGTGTGTTTTCCTGCCCTTTTACTTGCATTACTGCGAGGCAGGCGCAGGGACCTGAAACCACAAGTCGGAAGAGGGAATAAGACATCATTTTCAGCAGCAACACAGTCTAAGCCCCGCTTAAACTAACATAGAAATGACACCCTCCAGATCAATACAAGGTTAGTCCCAGATACTTAGCAGAATTGGTCCATCTGAGCCATGACCTTGTCTGCAGGGGGAGGTCACATCCTAACAATATAAAGTTCAGTTTTTGATCTGTCCATTACTGATAACATGCTGGTTTATGACTATTTCACCAATTATCTTCCGTCAAGTATGTTCTGTTCATGGCTAACCAAAGTACCAGTATTTCTTTGCCGTCACAGCACTGCAGTCCCTGTTACTGTCAGGGGCTGCTGAGCATGTTGACACTAATGGACTTCATCACAGCCCCATCTCGAACTCAGCAATTCCCATGCACAGAGGGATTGCTAGGACTGCCTGGATCAGAGCTCACTATCAAAGCCCACTGCTGAATCAAGATTACTCTGTGCTGGAAGCAATCATCTCAGCTGCTGGCTGAAGATCATTTTGTGCTGCTTGCAAGGAGGAGGGGGATTTGTAGGGAAGCTGTATATTTTTGAGCATTTGGACAGAGCAGAGAGGGAGACTGTAAAAGAGACATCATATAATCATATTTTTATTAAGCAATTTAGGAGTAATTGATTACTTACAAGAAGTGCAATGAAACTCTTTCAGGAGCTTCTGTTTTCAATTCACTTGTATCTGACAATCAAAAGGTATAATAAATCTGTGTGGGGGCATGACTGACAGACTGACTTGCATTACGACTTTGTGGAATTGCATAAATGTTTGATCTAGGCCTAGTTTACCTATGTTAAAAATTGTAAAATATATTCTGACTTTGTGGAATCAGTGGTAAGCACTGCGTACTGGTTGGACACAAACTCCCTGTATCTCAGAAGACCCCCTGAGCCTGCAACCACAAACTGATACCTTTTGACCTTGTGAAAAGGCAGCCAGCACGGTCTGTTTGAGACAGATCTGCCCAGGATCTCTTATGGTTTCTCAGAAATGCACTTATCTCATCCCTGGAGCCTGTTTTGGGGAAATAAATTTACTTAAAAACTATGCTAAGGATTTAAAAAAATGAAGATAAATTATAAAATGCTCAGTGTCACAAACTGGGAGAGGTGGTTGCAGTATATTTTCCAGAACATTTGGGATTCAAATACATACCTGGTGAGGTCTGCAGAGGTATCACAGTGAGCTGAAAACCATAGAAATAGATTACAAGCTATTTAGGTACTTCAGAAAACCCTCCTAGATGCATAATCAGTTTCTTTAGTAACCCAGTGCTTTTGGAAATCTTGCCCACTTCTCATATCTACAAATGCCTGTACAATGCAGGAAACAGCTCCAAGGCAAAGGAAAGGAGTTTTCTGTAAACCAATTCCTTCTCATAAGTGATTTGGATGAGCAGAGTAAATTTTAGGATCTGATCCATTACTGGTAAATAGTTGAGCTCCAGCCTTCAGGATAGTGAAATGGTTTTGAAGTCTTCCAGCCCATCCCTGTTTACAAGAACATTATTTTTTTATTTTTTTATTCTCTTCTTTTAAAAAAAATCAGTACAGTTTTTCCTTTGCAAAAGGATCAATACAATATTACAAACAATAATTGCATAAATGAGACCTTGATCGTGAATGCAAATACAAAGCCACTTAAAGTGATTTTTGTTCCACTTGATTGTATTGGTTTGTTATATTTATTATTGGTTTAAAATATTTTGGCTTCATTTCTCTCTCTTCAGTTACTGTAGCACCAAAAGGTTCCCCTCCCCTACTATTACATCATAAGCATCCTCCAAAAAAATCTAATGTACAAGCTCTGCCCCCAAATTAATGTCTAGTGACAGATAATAGCAATGAGTAGTTAGTTAGTAATCCTTATAATTGTGGCTTGGAAAACTGACTGCTGAGCTAAGCCGTGTGGCCTGAAGCTATGGAGATACAGATTTCTTTGCCTCCAATAGCTGGTGAGCACTGAGCCAGACAACTACAGAAAAGATCTTTTTTTCAGCAGCTTTCTTGCTTGTTATGTTGGGGGGATATCAGAAAGACATGCAAAATCAGAATTGGTTTAGTAGCTTAACTAATTATAAGAGGGAATAAAATCCTGGATTCCTGCTGACTTTGGTCTTCGGTGAGGATCTGTGATTTTGGATGGATCAGGGGTGGAGGGTGGCATGGAGCTGACTCTGTTAGTGAGTGTCAGATCTAGCAGGATCCTGCCTGGCGCTGCAGAAAGTAGCAGAAGTGATGAGTTAATTCAGGTGAGGCCCTTTCTGCTCAGCCACCAGCGAAAGCCCAAAATCATTAATGGAGATGAACAGCAGGGCCAGATGGTATTGCCTGAGTTATAGGGACAGCTTTGGCCAGTGTACCTCTAACACTGGGACGACGCTGCTCCCAACCCAAACCACAAGTTGGCCTAAGCACAAAGGAAACTGAGAAAAAAAAACAGGGTATGAGACATTTCTATGTTGAATGTTCACCCTAGTTGCAGGGGAGACAAGTTAATAGACCGTTCTTGCTTGATAGACTTTTTATTTAGTATTTGTCATCAAAGGCATATCCTACTGGTTAGGTACTTGCTAGTGTTGATACAAAAAATTATTTTAGCCTTGTCAGACAGTTAATATGAGGATGAGATTTTTCCATGCTGCAAGGATGCCTCAGACTAACTTGTTTGTATTTACTTGTTTGGAGAAAGGAAGGACACAACCTTAGCTGACACAGCCTAGCCATTTCCAAAAGTGAGACAGAAAATCTGGAAACTTTTCTCTGAAAAGCTCAGTTGTGTTAGTACTAGTGGGCCAGCTTAGTCCTGTTCATTGTGTGTAAAAGGCTTTTTAATGCCTAACCTGCATAGGACTCAAGAAAAACCACCTCTGATAGGATGGTGAGGTGGAGAACCACCCCACCTGGATGGGACATATTAGCAATGGTCTCATATAAGGGTTTGGTTTAGAAGGTGACCTTGTGCTGTTCAGCATGACTTCACTTCTTGGCTAACTCTCCAGCTTTACTTCACTCTTTGAATAATGCTAAGCTGTAATGACTGGTGTCTGGCTTTTTCCTCTCACAGTATTGCCCTTGCTGCCTAAATGTCCAGAAGACAAGTTTCCTTCCTACCTCACCTTACTGCATTGCACTTAGCAAGGTTACTTTTTAAAGTCCAGGGTTGGCTCGACACCTTCCCTAGAAACTACAGGAGTGCCACTCAAGAGGGAATTGGTGGAAAAAGGTCTAGTGACGCCCCATGCAAAAGTGTTGTGGAGAGAGCGTCTCACACTGGGATGCCTTTGTAGTCTTTGTGCAATGAGGGAGAAAAACATAATTCCTTTGCCTCCCCAGGAAATGGCAGCTTTTAAGTAATACAGCACTCTTGGGGGGGCAGAGGTATGTTTCTCTTCTTTTACTATGGATTTCCAAGCTAAGTATGCTTTGTTTGGTGTAAAATTTAACTTTTTTTTTTTTTTAAAAGGAGATTGACACAACTTCACACCATCAAGGTTGTATCTGAATTTTGTGGTGCTGAGGCTTTGTGCCACTGAAGTGTATCATCAGATTGTTGAAGATTGCAACCTGCTGGAAAAGGCAGCCTGTAGTGTAGGAAGGACAAGGAAACGGAGAGGAGGATTTGGAAAGTTGCACAGTGAAGGAGTTTAATTCCAAAATCTCAGTTACCTCAGAAAGTGATACCATACCCCACTGATTAAAAACAGAATATATAGAACAGAGGAGACAGTTTGACGCAAAATCCATTGTCAGTAAAGAGTTACCCTTAAAACTGTATTTTTAACTTGATTTCTGAGATAATTGCAAAACTAAGAGTACCTATTTTTAATATAATTCCTCCCATCAAAGAAATCCCTCAAGAATGGGAAGTAGCACCTGTTTATAGGAGAAATTAGTGCTGATTGCAGTAATGCTACATGCCAAACTGCTACATAAAGCTTACTCGAGTCTCACAAATTGACAGCTATTTGTAACTCAGTGGCCTCTGAAGGTCTCTGAAGTGACACACAGCATTATGGCAGGAGTACCAAAGTATCCTCAAATTTCTTGGTATGAGAGAGGGAAAAAGCAGTAAATTATTCTCCACTATCTATGACATAACATATCAGACAATACTATGTGATTTTTATTACGAAGAGTTGATTGTAGGCCAATCAAACTCTATTATGCTGTACTGGACACCAGCATGTATAAGAAACTGTGGAAAAAGCTTCTGGATGAAGGAATGCAAATGGACATGCAAAAGCAAAACAGAAAGATGAGGCACAAAGAAACAAGACGAAACACACACAGCAGTAATTTCTAGGAATCTGCTGGTCTTCCAGAGTTCAGAAGAGCGAATGTCCTGCCACCTGTGTGGCCTGAGCCAGTGCACCTTTGTAGGTCACACTGAAAGCCTCAGGTCTAAAATCAGGTGCTGGATGCATCTGGTCTTTGTATTGCACTTGTTACTTCTTGTCAGTTTTTAACAAAACAGCTTCCATGATTACACTGTGCATCTGCTGCTATCATGGGGCTAGGATTCATGCTGGAGGGGAGCTTAAGGTGGTACCATGCCCAGCCATCTGCCAAGAGTTACTGCATGCTGGCTAAGGCAGCAGAACGAGCAGCACCTCTGCTCCTCACCTACTGCAGTTTGTTGCTCAAAATCTGTGAGCAAGCTGAAATCAACAGTGGTTTATGTCAGTTTGGGGTTTTGAACTGCTGGGGCTCTGGGAAAGATGCACTGCCTCTGCCACAGGGACAGTAATGTCTGGTAGAGGCACCAGCATAGGTGCCAATAAGCCCTTAAATCACAGCCGCCACAGTCTCCTGAGACTGCCAGGCAGAGCCCTAATTCTCATGTGTTATACAACATAGGCATTGGCCCGAGACCCACAGAGATCAGAGTGACTGTTGTACCAAGATGGGGGACAGGGCACGAGACGAACATCCCAAGGTATTGTAACTAGGCTGGAAACCAAAAGCCCCAGGGCAGGGACACACGGACACACACACATGTTCTCCTTGCAGGCTGATGGTGTGCTGGTGTTGCCAGTGAGCTCTGGCCAGCATACCCATGCCCAGGGAAAGAAAGCAGAAAGAAAGCAAGCATGGCACAGGTCATCTGGCTGAGCAACGAGTGCTATGCTGCTCCAGGAAGGACCCTGCAGTCCTCCAGCAACATATGTTCATCCTCAGTTTATTTTGCTCATTTATTCCGTGTTATGCTATAAAAGTAGTGCTGCTTTCCATAACTAGCAGTGTATTACCATACAGATAACCTCTGACTGAAGCTGGCATAGCAACAGAGTGGGAGGCAGGATACTGCTACAGCTGCAACAGGGGAGGGAGGCAGAAGAGAGGGGACTGTGCTGAAGTCTGCTTTCTTCTCCATTAGGCGCTAGGGAGGGCAATCTCTGCCAGGGAGTGATAAGGGGGGATTCCTCTAGGCAGCCACAGTCCTCCCAGCAAATCTGCCTGTGCTGCTTACCCTATATTTCTCCACATCCACAAGCTGATTTTAAAGGCAGCATTTGGGAAACAGCTTGTGGTCATGTGTGATTAAAAGAAACAGTGGGTCACGCATTCATGCACGCCAGTGGCAGAGGAAAGGGTGCATGTACACTCTGAACTGAATGTTTCCTTTTCAAACACGGGCACAGGAATGTGCATGAATAATTCCCTACTGGGGAAAATAAAGAAAGGAGCAAGCTCTCCCAGACTGCAAAGTGTGGCAGTTCTGTAAGGAAACTGTCTGCATAGACGGTCCTTGAACACCTCCTGGAGACACATGCCTGACAGAGGGAGGGAGTTCTTGCAGCATCTGAGGACAGGGAGGGAAATCTCACAAAAACATGCACTGTGCCCCCTTGATCTCAGGACTTTGTGCTTCTCCAAAGCCAGGTTGTAGAGCAGCATTTGGATGTCTAGGTCACTCTGGTCACACCCGTGATGATAAGCAAGGTCTCTGTGGGGTTTCAGACCAATCTGCCTTAGACCAGTGGGGCGGCCAAAAACGTTCTCAGAGTGAGGCTGCTTATCCATGAGCTGTTCTTTCTGTCTCTTAGTCAGCAGCACTAAAATGCAGCTTCTTTTCTCATAGAGGCTTCAAAGTGAGATTGACAATCTGAGATGTATGGTAGCAAGCTGCTTTAGCACAAACTCCTCTTTGCTGTCTTCTAAACAGGAGAGCTGATCGGAGTTAGATTATGGCATGTTTTTCTGGACCAGGGACTACCTTCAGCTCTGTCACTTCGACATCGTGTCCTTCTCTTCTGTGAGAAATTTGCCAGCAACAAACAGCTTAGTGCTCCCTCTGCATGAAGCAGGTAGGATCCTGTTCCTCTCAGCCACAAACCCAAACGATGCTCATTTAACAATTCTTAAAACACTGACAATTTTAGAGGGAAAAATCAGCATGTAGTTGCTGTTATGGAGACAGGTCAATCTGTAGCTGAACTATTTTCTCCTCTACAGAACATCTCAATTTCTTACAGCACGATACCTCCATCTGGGATGTGGACTGAGGGCAGCTCAGATTAACTAGGCTATCTTTGCCCTGGAAGCAACTGAACAGTGGTTTTTCATCTCCAGCTGCTGTGGTGGAAACAAAGAATCCTTTCATTACTTGCAGAGCTTTTGCATATATGTCTTCTCATTGTGCCTAGCTCTCATCTAGAGTCAGTCCTCTTTATGTAGCTGCAACTACTCACAGGGAACTTAAATTTCACTTGCAACCACTATTAAGGTAGTATCGTGCTGCCAGAGAGGCCCCAAAGGTTAGTAGCAACAGGACAAAAGCTAAATGTGACCTTTGCAGCACCCAATTTACAAGAACCTCTCTGCCTTGGAGGAGAGACCTGTGTACCTGTCCTTCCTACACTGATGAGTTAAAGGCATGTATTCCAGCCTGACTGGGGAGCAGCAAGTCACCTACAATCAGACAATTTTGCATCCTGCTGCATCAGTCAAGTCAGCCAATGCCTTAGGCACTGACCAGGGGCTACAGGGCAGAAGCTCCACCTGCCGTCTAGGACATCGTCATGAGGGAAGGCACCTTATATCCATACCTTATTAGAGAAAACCCCAGAGCAGAGCAGGAGTTGCTTACTGGTAGGGTTTTGTTAGGTTTTGTATGTTTGTTTATTTTTGCAGTTACTGCATAAAATACAGTAGCAGTCCTGAGAGTCCTCATGAATCAAAGGCACCTTCTCAGCTGAATGCCCCATTGGCACTATGGACTTTTGCATCCTCCCCATTTTGGTTAATCTCAAACTCTTTTCCAGCAAGGTGGCAGAGCTTCCACAGGGAGCTGCAGCCTCCTGATTAGACGCTGTTGTTGGAAACTGAATCCCCGACGGCAGCTGCCCCACTCCTAAGCAAACACTATGGAAGGTCTAGGGGCATGGAAAGGGACAGTGCAACAGCTGCCACCACTGCTCTCCATGTCAGTTGCTGGTTTCTGTGCTGCGCCCTGTGCTATCAGTGCATGCCCGGCAGGCTCAGGCAATGACGGCTGGAGAGAGCTCATCCCTTCCCATGGGCAGAAGCACCCAGATTTCAACTCCCAGATTTCACTAGCTTTCAGCAGAAACAAAGTGCACAATCACTTAGCCCAGCCGAGAGAGGAGCACCTTGTGGCATGGGGCGATGCCCAGTGCATGAGTAATTTTTCGTGTCAGACAGGGTAGACCCAGGCACCTTCGAGGCAGTGACAGCCAGGCCGTCAGAGGTCTAGTGTTGGCTGTAGCTGGAGTTTAAGTGCTGAAGCCTATGTCCGATGTCATTTGTTGGATAAAATGCAAACCCAGTCCCCGTTCCCTTTTGGATAAGTGTGCATCAAAGCACTGTCTTGCGAGTAGTCGGACTTTTACGTGAAAAGTGTCCACAAAATATGAGTAAGTGGTAAACTGTGTGCCTAGGAACTAAAATGGTGAAAAGTGCCCTATAGGCATAGCTTAAAATGAGCTACCTTCCCTCAGTACTTGCTGTATGCACCTAATCAGGTATTCTTCATTTTCTGTTACAAGATTTCCCTGGTTTAATTTTCTCCTTGCTGTTGAAGCCTATTAAAAGAAAATGATGGAGCAAGCTACTAGAACTTATAGGTGTAATGTTCAGCTGTTTCCATAATCACAAGCAAATAAAGTCCGATGGATCATGTAATAGAAAAATGAAGAAAATCTAAGCACTGTCTCAGGCAGTATTTGCTTAATGAATATAAGACAGCGTTGATGACAATATTTCTTGTTGCTGGTACTTTATAATGTGATGGGGATTGCATTATGCACAGTATAATCCTGGTGTGTGTTTTTTAATACACTTTTAATGAAGAAATGTAGATTTCATGGCTTTAAATGAGTGTACTTTTCACTTGTAGATAGAAAGAAGAGGGAGGAAATGGCTTTGGGAAAAAAAAAGGAGCATCTTCTATGAGAAAGGGAAGAGAATAAAGGGACCTTTTATAGAATGGGACATTTGGGGCTTCCATGTCCTTTTCCACCAGCCACACAGATCTCTGTGTAACCAACACAGTTTCAAAAGAAAAGACCTTCTAGTTCTGAAATCTAGTTTCAAATACTTATTAGTGAGAACACATTCAGCCACTGTTGCTTTTTGAAAGGCGCTCTTACAGATCTTTTTGCAACCGTATTGTCCATTGGTTATATTCCTGCAGACCTAGGGCTCTCATGTGAATGCATATACCCATGGATATTTACATGCACAAGGTAGTTGCTTCTAATTTATTCCTTTGGGCTGATGTAAGGGGGAAACTGAAGCGAAAATGTTTTCTGGAATTTCTTAATAAGGTTCAAAGGGATTTGAGTTATATATGATATTTTGAATGTAAAAAAAATCTAGACCAAAAGTTGCTCTTTTTTAGTAGCTTCTTTGTCATTGCTACAAATTTTACCACAGGGGGTATACACGCAGAAGTGGAAAATTCATAGTACATTGCCCTCTCTGTTGGAACTCTTGTCTTTCATTATATAAATAACTGAAATGAACTGTTGAAAGATTGGGTGGGTAAAGAAGGCCATCTTTTTCTTTTAATGTAATCCTTTTTCCTTTAGTTCCTGTTACACATGAAAACTATGTAGGTTAAAATACTTTCTGAATCTTTTCCCAGAAATATCAATGAGAATTTCTTTTTTGTGTCTTGGTCACCCCAGCTGTGGAATAAAGCAGAAGTCTGCTGCAATTCATATTCTGTAACATCTTATGCTAACTAATCACAACCCCAAACAAAGTGAAGTAGAGAGAGAGAAGCAATGAGTTAAAATAATAAAACTAATACTTATGCAAATAGGAAAGAACATTCCCCAGTGGTTGGCAGGGTTAGCATACAGCTCATTTTTTCTCCTCCATATTGTCCCCTTTTGCTTCCCTGATTTATTCATCTTCTCCTTTCTCCCAGAAATCCTGGACTGAAGAGCAAAGCACAAATACAAGTGTTCAAGCACATTGACTGCACACGTGAGGTAAACCTCACGCTCATATGGGGATGCTTCGCTATGCCATGGTACACGACGATACATGCCTATCTCAGTCAGGAAACTCCTAGCCAGAAGGATGTTTTGATACAAATAAATGTGTGTTATGATCAACGCCAACCATATCTGTGAGTCTTCCCTGGGAAGTAAAAATGAAATGTCTGTATTTACTATGTTTTTTCTCTTTTACAGACTCAAGCGGCGCTGCAGGTGAAATCACAAAGGGCCACACTTGAGTGGACAGCACCAGCCTAGGAGATCAAGCTGGTGTTCCCAGACCTCGGGGAGACTCCTCAACACCCTGTCTTCAGGGTAATCCCATTCTGATCTCCTCCTTCCTTCCTCCACCCTTTATGTAGGGATTTAAGGGTGTTTAGGTAGCTAATGAACACTCAGGCAATAAAATATAACTAAACAAGCTTTCTACACTGAGATTTTTATGGGTTTGGCCATCTTTCCGTTTCTTCTTGCAAACCTATCCAAGGCACTGCATCTGCAACCTTATGCCATATATCTCGCCTGGACAAAACAAGTGATGACAGGGCCACCTATTTTAAAGATGGAGGAAACCTAGATACCAGAGTTGTAAATAACTCAATTCATAGCAGAAGTGCCTTACGATTTGGATTCTGAGTACTTCCATTCAAATCAGACAATCCAAGAAAAAAAAATCTAGTAAGTCTTTCTTGGCACTATACAGCCAGGATACACCCCAACAGGTAAGTCCCTAGCCCAAAGAACCAAATGCAGAAACAGTGTCCTTGGCACGTGTGCGTGTGGTGCATAGTGCATGGGGTCCCAATCACAGTTGCTGACACTGCAGTATAGCAGTTACAAAATAATTGGAGCAAGTTTCTATTGCATATCTGCTCAGTCCTGATGTCCTACACCCATTATAGCTGATGGAAGTGCAAACTAACAGTGAATTGAAGACGCATGTGGACAGAAGAGATCTTTGCCTTGCAATTTTTGGGAACCCAGCAAACCTTGCTTCTCCTATCTTGCAAATGACAGACAAGACGTTTTCAAACATACTGGACTTAAAATGTCAGGTGTAATCAAGGGTGAGACTGTGAATGCAAATGAATTGTTTTGATAAGTGCAATCTAAACACCAAAGCCAAATTACAGCTTCCCTGTCAGCAGCACAAAATCCTGAGAGGAGCAGAGGACGTACATCTTCTCACTGCAGTTGGGGCACAGGCATCCCTTGAAACCTGGGAGGGCAAAGGAGTGCCATTAGGTATGGTTATCCAAGAAATGAGGGAAAGCTGTGATAAAAGTGCAGGACAGTTGAACTGAAAAAAAAACCCAAACAACTTCCTGATATTTTCTTTAATTACTGGTTCTGTCTTCTCAAAATATTGTGTAGCATGCCTGGATGGAATATCACTGGATAGAAGACACCTTCCATCTGAACGACAAATAGGTGGTCCCAGATCCTGTGAGAGGCAGCCTGCTACAGAGGCAGGCTGTCTGGCCCTTCTGCATGGCATGTCCCAGCTATTCCCCAGCACCTGCCTGTTTCTTTTTGGCACCACTGAATTACTCAAGCTGTGCTCTGGAGAATGTCTTCTCCCCTACTACCACTTTGAAATTACTAATACTTTATTTTGCTTTAGAAAGACAGTCTTTCACAAAAGCAGAGATGGAGACTTTTAAATTATTCAACCACTCTATGCAAATAGTAACTAATTTTTGCAATGCCCTGGTGAGGTAGCTAATTATATGTTATCCTTTCTGACAGGCAGAGACATTAAGTTTGAATCACTGGCTCCAGACCAGAGGGGAACTTTGAACTAAATTTTCCTGGGCTCAGGTGAAATTTTGGATAAAGCTCTAGTTTTATCAGAATGCGGTTTTTCATTTTCCATTTTTGTCTCATCAAGAAACCAGGCTTGGAAGAATATCCCTTGGCTGAGCTGCTAGAATATGTTCATAAATGATTCACTTGAACCTCTCACAGTCAAAAATGACACTGAGAGTACCATGGAAATAAATTTTTGAGGGTAGATGAGTCACCTGGGTTTCATTGCAAGTAATGACAAAAGCCGATTCTGTTACTCACCCAGACTTTATCCTTGCTGCCTAAAATGCTATTGCTACATCCTCTGTGAGTGATCTGGCTGGATCGGTCCAGCTATCTTTCTGGTTTAGGGTCTTGTCATAGATGGGGCAGAGTGGTTTTGGTGTGTTAGAACTGTGTAAACCTGGAGCGATCAGTACCCATGTTAGGAGCAGGCCCTCAGTAATGCAAAATTGGCTTGTGGTCTGAAACAGGTTTTGTATTTCTTCCAAAATCTGCCACCTACAACAGCTCAATTATCTTGTGAATGACTCACTGAGTTCTTGTGGCAGTGAGCTCCCATCCTAATTAAGGGAACAACAACCTGAACTCTTTCCTTGCATAGCTTTCCTGTCCCCTTTCCACCCTCTCTCTGCCATTCCTTAACTTACTTCCCTTTGACCTGTCCCCACCTGTTTGTGCCCATGCTAACCTTCCCCACTCATCACATTTGTATGCTCACCATCACTCTGAACCCCTTCTGCATGATTTAAGGTGACCGGAAGGGTGCACAGTGTCCCAGGGGCAGCGACGCAGGGGTTACACAGCAGCGCTATGAAAGAAGCACCGTTTCTTCTGCATCGTGACATCTTGCTGAACTGCTGATCTTTAGACCAGAGGTGGGCTCTCACTGGAGATGTCAAATTGTACTTGCTGAGGAAGGCCATCAGCCATGCTATTTGATCTCTGAGTACCCTGGGATAGCCACCTTCATCCCTGAGCACACCCTACTCCGACTATTACCACTACAGGCATCATCTTTAGCTCCAAACAAAGCAAGAATCGTAGTCATGAAGAAATAAGGGAACTTCTGTAACTTGTCCTGCACTGCACAAAACCCTGGTCCTGAAAAGTACTCCCAGCCCCATCCTCACAAGAACTCCAGCGCTATAAAAGTCTTGAATATTTCTGAAACAACTTTTTATGTTTCTTGACAGGGACTTACGTTTTTACATGCTTTGAATGCTCATTTTTGAAAAAACAGTATTTCTTAATGAAGTAATGTACAGACTGACAGCAAATCTTTGCCTCAAACATCCTATAAAAGACCTCTTTATCCTGAGCTTTTAGAGATGGAGAATATGAGGCACAGGAAGATGAAGCAATTTGATGAAAGTCACTTGAAGTCTACTACAACAAATGAGAATCTAACTGAGAACTGTGATATCCCGCTTTTGATATGCTGTTCACTAAGCCACTCGGTAGCTATACTATAGTTCTCCTTACTTATTTTAAATACAGTGTTTAGAAAGCAGAAATCAATTCTTCTAGTGATGCATGCATGCGTGTACAAGCAGGTATGACATGTATCTCCTTAGACTTTACTTCCATGTTAATACACACAGAAAACTGCCATCTGCTAACTGGTCAGGTATGAAACTGTGATTTTTGCTACGACTGGGGGTAGGGTTTATGTTCACAGCCAGTGCACAGTGAGACGTGCTCTTGCTTTAGCATCCTTCATCCTAGGTCTCTAAAATGAAGGATGGAGACTTCCACTCCAGTATGGCAAGGCTTTTTCCCCTATTCTAAAACTGCAAACACAAGTATCGTTTAAGATGACAGTCTTACCAAACAGATCTAAGCCATCCTTTTTTTGTTTTCAGTTCCCATTGTCAAAATGGGATCGAGGACCTGCCTGTGATGTAACTACCAACAAGTCAATACAGTTAAATATTAATTTTCAAATTCAACAGATCATGTGGGTCATTATAATAATTCAGGGCTTTAGGAGCACATCGAAGAGAGGACCTCAAGAGAGGCCCCATATGGGACAACTGAACTCATTTATCTGGTTTTGCTGGAACCACTTCAACACATTTGCTGATTTAATAAACACTCTTTGCTCCTGCTGGCTGGATTCAGTGTTCACCGCAGGTGCTATTTACCTCTGAAATGCATGATGACTACCAATCAGACTTGGGGAGAGGCACATTTTTTGATAATAGATCAGTGTCTGAACGTGTCAGCAACTCATTTTACCTCATTCCATACTTAAGTCTGGTAATGCTAATACTGAAAACAGGTTCAGTTAATAGATTTAGAGGACTTAGCTAAGTAAGTCAGAGTATATCAACAAGTAAGAGCATATCAATCAAACGCATCGTTGCCACTCCAGCCAAGGACTCATTAGCTCTTGGAAGGTGTTTGTCCCCAGTACTGCAGGTTTTTTTCCAGTAATGGGTTTATCCATCTTGTTTTCAAATGCATTCACTCACATGTGCTGCCAATATCTGGGCATCCCTGTGAGTGTGTGCTTGCTACAAGATCTCTCTCTGGATATATGTCCCAGGGCCACATGTGGAACTGGGAGCATCAGCTGTGAGAAAGGATCGCAGAGTCCTCATTCTCATTATCAGCAACTTTCATCCTGGCCAGAGGATAAATGGAAAGCAGTACGTAAAATTGCTGTGAGTAATGAGGAGCAGCAGAAAGTAAAATATCTTAAGTATTATGAAAAAGATAGAAATCCCATTTCAAGCACATTTGTAGAAAAGATAGTTACGCTATTCAGGTTTGATAGGTCCAGCCTTATGCAGGGGTGTACCAGCAGAATGCGGTATTCTTGTGGCTTTAGCCATTTACATAGATGTAACTTGGCTCAGGCCAGAAAACTGAGGAGCTTTGCTCTATTTAAAAAATTGGGAGTTTGAAACTTTCCATTCTGAACAGAGTGAAAAGAAAACCATCTTGCTTAGAAAAGAGGACCTAGATAAGAGAGTACGAGCATCTCCACTTGAGTACAAACAATAACCTGGAAATTACTCTGTGGACAGAAATCAGCTGAATGTGATGGTAACATGAATAAGTCTGCCTGTGTTTACCATGACTCAAGCAGCTTCTTGGACAAACAGATTTATGAAGAAATATCTTTCTCTCCCAAAAGGAACTATCCTATTATACATATTTGGCCAAATATTTACCAGTCTAAAAAGAGAGGTAAGAATTTCAGTTTGGGTCTTCTACATCTCAGGAGAACCCTTTAACCATGGAGTACCAGTTGGTATGAATCTCAGTCTCTTTCACCTCCTGGAATCAGCTCTGGGCTTGGTAAGCCTTCTGGATCAATATACAGAGTTAATTGAACCTTTCCATGTAAATTTCTGTTTCACCTAACTGACGGGTTTTCCTGGGAAAGACTTAGAAAATAACTCCATACCAGTATTACTTCATATATGCTGCATGAGAACACCATCTATTTTGGCGGCCTATTTTATTAGATATATTTGGGTAGACCACAGTATTTTTTCCAATCGCTTTTTCTGATTCTGCTTAGATGCTATACACAAGGGGTGGCTAAGAAATTCCTTTTGCTATATTTCCCCTCTGGAGAGACTGGTTTTTTTCCAACTCGGAGCTGCTGCCGAAAGGAGATGAGCATCAAAGCCTAGAAAATACTGAAACTGTGTCCCTAAAAAAGAAAAATCTACTAAAATAAAACAGCTCTAAATGTCAGAAAATCTCTCAAAAGAAGTATATAGTGTCCTGATGAGTTCACCTGACTTAGCATGGAACTGGAAAAGGATGACCAGGAACAGAGTCCCATCACTCTGTCATGAGTGGCCCTAGTGTCTTATGAGCTTTGATTTAGAGTGGTTTTGTAGCATCTTCCAAACACTGCACAGGATGCTTTCTAACTTGCAAACAAAAATGAGACCTGCATAAATGTAACGGCGTTCTTGAGGTGGCATTCATCAATAAGATGTAGGATTCACAAAAAAGATTACTTCCAGGTACTGTCACAAATACATAGTTTTTCCTCCTATTTATGTTCCTAATTGTTGTGCCCAAAAGAAGGCTCCAAGATCAGGCAGAAGAGGTTAATGGGGATAATAGCTGGTGGGTACAGATTATAAGACACGGGAGAAAGAAGGGAGGAAAATAACTGTGAAAAATAGTAGACTTGTTTGAGAAATCAAAGTGCAAGTAGCCTAGGAAGAACGGTAAAAGTAATAAAGAACTGCAGAAATACAGAGATGTAGGCTTTGGAGGAAGCTCTAAAATCCTCTTTGTCTAAAGCAGATAAAGTGCTTGAAGAGGGTATTTCACAATATCTCTGCAAGTTCTTTGTCTCAAATCTGAGGAGCAGAAGAAAGGCATCTTGCTCACATATAAAATGGCTGTAGCTGAAGTGAATGAAGTGAATAAGGAACAGCCCCTCGGCCACGTGGAGGGACTGCTGGTTAGGCACCAAAATAAATGCAAATAGACTGTTCACCACCTATGCAAGAACAGAAGGTAGGATTGCTTCTCATACAGAAGTCAAGGCTCAGATGTTACAACTCCGCAGCTGTGGCAAACGATGCAGAATTAGAATGTGCTTGTAGAAAAACTATTAATAATTACCAACTGTTTCAAAGCCTTCTCTCTCCCCTTCTCTTTCATGAATGTTTCTTAATTAGACTACTTTTCAAATGTGGTTACTAGTTAATGAGAACCTTCAAAAGAAAACAGGGCTAAATTGACAAAGATTGTCAAAAAATGCCTAATTTGTTTTTTTTGTTTTTAATCCTTTGTGCTAAACAAACTGATGTTTTCCCTACTTTCATAACTTATTTTAGAAAAGTTATTTGTCTCAGAATGAGTCTCTGCAGCTAAACAAGCAGACAGAGTTTGGTATAAATGCACCCACACCCAGTCAAGTTTTCATTCTCAGCTGCTCAGCATGGGTATATTAGTTCAGGAAAATAAGCAAATCCTACTGTAGCCAGAGTTCATTACAGAGCTGTAAGTATTTATCACTTGTCCCTTTAAGCACACTTTCCCAATAATGCAAATGCAGAGCTACGTACCAACCTTGTATTCCCTGGTGCACATTTTTATGAAAAATGATGTTTACAGTGCTCGTGCTGCCCATATATGAATTACTTAAGCTTTAAGCAGGTGTGGATTGGAGCTTTACTGACTAGAGCACACAGAGCAGTGAAGAGAAGCTTTTTCCCCTGGAGACATTTTGATCGAAGGAAGCCCATGAGGTATAATGCTGAGGGACGCAGAAGAGGCACAGTTTCTGTCACGGGAATACATCCTAAAGCAAGTGGATTTACAAGAATTGGAGGGGGAGGAGAGGGGAAAAAAAAGGTAAGGTACATGGCAGGAGTTAATTTCCAGGGAAGGCACTGCCAATGGAAGGAGTGGCAGGGAAGAGGAGGGCATCAGTGAGAAGTTAGAAAAGCCTGGAACAGACATGGTGAGCTGGCAAGGTAGAGGAGAAGATAAGGACAGAAACCTAATTGAATGCTTTGAAGTTACACCGAATGTTAGATAGAAAAAGGGAAGCTAGTTCATGGGCCTAAAATGACCTATGAAGTGAAATGGAGAAGTCAGTGATGGAAAAGGAAAGAAATCCTTGATGCAGCTCAAATGTTGGAGGGATAAAGAAGGGAAGCCAGGAGAAAGAAACTGCAGGTTACAAAAATGCAGGTTCGCCCATGTTTCTCTGGGTATATCCTTTTCTTTCTTCTTCCTAAAAAATCCTTCTAGATGTGGAGGGCTGTTACAGCCCAACGCTTCAACGTTTCGGGACTCCGCTTGGCTTGGCCAGAGGCGCCAGGATCCCCAAGGTTCCTGACCCTGCAGAGGGCCCAGGTTGGTGGCACCAAGTTGACGCTGGCCCCCCCGCTACCAAAACCTTGCCACTTAAACCCAACAGTGACTTGCACGGCTACTGTGCAGCCTGCGTGAGGCATGCAACACAGAAAACCACAGCGGGAGGCAGCGTGCCAGCACGCAGCAGCTCCACAGCGCATGTGCTATATTAGATAGGTCCTAAGAGTAGTCAAGGTGGAAACTGGGACTGCTTTGATCACAAGTTAAGCAGAAGAAAAGGAGGAGGCAGGTATTACCTCAGCCATAATTGTAGGACTCTGACATTACTGCCATTATAATAATTGGGATAAAACCTGAGAAGCGTCACAGGGTGCAAGTGTCTCGCTGTCTGCCCTGAGCGGTGGGGCACGATGATTCGGGTCCTTTGGGGAACTCCAGATTTTGGCTCGTTAGCTTGGCTTGCAGGGGCAGGCGATCGAGGGTAAGAGAAATTATGATGGCAAAATACGGGAAAGGAAAAAGACACAGCATGTCACTTTTCAGGGGGATTGTTAGCCATAAGGTAAGACAAATATTGTCTGTCAACTTGACACTATTCTGTGCTGTCCTACATATATATATGTACACATAGATATACATATATAGACATACAGATATAGGTAATCTTTCAAATGCTTAGTTATAATTCAACAATTTATTAGAAAGTTTCTTCCCTGGTGCTTTGCATGTTTTATTCCCAAGACAAGATAAAAGAGGTGGAAACAAAACTGTTCTCAATACAAATCAGATCAGCCCCTTCAGTTTCTTTGTTATGGTAATTGGTAATTACAGGAAAAAAAAAATATCTTAATTTAAGATGAAGATTGCTCCAAGTACCTTCCCTACACATGATCTGTCAGCAGCCCACCTTTGGATGACACCTATACTGGAGGTTAGAACAGGTCACACGAACTCTCTGAGCAGCCACCAGCCACGGGTCTCTGCTCCCCCTTTCCCCAGCACCTGGGGAACAACTACAGCAGTACTGAGACCTGCATTGTTGAAATGGGATCCAAGGGGAGGCAGCTCTTCAACATACTGTGTTTTCCCCCCTGTTTAGCCCGGTGGACTGAAAGTTACGTGGTGGCAGTGAAGCCGTCGGGAAAGCTTTGGGCCAAAATCAGAAGCTTAAAGAGGGTTAACCCCTCTCAGGGAAGAGTCGCCGCCTGGTCCTCCTCTGATGGAGCCAGACAGATCTTTGCCCGCGTGAGGATGACTGTGGCTACAGGCAGCTGCTGTAGGGTCACTGCACACCTGCCCCCATGAACAGGACCTCCAGAGCAAAAACCTGCCCAGCTTCGTGCCCACCCACTGCACTTCAGCAGGGTGCTCCCTGAGTGACGACAGGTGATCCCTGTCCTCCACTGTCAGCTTCTGTAAATGTCCCTGAAAGGTACTTAATTTCTAGCTGGAGACCTGACACATGTCTGGCCAGCGTTAGGTTATGGCACTTGCGCTAACTACTAAATTCAGAGTTGGATTTTGTACCCAGTTCCTGTTTTCACCCTGGCTTGAACCCTTGGTCGGAGTTACAAGGTTCACTGCAGGCTTCCCATCACTGCTTTTGACACTCCCCCAGCCTGCAGGCGAGTTTTACCGGCAGCCTGCCGTAAGCTTTGCTCCCAGCAATGTGGGGGAACTGCTCTGACGAGCACCCCGGAGCTTCGGTGGCAGCGGGGAGGGCGAGGGGAAATGGCTAAGGTCTGACGGAGGGCTGTTAGAGCTATTTCCCCAGCTGCTTAATTACCCGGTTGCCATCCTGGCCACGTCCCTTCACCTACACACGTGCACACGTGCGTGTCTGCACACACGCGTGCGTGCAGAGCAGGCTTTTCCAAGCTCAGATTAGAGGGCTGCTATTCAAAACATGGATTTATATTTTTTTTTTCCTGAAGCAAACAGGTGACATCCATGACGGAGAGATTAGCTTTGGATAAATTAGATGTAAGCCTAATATCAGGAAATTTTCAGAGCAGAAACAAACATTTTAAAAATGGTCCCGGGAAAGGGGACAATATTCATACTTTGGAAAAGTATTTGCTAACACTGCTGAACGAATCATAATTTGATTCAAGGATAGCCTTGTCTCTTTGTTTCCTTCTGAATGCTTTTGAGAGCTTGCTTTCTAATCTTGACAAGATATGTGCACTTATGTATGCCCATTTTATACTGCTGTGCTCTTGGGTTTTTTTCTGAACTATTATAAAAAAAGAAAACAAAGAAAAACCCACTGATGTGAAAGAAATTTCCAGCTGAATTTGGGTGCTTGACAGTATGTATAGGTGTGCTGAAATAAAAATGCAGCCTCTCAGAAAATGTAAAACAGGCATTCCTGCACACTCTATGATATAGCACAAACAAATCTGCCAACAGGTAATAAATGAATGTCAGTGACTACTGAACCTCAAACAAGTGTATTTCACTGTTAACCAGGGGATGTGTGAAGTCAAATGCAGTCACAGATTCTACAGTACCATTTTATAGGACATTGTATCTGTCCATAAAACCTTTAATTGTAAAGGTAGAAGGAACTGACTGTGTAGATTCAGTGAAAAATACCTAGCAATCATGCCACACCAAGGGCAGATATTATTGTCTAGAATGGAGCAAACTCCAGGTTGAATCTTACTTCCACTAAGAGGCTGAGCAGTATTGTATATAGATAATGTGCGAAAAGCTAACAAAATCTGACGTTATCTGGACTTTCCGGTGTGCAGCAAACACTTCTTTGTCATTTACTGGTAATTTCTCAGTTCTAATGGAGTTAAACTGGAGTTGTATTGGTATTATCACTAACGCTTTTCAATCTGGTTTTGCTTTATGAGATTTTTAAAGAGTTGTTTTGGTGTTCCTATTAAGTCTTTCCTTTATCGTAACCAGTTACAGGATTGCACTCTCTCACTATAGATTTTGTATGTGCTGTGTTTGTATAGCATATTGTGTCAGAACTAAAGTAACGATTTGTGGTAAGTGAATTCATATGGGAACTTCTCAGAGTGTGCACTGTACAGGAAAAAATAGCCACTACATTAAAAATAATGTTTACCCCACAGAACCATGGCAGTTTTAAACTCTGAGTCACAAGCTCCCTTTTTTTTGGCTTTTGGCCATTTGAGCCCCAGATGAGAGCAGCCACCACCAGCATCCTGTATCCCTGAGAGCTGACTCACTTGGCACTGAACTGCTAAGGCTTTCACTGGAGCCAAGGCAGCCGCTGTGGATGGGGAGCTCCCAACAAAAACGGCAGTATTTTCCACAGAAATAAACATCAGGTCTTTCAGCTGCGGTTAGACAACAAGGAAGGGCCCGCGACAAAATCTCCAACCAAAAGCTTTCCTTGGGAGACTGATTTTCATGTCTGCAGCCCCCGCCTCCGTCCGGGGTTGCACCTGATGCCCCGACATTTCTGTATTGGTTCGAAATACCGAGAGCTCAGCCCGCTTTCAAGGGGCAAGTACCAGCTCGTCTCTTAGGGGTCCTGTTGGGAAACACCAGTGCCTTCTAATAGCCACGGGCAAGCACCTTCACCCCGGCTCAGTAATGCAGAAGTGCAAGTGCTGCTGCCTTCACCACCCTCTGCCAGCGTTTTCTGGGTTCTTCTCCAGGTCCCTTTTCATCTACTGGCCAGGCCAAAACCTTACTGGCCCCATTAGCTCCATGACTCTACAAGGGCTCTGATCCCCACGCAGCAGCACATTAAAACTGAAGCTATTACCTCCCAGCCACCCGTCACGTCTCCTTGCTTTAGCAGTCCAGGCTGAAAACCCACCACCCCTCGGTCACTTCTTCGGGAGCCGTTCCCCACCCCTGCCAGGGCGGCACTGTGGGAGGAGCAGGGCAGCCGGCTCCAGGGGAGCCGTTTCACCCATCCCATTTTATCTGCTGCTGGCAGGACTGAAGCTGCTTCTCTGCCCAGGTCACTTAAAAACTTATGGGTGCAGGGTGGCAGAGCACGGCACCGACTCCTCACACATGTGAAAAGTGTCTTATGGGTTCCTGCAATACTTTATGCCCTTTTCCTCGGTGGGTTTACGCGCATCCTCGGTGTTTCCTGATGCACGGCTGCCTCCCCGTCCCATACGAAGCCCAGTGTAACCCGTTCCAGTTGGACGGCTCTCCCACGCCGTTAGTAACCAGAGTTGGGTCATCTATCCAGGAACCAGGACTGCAGCGGCAGCTGTCCCCATGTTGAGCATGACGGCATCTAGCATGAGATTTCATATGTCGTAATTTACTTCCCATTTTGTCGGCAGCTCTATAGTGCTACCACTTGCCTGAACTGTCCCGCACGTTTCCAGTCACGACTCACGACTCTGTGAACAATCTGGACACACTGTCCAGCCATACCTGGCAAACTGATTGGAGCAGTAGCAGTTGCTGTGACCTCCCTGCAGAGGTCCAGAAACACTGAGCGGGCACGCTCTGCCTGCGCTGATCGGCTTACCGGGATGCACAGCAGATCTGATGCTGTACAGCGTGTGCCCTGCGCTGCCTGCATCCACAGCCGAGCTAACGCACTTGAAATGCATTCGGGCCACGGCTCATGCGGTGCGTCGCACGTGCCCTCACGCTTCTCTCCAGGACTGCCCGGCCGGTCTTATGGCAACCCCATTTCTGTGCCCTCGCTCTCTAGAGTTGCTTGTTGCAACACACTGGCCTCGGTCCTTGTGGGCTTTGGCCATGTTATCTGTGCAAACGTTTATGATATTTTTAAGGTATAAAAAAATGCAGTACATCAGGTCACTACTTGTATAGACTCTAACATTTGGTGCAAAATCCCATTCACACTTCGTTTACCAGATCCCACAGCTCCAGAGAAATCAGGACCATTTGTTCCAAATCACAAGAATATAACGGAGAACAGCGATGGAGAGCAGCTGGGAGGGGTTATCTGGGTGTATTTTAAAGCCAGTTTACAAGTCAATAAATACAGGTATATTTGTCATAGTTGTGTCTGGAGGCTGCACAGGAAGAGGTGAGTGTACATTTGCAGACCATAAAGCTTTCTAACATTACTCAAGAAGGATAACACTGAAATTGCTTCCTCTGCCCTTCACGAAGATGTGGTGTAACGAATGACAGAGGAAAGCCACTGCCTTTGCTCAGAGACAACTTACACTTTCTAAGTGGCTCCTGAACGGCTGAAGTCAACCAACTCATGCCAATGAGAGCAGAATCAATAAAAAAGATAACTGTATTTGTTTAGCTCAGGAGACTGGAAGTATAGGTGAACAACGCAATAGCAGAGCTTGCTGGGAACCTGAACATCTTTTCCAAGGACATTTGAGGCAGGGGGAAAACCCTTCTAAACTGGAACCAAGAGATAAAAATTTCAAATTTTACACTACCTAAAATTTCTGGGAAATGTTGACTTGGTACTTAATAATTTTCTCATGAGTCATGTTTGAGCATTTCATTTCAACAAGATAAAAACCTTTCTCTTTCTTTACCTTAGTGGTTAGTTTCATTTACAGATATGTCATACAAAACATAACATATTCCCATAACATGTCCATAAAACATTCAGTGGGAATCTCTTCTCCCTAAACTTTTTGACCTGTTGCAAACAGTACCTATTTAAGAAATCATCACCTTCCTGAAGAACGGTATCTTTTGTGTGTATAACAGAGTTACGCTTATGGCTTTCTGGGTAGTTTATAGTCAGAAATGAATCCTCCACTTGTTAGGTTGCAGTTTGGAGGGTCAGATTATTTCCCTGCTGGAGCACATCCTGGGAGGGATAGGAAAGACTTATTGCAATACTCTCTGTCCTCTTAAGTTTTCATCAGTATTAATTTGCAGCTTCCTTGGTCCCTCTTGCTTTCTTTTTTTCTTCAATAGGAGAACTGGTCTGTTAGGAAATATCAGCAAGATACAGAAGGGCAATATCAAATGAGATTGTAGCAATGTGAATAGCTTTTAGCAAGACAGCAAGAAAGGCTCAAGTTCTACTTTCACTCTTCCCATACCTTAAAACTCTAAGAAACTTCACAGCACTGTCATTGGGACTGAAAAGTAACTTTATTCCTGTGAGATGAATAAGGCCAGGCTGTACATGGGGCTGTCATATCGCAATACATAAGAAATGGCCAAAAAGACCATCAAAAGCATTCCTGCCACACAGCTTGCCAAATCTGGGTGTCTCCTACAAGGCCAGCACTGGTTAGGTGCACCAGAAAACATCTCAGCAAAGATGTTTGCTATGCAGAATTTGCTGTATTTCACATTCAATTGATTTAAAGTGTTATTTCTCACAACGTGTAATAATACATTACTTTATAAAAATACATTTTATCTTTATTTGTATTTCTTTATACAAACATATACAAACATATACATGTGTGTGTGTGTTTATACAAACTAAATTTAGAGCAGTGTTGGCAATAATTTGTTGGATTTTACCTTTCACTCCTTTAATTCTAGATTCGTGCATCTGTTGGGATTTCCTTCAGTTTACCTTGAGTTAGCTGCCTAACATGGGGGTGTGATGCCTTTTGAGACTTTCTCTGCTCTCCCACCTGGTCTGCAGTGCCCGCTCCAGGGAAGCAGAGCTCCCAGGAACCTGCCAGTGCTTTGCAGACCTCTCTGCAACCTGAGGCTGTCCGAAATGGCACTAGACACGTAAATGGGTGAATCCCAATTTGCACCCCTTCACTGGTGTGCGAAATAATGCAAGGAGAGGGAAATAATGGAAGAAGAGGAGAGAAGCATGAGATACTGAGAGGGAAATTCAGGTTTCTAGCTGCTGCTGCCCACATTGCTGCTTTTGCAGCCTCGCAGTTGCTTTCTAAGTGCTGCTGCAGGATGGCTTTGCTTTTTTTCTCTGCTTACACTGCTGTTAGAGCTGCCTGTCAAGAGCTGCAGCCCTTCTGTTTCCTGACTGAGCGTGCTTGTGTGGGGTCGGATTTAGTGAGGCTCCCCATGGGACTGGCTTCTAGGTGTTCTTGGTTCCTTTCCCAGCCTGGTTTCTCTCCGTGCTACAGACACCGAGATCCAGGTGCTGGGGGGTGGGATTATGTGCAGCGCATCCCTGCAATCCGCACAGAGCAGGATTTAGGATGCTGCACAGAAGCAAAGAGCCTCGTCTCTCCAGCTGCAGCATCTCACCTGGGCTGGAAATGGTGCTCTGGTTGCCCAGGGCCCACCACTCAGGATGACTCCCCGATCCTAACCCCTCTCCTGCACCTTGCTTTTTTACTTCTCTCTCTCTTCCCAGTTGCTACTCAGGATGAAGTTGTATTTTATTCACTTAATTTGAGAAAGCCTAATGCTTTGAAATAAAGCCTAATGCTTTGAAAAGCCTAATGCTTTGTATGCCAGAACCACATGCCCATTTTGGTTTACTTACAGGAGGTAGCTAGCACTGGCTCATGCAGAAAGGGCTTCCCAGACATTTTGGGGACAGAAATGGAGGTGCATGAATCACAGAACTTGTCAGGCTGGTTTTAACCAATTCTCCCTCTTGTCCCATCTCCTGTGTCCAGTGATGAGGCATCCCAGTGATGCTGGTGCTCCTTTCCAAAAGGGAAAATGCATCTTAGCCTCCTCAGATAGGGATAGTTCTGTGCCCTGAAGCATGAAATTTCTCCTACAACCACATTTCACTTCTGTGAACAGTTGAGTCCTCTTCCACACTTTTTGAACCAGGAAAAAAAGGAGAATTATTAGAAGTAAAATATGTTATTAAATGGGAGCTGGCATGTGTCAGGCTTATTGATGGGAACTTGCATAAAATGTGATATTACTTCATTCCTACCTTAATTGAAGATATTTTCAGCCTAAGTGATGTGTAACTGCTCAGTGATTTAGCCCTCTTTTATGAATAATTATATTACACGTATTCTCTCTGGATATTTTCATTGATACATAGGATAAGTGTCTCTCAGAATAGCCTGTAAAGGGTCAGGCAGATCTCACTTTATTGAATCCCTTTGAAAACAGTATATTTTGCCTTCTTAAAGTCAACAGTTAAATTAATAAACACAATGAAAAACCTTTCAAATGAGAGGAACATTCCCTCTGCATATGATCTAATTCCCTGGACACCCACTTACTAAAGATTTGACAGGAGTAACATGAAGCTACAGCATTCACTATGTGGTTCATTTTTTATCAAACAAGACAGAAAGAATGAAGCCTTGTCTGTGTTTGAAAGCTGTATCGTGTTTCTGCCATTTCTTTAGGCAGTCTTACAGAAACCTTTCAGTTCTCCCTTTCTCATCTTCTGCAGGCTAATGTATTAGCAATAGCTTTTCAGTGATTAACAAAATGATGGTGATTTTTGCATGAAGCATAGGAAGAATCTCATTCTTATCTGTGTACTCATGAAATAACCAATTTCAAACTGTGATGAAAACAGAAATAATTACAAACACCTCAGCAAATAAAGAAATTTTCAAGAGCTATATTTAATATTAAACACCACACAGAAAATTTCCCAGGCAACAGGCCAAGCTGAGATTAACTGGATCTTTTTTTAAGACGTGTTTGTAATGTAAATTTAAAGCCAAACAGTAAAAAACACTTTGACAAACCTTGACATTATTGCCACAATCTGCATCTAGACCTAATAAAATAATAGACAGGAAGGCTGCCAGCATCCAAGCCAGGGGTATGCAAATGTCCTAATCTGCAGCTCGCTGATAGCAGCTGGAGAGCTGAGTTTAAAAGCACCACTTCAAGGCTTTTCTAGGAAATAATTGAACACTTAATGATTTTAAAGTTCCATGATAGCTCTAATGCCAAATTGTTGTTTAAATTAATTTATTTAACTAATGATCAACACATGTGTCTGGAAGATCCTTCTCTGTGCGTGTGTGTTTGTGACTCTGCTACGGTGATGACTAAAACGAGAAATGCGGTGGGACACGAGGCTTGTCCCAGGGCACCAGGGCAAGCTGGGTAGGCGGTTGACTCTGGATGAGGTGAAAAGTCCCCCTTTCAGACTGCAGAGCTACTTTGATATCGTTTATTTGGTGCCAACTGGGTCTGCTTCCAGAGTGAACTAAGAGGGCATCTTTCTTCAAAAGGTAACAAAAAACCCAGACTTGCCTACAGCAAAGAAGAAATGGCTTTTGCTTAAAGCATTGCTGGGTGACTTTGGTGGTTCAGTGCCAGCTAAGTTGGCTCCTGCCAGTTTGGGGGAGAGAAGACAGGGAGTCCAACCAGCAATGCCAGGATGGGCCAAGTACAGGGACTTCCATCTCTGTGCCTGAGGCGTGGGGCAGAAGGAGCTCCCTGCAGGGCTGGCACTGGTGGCAGAGGTCCCGGGGGGAGGCATCGCAGCAGGGAACCCTGCTTGGGCAAGGGGTGCGAGGGTGTGCATGGGGAGTGTTATCCAATAGATAAAGATCCACGGTAACTTCCACAGCTTGCTCTAGCAAATTGCTTCTCATGCAGTTTTGAGGTCATTTCCCCTCCTAGAGCAGTTATACTATTGCTTCCCTTTTCCCACCCTCTGTCTCTGGTTATTTAGATGAAAGAGTCTGAAGCACACGGGCTGTGCCTCTGTAAGTGAACCCAACAGGCTTAACACAGCTTTGCTCTAAAGTTAACTAGCTCCTGTTTGAAGTGAGAAATAGTAATTGGAGGAAGGAGATAAGCTGGGTAAGAGAAAGCAATCAATCCCAAACTCTAGTCCCACAGTGCAGAAACCTCCCATTAAAACTGCAGTTGTGTTTTGTCAGTGTACTGATGCCGCCGGTGAGGACATACAAAATTTATTAAGATTCTTGATGGAGAAGTGAGGGAAATGTGACAGACGCCTTCATGCTCAGAAAAGGTGGGAGAAAGATGCATAGGAAATGATAATTCACAATTTCTCACAGAGTGCTAAGGGGCACCCATCTAAATGATGGGGCAGCCTGTTTAAAACAAAAAGCAATGCTGTTCCACACCACCTGTAATTGAAATGTGGCCTTCATCGCCATGGTACATGTACCTCCTTTACAGGAGGTGAAGGTCGCCATGTGCTCTCCTTGTTTCTGTTCACCTCCCATGTCCTAAGGGAACTTCATTTGCACCACCTCTAGGTATGCGCACTACATTTGGCATGACTTGCCACCTTTTCTCGTCATCTCTTCTGGTCCCAGAGTTCGCTGTGACTTTGCCTGCCCTTCTATTGGTCAAGCTCAAAGTATGCTGAGGGGTTACTGCAAAGATGTCCATAGTGCCAAGGGCAAAATAGTACTTGCCTTGTGGATGAATAGGAATTTTCAGCCGCTGGGTCTCTGAATTAAAACACGTGGCCTCAAAAGGCTGTAAGTCACGTTGGTGAAAAAATTCTCCACAAAAGTGCTGTGTGGAAAAAAGTTTGAGAGCCTTGCAGCATGAAAAGGAGAAAGAGAAATTCCAACCAGCCTGGTCTTGTAGAGGAATTAATCCTTCTTTATAAATTAGCCTCTTTGTACCTATGAAACATGTTTGATCAGATTCCAAATCATGGCAGTGATTTGTGCCAAGTGGGAAGCTGAAGAGTAGAGGAATGTCTGATATTTAAATATTTTACCAGCCCTTCATCTGGGTTAATATTTTATTAGCAGCAAATATGCCTCTCTGCTAAGGAGTCTACAACCACTGCTCACCGTGATGAGGGTGGCCTTGCACAAAGGCTCACGGGTGGCCTTGCACAAAGGTAGTACGAAAGACAAGAGTTGAGGGGAACATTGATGCCACTCATTTCTTCTTTCCTAAGGATGGGCTGAACACATCCACACTGATGGGTGCTTCTGTTCTCTGTGCCTTGATTTGCAAGTCTGAGCCACACAATTCAGCTTTTTCCCCACTTGCATTGCTTCCTGCAGTACATACCAACCTCTGTGTAGCTGCATCATCCTAATCGCACCAGACTGCTGGGTCTGTGCCTGATCAGGATAGTGCTGGGAGTCAGCTGGCAGGTCAGTAGGAAGGAGAGGTTTGCAATACTGTACATAAATGTAGTTCAAGCCTACCTCTGATAAAGTGGTTGCCGGTGGGACAGGCATGCCCATGATTTGTCCTCCTGTATTCACCAGCAAATGTTTCATTGCAAAACGTTATCAGCCTCTCCTTCTGTAGGGAACACAAGCACAGTGAGCTCTGACTAGAGGCACACCACCAGGCCTCTGAGAAGATCGGGCATGTATATAGTAGAGCAACCAGCAAGTCCCTTGACCACAGCAGGTATGGGTCAGCACCACTATTTGGGGAGATTCTGGTTTTTTCTGCAGCTTAAGTCTGTGAAGCTGGAGCCAAACTTTCAGTTAGTTTCTTGGATGGACTATGCATCCAGAGGTGTGAAACAGGGTGGTGTCACCTCTATAGTCACCCGTATACCAACAAAGCAGATGTTGTATACGTGACTGCAGAAGTCTGTGCCCTGCACAGTCTGGGACATCTCCACTTCTGGAAAAGCGGGATGTTCTTGGTTCACCAGGAACTCTTAATATGGTTTCACCTTGGGATGTCTCCTCTTCTCTCTTTGCTCTCCTTTCTTTCTTCCATTTAAAGGAAAGCAATTCCTTGAGTGAAGAATAGGATCTTGGAAGACGGTTACTCAGTGCTCAGAGTGCAATGGCCAGAGCAGATGCAGTAGTAGACTCTGTTCTGTGCTGCAACTTGATCCAGCCATGAGCAACTATCTTCAGCATAGAAAATGTAGATGATTATTATTAAAAAAAAACAAGACAGTTTCTCTGGCCAGCTGCCTCTGAGTAGTATATCAATCAAATGGCTGCATAGGGGTGAGCTGGCAGGCTGGGAGTATAGGGGGCTGAAATGATAATGTAAATCATCCACACAAAAACCTGATATATTAAAGTAAATGACTGCTATATTAAAGTAAAACTTGTGGGGAATTTGCCTGATTGTGTGATGCTACCAAGTCCTGAAACTTTAATTTTCTTGTATTTTTATGCATATCTAGCTAGTCAGTTACACCCAGTGTTGCTGGTTGGCCAGCTCATCGTGGAATATGTATTCTACCAGAAATACTAAAATTATTTTCTTCCAGTATTTCAGTTGAGGAATACACAGCAGAATACCTGGAATTTGCATGAAATTTAGTATTTGTAGAGATTGTGGTAGTGACTACGATCACCTGGCTTTAGTTCCTTCCTCCATTCTTTCATACTGTATGTCCTACTAAATTAATTAAAAAATTGGGGAGCCCTCCAGTGGCTAAAACTGTAGAGCCTAAATTACCAGTGTGTTAAAGAGGTATCCAAACATCTGATGGTGTCTTCAGACTTCGCAAAAATCCATACAATTTTAATACGGAGTTTTACAAAATGTTACCTTTTTACAGAAGAGAATTTTTAAAGGTCAATCCAGTTAAGTACATGAGGAGGTACTTTGGGAAAAATTTCCCTAAAAGTTCTTCTCAGAAATCACCCCCAACATATAAAACATATAAAATATATGCAACATATAAAATATCAACCTCAAGTTCTTAGACATCTCCTTTTAAATGTAAACTCCAGGAATCTGAGAATGTTCTGCATTTGGTAATAAAATTGTTCTCCTGCTCCACAGAGTGGTACTTGGGATGCTGTTTCTCATTCCCAAAAAAAACAGCCTCTGTGGTGGGGGGAAATCAGACTCTTGACTCTTTGACAATCTCTATATTTAGTCTTTAAAAGCCTGTGTATTGCAGATTTATCCAGAAATTATGCCAACAAAGGTCTCTGTTAAATGAAAGGAGAAAAGTATGCAAACCTAAACCCAGGTTTGCAGCCCAGAGCTGTAGCTTACTGAGGTAAACAAAAAGTGTTTAGTGACTCTGCTCTGGATACTCCTTGATCTCACTTCTAAAATGTTCATTGATTTCCATGAGAGGAGATCTGGACTAAAAATCTGTGGGCAAGTGTTGCGAAGAAAAATACAATTTTTTGTCCTTAAGATAGTGACTATGTCCTACTACATGCTTCGCATGTTTGTTATATCAGTCATGTAATTAAGCACAGAGGGAAAATAAGTAATATTTTTTATAAATGAGGACATTTGGGAACATTTCATCTGTGCCTCATTTCAACAAACTAGGAACCTGATGCAAAGCCCGTACAAGTTGATAACTTTTGGCTCAGGCTCTTGCGGAAGGATAAGTGGATCAAACTAAGAAAAATGATAAACCTCCCCTTGAGATGGGAGACCACCTTTGTGTGGGAAGTGACTACTGGTCTGCTGGCCGTCTTTGCCGTCAAGTGGGGTGGAGATGCCCAGCCCGGCGCCTGAGCTCCCAGTCACCTACGGCTTGTTGTCAGCTGCAGAGCAGCCATGAAGCAGAGCCAGTCTGGTCACTAGCCCAGGAAGCTTCCTGCCCTCTAATTATCCATGAACTGACGTTGGTGCCTTGAAAGACCTCCTGGTACTATTTTTTTTTTCCCCTCCTCTCAAACGTTGCAACAGGTTTCTGTTGCCTTGTGTACTGCTCCACAGCCTACAGGTGCTCACAGTGCTTCGTAGGCAGCCTGAGACAATATTCCATCTCCCAGAGCCCGCACGGTGGGACGTGCATCATAGTCCTACCATACAACAGGAGGGCTGCCCCATCACGCTGGCTTATCTCAGGGTATCCATCACCGACCCTGGCAGCGCTGGGCTGCAGGGAATGACAGCCACCATAAGAAAGTTGGAGCATCAGCTTCAACCTGATGGAAACATCCTCCTTCCTGAGTATGAAGACAGCCAACTTCTCCTACGCTACAACACGGGCCACTGCACTGCCGGTGGTGAAGAGCAGTCTCGAAGGCCCTCTCCTGACTGCCATCGCTGCAGAAGTCCAGCAGCTCTTCCCTAAAGAAAAGGAGGTGCACGGCACAGCCTTCGATCATCTGCACAAGCACAAAAATAGCATGGGGTGCCTACAAGTTGAAAGCGGTCTGTGTCACGAGCTGTCAAAAGCTGTGGTTGCCACAGGGATAATTGGTTTGTGCCAGCTGTAGTTGATGGATACCAAGCTGATGAAAGGAGACAGGATAATATGCCTTCTGTTGTTTAATTAAGGATTTTCTAAGTCTGCATAAACTGAAAGCTCTGGATGCTGAAAACCACCCGAATGCACCCCGATATTTGTAGCAATGACAAAATGCTGGGGAAACAGGGTTCCTCCCAAAATGTGCATGCACCTATGTAAAGCACCCCCTGCACAGGAAAAGGCCGTTTGGCGATGCTCTTACCCTTTATTTCCCGCCAAACTGCTCCCTGCAGATTAATGCTTGTCAGAATCTTCCCTTATTGCAGGGGCTGCAATCTTTACTTAATACCCTGAGGGAGGGACATCTTGGGTTATTTTGCACAGTGCAAGTGATTGAAATACAGGAGCAAACCGTTAACGTGATCCCAAAAGTACTGGCTCACAGACCAATATCTTTTCTACAGTCGTTTCAAAGAAGGTGATTAATAGCATGTCAGAGAGCTGCTCTGTATACTGAACACTACTTGAAGGACTGTAAATAGATAAAACCGAACGATCAACAACTGTATACCGAAATAAGGACAGGTACCCGAAGGGTGCTGGGAATCTCAGTTGTTGAATTCTACTTTTATTGTTGTTAATGGTAGGTATCAAGAGGGGATGAATAGCTCTCAAATTAAATCTGCAGCTAATCTCATAGTAGGAGGCAAAGACTCTATCATGCAGGCAGTAGCCTTATCTGGAGGATATAGTAATAAAATCCAACCTGGACAACCCAAGCTAATACACCCAGAAGAAATGAAGAAACGTGTAGCTGTTTGATGGGGCTGGAGGTGTTTGGAAAGCAGCAATGCTGGAAAAGTGCCGGGGGGAACCATGTAGGGCAAAGCCAGAAAACCGGCTGTAAGCTCGCAGTGTGGCACGGCAATAAGGTTGGGCCGTTTGTAAGAGCAAAGCTCATGGTTGTGAGTCTGGGCAACGTGAGAAGGGTGACGTTCATCTCACAGGACTGACACGCTGGGGAAAAAAAAGACCATTACTATGCCATGAAGTATTAAACTTGTGAAGAAGGGGCCGGTGATCTCAGGGTGAAGGATTTCTCTCTCACACACCTCGCTCTCTGAGTTCTCCCCCCACCCCCAGCTTACCCAATTTTTCAGGGAAGGGTCCTGCTCCTGGGGTCAACTACCTCCCAGGAGAAGCAGTGGTGGCACAACCGTCCACCCCAGCCAGGGTCCCCAGGGCACCCGCTCCTGCTGGGGGGCTGGCGAGTGCCCTGCAGCCCAGTTGTGCTCTGGTCCTCAGCTGCAGAGGTGACGGGTGTCATCAGAAGAGGTGACAGGAAGAGGAATACAAGTGCAGCATCCCCTGCCCGGCCCCAGGTAAAGCAGAGCGGCTGAGGGAGAGGAGGAGGAGGAGTGGGGCAGAGGAAGCAGGGCAGGCCTGCTCTTACTAATGCTGGACGCAAGACTGGTCTCGCAGCTACAGAGATGGTGCTGGCACCTCATAACTGCAGTTGTCGCTTGGCAGAGGGCACATCTGTCCTCATCAGAAATATGAGAGGATGGGAAAAGATTCAGAGATGGGTAACCAGGATCTTCAGGGGTGTGGAACGGCTTTTACACCAGGAGCAGCCACAGAGACCAGGACCCTCCAGCCCAGGAAAGGACGTGTCCAAGGTTGGATGTGCTAGAGGTCCACCAAGCAGCATGGGAAGGTGGGTAGGGATTGACTGTCGGTTGTCCCATGTGAGCTTGGTGTCCCACCGGGACCCGGTGACACCAGAGGGTGGTCAGGGCAGAACTGGCAAAAGGAAATGGTTCTTTGCAGAGACAGGGTAAAATATTCACATTGGATCAAAAACAGCTGAGTGAATTCACAAACATCCACTGTAGGCTTTTAAATACCAGAATAACCCTTCTGGGTCAGGAGCTGCAAATTTTCGAAGGCTGGAAGAATATTTTGGGAAAACACGCCTAACCTGTTCTTGTACTCTCGCTTACGTGTCTGCTATGACCGTGGTCAGAGGCTCGATACTGGGCCAAATTGACAAATAGTCTGACTCAGTATGGCCACTCTGGCATCTCTGATGATGTATATGTGCCACAGGTTTCCCTGGACATTTCCTCTTGCCACAGTCCCTCTTGCCACAGCACAAAAGCTGCACCAGGCCACTCCTGGTGCCTCGCTTCTCTCTGCTTTTATTGAGACAGCTGGTCATGATCAAGCTACATGTTTCTGTGCCTCCAGTGACCATCTCTTCCAGTAGTCACTATCTTCTCCAAGTCAGGGCAGGCAATAACAGAGGGGAATCTGAGTATCTATATTGTAGAAAAAAGAGTTTTTCTAAAGATTTTGGCACTTACGTTTTCCTTCTGGTAAGAAGTCTTCCTGAAAAGTGAACTTTAGTTTACTCTGCTGAAGTCACTTGACCCGGAAACCCCTTTCAGCTCTGGTTGCTGGTACCCTTGGCTGTAGTTCCCACAGTCCCAGTCTTGGCTGGGGCAAAGCAAGCCACAGCTGGACCATTTTTCACGGCTCTCTCTACAACTTCCCAGTGACGAGTTGCTTCAGGTCCTAGACACTCCTCTGGCTAAAGGTAATGGCTCTTGCAGAAGCCCATCTTGTACCAACCCAAAAAACCCCCATCCCCAAAACAAACATACGCTGTTTGACTGCACACTGCTACTTAATTGGGGTATCAGGTTATGACCTCTCTTCTCTCCCAGGTGCACTGGGCTTGGATCAACCCCTTGTTACTTTGCAGGTGGGACTGGCATTGGCAGCTCCCCAGGGTATGTGTGGCACATTCAGCTCCTCCATTTCTGCCCTGAGATACACTCTGGCTGCTTTTGAAGATTGCAAAAATAATCAATAATAGATTAAACTGCACGTTTTCTTCAGGCACCGGGTCTGCTTACACGTAATGAGTGTTTATGAACTGAGAAAGGCATCCCAAAATTACAGAAATGCTTTGGTAAACCTGAACCTAGATTTTTTTGTACCTGCAAGCTCTGCGATACCAATTATATTGTGCTTAGGGGATAAATTTAAATCACTAGCACAGTTTTGGATGGGTTTGCTTTTATCACATTTGGAAACAGGGGGCTATTCCCCCCTTACACTACTATTTCTTAATGATGTGATTTTGTCAGTGAAGATGAGTTGGTAAAGACATGAGGATTACATTTAAATTCATCTGTATTTGTAGTTTAAACATGCAGGAAATGAGATGAGGGGAGGAAGAGCTTATGCTAATCCAAACAAATGGGAGAGCTCGTAACGTTTTCAGATGGTTTATTTGAAATCACATTAAATTCTGTTTGCAACCTGATGCATCTGTGAAACTGGGGCTGCCAAAATACGCTCACCTGTTGTAATACAACCACTCCTGGGCTTTTAATGAACGTGCACAGCCACGGGGGTGCTTAAATCATGTGCTGCATATGCAAAGCACAATAGAATTTATTAAATAACTAATCCACAAAGCCCATCTTTTAATTAATTCAAGTGAGCAAATGAAGACAGAAAGACAGAAGTGACCAGCTTGTGGCCCCACAGCAAACCTGCCGGAGCTGGGACAACAGTGCAGGCATCTGGCATTACACTCCCAATCCCTAATTGTCCTCCCAGGGCTGCGGTGAGCCCGTACCTTGGCGTCCTGAATTAGTGATTAAGCACCGTCAGCAGTGTGTCTCCCAGCTCCAAAGGAGAGATTACTTTGCAGAGGAAAACAACGCTGCCTGGGCAGCTAATTAATCACCTCTCTCCTCTTTGAAAGGCAGCGTTGGCTCTGCTTCCCACCACTCGAAATCTGCTCATGTGCCCCTTTGGCTTGGCTGGTTCTGGGAGGTGATGCTGGCTCCCTATGCCAAGTGCTCCATCGGCCCTAGTCGTACCCCATCGCAGCTGAGCAGGATGGTTGGTCTCAAAGCCATCGAGGAGATGAAAGCCACAGAGCCCCTCTGCCCTGAGCCAAAGATTTGACGTTTCTAGTTGTGGGGCTGGCCAGATAAGTGTTTCTGCAACTGGAATTGTCTGGTTTGTGTAAATTTCATCCTTCATGCACAACGTAAAAGAAAATGGATAAAATAGGGGTACTAGAAGACATCACCCTGCCAGGGATTTGTGGGGTGTCCCTCTTTGGATGGGGAGCTGCTCCCATTCAGACTCTGCAGATGCTGCCCAGATCTACAGAAAGAGGACACTACCCTACATGTATCAACCTTTTCAGTCAGCCTAATGAGCATTTCTGGGAAGAATCAGAGAGGGCAGCTCACCAGCTTGCTCATGGGCAGTTTTCACCGCTCCTTGGTAAGCCACCCCAACAAAAGATACCAAAATAACACTATGCATATGTCCCTCATGCAGCCATTCAAAACTGTGCATGCAAAGTCCTTTCTCTGAATGGAAAGTGGTGGGTTTTTTTCTAGGAAATCATCCTCTCCATCAAGATGTGTGTTAAACTGATTGTTTGTCTAAGAAATAAATATACATTTGGGATTTCCTGGAAGCTTTTTATCCACTTTTGTTTCTATTCCTCCCCCTTACTCCTTCAAAACAGGCCTGCTGGCCTACATTTGCAATGCTGAAAAAGGTGTAACGACATTTCCAATATTCAATATTTTTGTTGAAGGCATCTTGAGAAAATAATTTTTAATGAAACACATTTACTATTTCTCATCTCTGTGCGATCTGTCTGATTTCCTAACTCCTCAAAATGACAAAAAACATTTGTCTGTTCAGAGATGCTGGCCCAAAGCCCATCACACCCACAAGCTGTAGTTTTATGATATGAAATGTTTGCATAATTCTCCATACCATGGAATTATAACCTTAGTTTAATGAAGAAAAAAAATCCGTTACATAAGCAATCCCACCAGAACATAGAATTAAAGGACAAATCCAATCTAGGCAACTCAGAGGAGTGGACATGTATTTACTCTCCAAGATTACCTCTTAGCAAGTGCTAAGATACCACAGGGAGAGGTGCTGTTATAAACAGAAAACACAGATTGCTGGAGCTAGAGCTCAACTGCTTCAGAGAATACCAGAAAATACTTCAGCCTCTGCTTCCTAGCACTTGCTCTCATGCACGAATAGCAGGTACCCTGCACAGCATGGGTAAAAAAATCCCAACCCTCTAGTACCTAATTTTGCAAGATGCAAAAAAGTTCAGGTAGATGTTAAATGATCTCAACTCTTCATTTCAGTGAAAACTAAAAGTGCTTTGCTACGCCACCGGGCTAGGCAGAAGAAGGAGGAGGATGCGCTCAGTGCTTTCAACAAGAAGCTCTGCGCATGCCAGCTTTCTTGTGCTATGGATGGGATGAGACACAGGCGGTATTTCTTGGTGAGTTGTGGGTATTTCTGCATATTGCTTTCATGACGTTGCAGCAATTCCACCAGGTAGCATGACATTTTTCTCCCCTTTCTTTTATAAATCACTCATTTGTGTCTTGTAGGCTTAGGAATATAATCATCACCCAGTCACGTTGCTCAGTACATTATGTTTCTTTCTCAGTTTCTCTGGTGACCTAAGCTAACAATGCGCAAATATTTCTTGGTTTCACTGTATCGACTTTGTACTTCCTGATACCACAAACTACTCACAAACAATAGATGAACTGTTTCTGTAGCTTTCCTTTTCCCCAAAGTTGACGTAGCATCTTCATTTTGAATATGCTGGTATTTCCCAAACTTGCATTTTTCGGGGTCTTCACGTTCTGCTTCTCAGCACGCCCCATCGTGCTCCTGCCTTGACAATGCTGAGCAGCGTGGGAGCCGGTCTCTTATCTCAGACCTCGTTTCCCCAGGGACTCGCAGGCCGGGTGCTCCTCTGCCTGTCCCACCAGCAGAGCCCGATTCGAGGGCGATGTCAAACTCCTGCCCAGGAATGTGCCACGATGGCCAGGCGTACGTGACTGCCTTTCTCCAGGAAGGCAAAGTCCCTTGTTTATGCTGCTTCCCTTTGCATGGGATAAATAAATGTTTATTGAGGGCGAGAAAGAGCACAAGAATGAACTTGCCATAAAGCCACAGCTACAGCTGGCGAGTTTGTGCACGGGGACGCAGGATCTGAGATGTGCTCCAGGGGAAGGGCTTGGAGCACAGCCTGTCCCCTGTCCCCAGACGGAACGCTGTGGCCATGCTGTCCCTGGGTCACCCGTGATCTCTTTCTCTCTTCCACTTGGTCTTTAGCAATGCCATGAAAAGAGGGACAGCTTCTCCAGGAGAAGCGTGAGTGCCCCAAGTCCCATCTCTCCATGCGTTACAGCCTGGGGAGGTGGGAGACGCTGACCTAAGATGTCTTGAGCAAGGAACAGCCTTTTGCCACCTGGCTGCATGAGGTGGCTACTGACATATTCAAAACACCAAAATACTTCAAAAATACCAAAGGGAGGAAAATACAACGATTTTAGGCATCCATCTCCAGAAGAGAGTAGAGGCTTGCAAATTTTTGGCACTCTGGCACTATGCCCTGAGATGGGCATGGCTTAAGGCGCACCCTATCCTAAATGTTTTCTTTGGGCTACTTTGCAAGCCTCCCTGTTGTCACGATGACTCCTCCAGCACCCATCAGCTCCAGCATGGGTCACCAAGTCAACTTGGGCACTGCCTTGCCTTGGGCCCTCTTAAATATGAATTAGCAGAGCTGCCACTCACAGAGGGTCCTAAAATAGAGAAGAGCAGCTGACCACACAGTGATACATGAAACAAGCCCCCAAGAAGGCTAGCGCTGGTCATATGGGCAGCCCTGTGGCAGTGGCAGTGGCAGCCAACGCAGACGGGATGCTGCCTGGTTTTGGCTTACCCGCGCTTGCTGTTTTCCAGCCCACGGTGAGCACGGCTGCGAGTGGGTGGCCACGCCAGCAGCACCAGCAACACGTTAGGCAGACAGAGCCCATGAGCCGTGCAATAGGATGTACCCGGCTCAAGAGGGAGTTAGATTTCACTGTCTTGGGACTTTTCACCCCTGGACAGCCGGCCACCGGTGGCTGCTTGGCCAGCAAGATGCCGGTGGGGTGCTGCTTGCCAGGAGAAGAGGAAGCTCATGCAGCACAGCCAGCCTGTGGTGAAGATAGGCCCTTGGCAAGGGTGGGCAGGCTAGTGAGAGAAGCAGATCCAATTTAGCAGATCTGGTGTGTGCCACCGAGCATGCAAGCACTGCAAGGGTAGGCACCTGCGTTCAACAAGAGCCCTACATGGCAGCGAGCCCAAGGGCTCCTCTCTCTGCTGAGCTGCTGTTGGTGCTTCTCGTTGCTCGTGAACGGCTTCCTCCATGAACACCTACCAAGAATATACACAGAATATGCAGCAGGTAACCAACTAACTCCTAAGGACACATAAATCAGCTTTTAGAAATGGCAGCAACTTCTTTCACCTGTTTGTTTCATCTCTTAGAGTAGATGAAACAAATTAGCTATGCTGCTGCCTTAAATCACTGATTAGCTTCAACGGAGTCCATATTTTTGTCATCTGTGGTTTGCAGGCAAAAGTATTATTCTTAGTTAGATCAACCGGTGTAGTTTGAAAAGTAGCCAAGGTTTGGGACATACAGTTTCTTTTTTAGATCTGGAGTAGAAGGAGCATAACTAATACATTGCTTTCTCAATGCAAGTGAATCAAAGTGATTTATTCTCTTGTTTTGACAAAACTTTATGATATTTTGCACCTGATTTTCAGATCAGGTAAATATCAGAAAAAACCCACGATGGCTTCAGTTTTCATTAGTAATGGATAAACATAGTCAAAAAAAGCGTTCACAACCAAAAGTCATTTTGCCATGAAGATTATGTATTTATGACAAAAAGTGCGTGTTCCAGACTGGAATCAGTTAATGAAAACTCCTTATTCAAAGAAGGTACACTCATAGCTATATTCAAAACCTATTGAAATCAGCAGCTATGTCTCAATAAGATCCAAATGACTTTTGAATGGGTTCCTTTTAAAAACAAAAGAAAACCACAGGTTGTTACAGTGAAGCTCCCTCTTCGTTGGCTCGATTAACGATAATGATTGCAAACACTTAACTCCTTTGCAGGTTCTTCTTCATTGGCTTTTGCAAGGAGCAAAGTAAAAGTGACCGTGAATATTTACTCATTTACAAGTTCAAAGAACATGTGTTACCAGATACTCCAAGTTGCAGTGTAAGGGCTCCAGCAGCTCTGGAAGAGGGATCAGGAATGCAATCGATTCTCACCCACTGCTGTAAATTCATTGTTTCTCTCCTGTCAGTCGCTGTCAGGGGTAGTGTAGGAGAATGGCTGAGAAGCAGATGGCTCCATCTAATAAATTTTGCAGGCTCATTTTTAAACAAGTGAGGCAGCCAGCACTGACGGCGCCAGGTAAAAACCCTTCTGCCTGTCCTAATGTCAGCGGCAGCACTGAAAATGCACTGCGTGTCCCCGCTGGTTGGTAGGCTGGTCAGGTAGGCAACGCCAGCTCCTGCTGGGACTGGCAATAGCCCATTTCTCAATTCCCATAACAGCGGCGCAAGTTTCTCCCTCGCTACAAACGTCTCCTGGAGGTCGGAAGCCAAGGAGAAACCTGGCGGATGGGAAGAAATAAAAAGCATAAGGAATATCTTCTTCAACCCATCGGCTTGGACCTACTTTGATGCTGACTGATACAACCACGTGTAGGATTGCCAAGTCCTCTTCAGCGTGCATAAGCAACGAGAACTAATTGGTAGATGGTGCTGCGGGTGGTTTTGCTATTCTCAGTGGGACTTTGTCTTTTTCACTTCCCGACATCTCCAGCAGCTATTCTCAGCGCTAGGTCGGGTAGGCCCAAGCAAAATGCTGAATATGCCTCCAATAGCTTTTCCAAGCAATGGTACTTTATCGTATGTATATACACATGTATGCATTATCTGTGTATGCACTAATATTAGACAGACCCACTTTGCAGCTATGCCAAACACCTTTTCTCTGAAGAGAGTGCAGTGAAGCAATTTCTGTTGTCGGTAGAATCCGGGGGGGGGGGCAGAAATATCTGTCTTCATGGATTTCTGTAAGTGAAATATCTAACATATTCCGGAGGCAAAAGTTAGTTTTCTCACATTTCTTCCATTTTGCGAATAAAGTAGTAGTGCATGCATATTCATGAGTATATGAAATTGATGGGGAATAATTATGCTATTCCGGGTAGTAGTAAAAATGGTTACATTCTACTTACTTCTAGCCGGAGAACCACCGTGGAAATAGTTACTCAAATGTTTAGAAAATAGATTCCTGAAGAACAGAGGATTCCTGAAGTTTCTGTGTGTCAGAACAGTCTCCCCTTTTAGAGGGTCTGCAAACAGTGGACTCAATTGCCCATATATTTTTTTATATTTTATATTTTATATAGTATATTATATATATATATATTATAGATAGTATATATAATTATATAATGCATTTTACAGATATATAATTTTTTTTTATATATAAAAGGTGCAGTGAAGCAGGTAAATGATTGTTACTCTTGTTTTGCCTCAGGACAGAAAGTCCCAAGCAGTTCTGCGTTGCAGGCTAGTGCAGACAGCGTGTTGCAGGACACTCACTGGTATAACAAGGCAGCTGTCTTGCAGGGCTTCACAGTCATCCATGGGGAGAAGGAAAAAATTCGAAGAACTGCTAACAAAGATTCAGAGCAAAATCACGTCAAGATTTTTTCTTCATCTCACATTGCAGGTATGTGAAAATTTTGAATTATTTTTAAGCAATAATTTCCCAACTAAATCTGAACTTTTGTCGGTTTGCTCTCTACATTTTAGCATAAAAGCAAACCATTTGGCTGGACATCCTTGAAAAGCTATTTTTGGTATGTATAACTAACCACAACTTGCAAATCTTACATATCAAAATGCAACTCAGCATTTCAAACATCGTTTAAATACCTTCAAACACATAATAACTTCCAGGTTGCAGAATGTTCTCTGTGCAATGCTAAAAATTTTAAACAGAGAGCCTTTGCTGTGAAATCGGCCTTGAAAAAAAGTCTATTGAACACCTGATAAAAGTGCACTCTGCTCAAAGACAGAAAGCCCAATTCACTGACAGACAAAGCAAAACTCTTGATACAACTGTGGCATCTCCTGTTGGCTTAGAGAAGCCCAGCCTAGTGCCAGATGTAATGGCTATAGACATAATTAATGCAAATTATGCACCACTGCAGGAAGATGGAGTTTCTAGAGCACATGTTCGTTGCTGGCCTCTGCTTCTCCAGGCTGCACCTATTTGGGGATACATTAAGTATCTATTAAACACGTCCTTTATACCTTGTCATTTGCTTTCCAGTTTTCCTGTTAAAGATCAAAGGCAGCTGATACCTTCCACCTTTGAATGGGTATGAAATAGGTGGCAATTTTGGGACAGGGAAATGGAAGAAAAGGAAATCACCTTTCTCAAACTTCCATGTTTGGAACTATTAATATATTAGTATTAGAGATGTTGTTTTGTAATAGATACGTTTGCTGATAACTGTCTCCCCACACACACTTTTCTCGGACTGAGGAAGAGAATCTATAACTTCAGTGACCAAAAGTGCCTAATATATCCTATATGCCCCAGCACTATGGGTTTACAGGTATAAGCACTTCCTTACATAAATCTTCTTTCCTAACTAAAAATATTTCACCATGGATATGAAAATAACGTAGAATCCAAATAATACTTTTAATAAAAGAGCAGTAGGATTCAAACCCAGCTGTGTTTGCTTACTGCAAAAAATTACTTTATTTTTGTGGAGAGACAAGTAAGACATGCTACTGTATAATTTGCTTGCTTTCAATATACATCTTATGGATTGAGTGTGCACTTAATTATTGGTTATGCAACAAACCTTTGGGAACTGGAACATTTCTAGCAGTACCCACAGCAGAAGGTACGGGTTTTTGCTGTTTCTTTTGTGTATTTTTCCTATAGCAGGTATTTGGCCTATGAAAATAGGGCAGGACAAGAAAGCAGGCTTGTGAGCCTTGTCCATATTCAAGAGATTGGGTCTATTATTGTGATTTCAGCACAGGCAGAATATCCAGTTATGCTCACAAAATACAGATGTGCAATCCTTGCCCCAGGAGAAATATGCTTCAAGGCCCCGATCCGACTTACGGATGTGGGCAATTCTATCTTTGCAGGTGATGCTATTGAAATCAGGGAAACTTCTCTCCTGATGCAGTTCCTAGCAGCTGGAGATGTGCTTTTTGGATTTGGGCCCTTGGATATTATTTGAAACACGTTGTGATGCATTTACTCATGGTGGGTAGCACATTACTCTGCGTGGAGTCCCACTGACTTCAAGGAGTCTGCTCACAGCGCAAGGACCCATTCAGCAGTCAAAATCCAGCCTCAGGCACAAGGCATATCATCACAGCAAAAATTTATTTTGAGCTGTGTTTGGGGAAAGCCCTGTGCACCTCTGCGGGTGACAGCCATCAGTGTGTTTGGTGCTGCTTCCTAGCTATTCTTGATGCAGGAGGGAGGAAAATCAGCATCGACTCTTCTTTTGAGGCTACAAGAATCATCAGGAGCACCGGCAGCGCATTTCTCCCAAGCTGCTGTGTGCACCACTCCCATCTCTTAAGGTTGCAGACTTTTGGGTGTGCTGTCCTGCCCCACTTGTGAGCTTTGGTGAAGTTATTCCCGTGCTTTGAGTGCATTTTGGGCTCCGGAGTGAGATGCCAGGGACAGCAGGCTGAAGCTTCTAGCACAAATAAGATTCTCCCAGCTAAATTTAGGGGAAACTCCAGAATACTCTATTGATTTTTTTCCGTCTCAGTACTTAATTCAATTTCACTTCACTGTAGAAGGATAACAAAATGATAGGATTGTGTGTCCCATTTACCAGGATGTCATTCCAAGACAGCAACTGCCTGCTTTTAAAAGGACATGGGCTCCCCTCAACCATTTTGTCTGAAGGTGGTAGGTGCACAGAAGCAGGTAAGAATTTCTGTATTAATTGGCAGTGAAATACTAGTGGTTATATGGCTGGCTCACTGTACAACTTTGAACAGAAAACACCGATGCTGCGCTTACAAATGCAGAGATTTCACGCTACTGAGATATTAGTCAACTTCTGTCAGAGTGTAGAGAGGTATTTTTCACATCATACACTTTCACTTTGAAACCATGTGATTGCTCAAAACAAACATAATAGAAAACAACCAAAATCCTTCTTTTGGAGAGGGAGGGGAGGAAAGAGAGGATGAGAATAAGAGCCTCTTATTCCATCTTACTCGTCTTGGTGAGGAAAAAAAGAGTCTGGTCCCATGCTTAAGACTGAGATATAAATAATGTCACTTTTTGGCCTCCAGCAAAACAGACCATATGTCTACACTGCAGTCACCGCAGGTCGCGTGAGCAAACCTGAGTTAAGCTTCAACTCGCTGGCTGGATACTGCTCCCAGGCCTGCCTTGGCAGCAGGGAGCTCGGTGCAGATTTACCTCTCCGATCAGCCGGCTCCTCGGGCAGCATTGCTGCCGCACCTATGGTCCAAGCAGTGCCTAAGCCAGCTCGTAGCTTTGTCTCTCTGGCCCTAACCAAGGTGAAGAAACAGTGCAAACAGCAAAAAAAGGGGGAAAAGGAACAGTGAAAATGATAAAAATTAATATTCTCCAGAACAAGAGCAGTCATGGCAGCTGCTCTGGGCTAACCGGTGAGCCACAGTTTAGGACCCTGACTCCCTTTGCTATTCGGGGACACCAGTCAGTTAGGCCGACCAGGCTTCCCTGCTTCATTTCTCCTTTCCAGGCATGGCACAGCTGGCTGCCCCGCGCACTTCCCTTCTGCTCATGCGGTGCAGATCAGATGAAAGCTGAGAGAGAGGGGAAAGATAGCAACGGCAGCAAGGAGCTCACGAGGGAGGAGAAAGCAGAGCAAGGACTTGGATGACTCACACTGGGGTTTCAGGGATCACCAGTAAGTGTGGCCACTGGTTACTACTCTTTCATTTGCAGTGTCTGAGGTATAGGAGGCCGTGGACCTCAAGACACAGGAGCAAACAACAGTGTCTGAAGGCTGAACCACGCCAGCTTTAGCACAGTATCCCTCCGTATTTCATTCCACGGGAAGCATCCTTTCATTAACAACCCCTCCAGAAGATACCGATGGCAGAATAGCCTGTCCTCACTTTTGCCCCCCATATCAGTTACACCCAACTCCTCACGCTCTTGTCCATCGATTTCTGATAGAGTCCATGCCACATCTCTCTATGTTTACCAGACAAAGGAAAATATCAGTGGACTAAACAAGTAATTTTGTCTCCCTTTTTGGCACTTCTTCAAACATCAGCATTTAATGTCCCCAGTACCTTTACTGTCCTCCCACGGGTGGCTGTGGCTGCAGCTCTCGTGCATGCTCAGCTGCATGCCGGCTGCCTGGGACCCAGCCACAGCACTGCCTCCCGGCAGCGGGGTACGGCAACTCCGGTATACACGACAAAGTAAACACAGCAGAGTATTTCACAGCTATGCCATACGCAGTTACAGGCACAACCAGATTGATGTTAGGGTTATTCCAGCACAGAGTTATGGTGCAGTTTGTTACAACAGTCAAAGCCAAGTGAGACCCACGTTCCTCCTTCGCTCGCATGGCACACGGAGTTCCTGGCTTTGGTGTATGTATAATTACTAAGGGGTGATTCAGGTGAAGTTTAGATCCTGCACTACACTTTTTTCTCCCCCCCCCCCACCCCGAGTCAGGAAAGTAAATATAGAAAGAACTCCACAAGAAAATTTGAGTATTATGTTTCTATAAAAGAATTTCCAGAAAGTAACAGGTGACTAATATTACTGATGCAACACGAATATAATAGGTGAATCTCAGCAGTAAATCACAATCATGATACCTATGCCTTAGGGTATTAAGACGTGATATAAACTTGCGAGCTTTAGAGATCTCTGATCTGTGTTCCCTTACAGGGATCTGAAAGCAGTGTCTCATTAAAACAAGGGGGAAAAATGAAGTAACACTTGAGTCTTTAAAAAGCTGCTGCGTTCTGCCACAAAAAAAGATCTGTTCTTATCAGATTTCTGATGTAATCATGAGCCTGCAGCACAAGATCTTGACAGTGTGCTACTATGCTAAAATCCATACTGAAAAGTTTCTGCGGTCTTTTTTTTCATTATTTTTAAGCAGAGGTTCAAACAAAGGAAAAAATTACTGGGGGTGGCCACAACCAGGTGAAATGACACACTTCCTTCTAGGACAACAGCCCAACTGGTTCCAACTGGATATAAGGAAAAACAAATCACCATGAGGAAAATTAGGCATTGAAGCAGGTTGCCCAGGGTTGTTGTGCAATCTCCATCCTTGAAGGTTTTCAAGACACAACTGGATAAAACCCTGAGCAACCCAGTCTGATCTCAGAGCTGACCCTGCTTTGAGCAGGAGGTGGGACTAGAGATGTCCTGAGGTGTCTTTTGACCCAAAGGTTTTATGTTTATCTGAGTAGTGAGTGATGATCCTGCTTTGTGGTGATTCTTTTTTTAACATGTAGAAAGGGGTTTTCCTTTCTTATTGGGAAAAAATGAAACCTTTTGAACATTTACATGAAAATGGAAGGAGTAGGAGTGTCAGCTGCACCCATCTGAGCCTTCTGGCTAGGGTGGTGGCTCAAAAGGTGGGAGACCCAGCTTCAAGTCTCTGCTGCATGACTCAGAGTAGAAGTTTGTACCCTGCATCGCTCCAGATGGGTTGCAAACGGCACACCATTTGGATCACTCTTTGCATCAGCTTGCTAACCATCCTCGATATGTTTGTGGTCACCATTATGTTTTTGGCTCAGCGAGGCAGCATGGTTTGGGGATTAAGTCCTGAGCCACCCCCGAATCCAACAGCGGTCAAAGGTGGTACAGAGCCTGCTGTGGCTTGGCCCAGCCTCAGAGGCTGCTGTAACTTGTTTGAAGCCCCTTTTTGTTCACAGGGCAGCTGTTTGAGACTCCACAATAGCCTGAGCAAGGTCACGTTGCTGATTTCCTGCTTCTCCTTGGCACATACCTGGCACGGCTCAGTTCGGGAAAGTAAGTATGGGATAACAGGAGATGTCAGCGCTCAGATCAGTCTCCTTTGCCACCTTAGAGCCAGCATACAGAGGCTGCAAGGGAGCCCTAAGGGGGGAGCAGTGTTGTCAGCATCTCTCTGAGAGCCCGTTCAGTGCCTTCAGAGGCTGGCTATGTTACACACAGCAAAGAGCTCCCAATGGCTAATCCTGCCTCTAAAACTGTCTCCTTCTGCGGCCTCAAGCACAGCATTTCACCTCTCTGTTGCAATTTTTTCATCTGTAAAATTGGGATAATGACATTTTACTAACTCGCAGGGCTGCTGTGAACTTTAATTAAGGCAGGGTTTGTAAAGTGCTTTAATGAGGGAAAGCACTAAGAACAAGTAGATTATTTGGTTAAGCTGGCTGATGTGGTGCTGCCAGTCTTGCCCGAATGACTCAGGATTTGTATGTACACACTACAGATTGTTATTCTGTACGCCTTCAAAGATAAGCATTGGGCCTTGGGCAGGCAGGATTCAGTTTAGGAGTGCCTCTTCCTAAGCATACTGATGTGGCGCAGCACTTGCACAAACTGCCCACCTTGTTTTCCTTTATTTTGCAGACAGCGAACAACTTTGATTTACCAAGAGCTGCCTTAAAATGAGGTACAAAGCCAGATGGTGGGATAGGCTGGAACACCAAGGATTGAATGCAGAATGTCCTTTCTGATCCCTTGTTTCTGGGCATAGGGAAAGCCGCAGGTACATATGCATTAAAGGTAGCAAACCGAACAACTTCTATACTGTGATGGTAGGTATTACAAGGCGACGGCATTGCATCCAAACGCCTTCTCCTTAGCGAGTTACATTTTGTGATGGGGCTGCGTGGCTCTCTTTTGCTGTCACCACGCAGCCACAGACCCTCCTCTGCCTTGGGCTGTAACTTGCGTAAGGTGGCTGAGGCAGAGCTCCTCGCAGGGAAGCAAGCGGCGTCTCCGCAGTGAGCTGCAGTGAGACGGAAGGGATTGCCCTGCCTGCTGCCTCCGACTCTTCACTTGCACTCAGATTTCATGTCACTATTTTCCCTATGCTGGGAAGCCAGCCAGCAAGGCTTTGGGCATCTGGCAGTCCTCAGCAGAGGGGCGACTATAGCATAAATCTATTTAAATACAGTGTCTTGCAGGTATAAGTCTATCCAGACACTGCCTTTCCTTTTGCACCTTACAGCAGGCAGTGGGTGATAACTCTGTCATCCTCACATCTTTCTTACAGTTCCTTTTGTACTTTTTGGGCCAGGAAAGAATTTACTGCTGTGAGCTGCAATGAACAATCGATTAAGTGGACGACGAAAGGCATCCCCACGAGAGGTAGGACTGGGACTGGTTCTTCAAATCCGACAGCCGAAAGTAATTCAGGCTTAAGCTGTGCCTCTGCTCCCTCAAACCGCTGGAGGCCGACAGCCACAGGGACACTGTGGGGACAATGTGCCTCTCTGTGGGGACCCTTCGCCCGCCTTCTTCTACACCTACAGAGGTGCAGGTGCCACTGCAGCCTTGGCTGGGGCCAGTGGCCCTGCCCCGCTCCCTCCCTGCTCACTCGCTGCTGCTGCGTCCCCCAGGAGCACAAGAAAGGACCAGTCCCTCCAGTTAATTCAGCAGTGGTTAGGCCTGGGACTCCATATTCTTCTCTGAGGAAGATTTAATCAGTCTGGCTCTTAATACCACCCCGTTGCTCTTTGATCAAGGATTACTTACGCTATTATTGAAATATTGTGCTCAGACTTCTATTATGGCTGGTATTCACAGAAACAATACTCTCTAGCTGAGCAAATAATGTCGAGCTGTTTGTTTTAGACAGAATTCCACATATTCACTTTATGTTACTTTCACACTGCTGGTCAGGAACAATGATACTTGTCCAGGGCCAGAAATAATTACTGGGAATCATATTTTGGTAACATTTCTAGCAAGCTTCTATGGTGCAAATCAGTCTGCAGCATTTCCAATTCCTAGGCATTTCTTTAGGAATCAGACATCCGACTGGCTTGGGGTTTTGTATTCTGACAAGTCCCAGACTTCCTCCCTGTGCTTCCATTCTTTAAATTTTAACCATGTTTGCAAAATGTCAGACATCTAAATCAGTTTTCCTTTTGTCAGATATGAAAGATTATTGTCTGGAAAGATCAGCAGCCACTAATCTAGCTAAAGCCATGCTGTTTGTTTGCTGGTTCTACTACAGACACCTTGGCTCCCAGGTATTCTCAAAATTAAGCATTAGCACAATATCTTCTTTTGATTTTTAGGCAAGGCTGTTCAGAGCAGTGGATACAGAGTCAGAGCAACGACTGCAGACCAAGGCTAATGATTTTAAATGTTTGATGTTGCTGCTCAGTTTAGATACGTGACATGGTATACATGGACATGCATTTTCAAAGGAGAGATGCTTAGTCCAGCCTGAAAATTCAAGCTGCTGAAATGAGCTACAAGTCAGGCATAACAAATTAGTAGATGTTATTGATAAGCATGGACTTACAGCAAAGTTCCTGTCAAGATCTTTTTTTTTTTTTTTGTACAGTGCTCCTGAGAAACACCCTACTGCCCTTTTTCATTTGTTTGGTTTTAATTAAGGTTTCAGAAAGATGTTTCCAAGATATAGGAAGAACAAGAGCTGGAGAACCCCAACTGCTGCCCCACTTAACAGAGAGTATTTGCACTTGTTGGGATTCGTCATGCATTTGAAAACTATTGTGTGGCAAATCCAATAATCCAAATTATCATTTGCTAATCCAATTAGGCATTTTAATTAAAGTGTGCAAAGTTCTGCACAGCGCTGCTGTGAGGTTTTGTATCTGGGTTTTCATTTTATTTATAATTTTGGGGTGTTATCAGACAACAAAGCTCTAGCTCAGAAAAACAAAGGTGCCTGCATATTGGCACACTGAGCGGGTAGCTCTCAAACATTCCTGTCACTTTTCCCTGAACAGCCAAGCCAGATAAAATTGCAGATCCTATCATTAGCAAAGGCATCCAGCCCATTGCTCTGCCACCAGCACACTCCCGGCTGTATATTTACTTCTGTTTCCTTGTGACCTTCAGGTAACCTTCGAATTTGGCCAGAATACTCTTACAGGATCTGGGCCCAAACCAATGCGAAAGTTTTGTTACATAAACTAGCAAAGCCCAGGAATAGACTGAGGGAGGGGGTACACATGAACTCTGTTAATTCCACCTAAATAAGGCAAACTGAAGTATACCTAAGCTGCAGATGCTTTGTACTTGACAAAAGAGCCCTACTATTCAAGCATACCCTTCACTCCACAACGTGGCTTGCTACATCTATTCTTGTGCTTGTGGGAGAGAAGGAAGAGGAGGAAAATAATAACTCCTCTATGGCCACACATGGGAACCCTTTCCCTTCATACGAGAGAGAGAGCGACCCACACAATTCCCTCTTCTTCCTAACCAGAGCTGAAGGGAGACAGAGAACCAACCTGCCCAAGTAGACAGGTCTAGTGAGCCAATACGTCCTGGCGTGCCGCTTTCAGGGTCAGCGTGAGCTTCGAGCTAGCAACCCACTAGACTCCGAGAGCGCAACATTTCCTTTTCCCTATGCACAAATAATGCTGTTTCTGAACCAACTAAAAGTGACTGGCCACCCTGTTAGGCAAGCAATATGACCATGACTCCTCCTCCTCCGCTTGCAGATGGGGTATCAGACCTTGCCCACCTCTGGATGGATGGAAGCAATAGCAATACAGCTCCCGACAGGCACAGGGGTAGGGCAGGCACCCATCTCTCCTGACGCTTCTGGGGAGGAAGACTAGCGTAGCTTTAACTCTCTTCCATGCTGCTACAACACCAGGTGGACATGAGGGAGAACAGAAAAGCAGTCCTATATTTCTTTAATTTTATTCTTTGGAGCTTTACTCTTTTCTTTGCCACGTTCATATTGTCAGGTTAATTGATTTTCTTTTTAATTATTTAAAATATTATTTCATTCTTTTACTTGGAATGATTTTGAATTTTATTTGAATTATTTTTAATTTCTTTCATGTTGAATGATCTTATACCTTCAAATGCCTCCAAATCTCTCTGTTTCAGGAAGACTAGAGGCCTTTTCCTGCTGTGATGTGGCATGTTAGACAACCCTGCTGCTTGATGGGTGTAGAGTCAGGTTTCATGCTGGCAGTGGGGTTCTCATCAACTGCTGATTGAGGTTTGTAAAATTATACATTAGCTGATAGCCGAGATCTATAATTGCACTATTAACTATGCCTGCCAAAGGAAGCAGTAGGAAGATTCAAGCCAGAAAGCCAAATGAAGCCCATCGTTCTTGTTAGTATGATCATCAGCTCTGTCCTGCATCAGCATTGAGGGTGCACTTTACCTGGGACTAGTCTTCAAGGCCACCCACAGACACCAGCAGCCCAGCCACCCATCTGTCACGATGTACTCCCGCTGTGGAAAACTCAGCATTGGTGTCTCACAGGTTGCAGTCTGCTCAGTTGGTGGTTTTACTCTGTAGTAAGGTTGTTTATGATCTGGACTGTGACCACCTCCCTGCTCACCCTTTTCCCCTCCCAGCCGCAGAAGCAGCCGAGGAGCTCTTCTCACCCCTCCTGACACTTACTCTGTATCTCAGAGTGGGAGATATTACCCCTGGATGGCTCCCAGCTCTCCCAGTTGACTAGGCAGAGCTCCAGTTTGGGATCCAGTTTGGGACTGCTGCCAGGCTTATCTTATCTGTGGAGGTTTTTTGCCTGAAGCCAGGCCGGAAGGGTTTTTGGTCCTCACGAGTGAGTGGGATTTTTTGGTGTGACTTTTTACCAGAGGAGGTAATATCGCTCTGGGTTCCCTTTCTTGTTTTTATGTAAACAACTCTGTAGTCTGTGTAGATGTGCCTCCAGGCAGGTATAGGTACACTTTAGGAACTGAATAAATACCTCAGCTACAATTTGATCTTGGCAAGTAGGGAGTTACTTCACCATGCAAGATGGAGACGGCCCTTGTTATGTAGGTAGATAAGAGGTAGTTTTCCAGACCTACATGTTAATTCTAGCTTATACCTGGCAATGTTCCTATCTGAGTTATCTGAAGCCTCTAAAGATCTTTCTGTTCGATAAGCTTGAAAAATTCAGAGTTTTCATCCTTACGAAAAACTCAAATTTTCCTGATTGGGCCAGAGAAAGAATAAAATGCATGCTTAGGTTCAGCGTTTGAGGGAAGGGCAATGAGTTAGAGGCCACGGCACGACACTTGGAGAGAGCACACAGTGACAGAGTGATCCGGGCACTAGGTAAGGCTATGCAGAGTCTCATTTCTGCTGTTGCCCTTGGAAAATAAAACGAGATCACCTTCTCTCCCCATCCCTCAGTGGGTCTGTCACAGATGCTGTCTGACTGGCTGAGGGGGCCAGGCACATTCATCCAAAACGCAATTTTCTGAGAAGCTGGTCTTTCAAAGAACTTGTGCATCAACAAGTAAACACTCATCTCCATCCTATTTCTTTTTTTTTTAACCTGAGAGGTGAGTCTTCCTCCCACAGTGAGGAACCCTTGGTAAACTCCTGCTTGGGAGCCCTGCCACTCCCAATATGAGCTTGCACCATTATGCAAATGCAGCTCTGGTGTTCCCACACTCTGGGGAGGGACCCGATCCCAGCTTCCCACCGCGTCCGACGGCTGCCTACAGCCCGTGCCCTGCCGCCGCTGAAGACTGGATCACTGTGATCAGCATTTGTCTCTGCTTCAGTTCTGACTCGGGTTTTGCTGGCTTCTGTCATTGGATGTACTTGTTGCAGCTGTGTGTTTGAGAGCCTCTCTGCTCCAGTTTTCAAAGGCAATAAAACATTAATTGCTGAGATTACACAACATCAGCTGCTAATGTTTAAGAGAGATGGTGAAAGCAAGATTTTAATCGTCATGCTTTATCTCAATGTCTACATGTAAAACTAATTCAGTAACTTTCTGTTTACTTTTTCTGGATAACTGTATAAACCTGCTCAGCAGTTTCAAAAGACACTGAAAAACCACAAAACCTTGGTTTTTTTCATTTTTTAATTTAATCTCCCAGCAAAGCCTGAGAAGACATTAATGCTCCTGACAAAAAGTAAGCAGTCCATTTCTCCACATTCAAGAGACATACCAGTAGCGCACTGAAACTCTTATTCACTCAGGTCAAATAAAATATATTGGCTCCAGTTCTCCACTAAATAGGATCCCAGCCTGAACACACTGGAGCTTGGACGTTACAGGGTTCCAGGTTGGTAGCCCCTAATGTGTGGCTTGATGGTCCTGGGATAAGTTTTGTAAAAGTAGTGCCCTGGCTGAGAAGGTAACATGGTCCTATACCCCTGTGGAGGACCAGGTCTACCAGAGTTGAGATCTCCCTTTTCTTCCCACCTCTCTTTGAAAGGCCCCTCACTCCCCCGGAGCACAAGAGGGGAGCAGTCGGTAACCCTTGCTGCCAGCCATAGGCCCTGCTTCTGTGAAGCAGCTGAAAATCTCTCCCGCCTGTGCTGGTTTTGGCTGGGGTACAGTTAATTTTCTTCATAGTACTTCATAGCAACTACTATGGTTGCTATATGCCATATCAACAGTATCACAGTCAGAATCACCCAAATTAATGAAGAATGAATTTTGACGAAACCAAGCAAAGTGCAGCAATGATAGAACCAGACAAGCGCAGTGGTGAAGGAACCAGAACCGGCTTCAGCATGCAACAATCGAACACTACGCACCATCTCTCCTGCCCTGATCATCTTACCCTACTGTGCCTGGGAACATTTTGATAACAGCAATGGCCATGTGCCTGGGCTGGCAGACGGCCAGGGCATCGCTGCTGTTTCTGTGCTGCTGGACAGGCTGGAACTCCAGTGTGAACTCGAGTCAAAGGGACTGTGACCTGTGGATAAGTCCACGCAGGAGAAGGGCAGCCCGAAGCGTCTGTGGCCATGGATAAGCCCACACCAGAGCAGGTACACCTCGAAGCATCCGTGACTGTGGTTATGTCTGTGCCGCAGCAGGTACACCTCTGAAGGGATTGTGGCCCAAGGATAAGTCCATGCTGGATAAGGTACACCTCGAAGCCTCTGTGGCTGTGAATAAGTCCATGCTGCAGCAGGTACACCTCGAAGCATCAGTGGCTATGCATGAGGTCATGCTGGAGCACCTCAAAGCATGTGGCCATGGATAAGCCCATGACAGAGCAGGTACGCCCCTGGAGGGACTGCAGCCATGGGTAAGGCCATGTTGGCACAGGGTCACTCCTGAAGGGCCTGTGGCTGTGGGTAAGGCCACACTGGGCAGGTATACCTCTGAAGGCATTGTGGCCCATGGAGAAGGCCGTGCTGGAACAGGTGCACCTCAAAGTGACTGTGGCTGTGGATAAGTCTATGCTGCAGCAGGTATACCCCTGGAGAGATAATGTGCTGGTTTTGGCTGGGATAGAGTTAATTGTCTTCACAGTAGCTGGTATGGGACTGTGTTTTGGATTTGTGCTGAAAACAGTGTTGATAACACAGGGATGTTTTCGTTAGTGCTGAGCAGTGCTTACACAGAGTCAAGGCCTTTTCTGCTCCTCACCCCACCCCACCAGCGAGTAGGCTGGGGGTGCACAAGAAGTTGGGAGGGGACACAGCTGGGACAGCTGACCCCAACTGACCAAAGGGCTATTCCATACCATATGGCGTCATGCTCAGCAGATAAAGCTGGGGGAAGAAGAAGGAAGGGGGGGACATTCGGAGTGATGGCATTTGTCTTCCCAAGTAACCGTTACGCGTGATGGAGCCCTGCTTTCCTGGAGATGGCTGAACACCTGCCTGCCCATGGGAAGTAGTGAATGAATTCCTTGTTTTGCTTTGCTTGCGTGCATGGCTTTTGCTTTCCCTATGAAACTGTCTTTATCTCAACCCACGAGTTTTCTCACTCTTCCGATTCTCTCCCCCATCCCACCGGGGGGGAGTGAGTGAGCGGCTGTGTGGGGCTTAGTTGCTGGCTGGGGTTAAACCATGACACTGCCTATCATCGATCCTCAGCATTGCTCCATGCAGGGCAACCTCAATGGACAAATGTTCACAGCCCAGTCTATTTTCCCATTTCATTTTGCTCATCTATGATGGTGAGAATACTTAAATATCCAAACAGAGAATACTTATGGTTGCCTGCCTGTTAGCACAATTTTTTTTACGCCTGCCTCCAAAACTGTAAACATGGGAATCAAACATCTGTTGTGCTTTCAGCAGGAGAAGGGATTACAGTGAGGTACAACTACTAACATTTTCTTTATTTCTGGCTTGGATTTTTTTTTTTTAATTGCTAAGAGTTTTAACACAATGATCTTACACACAATATAAAAGAACTTACATTTAAATAGGCTTACTATTATTTTCACTGTATATTAATAATTTGGGTGACACATGCTTTACTCTTTCATGAGCTGCCAGGGTAAAAAATTCCCATCTAGCCCAGCAAACTTCTCTCTGCATGGCTTCATACCAGTGAAACAAGAAAGGAAAGCTCCCCGAATCTCCAAGCTTCACCTAAAGCCACCCAGTGACTTTGCCATGTCTGCAAGTGGTCCCATCTATCAAGGTTTAAGACATATGTTTTCTATGCTGCAGCTGTTTAGAAGAGTTCTTATGTTCAAACTTGTCAAGGAGTCAGGCCACTGCAATTGAAATATATCTGCACCCAGTCAACTGAGTTCAGGTGTGGCTGAAAGCATGCCAAGTATTTTGGAGAAAATACCTATGGGGATTATTGTTCTTATAAAAAATGAAGGTGTGTAAATGGATTTGTTCACTTCAGGCAGAATTCTCTTTATCAGTCATGTTTGTTTTTAGAGTCACTTAATTTTTAGACAGATTTCTTGTGTGCTGTAACTTGGACTACACTTAAGGGAAATTTAGATAAACAAAGAAATAGTTGTTTCTGTCTCTTCAGCAATGTGTTATAATACTGCCAAAGCTATCAAGCTTTCTTATGAAAATATCATAAAAACATTTCTTTATAATTAAGTATTGGGATACATATAAGGGATACGTATGACATTAATCATCCTTTTTTTTTAACTTGCCCTGATCAAGATGTGGTACCCAGCACTTTGCTGTATGTCATTATGCAGGCATGCCTTCTGAGCAGAAGCAGTCCTTCATCAAATGCCTTTCGACGTTTGTTTTTTAGAGAAAATATGCCTTTCTGTATCACTCTCTGACTTTTGAGAGATGAGAAAAATAAATTAATTTCTCTGCATGCTTGGGACTCATCCCCTTTCTTCCTGATGGAATTCACAGGATGCAGACTTCCCTCCAGTGATGTAAGGAGGATCTTTCTGATCTTTCTGCATGCTCCAGCCAGTCTACATCACTTTAATTTTGGGTTTGGGAAAGGGCTTCTGCAAACCTGCCAGAAGTTTTGCGCAGCGACTCCAACTGGTAAATTGCCACAAGCATGGAAAGATCTCGAGAGAAAGATGAGGTGAACCCTTTTCTACCCTCAGCAGCATCATGGCTCTTTCTGTGGTCTAAACATCTCTCCACCTTACACTGCCATCATCTGACAGAGGATCTAGAGAGAATAAAAATACTGCTAAATAAAAATGCGCTTATGTGACAAGAGAAAGAAAACAGCCTCAGAAGAGCATTAGAGCATTCTGATGCCGTCATTGCAAGACAGCATAGGACAGTGTGCATAGCATAGTGCAGGGCAATAAGAAGAGGAAAATGCTGGGCAAATGAAATGAAAGGAACTTCTGTTGACAGTATATGTACATATTAATATTTGATGGAGGAGGGGAAGGAGAGGAGAAGGATTCAGGAAAGATTTCCTTCAGCTGGTGCTGTACTTCTTATGAAACAAAACCCCCACAAACTCAGCAGGAAAGCAGCATGTCAGAAAAGTTAAGTGAACAAGTAGCTGTTAAGTCATTTAACATCTTTAAAATATTTTTCCCCTCCAGGTCATACATTAAGAAGAGATACTGCTCTCCAACCCTACCATGGATTTTTTTACTGTAAAATAAACTTGGATTTGTGTCTGACAATCAATCTTGGAAGCTAAAATCCATATATACTGTACGCTTCCCCATCGATATGCCATACAACAGAAATGAAAAGCCGTCCTGTGGGGTAAGTGATTCAGTCCTCCTTCGATTTTCCTCTTTTGAACATCAGTGCGGGTTCCACTTGTGTGGCAGATTCTTGTTCAGTGGGAAGTAGATGGTGTTATTTCATTTTACACTCAGGTTATCAGACAGATACAGACTACATTTTAATTAATATATATTTTATATTCTGAAATGAGCTGTTTGCCATCTAGGAAAATGCAGTTCCTAAAAAACAATAGTTGCAGAACATTTCTACTTTGTGAAGCAACTTTGTAATAATTTTGTAATAATTCAACAGTTTGGTTCCACATCCCTCAGGTTTCAGCAAAACCTGTACTAGATAATGTAAGTTTACAAGCTGGAAATAAAGATTGTATTCTTTTTCTTAATTGTTTTTATTTAAACTATTGGCACTGATGGTTCGGTCTTTCAGTCCTGATTTTTCCTTTCCGTTTTCTTGTTAGTGGTAGACTCAGGACAAATAAACTGACTCGGCAGCCACGTCAGTGGCTGCATCTTTTTTGTTGTTGTTGCTTTTCCTTTTTTGTTCCCTTAGAAATACTTACTTTTCCTGACTCAGCTCTTCATTTGTTGACTAGTTTGTCTCCAACAAGTTCCTCCTCTTGCAAGTACAGCGCCCTGTCCTTCTTCTGTCCCGTGTTCTCTCACTCTGAAACAGCCCAAGAGATGAAGAGTCCAAGTCTCCACATGAGGAGAGGATCTCCTTTCTGCTGCCGGCTTAGTGTCCTGGCAGTAGAGTAAAATCTCTCAAGCATCTGACTTAGGCTTCTTTTAATCATCAAAATCTAATGTGATGTTTATTCATTATAACTTTCACCTTTGTTTTATTTCTAGGATGATTTTCAAGAAGTTGAAGGTTTCCAGTGGTTGTCACAACTGGTTCATTGCCCCATTATACCTATACAAGGTACCGTTCAGCATTGCTGTGTCAGTCAAAGGGATCTTTGTTGCAAAATTCAGATCTTATTAATTCCTGCACACCACCAGAAGCCATGGATATCTTTTTTCAGTGGAGAAATAATTAAAAGACACATAATTATTGTTAGAAAATATTTCAAGGAAACATTAGTGTTTCAGCACGTGATGTTTGTTTATAGGTAATATTCTGAGCAGTCTTCTAGGCTCCCCTAAGACTAAAATCAAAACAGTTCACCAGTGGAAAGATGCCTCGATTTTTCAGCTGAGCATCTGATAGCTTTGCAATTTAACACAACATTGAAAACTTTTTTGTTAATGCTTTAAACCAAATCCTGGGTTTGAATATAAATAATTTCTACACATTGAGGTCAGTACAAACCTGATAAAATCCTCACTAAAGGAAAGAACATCTGATTAAGTCATATTGAACCTGCTTATTAGATGGACAGGAGGCATTGCAAAGTGTTCACTCAGCAAGAAACATTTTCTTTCTGTAGATTTTATAATGGAAAGGTTTTTGCTCTTACATCTTTATCAACAAACCTCTCTGGATATACTAGAACAGCTCTTTGAGTGGACATACTTATTCTGTAATGAGTTACTTTTTTATTTATTCCGACAGAAAAATGAAATTTTTTTCCAGCATATAAGGATTAACATGAACAGCAATAGCTGCCAAAATTCATGCCTACTGTAACACTGGTATTATTCCAAATGGAGTATTAAATTTCTTTCCTAATGCTGTTCTTTTGTAACACCTGGAGGAGACAGTTGATGTTTTACAAAGGAAAGCCCTGACTACCTACGATCCTGTAGTACCTTTTGCAGGAATACATCCACTAGCCCCAGCATCATGGCCATACGATTTGCATAATAACTTTCTGCCTATCCCAATTCATATTTCCATTACAATTGTTTAAGATAGATTCTTAATATTTTCCTCTGCTGTTAAACAGCTGCTGCATTTCAGTGTTGGTGAAATAGTTCTACATGTAATTTTCCTTTTTTTTAATGAAAGTGCTTTGGTATCTCTCTAGCTGAAAGATGGCATAGAAATGCAAATTATCCTTAGCCACGTAATTCAGAATTACCTTTGCATTTATTCTTGATCTGTATCTGTATATAAAGCAATCCTGAAAAACAGTGACATTAGGCCTGCTCATATAACTGACGTGCTTTTGGGGAAAATAAACAGATAGGACTGCCAACTGCTATATGAATGTTGTAATCCAATGAATGTTCATGCTGAAAAGTATCTCCTTTAATGAATTTTTTTGACAAAACAATTTAATTTCATTTATAAGTTTAGAAAACAAAACCCAACAAATTCATATCTGAAAGTCTGAGTGAATGTATGTCATAACTGCTCAAGTTTCTTTTTTCCCCCTAGTTTTATTAACACAGACACTGGGTTCACACCAATACTTGCTCTTTGATATCCTTTCATATAAGTTTCCTTTAGTAATGACTGTAAAAAAACATACCCCGGCAGAGGCTTGCAAAATATCAGCTCATTTAAGTTACTCGGTAAAGCTAACGTTTCTTCAAAACTGCAGAAAAAGAAACTCTAGCTGCACACAAATTAAATTTAGATCACTCCTTTGCAGACAGTGAAAGCCTGGCAGGCCAGGAAAAATCCATAAATGTGATTGCAGTGGCAGAAAGTAAAACAAGAGAGAGGTCCCTGATGTCCAGGCAATGCGTGCATACCCAGGGCGGGAGAAATCTCTTCATGGGACTGTCAGTGGTTCACTCCCCATCCCCATTAGGTGGCTGTCTCCATTACAAAGCTTTCAAAAAGCAATCAGACAAGATTTGAACAAAACCAAACTGAATAAAAGCGCAAGAATAAAGTGCTTATCACACTGCATCTTTTATTTAGTTATTTAGCCATGACTAGCGACCGTGTCACCGACAGTTACAGATCCCTCATCTTGCTACCACTACACACATCAGTAAGGATTTTGATGAATACTCTCCCAGTAACACGCTGCCTAGCATTATGGCAAAACCACTGGTAAGGCTGGTTACCTGCAGGGATTTGCTACCAGAATTGCCAAATGGGTTAGTGCAAATGGTTCGCCTAGGTCGCTACCTTTCCTGTGACAGGGATCAAATCATGACTCCCAGGGGAGACTGGAGAAATCCATGGGAGGCAGATGTTGCACTGCAGGGCTATTTTGATAAAGATTTAAAAGTAATGCCCTTAACTACAGGACAGCTGAGGAGCACAGAAGGGTCTACAGTTTCTGGTCGTGCTTCTCACTGGAAAGCAAGCAAGTAGTAGGCACTCTGAGGAGGGACTGCAGAACAGAGGTAGCAGCAACCAAATCACTTTAGGGCTTGCCCACCTGAAAATGAAGAGAGGATGTAGATGGGTGGAATGTAAAAGTACAAACCGGAACGTGAATACTAAATACCTCTTATCTTGCAATAAATGTATCATGTCATCCTCAGTACCCACAGTTGCTCAAGGCTCTTGTTTCAGGGCTAAAGATAGCTCCGCTGGTAACATGAGATAAAATAATGGTGGAATTGTTTTACTCCAAGAGAGGCTGGGTACTAAGGAACCAGCTTTATTCCCTCCCACCACCAGCTCCTTCCAGAAGATCCTTTACCATGAGCTTTACGTCATATTGCTTAAAATGAGATTTAATGGGATCTCAGCAACTCTATGGCGGTTCTGTAAATACAGCACTGCCTCTCTGGTGTGGCCACTGGCCTGTATCATGTGTGCTCCTAATGCAAGTCAAGCAAGCCTAGGTTTACATCTTTTAAAATGTCATACTTCTGTTTTCATGACAAATGTTGACAGAGACAAAGGGCTGAAGTGTCACAGCTGAGTAAAGAAGCTTTTAGCACTGTGAAAGACTTGCTCGGTTTTCTGCCAGGCCAGTCCTGAGTGATGCCAGACCTCCCTTCCACCCAACTCTCCTTTGCACCAGAATTGCTGTAGCTCCCTCAAGAGACAACAGTAGTTCTGCTGATTTTCCAACCCTTAAAATAATTTGTGTTGCTTATGGTATGCAAATGAGCTTTATGGGATTGCAGTATCTTCACAGCGTTCAAAGCAGTGAAAGAACCCTAAGGTATGCCGCACCACTCAGGAGCTGAAATAAAATTCAAATTCTGCCCCTAATTAAAAAAGAAAGCAGGAAAAAGAAAGAGCATGTGTAATAAGTGTCTACTCTGATCGTGAATGTTAGCAGGCAAAGATTAGCACCTTTCCACTCTGTTTCTATAAAAGCTCTTTTACCCAGCTATACAGTGTAGAAGAGCTGCGGACGCATCCCTGCCGAAGATCATGCAGTTTAGCGACAGTCTCGGCTGATGAGACACTTCAAGACCTGATCCAGTGCATTGAAGAAACACGGAAAAGGATGCAGAAACAGCAGGCAGTTACCTAATACTATCAAGTCTCAATAATAAATGACAAGCTGAGACATTTTGGCAGGCTTTCCGAATACCTAATAAGACAATGCTTGTGTAAACTGGCCTGGAGGCAAGGTTAAGGGAAATAAATCCACAGCAGAAAAAAAACTTTAGAAGCAGAAAATTATTTCAGTTCAAAGCCCCTTTAGATCACATCTGACCATAGGGCGACAGAATTAGACCTGCTGATTGTTTCCACGAGACATGATTCACGTCCAGTATTTTATACATGGCAATTGAGCAAAAGTGCTCCTACCCGAGCCAGAATACATAAATATTTAACTTATTGGCAGAGCGACTGTGCGAGAGAGTATTTGTACCTATGGATTTGCCATGACACTTTCAATAAACCCGTACTCCTTCCTCACTTACAGCTGCAGAAACGAAAGGGAGCGAAACCCCAGGAAGGTCTGGAGGCTCCGCTTTTTCCACGGGGCCACGGACTCATATGCGTTTCCTTAAACCACCAGACCACGGTGATTGCAAAGGCAAACGCGGGCGCATTTTCACCCACCGGGCAGACGGGTTTGTGCACAAGGGACGTGGGCGGCGGCGGGAGAGGCGGTGCGGTGCCCTCCTCCTCCTCCTCCCCCCCCCAGCACAGGCGAGACGCGTCCCCCTGGCTGCTCCCGGGCTTGCTAGTTCTCCGTCCCCCTTCCCGTTTTTTATTTCGCTGTTCACTCCCCCCATCCCCTCTCTCGCCCGTCCGAAGGGGCGGATGCGGCACACCCGGGGGCGCGGCGGGGCGCGGGGGCAGAGCAGCGACCCCGGCGCGAAGGACGGGCTGCCCCCGGCCCCCGTGTGCGCGGCCGAGCGCCGGGTCCTGGCGGGCCGCCCCCCGGAGCGGAGCGAGGCGCCCGGAGGCCGCGGGCCCGGCGGCGGGCGGCGGGCCCGCCCGGGAGAGGCCCCGCGCCCCCGCAGGTGAGACCGGGAGCGCCCCCGCCCCGCCGCTCCTCTCCCCTCCCCGGCCCGGAGGCGGTGGCGAGGGGCAGCCACCGCGCAGACGCCGCCCCAACGGCCGGCGCGATCGTCCCAACCGCCGCGGAGCCGGGGCAGGTGCTGGAGGAGCGGCGCGGCTCGGCGCTCCCTCCCGCCGCGCTGCGGGGCCACGGACGGCGGCGAGCGGGGCTGAGGCGCAGGGAGCCGGCGGGCCGAGGGCGAGCGCCCCGGCCGCACCGCCACCGCCACCGCGGCCGCCACCACAGGTGGCCTCCCGTCGGCCGCCTCAGCAGCTCCCCCTGCCCGCCGCGCGGGTTCCCCCACCTCGGCGGCTGCAGGAGGGGCCGCGGCGCGGCCCGCCCCGCCGTGCCGGTGGCGGGCGGCGCTGCAGAGGGCGGAGCGGGCGGCAGGGGCGGGCCGGCCGGCGCCCGGCGCGGGCTGGCTCCCGGCGGGCGGCGCTGCTGCGTTGCTCTGGGAGGCGCCGTGGGGCGCGGAGCTGCGGGCTCGGGGGTGTGAGCGACCGGGCAGGGCGCCCCCAGGATGCTGCGGTTCCTGCGCAGGACCTTTGGCCGGCGGTCGATGCAGCGCTACGGGCGAGGAGCCGGGCGCGGAGCCGGGCGAGGTGGGCTCGGCGGCGAGGGGGACGAGCGGGACGGGGGGCTGCGAGGAGCCGCCGCCGCCGCCGTCGGCTCGGGAGGCTTCCCCTCCTCGCCGCACCCCGGAGGGGTCGTGCACAGCGCCGGAGGCCCCGTCCACATCCCGGCGGCCGGCGGCAGTAAGCCGGTGCTGCAGTGCCGCGTCCTCCTCCTGGACGGGACCGAAGTCAACGTGGAGCTGCCGGTGAGTAACGCGCGCTTGCCTCCCCTGCCTGCAAAACAGCGCTTGCATCTACCCTCTTCCGTCCTCCGCATCGTCCCCCCCTTCCTGGTGACAGGCACCTGCGTGTGCCCCCGCGCCGGCTGCACAACATGCGCTGGGCAAGCCTCGCCAGTTTCTTCCTCCCCTCCCCGGGCATCCTCGCCGCTGTCCCCGCCTGCGTGCACCTGCTGCCAGGTGCGCGGCGTGCCTCCCCGCCATGACCGCCGCTCCGCTTGCCCCCCGCCGCCCGCCCCCTTCCTGCCGGCTGAAGCCGTCTGCGTCCCTCTTCCCTCTCCCCGGAGCGAGCGTGGGGGCGGCACCTGCTCTCCTGCCCCCCGCAGCCAAAAACCAGCCCCCTGCAGCGATGCCTCCAGCGGCGCCTCTCCCGGGAGGGGCCGCCCCTGTGGTGCGGGGCGCTACCTGCGTGTCTCCCCCGCTTGCAGGGGGGTGGCTGCCCGTAGACCCCAGCCGACGGCGCCGGGGACCACCACAGTGTGCTGGGGCGGGGGACACACACCGGCGCTTCTGCGGGGGAGCGGTGCCTTTGGCCTCGATGCTCTCCGGCTTGCAGCCGGCAGGGGCGGTCCCTAGCCCCGCAGGCAGCACCTGTGGCGCCGGCGGGGGGAGCGGGGCGAGGCCGGCCGTGAGGCGAGGCCGCGCTGCGCCCGCCGCGGCGGGGGTCTGTGGGGGCGCCGCCTCTTTATTTGTCTTGTTTCCTGACGCCCCCACCGCCGCTCCGCTGGCGGGAGACGAGCGGGGCTGCCTGAAGGGCCGCGGGGGCCTCGCTCGGGCGTGCGGCGCGAAGCCGCGCACAGCCGGCGTTTCTCTCCGCCTGGGGGATGCCTGAGGCGGTACCCCCGTCCCGGGCTAGCGCCCGCTCCGTGCGGGGAGGGACGCCCGGTGCAGGGCCGCGGTCCCGGGTAACCCCCCGCGGCCCCCGGGCACGCCCGCGGGGGCAGCCCGGTCCGGCCCCCGCGGGTCTGCCCGCCTTCCAGCCGCGGGCCGCGAGGGGCGGTTGGGCCGCCAGCGCTTCAGGCGGCGGCGGGGGCCGGGGCCGGGGCCGTGGCCGCGGCTCGGGCGGGTGCGTGGACGGTGCCGGCGCTGAACTTTTCCTCCTCCTGCCGCTGTGCTGGAGGAATGAGGAAGGGACGGTGCCGGCCTGCGGAGCTGTGTGTGTGTGCGTTTGCCTACTTGGTGAAGCTGGGCCGCGTTTGTAGGTGTTTGGGCATCCTCAGAGCCCGTTGTGTGTCCTTTTATCTCTCTTAAAGGAAGTTGCACGGCGTATATTACTAATTTACAGAGTCTGGGTTTTGCTAGACATTCATTCCCACAGCTGCTAAATACTCGACACCCATCCTTTTTTGCTGACCCTTTTCCCTCCCTCTTGATAACCAAGTTTCCCATGAAATAGTATGGAAGTTTATCATATTTGAAAAAACATTTAATTTTCTTTCCGTTTCAACCCAAATAATCCCCATCCATTAAGCCTGGTCTACAAAAGCAAGTGGGGGAACTTGCTAATTATGAGTGCAACAACCCGATAAATTGTGCGCTACTTTAAATCTCCAGTAGTGTGAAAGAGTGTTTTTTTTCAGAGTACCTTTTGAGTCATTAGATGCCTTTTCATATTAATAATTATCTGTATATATTGGTATCATTCCACTAAAACATGGAATTTGGCAACCCTACAGTTTCTGCTTAAAAGAAACTGAAGAGATGGAGTAAGACTCTTACAAGTGAATATAGAAGGTATGTGAATAGAGCCACCTAGGGATACTTGCTGCAGAATTATCAGGCCTCCCTTGCCTTACAGGCAAGATCACGCATTTCCAGATACTGGAAATGCTAGTATGTTTCCTCTCCTCACATCTCCTTCACAACTTGCTGCAGTCCTTCTAACATCTTGGCACAAATCTTTTCTGAAGAAGACTTGATGAATGTTATCAGCATGCTAAGGATTTACTGATAGAGGTCTATGTAGATAAGCTCAGTAAATATTTTGCTTAAGGTTATGCTCCCTCTGATTTATCAGAGTTCAGCTTTTGCTGTAGAGCCTGTGTTTAAGACAGTCTGTGGTTTTAAAGCATCACAAAATGGGGTAATGGCACTCTTCTTAGTCCTCGAGTATTGAAAGTATATGGAAGTACGTGCTTGGTCCAGTAAAGCAGCTGTGGAGCACTCTTGCTTGAATTTGACCTCCAAACGAAGCCTAGACAGCTAGTGTTTTCAGAACATGAGATGCGCACGTGGTGGTTGTAGTTCATTTGTCCAAAGACAGGGTAAGAAGTTGGTATTTTTTTTCACTGAAATGCCTAGGCTGGTGGAGGACTCTGGAGCATGTAATAGCTGTCAATGTTTTGAGGATTAAAAACTGTTCTGTTGAATTACGTATCTGTTCCTCATGCTTTTTCCCTTTCTTTCACAGAAAGAAACACCCACACTGAGAGTTAGAAAAACTGAAAGAGGCGTTGCACCATTTATAGAAGTTGATAAGTAAAGTTTCTCTGAGCTTTGCAGCTCTAGATTTTTATGGGATTGGGGCCTGAAACAGAACGTGCTTTAAGACTCAGAAGCTGTGGTACAGGACCGGTTAAGCTGAATGAATTGAGTAGCATCTTTTCCATTTAAAAAAAGAAATAGTGTATAGTGGTTTCTCTCCATTTCAGCTCAAATGTTATGGAAAGGGAGGGAGTGTGGGCTTCGTCACTGGTGAGCAGCTTACCCATGAAGTCAAGTATGTAGATAATTGCAGAGGACTTTACTGTGCTGCTGATTGTCTTCACAAGCACTTATTTCGGGAGATACTGGCATCTGTAAAATGTGCTCTTTTTACTACCTGCTAACATTACACACCAGTTGTCTTTCCAGTGGAAAAAAACTTGTTGATATTAGGGACATGATACTCTCGTAACTACAACTTTTTAGGCTGCTATCTAAGATTTCACTTAGAAGTAATGGACAGGTTTATTGGATTTTAAAGACTACAGGGTCTATTGTTTCTGTGGAGGAATGACAGAAAAAACATGACTGAGGGAAAACTTCAGCTACACATGTAGGAAAAAAGTTTCAGGGTTTTTGTTGACTTACTGTTCTGGGGTTTTTTTAAATATTCAAGTAAAGCTAAAACCCTGAAACTTTTGTCCAGGTTAAATGTATCAGGTTCTGCCACAGTGTTTTCTCATATGTGGGGGCTGGTGGTGGTGTTGGAAAAATAAATCCTACATCAGTAGGTTGGTAACTATCTTTGGGGTTAATGTTAGCCTTTATGTGGTAGTATCTGTTAGAAACTGCACATCTGGTAAGCTCTTGTCTGCTCATGGTGGTAACAGAAGCAGAGATCTACCCTGATCTCTGAGTCCTTCCTTAGCTTGTTCTTCTCTAGGCTGTATAGCAATATTGTGACCAGAGTCACCTTTCTTGTTTATCTGCATTTCCACGCCCACATCCTTCTGGGGCATTTGCACTTTATTCTTTTTACTGCATGTCCTCTGCCCTGGGACTACCCCATCTGCTAGCCTGCCCTCCTACAGTGCTGGGTACTCTTTCACTTGTAGGTCTTCTCCAGCTTTCCTGAACTTGTTTCCTACCCCGCTGTCCCCATACAAATGTAAACATAAAATTATTCTGAGCACTGTAGATAGATACCCCTGAATAATGGTTTCTATACTCAGCTTCTGGCATGAAATTTCAAGGATTGCTTAACGATGCTGGCTTTTCTGTTCACTCTTAAGGTAAAAATTGTGTACTTTGAAAGTATTCTTTCTAAATAGAATAATGCACTGGATGGCTTTTTAAACCCACGAGCTCCTCAGGGTCCTGTATTGAATGTGAGATGCTATTAAGGTTGGATCTGTTGTACAGGAGTGAGTGGCAGTTGACCAGTTCTGTTGCTGTGGGGTGATTTCCCATGGGAAGGGGGAGCATAAATGGAGTCATTACTTCCTCTTGACCCAACACCACATGTCTGCATGGCTGAAATCTAGTTATAAGAATTGATGCAGGGAGAAAAATACTTACATTAGAAACCACCCTTTCCTCCCTCTCACGTAGGTATCGGTGTATTTCTTTTTACCATTGAGAACCTGTTTAGTATCTTTTGTGTTGCATCTTCACTTACATTGGAGGTTGTTACTTGTTTAGATTTTCTAACTCAGCTGTAGGTAGATGGAAGGCCACTTGCTCACTGCTGTCAAAACAATCTTGCCTCTGTTTTTCTGGAGGACTTACGACTTTAATGAAAGAAAAACTGGTTATGGATGATGCTGTGTTCTTACATAAAGAATGCAGGGAAAGGGCATTGACATTTACGCAGCGGTGATGGTGTCTGCTAGTTAATACGTAAATGGAACAGTCTATAGATGGCTCTCGGATGAGGCCAAAAAGCCAAATTTTTGTTGACTTTAAGACATGGTTGCTGGCATTTCTAAAAACTGAGTCTCTGATCTTTAATTCAGTGCATCTTATGAAAGCTTGAGGGGAGGATGTGAAAGATGGCTATTCAGTGGGACTGTCCAGAGCAGCAGGAATTAATGTCCCTTTTCTTAATGCCACTGAAAACAGTATTCTGTGATAAGTTGGGGGAGGGGAATGAATACAAGTAGGGTGTTCTTGGGTTTGTTTAATCTAAGTGGGATAAAAAAGAGGGAACAAATGGTAAGCTTACGCTGCTATGGAAATCCTCATCCTGCAAAGCAGATATTGGATACCTTACATTTTCTGTGACATGAAGCCACAGCCATCAACGTGTTTTCTGTCGTCAATACTCCTTTCTGAAAATCTCCTTGCTCTGGTAAATTTCTGTGCTGCTATGAACATCATTACAAAGACCTGTGTGATGTATTAGAAAGTAGGTGATGTTTAATGATTAAATTAATGAACAAGTCAAATATAACTCTTAAAATCTGTGAATTGTTTCCAGATAGATAGCTTTTGTGTTATTTCTTTGCCTTCCTTTTGGTGTATCTGTTTTAATAATTGTTTCGGCTGCTATGGAAACACTTCAGGAGAGGGATAGTAAATGTTCTTCAATACCCCTTTCTAATCTCTAATCTTCTATGTGTTGTATCCTTTTCTTATTGGAGTAAGATGAACATAACAACATTTGCTATCTGGCCTCTATGCTTACATCAAAAGTAAATGTTAAATTAAGTCTTGAGTAGTCATCTCTATCTTATAATTGTTGGTTAGTGTATTTGACTTGATGAGGTTATAAATATTGGGAGAGAAGTACAACTAATTTTTTCTTTCTCTTACATCACACATGATTTCCTAATGACATTTCAGGAATATTAACTTTAGAGAAATGCACTAATATGCATGTAGATAGATTCAAATCATTCTTTGGAGTTTCCTAACTGAGGAGTTATCCCCCCACCCAAACAGATATATTACATCAGATGGGGAACAGGATTTTTTTATTCATTCTCTAAAGCTTTTATCACTTATGAAATTGATAATGTGCCTTCTTTATGCAGAAGTTACCTTTCAACAACATAAAATTAGAGTACGTGCTGGAAAATGTTAGAAGCGTATTTGCAGCACTGGAAAGGCCTCTCATGTTCATTAATTCCTGTGGGCACCGCCACCTGTAATCCCCTTTATAAACTGATCAAGCTCCATTTTTAGAAGGGGTTGGGTATTTTGCTTCTGCAGCTTATGTTGAAATGCCTTTTCATTACCTTACAGCTCTGATCGAGTAACTGTAGCTAGAACTTGATGTGTTGTCTTCTGGCAGTATCCTTTAATTATGTTATCCATGTACCATATACTTTGATGCATTGCTGTGTATACTGAAGGTGTGTGAAAAGTATTTATCGTAGAATCACGTACAGAATCAGGGACATACGCAGCCCCAGAGAAATAGGAATGAGATGGGGTACACACATGTGACTGCAGCTGTGCTTCAGAAATGCAGGTTGTTGGGTTCTTGAGAGAGAAGAGGGAATTTTAGGCCCTTGATGTGCTCACCAAACACCCCCAATAAATCTACAGATAAAAGACATTTCAACAGTACATAGTAAAAGAGGGAGACAATGAAAAGCATTTTGTTTTGGCATATGTTAGATAAATTCTGCTTGTGACTTCCATTAGTTATTTATGGAAACTGATACCATTTTTCAATGCAATACGGATAGACAGGATAACAGGACTGCTGCTGCAAAGAATAGACAACCAGTGAGGGGGAGAAAACCAATGATGAGAGTAGTATACTGCAAAGACAAAAGTATGAGCACCTGGTACTAATTCTCTGATGGAGAGCTTATGCGTTTGAAGAGATGGGGAGAAGATAAGGTTGTTGTATGCATTCTTTCGGAAGCCTTTTTACAATGGACTAGAACACAGCTATGCTTAGGAAAGTAACCATGTGAAATGTCAGTGTGGCTGGGCCTCTTGTTTGTTAGCACAAAAATGCATTTCAGTAGCAGCTGTTTGCACTGGGCTTAACTATGGGATCATGAACACGGGAGAAACTCTGAAGACCAGCATGGATTTGAATGGAGATGACCAGTAAGAAGGAAACTTTTAGAACAGTTAGAAAATAATTTTTTTTTGTAAACAGTGTACATCTAATATGGTTGGGTTTTTTTCCAGTGGTTGTGTTCTAGACTAGATTGCTGGGTAGCAAACCTGTAGCTTTCAGGCTCTTAGTAGTGGTCCTGAAGAGGAAAAAGAATGTCTCGGCATGTAAAAAGTTCCTACAAGGGAGGAAACAGGAGCAAAGAGGCTTTGGAAGTGCAGCCCATATAGAAGAGCAAGCAGAGGACTAGTTTTGTTTGGATTGCAGAAGGTAGTACAGGAAGAAACAGGCTGAAATGTTGAAGAAACTAGAAATAGCATGTAAAGTATGCGATGTATTGTCTATGCTGTTCTGTTCTGAAACAGAGAGGGGACAGATATCTCTACTCCTGCTTCTCTGTGCACTCTTTTCTTCCTCATGTGCTTCCCTGTGCTTCTACTTGTAGCGCCTCTGTAAATATCTTTTTTCCTGTAACTTTTCTCTGAGAGGCAGGCTTCATTTAACGTCTCTCCTTCTCCAAGCATAGGTCCATTTTCCGATTCAGGGCTTCTGTTTTTAAATTCCCAGCCGTTTCCACCCACCCTTCTCCTTTTCAGTCTCCTCCCTGAGCAATTCGCTCTACTTTTTCTGTGTGGATATTATCTGTATTACTAGCATGATACCTACTGAATTTTCTTTTTCATAAGAGCAGATCTCTTTTAGTTTTGTGGGTTTTTTTCACCCCACTCTGTTTTCCCAATCTGTAAAAGCAATTTTCTTTGCATCCCAGGAGCAGCTACAAAAGCGGTGAAACAGTTCACCATGGAGGATCTCTTTTGGGAGGCACTTCAAAGAGCACTAGAGGTCTGCTTCCTTCTGGTTTGGGCCTCAAGCATAGTTCTCTGTCCCATTCCCTCCTACCAATTTAGATCACTTCTGTGGTTCTCTGCAGTTGTCAGAAATTTGAAATGCTCCTCACTCCTGTTCTTTCCCCAGGAAAATACAATTTCCCAGCTGTGGCCAGGGGTCTGTAGCTGACTCAGCAGCTCATTCAGCCAGCTTGACTAGCAAAGTGTCCTGTCTGTCAGGGCACGAATACTGCTGGTGACTGCTCATCCTGAACATTCCCAGTTGTAGGGCAGACATTAGGGGAACATTGGTAGCAATTGCTGACATAGTTAATTCAAAGGTTAAACCTCCTCACTTTAAAAATGCATGGTTTCATATGAGACAACAAAAATGGACCTGAAAACTCAAATGGTGTGGGAAGGAGGTTGAGAGAAGAAGGGAGAACATATGCGTCATTGAATTTGTAGACCCTTTGCAAAGTAAAATACAAGGATAGGTACAAATAATTTCTTCTATTTTTTGCTAGAAGGATGAAGTCGACAGCTGTTAACTGTACGTACAGCATTGCTGGGTTAGTATTTTAAATTACTTGAGAAACACATGGGGTTTTTTAGTATTTGTTTCCCAATGCAGGCTATGGTAAATGTTCTTTTATTCTTTCCGCATTAGAAATAAAAGGGTTGGAGGGTAATGAAGTGTTTAGAGTGACCATCTGCTCTTCATTTGACTTGCTATTTCCATTTATTTCTATGCATCAATTTAAATATGTCCTGGACCATTAGCTATATTGTGATGAGATTATTTTGAAATATTTGTTGAAGTTCCAGATTCAGACTCCAGCTATGAAGCATGAAAAATATTAAGAATTAATTTATATTGGCTGTTTATGTTTTTGATCTGTACAGATTCAGATTATTTCCCTTCCTTGTTGTTATGGAACCACAGATAGTTTATCCAAACAAATACCAAATGCCGTCTTTTCTCTTTTTTTTTTTTGTTTTGTTTTTAGTATGCTGACAAACACATTGAATTGAGATGTTACTGTATTACATTATTTTAATACATGTGGTACAGTTTATATGATAAATAGAGACTGGAAATCCTAATGGAGGATTGAATTTAATGTTTGTGAAATACAACAACTAACTACACAAATATGTGCAGAGTGTAGGTCCTTTCTTTTGAAGAACTTGGACTCATATGAACATACCAGTATCAAATATACTGTTAGAAAAGCATAGTGTTATAACTTAGGGATTGTGACCTGTAATTCACTTATTGTAGACTGCAACTTCATTTCAAAGGATAACTTATCCAAGGATGAATTCTTTTGTGGCTGTTTGAAAATAATGCTTTTCACAGTAGTTCTTTGTAGTACTAGTAATTGATTGTACGTGTTATTTTTGTTGGTGTTTTTTATATATATGTATATATATAAATAAATGTAGACTTGAGAGGAATTTTGTAGCTTAGCAGTCTTGGCTGGGAAAACACCTGTTTCTTTTTCTGCCTCAATTGAGACTAAACAAGGAAACCACTTCCCATTTTTAAGTTTAAAGTTTCTTGCTGTGTACATTTCGCTATGTGAGGTCTTGTAGGTTATGTATTAGACAATAAGCAATTTCAGTTAGCTGTGTTAAGCTTTAACATTATCCTAGGCTGTGAACAAATTATCTTTTTAATATTGATGGATAAAATAAACATGCTAACTGCATCACATCTTTTTTGGTGGTGGTAAGTACAAACAAAATTACTTAATGTCCAAATGTTACCTGCTTTAACTGTGCAAGTGAATGTTTTCCACGTTTGCTGAGAAAAGGAGCAGTTCTATTAAGTTTTTCCTTCTTCTCCCTTGTTCCCATCCAGCATTGGTCAAGGCTGTTTTCTGTCATTTAAATAAATCTCTTTCATACCTTGTTAATGGTTCCCGGAGCTGTGATATGGTATGATTTTAAATTGAGGGCTTGCATTTATGTAAAAAGACCAAATCCAAGAACTTCCATTTTTATAAGCAGATCTGAAAACGCCAGTACTCTATAATCATTGTGTTGCAACAAAGATCACTATTCAGTAGAGATGCAAATCCTCAGTATGTAGGTTTTATATTCAGGCTACTTACTGAGTAGAAATTCTTCCCGAATAATGAACCTTCCATGAGTGCTTTGCTTTGAGAGATGATGAATGATGAGTCTGTTATCTCTTCAAATTAAGCAAATAAGTGAAGAGTGGTGGTATTCTTCAAAATAGGTCGTGTCACTAGGATAGGCAGCACCCTGGAAATGTGAAGTCCAGTGGGCAGTATCCACTTACCTTCTCTCATGTTGTGATCTTTGGAAGCCAGTATGTATCTATGTGAATTCAGATGTCCTGCTGTAGCTCTGTGGAGGGAAGAGCTGGTTTAATAGAGCAGCCATATAGCTTGTTCGTTGTGCAAAGACTTTGTTTCTTTTCCTCCCTCTTCCTGCTATTTCATGTATTGGGCTTGATTTAGTTTTTTACTTGTTCTTTCCCTGGTGTTCAGCAATGAAGAGAGGGTGGCACGATGTTTTCTTATTTGTTACTGACATCCCCTTTCGCCAAGGAGGAGAGTTCCCAGCCCTGCTCTGTGACTGTTCCTGAGCCCGTGAGCCTCATCTGCCAAGGCCAGGTTGTGAGCTGCGACTTGGAACACCTCCTGCAGGGTGGCTCTACGGGTGCCCACTCTCTGCCTTGCACAGTTAATTCTGCGCGCAGCTCTCAGCAGCGCATTGGAGTTCTGTTCTTGACTTCCAGTTAATTAGCGATGTTAATTTTGATGGGTTTTCTTTTTAATGGGGGGACATGCTCACTAAGACAGCAGAGATCGCTGATTCCTTTTACAGAGGCCAGTGAAGCCATTAAATGTTGACTGTAGCGCTTCTCCTTTTCATTAATTCAGGCTGATTGCTTAAGCTGTCATCTGCCTGTAGGTTTGCTTTGTCTCTCTTCACTCCTCTCCTCTCATACAGTGATATTTCACAGTTGGCTTTTCTCTGTTGGATGAACTGTTGCAAAACCTGTAAAATAGGGAATCAAACCCGAGTTCTTAGGTGTGAAACTGGGGGAGACTTTGGGGCATCAAAATGTTTGCCATGGTACTCAAGTTGTTTGTTGTGAACAGTAGACACTTAGAGGGGACTTTTTTTTGTATTTGATGGATTCTGGTAGTTCATGAACAGTGCTTGATAAATTTTAGGAGGTCAATATATGAGGAAATAATCTGCACAACAAATATTTTTATAGTATTCTTAAATTTAGAATTGGAAAAAAGTTGAGCTTACTCATTGTCTTCACTTCTTTTTCCCCTTGAATCCTCTGAGCTATCTCCTCTTTCATTGATGTTGCTTACAATTGCTTTTTTTCTGTGTAGCATGTTGATGCACAATTTGCATTATAAATTTATCCTATAGTAAAACCTTTCTGGTGTGTCATTTCTGGTTTTGAGAAGTAAAGATGTTGACAAAATAAGGGGAGAATGAGGATAGAGTTTGAGCAGTTGTCTGTATATTAGCAAAAGTAGACTGAAGTTGATTACTGCATTTCTCGGAAGGAAATAGGAATAGAAAAATTCAGTGCTGTGAAACAAAACCAAGTGGTTTTTGTTTGCTGCTATTGAAATTGACCAGCAGATATTTCAATTTTACAGTTTGTGTGCTTGGATTTTGATGTATTTTCACATTAAACACCCAGCATATTTTGGTTTATAATTTGATTTAAAAGTATATTTTAAAAAATAGTTCAGCTGTTTCGGCAAAGATTTTTCTCTAAGATTGTGGTTACAGCCAGGAAAGGGGACCTTAATTTCTCCCCCCACTTGTTATGGTATTAGATATTGATAGAATAATTTAGTCTTATTTTAGCAGAAAGAACAGATCATCTGATAACACTTCCAGCATGATCATAATCTGAAAAATTGTCAGATGAAGCAAGATGATGTGGTCTTTCATAAACAGAAAATACTGTTAATCGAAAGTTTGTTTCAGAAAGCAGATTTTTCCCTGTTACAACTGTCAGTTTCTCAACATTTTTGTCATGCCAGGAGTGGAGAACTTTCCCAGCTGTTTCACTAAGCTGAATGCTGGAAAGTTTCTAGTAAGAGAAAATAGTTTGAAGAACCTCTGTGGCTCCACTGTGAATTTCAGTAGCTGTTAAAAGTGGGCAAGCTGAAGTGCAAGTGCTATCTTGAAGGATAGCCCTCAAAATGAACTTTGTTTCTTTTGCTTTCAGGATTTCCAAGGTGTCTTTCTGTTTGCTGAGATCAAAAGTTATTTCTTAATTTAAGGCAGACAAAGCTTTTAAGTAATACCAAAAATCTTCACAAAGGTGTTCCAAAAAGCTTTTTTTGCAAGCTACAGGGCAAATGAATGGTTAGGTTGCAAGGAAGATAGAGCAATATTTAAAGAGTGTGAATTCCTCTTTATTGCATATGCACGAACCTCATTAACAGGATAAGGCTGTCAAGACTAGGGCAGTACTAAATGACTTGTGGGAGCTACCAAATATAGATCCCGTGAAAAGTCCCGGGGCTGGGGAGCTCTCCCTACAGAGAGCAGCTCTCCAAACAGGGCCGCCTGCTTTCCTGCAGGAGTTTTGGGTCAGGCTCCAAGTACCGGTATGTATCTGGGAAGAAGGCTTTTCTCCCACTTTTCCTTTTGTGAGTCTTGGAAAACTGCAGACTTTTTGTACTAGTTTGTAAAATGGTGCGATAGTCTCTCTGCATTGTGGAGCTGGTACAGGTGAGATGGAGAACGAAGTTCTTTTGGTTCTGTAGCCTTGTTTGTAAAGTGAAAGCACTCATTGGAAACAAAGAGCCAGATAGTTGACTGACCCTGTGCAAACCAACAGCAGTTTGTAGTGCTGAAAAAATGTCCCTGAAGGCAAAATATGAATTCAGTGCAGTTCCAGAGGGACAGTGTGACCACTTTGTCTACTTCCAAGACTGTCACCTGCTTTGCTTGAAAAGTATGTTCGGTGAAATGCCAAACTTGGGTAACCTCTGCCTCTGCACAGATGGTAGTGGAAGCTCTTTGAGAGACAAACCCCAGGGAGTGGCAGACTGGGTGCAGGGCTGATGAGGAAATGTGTGCTCTGGAGTATACTTCTGTTTCTGTCCTATATGTGGACATAACCTGCAGCGCTAATAAACTTGGAATGGTTTTATTGCTAAAGGATGGGTTATAAATGCAGAAACAGGCACCATGGTGCTAGGAGGCAAGCGTGCAGCTTTGGTTTCAGAGCTAAATGAATTTATGGTGTTATTCAAAGCAACTTTTGTATCTCAAAAGCCCTTGTGAGGCTGCTGGTTCCTGGTGGCAGTAAGGAATAGAATTGATGTTTGAGGTAGCTAGGATTTATGATGCACATTTTCTTTTGGTACTTTTGTGCTTGGGAGGGAGGGAGGCAGTTTTCTTGTGGCCTTACTAAATGAATACAAACTTATACATTCTAACAGGACTTCTTGTTTTTAAAAGCAATTAGTTTTCAAAGGGAATTGTTAGAATTAAGGATTTGCAGAAGATCACTAATATGATTATTGTTACCTGTTTGTATGTATTCCCCCCCCCCCCCCCCCCCCCCCGAAGCCCTGGCAATTTCATCGCCACTTCTGATAGAGCTGCTGTATTTGCTAAGAAAATTTGCTTTGGGTAAGTGGCTAGTGGAGATGCCAGCTGTCTGTGTTCCTGTAGGTTCCTCCTTTTAACATCTTTTTTTGAGGCCATTATGATGATGTTAAATGGAAGTCAACTGGCTGTTCTCCCTAGATATCATTTGGACTATCACTCTTTAAATTATATGGGAGAGTTAGTCATATGGATGGCTTGTAAATGAATAGATTCGGACCTGTAGATTTGTTTCAGGTCAGAAAGGATCATTGTGAACACTGAATCTGTTTTCCTTCCCTGATCAATCTCTAGAACTTCTTCCAAGAATGTGATTTAAGCCTGTCACTTTTTAGCATCAGCTCTCTCCTTGGATCTCATTAGTTTGTCTGCCTTTAAGAGTCGTTAATGAGAAGCAGTTACTTATTCATCAGGTTGTACATGGACTCTTCAGCATAACAACAGATGTGTTATCGTATCTGATATTTTTATGGTCTGTTGTCCTCTGTCTTGGTACCTGAGCAAGCATGCAACAAAAAGCCCTGGGACTATGGGGAAAAATATTCTCCACATGAAGGTATGTGAAATTAATGTGCAAGCCACCTCTTGGTCTTATCTTTGATTGTCTAAATAGATAAAAACAAAATTTATTTCCAGATGCTCTTCAGACTCAAAATTATTCTTTGTAGCCTTTTTTTCTGACTTTTTGCATAATGTTCAGACAGTTGAGCTGGGCACAGCAATGTTGTTATAATGGTTTGCTGAATGTTGTACGAAATGGCATTGCTCCTTACTTAATGTTCCCTTGTTAAGCATTCAAGGCTCATGTTTACTTTCTTGGCTGTAGTTTTACGCTAAGAGCTCATGGCCAGTTGTTTTTCTGTTGTTATACCAGAGTTCTTACAGTGCTGCTGAAATCCAGGGCACTATCTTTGACCTAGCAAGTGTGAGTGAAACTTTGTTCCTCTGTGTGTGACCTGTGGTTTCACTGAATTCAGCTACAGTGTGTTGATGCAATTCTGCATCCCCAAGAGATGCAAATCAGTGCATACAACCAACAAGACCCATCATCTCCTGATCCTGTGCCAGTTTTGTGAAGTTCAGCATGAGTGATTTTATTAGTTCCCTCCAAGGGAAAACTGTCCGGTGGTTGACTGGGAGCAGAACACTTCAGGATTGCACTGACAGTGCTGCTGGCTGGCTGCTTTCCTCCTTTCCCTTCCTGATTTTTTTTTTTTTTTTTTTTTTAAATCTGCCTGGCATGGACTACATGCATCTATTTCAGGAATGCTTATGCTTGCTTTTGTCGGACTGTCTCATAGGCTGTGTTTTGAGAGTACAGGTGTTTCACGGTCAATACAAGTTCAAAGAGTTCTTGGCTTCTTGTTCTCATCCTGGTGCTGCAGGCAGGTACCTGCCCTTTCAGCTATTTGTGGGGCTGTGCTGAAAGCCAGGTCAGGGATCAGATCCAGGGATGTTTCACTCTAAAAAATGCTTTTGCAGCATTGAATGTCAGAAATTTGTTAAAGGTATAGCATAAGTAAGGGGGCAAGCAGTAGGGAAAAACCTGACAGAGGGCACGGGAGCTCTTCAAGGCAAAAGTGCTGTACAAGCCCCTGTGTTGTTGAGTTGGGCCTTGAGGGTATAAATAATCACTTAAGGAATGGTTTGATTCATGTACTTAGTGCTCTCATAGCTTGATCATGTGAGTGCTCCTCGTCTGCCCCACTGAAGTCAGCCAGATTAGTACGAACTGGACAAGAAATGCTTAGTTGCTGCAGCCATGTGGTTCAGTGATAGAAATCATGGCAAGTAGCTCAAGCTAGATCTGCAAGAGCTCATCTGTGCCGAAGTCTGATATCTTGCAGAAACATACTCTAAGGTTCCTTGTTACTGCTATCAAATAAATGTGTAGTCTTATGGAGGAAGAAGTTAGACTTGTTTTATGAGACTTAATTTTCTTGAAACCATGATGAATGGTATAAATTTTGCTGCTGTTATTTAATATATGGCTGACTGGACCCAGCCTTCTCTAGTTTTTATTTTCAGAATCTAATAGGGAGCCAGAATTGATAATGACAAAGCTGATACTGAAATTAGAAAGATCCTAGGAATTTTAGAGAAGGTCACATTTTTCTAGATTCCATCTGTGGAGTTTCAAATAGAACCAGGGCTGAAAAGATCTTCTGATGGCCATTCCTTGATGCAGATATCCTGTGATGCACTACTACTACACTCCTTATCCCTTTGAGGCTGGCTCCAGGTGAGGTGAAAGATGACTGTGGTGTTGAGGGAAAGATGACTATGCTGTTGAGGAAAAATGACATTCCATTGAGCAGGGCCTGGATTCCTAACCTGTCAGGGATCCATAGAATTCATGTGGTCTCAGTTTAATTGTGTATCTTTATTTGCAGATACTCCAGAAACGAGTCTTGCTGCTAGTACAAATTCAGTAGTTCTTGATTGTGAGTAAAATGAAAAGATAAGAAATTCAAATTGAAATTTCTAATTCCTGAATTATTTTTAGTTTACTCTCTCACTTGGAAACTAAACTGTGGATGAGTTTGACTTTATGTTGCATTTTCCAAATTAACCTTATAGGGTTTAACAATTAAATTATCACACTTATGGAAACAAACTTCAGTTAAGAACATGATCTAAACCAACACTTTTTAAGAAGCAGGTGGAAGATTATTTATGTCTTGAAAGCACAAATGGACAGTTCTGAATCATGCTGAAAAAGTTCCAGTGGAAAATATGCTTTTAGCTCCAAATCCACAAGTTAGATTAGAAAGACAGGTTTTAACTAGAATGACAACTATTTTAAACATTTGAATAAACATACTTTTTTTTTTTTAGGGGAAAACCAGGAAAAACAGTTTTGCTTCAGGGTTTTCTTTCTTATGACCAACTAGTTGTGTTCTGATGGCTTGTGAAAGAAATCCAATTTTCAAAATGCTTGAGAAAACAGAGTACACATACAGTCAGGGGCATTCTGCTGCAACTGCAGGGTGAGGGAGGTCAACTTGAGTTCCTGGTCTGGGAAGCTAAAGGGTAAATGCATGCTGACCAGAGAGCTGAGAGGTGCTGTTTTTAGTGTTCATGGGTGAAGGTTTCCAATTTAAGATTTGATTAATTTTTTTATTATTCTTTATTTATTTTAAACCGCAGACATTTGCTGCTGCTCTTGTGGTGCTCCCAAAGCGTCTTTTGGAGGTATTTTACTGTTTGGGTAGTAAGGTGACAATGTCTGTAATCCCCTTCTGGACAGAAAGACTTCAGGCTTTGATAAACTGCTGCAAAAAGATGACTGGAGATTGCCTAAGACGTTATTGCCTTCAGCTGTCTTGCTCTGTGACTAAACTGGCAGAAGAATGTGTGTGTGCCTGTATCTTAGCCTGTCTGTTGAATATCCAGATATGAGTTTAAACCATGAGATACTGCACTGCAGCGACTGAGATAAAAGTCTATGTCTTGTGTTGTGGAGGAAACTGATCTCTAGCAGGAGCGTGCACTTTGTAGAGAGCACTGATCTGTTCAGCAGCTGCAGCAAGATTGCCAATTTGGGCCTGCATCTTAAGAAGGAAGAGTCTACTCTTCTAGCATGTTTCACCAGCAGAGAGTCACCAAATCCTTTGCTCTTGTGTTACCTTACCATGAGCTCGCTGTTTTAGGTTAGCAGCTCTATGCTGTAGTGTGACAGATGTCATGGGAGTCAAGCTCTGTTCTGGTTCTCTGAGGAGCTGGGAGCAGCAGTTGCTTGTCCTATCAGGCTTCTTGGTATGACTCTGGACTGCTCTTTCTCCATCCACAGTATTCCTCTGTAGGGTTTTTTGTCTGGGAAGCCCCCAGAAACTACTACAAATGTACTTCAAGAGCAAATTTTGAGTTTTATACTGGGATCTGAAACACTGTCTGCAAGAGAAATGGGCTCTTGATTGGACTGATAAACCACAAAAACAGAAGACACAGTCTGGAGGTTCAAAGCCTCTTGACTAGCATGCGATTGAGGAAATTAGTTTAGTGCCTTTTTATCTGGACTTTGTTCTAGAAGCAGAATTTCACCTTACACAAATACTGGAAGTTGACTAAAGGTATTGCAGTGTTACAGTACAAAGTTCCTTTTGCTTTGACATTCTTTATTGGATTGAAGTGACTGTCTTGTGATAACCTTGTAGGGTGGAAAAGATGAGCTTTCCTTGTGGAACACCAAATAACCCTAAATTAAAAACTTAGAGCTTTTTACATGAAGCTGGCCATGAAGAATTTGGTTAACGGTAGTGCTAAAGCAAAGACAAAGCTGATAATTTACTAAAATATGATTCTATTTGTACTACAACTAATCTAGACAGGTTATAGCTATTCTAAGTATGTATTAGTGACTTGTTACACACTTGTAATCACAGAAAACCAAATATTTGTCATGAGCTTTACAAATTGGTGGATAAAATTTGGTTTGATATTCCCCCACCCAAAGTGCTTTAGGCTAACAGGGTGGAGGGGTGGGGTTGGGGAGGCAATTCTAAATTAATGAAGTTAAGCCCTCTGATTGCTTTGAGACTTTCGTTAAACATTTGTGGTGATTTGGGGGGGGGGGGGGGGGGAACAAAGTCCTCATCTGAATTTATAGACATTTATGGCTTGTCTAAAGACACAAATTACTAGTTCATTCTGTCAGTGTAAAATAAATCAAAATAGGCAAAGTTTAAATGCAATACTTGTATATTAAAGCATTTTAGATTATGCACAAGATACTTTATTTACAACTTTACCAGTCTCCACGAAGTAGGTGCATGCTTGTAAATTGGCAGACTTCTGTCAAATTGTTTTCACTCTAACTGCTGGGTTCAGAGTGTGCAGTTCAGATAAACTAGTAACATGAGGGCTGTCTGCAGTTGTGGCAGAGATGACAAATTAGTCCACTGTGCTATTTGTGTGTTTATAACCTTGTTTGTGTATGTGTGTATATGTATATAAGCTTGTATATGGTTTGTAATAGCCATGTGTTTAAAGGTAGGGAACTGACTTAACTAAATCTCAATGTATTTCTTTTTGGTAGAGCCGTATTGGCCCTAAGGGTTGCTAAAACGCTGTAGCTAAGCTCCTTACTTTCTTCTAGAAAGAAAAGGAAAGCTTTCTCTACTTATTGCCAACACTGCTTTTAATCTTCTGCATTTAAATATGAAACTCTATTGCCTTTAGTTGGGTATGCTAGGCTCCAAGTGGAAAAGCTTTATAGTACTTCCTGCATTTGGTAACTAGCTACAGAGTAGAAAATGGTAAAGTTAGTGTTGCTTCCAGTATTTTAATTTACTATCTTTACATGCTTTTTCAAGGATAGTCTTGGTCTGAAAAGTGCTATTCCTGTAGTGCTGTGGAGTTGAATGTTGTTAATTGAATCTTACATTAAGGAATCCGAGGAGAGGAAGAACAACCTCTTCCTTTCCTTTCTTCTGTTCCTCCTCTCCTTCTGTCTCTAAGCTGATCATCCTTCAAATTCAACTTGATATCTCGTTCAAACTAGACCTTTTCCTTCTTTCTTTTGATACTTGTAGTATGAAGTTGTCACAGTAAATTATGATCAAGATTTCGGCTATCATCTGTCTTAAGTTTGCTATCAGCATGACATTTGTAACCTGAATTGTTAGTGACTTTGTATGCGGGTAACAGATTGAACGAAACATAGAGAATATGCTCAAAAGAAGGAATTCAGATCATGTCCTTTCTCAAAGATACCATTTAAATAGAGCTGCTTTTCAGGCTGGTCCACCATTTTTTAGGGTTTTTGTCATTGGTAAGGATGGGGGAGGGTTATCACCACTTTTTATTTTTCTTAGTGTCATCTCTAGTTTGTTCTTTTTCCGCATGTTCCTGAGCAGTATTTAAAAGACATCGATGTTCCACTCTTTTGATATGTAAACCTCTAAGAATCTGCCAAATGATCGCTGCAGCCTTCTCCAAATTTCACGCTGCTGACACAGGAGACAGCTATTTTACTGTGATAATCTTTTCCCATCAGATTCAGCTGCGTTGGCCAATATATTCAAGACTGTGCATTAATGTGACTGGTGCTGTAGCTGGATTTTTGTCCTAGTATGGCTCTAACAGAGCTAACCTGTCTTCCCCAGTGATTGTCCTTCTCATGCCAGTTCTGTGTGCTTTGTGTTTCGTTCTCTGAATGTGCAATACTCGCTGTTTCGGTACACCAAGCACTTAACATTGTCTTCCAGCCTAGTGGACAGAATGTATACTTGCATAAGTACTGTGGGGGATGAGTCGGGCAAATGGTAGTTAGTTACCTTCTGCCATCTCCAGAAGCGTGCTCTTTTCTCTTGATGTTTTGTGTTGAACTTCATCTTTTGTTAGAAATGTTTCAAGGCTAGAACTTGTGGTTTTTATGATATGAAGCGTGGTTTTGATACTTGATGACAGTGTGTGGAAGAAGTGTTTACCGCCCATGTCTTAACTTTATCTAGGATCTTGTTTTTGAGGAATCTGGCTCCTTCAAATACTAAACCTGTGGAGGAAACTTCATTTCTGTGGAAGGCATACCTTATGACTGTCATCTATAAAGCATCATTTAAGAGCAGAGGCAGGAGAATGATGCTGCCAACCTGACTCTGCTAATGTAATTTTAGACAATACTTTAAGTGAAGTAGGACTATTGCATTTGTTTTGATTAGATAAGGAGAAATGTTGTAAACTGGCTTCTATGGAGACTTGGCAAATAAAGTATTACTCAGTCAAGTAGTAGTTTGGTACTTTGGTGTGCAGAGTTTGTTTAACCTGGGGGGAAAGGTTTGACAAGTTGTTCTGCTTAGGTCTTCTAGTGGAATAAGACCATGTCTTGAAGCTCAGCAAAAAAATAACAGTCAAAAGGTGGGTTAAACTGGTTTTTATAACCTTAGTGATATTTGGATTTAGTTAAATGGAATGTTAAGCATTAACACATGAAAAGATTAATGGCAAAATACCGAAGTTAGAAACTGAACAGCTTATAGGAATCCATTCGAAGTACATTTTTCTAAACAAAGATGAACTCTTATATTTTTGTATTAAAGGCAGAGATTGCATTAACTCTACTGGAAGCCTGTGTAATTTATCATAATTTGTGTATAATAGTAAGAAAGAATGTTACAAACCATGGAACTCAGTATAGTCATTCTTCTTTTTGACATATTGTATTTGCATACTCACACACCAGTCGACAAAAAATAACGTCTTCAATTTGCTGCACACTTGCAGGAAAAAAAAAAATCAACCTGAGATTGTCAAGTGTGTGTTTTTCCCCACCCTTAAGAATTTGAAAGTGTTTGCTAACTCACATAGAAATAGGTGCAAATGTGAGATGATGTGGGTTGGGAAAGGTTTTTTTTAAATACATAAACACTTGGTAAATTTGAATAAAATCTACTGCATTCCTCAGTGATCTTATGCTCACAGAATGCAGTAACTTGGTGTTTTTACTCTAATAATACTGAAGTGCACCTGTTGTTCCAACAGAACTTCATTCTGTATGCTTTGTAACTATCTAATGATCTCTGTTTTGAGTTAGCATGACTCATTTGGGCATGGGCTGTGATGACAAACCAAACTCATGACACTTAACAATTTTTGTGTTTTACATTTCCTTCCTGAAGCTGTTGTGCTCTTCACATGAATTTTTAATAACTGTTTCCTGACTTCCTATCATAATTGTATGTTGGTGCATTCTGTACTTGATTTGGGCAAAGAAAGCTCCAAGTACAGCTCTGGGACCTAAAGATCTACAGAGTGATAAAAATTTACTTCTAAATCAGTAGATAAATAAACCGGCACCAGTACTTAGCACAGTGTTGGGAAAACTGTCTTTGACTTAAAAGCAAACCTGAACTCGGGAAGATAAATGGTGAGTTTATTTAGAAAAAGAAAAAAAAATGTTGCCTTTGTTCTTCCACTGTTGAGGATGTACTTGTTTAGTTTGAGGGAAGAAGTGGAGGAAGAAAGAAAAGATTTGTGGTCAAAGCCAGACTTGCATTCCTGAAAGAGAAAGATTCTTTGATAGGGGAAGACTTGACGGCTGTCATTATGGTAATCATCTCCTATGGTCAAGTAGGAGTCAAATAATTTCTGGTTGCCTTTATTACAGAGATTCTGTTATAGACAGCCAGAGGATCTTTTCTTTATATAAGTTATATTGAACTGTCATTGCTTGCATTTTCTAGTGTTGGATTTTTTTTTTTCTTAAAAATTTTATGCTAACATTATTTTTTAAAATCAGGGTTCACATAAGGTTTCTGGAAACTAATGAGACTACAACCTCTGCTGTGGAAGTTGTGGTGTAAAGGTTGGGAACCTTGTGTTAATTTAAAATGTCACATGAATAAAAGAGCAGTAAAAGTGAGAGGAAGGGCAAAGGCAGTAAGAATGTGACTTTGGTGGCTGGCTGCAGCATGTGCACACTTTTAATGGCTCCAGATCACAAGCTGGCTTTGTTGATAGTCGTCACCTCAGTGCACTCCTGCCAGTGTCATAGAATGAAGCAGGACTCGCGCTTCCTGACTAGTCACACTGGATGTTACACTTTGCTAATAAGGAATGCAGGCAAGGTACACATCTGTAACATACTCCAATCCCGCTTCTCCTTCCTACCCCCTCCCTCCTGCAGTAATTGTGATGTCCGGTAATAAAGGCTTTCACAAGCACTTTGTACAATTTAAAAGTTCAGCAAAGATAAAGTAGAGATTACGATGATATTTTGTTGAGAAACTGGGATGACTGTGCCATCTTTCTTCTGAAATGAAGAATTCTGGCAGCCCAAAATGAGCAAAAAGGAAAGTATTTAGTAGGGTGCGATATCTGAATAAGATCATTACTTTAACAAATACAGTTCTCCTAGAGTGATTTGGAAAAGTAGAGGCAGCTTATCCAGAAAACACCAATCATTAAATGCTGTTATTTATATTGTCCATTTAGCATGAGTGCCAATTTTCAGATAAAGGAAGTTGATGGGAACAGATTCAGGTCAACAGAGTTGGGTTTATTCCTGATGTTTAAGGGATTATGTTCTTTTAGTTCATGTTGTTAGAAGCTTTTTGCCAGGAAAATGTATTGAAGATGAAACGAATCAACAATATGAACTCTATTCAATAGCTAAAACATCCTTCTTGGCTGCAATATTTATGTATTAAAGTTGAATGCTTGTCTACTTTGCACAGGTCTTCCAAAGTAATTAACGTGTATATATTGTTATATAGTAATTAAAACATCAGCAATTTAAAAAGGCTCTATTAAACTTAAAAATGCCAGGCTTGAGGAAGCCATGTATGTGTGGTTGCTGGAGCAATTTGTCATTTGAATTGAGAATGAAGCCCCTATTGAAAGCAAATGAACTAGGAAAGAACTGTTCCAGCTGTGTTGTAAATGGGCTTTAGAAATGAGTATAAGGCCAGTGTTCATTCATGCTGAAAATGTAAGATAGCTGCTTGTGACACTGGAAGGATGTTTAACTGTTGCATGATGATTTTATTTTCCCAAAGGGTGTGAGGTAAGGAGGTGGGAGGCAGGGGGAGGGGGGAAGACACTTAAGGAAAAGTTGTAGCGTGTCCCTTTAATTAAGGGATCTAAGCAAGTTGATCTGGTGGCATACTGTCAGTCTTGGTACTAAATGTGAGTGGTCTTAGGACTGCTACTTAAATAGGGGCTTGTGGTGAAAGTATGTCATTGCTAATGTCAGTGAATTGTAGTAGTTCGTAATTGGGTAGCTTCACCTGCATAGATCCATTTTTTGATAATGTACACTTTGGGCATACTGAGGTTGTGTTCTTTTTGTCCAGTAGCATCATGTATATAGTCTATATGCTCTTGCATTCCCCTCCTTGAAACCATGTTTCAGGTCTTATTTCATGCTAGTTCTTGGTCCCAGAGAGCCGTTTGACTCCACAGCACTGTACTTGAAACTCGGGAAGACACAGCTAAAATTTCTGGACAGAACCAGAGTAGGATGAGTATTTCTGAGTTTGTTGTGGTGCCAACAAGCTGGGACTTGCTTATTCCAGTGCTCCACCCTTTGCAGGAGGCAAGCAGGCAGTGCAAACAGTAATATCTCAATAGGCCTTTCACCTGCCTGGAACAAACACAGATCTGGTAAACTATCTTGGCAGGTGATATGCAGCCAACCATGATGAATTTCTCTTCCACAGATCAGATTTGGTGTAGATCTGTTTGTTTCTCTATACAGAAAATACCATGCTTTGTGCTCTGAAGCAGGTGTCAAGCTTCAGACTGCTTTTGTTGTCTGTCTTCTCTGTGCCTCCTTCTTTGTAAGTATGGTTTGGGGGGTGGGGATTTGAGAAAGTAGAGAGTCAGTGCAAGTCTAGGAGTCAGCAGCATTTAGATGTCCTTCAGATTCACTGTCTTTCATTTTGGAAACTGATTTTTTAAGAGAATAGACCAAGACTGGCCCACCGTGTAACAGAAACCTTTTGCAAGATTGCATTACTGATTAAGTAGGTGTTTTTTCACCTGGGCTTATCCCTTACATTTCACTATTTCAAAATTTCTAGGAGGGGTGTTTTATGCTAGCTCCTGTTCCTGTGTCTTCAGCAATTTTTGTCTTGCCAATATTACAGCGTATATAGTAAGCCAATTTTGAGCCCTGCTAATGTACTGTCTTCAGTTGCTCATTCTTGAAGCTTACTCCCTGAAATCAACTCAGTCTGAAGAGCTAAGTAAGCCACTGTCTGCTTTAGTTAACTTGGGTTAAGGTGCTGCTGTGATCCTTCTACCTACTTTTCCTACACTTTCCCTTTGCTGGACGCATGTTGGTTTTGTTTCAATTAAACCAGAATGTTAGTTGAACTCATTCTTCCCCATGTCACTTTTACGCCTGGGAGATCTTTAGGTCCGTTAGTTTTGTTGGTAGGGAAAAGCATGAGCAAATGAGGACTTTGTTCCTGGTTTGTCCAGGGAGACTGCTAGCTAACAGAGGTGCTCTTTTCCACTTCAAAAAGAAGTCATGGCAGCTTCTGTCTGCATAAAAAAAAGTGTTTGTGTATTGGATGTCTGCAGGGCTGCTGCTTCATCCTGGGTGTTTCTTTCCCCAAAATAACTCAACAGGAGCCCAGTTCTTTTGTTGTTATTTAGGTGGCTAAAGGTAACCAAGACTCAACCGATGCTTATCATGCAGACTTTGAGATTTACTATTTGTTGCCACAAGTGGGATGAGAGTAGGCAGAATGTGAGGGAACAGATCTTACGCAACCTGTGGTTGTTCGGACTCTGTGCGAGTCTTACTTGGCTGGCATTCCTCCTCTGCCCCCGTTTCTTCAGCACCGTTGATGCTGAGATGAGGCATTAGCAAGGGAAGTGGGACAGCAGAGACTAAGCTACCTTTATATAGAAGCCACAGACATCTGGGGTGATTGAGAAGTTCTGGAGCCCGTGCTCTGCACAAGTGAGCAGTCTCCAAGGACAATGCCAGTTGCATACTGTCTGAAAAGTCTGAGGTGCTCACCTGGGAGACGTGGAATCCACAGAGACATGTTTTCTTTATAGAGACCCCGTTACTTGAAGAGAGGTAATGGTGGGGAGCTTTTTTCCCCGCGTACAATGTGGCACCATATTCTGCTCTTTCCAAGAGTGAGAGAGAGCATGGAAACTGCTGTGGTGAGCACAGGTTCAGAACAGAGGAATGTTGCTGGGCATTGAAATCAAAATGAGGTTTTGATTCCCTTATCTCCTGCCTGCCTTCTAATAAACACGGAAACTGCAGCTAAATTTTGCAATTCTAACCTTTGGTATATGCCTCTTCATGTCATAATGTAATCTGTTGTATGATGATTAGCCATCGAGAACATAACGGAAGCACATCATGATTTTTATGCTAATTATGCTGCGGACTTCATTTTATTTCATGGCTAAATGTTTGTGTATGGGGGAAAAAAAATATCACAGCACCATCCACACAAAATCGATGTGTCAGTTGCAGATAGCTTTATAACCTTGTCTGGTCATCACAAATGACCTTTTGGCAAGAAATTTTATAATTTGCACAGGTGCCATGCTTGCCTGTGATAACGAGATGAGGTTTCAGAACCTGCACGTGTACTTACAGGGTAGGTTTTGCTATGTTTCAAGCTAAGGCGCAGATTTCTAGTGGTGTTCTACTTCTGCTGTACTCTGACAAATCTCCAGCATGTTTGCTGTGCGCTTGTGCTATGACCTACTGTAAAGGAGCTAGTAGTACAAACACTTCCATCTCTTCTTAATGTCTTACCATATAAATAAAATTTTGCTGAAAGCATCCAAAAAGTTTTTTATTTTTTGGAGTGTGTGCCTCAATCCTGTTATGTAATACAGGTATGTATGACTTGTTGTTCAGTTGAACATGAATGAAAAGATAGAAGAATTAACATTCCCTTAGAAAGATAATCAGTTTTCTTGGAATAGCTGCTTAAATAAATGAGAGATTGTGTCTTCCCCCTTCCTCCCCTCAAAAAAGGCTGAATTAATGGATGCTTTCATACCAGCCCTTAGGTATTCTGAATCTTAATTTAAACTTGAATGAGGCTGGAATGTTGTTTGTTCTTGTGCGCGTGTGTGCAATTTGAAGACATTTACGCTACAGCTCTTACTAGTGACACCTGTTTTGATTCCTGATTGTTTGCTTTTTCTACTCCTAAATGACACACATGCCAGGAGGGGTTGCTTATTTTTTTATGTAATTTTGAAGAAAACTCATTTGGGTGAATTTCTTGAGGTAGTTACTCTGAGATGTTAAGGAGTTACACTCTTAGAATAAAGGACCCTTAATCTTATTTCATGTTGGTTTTATTTTTCTGAATACAGTAAATCTTTTCCTGGAAGCTGGTAGCATTTAAAAAAAACAAAAACAGTTTAATTTTTTTTTTTGGCTTTCATGTGTGAGAACGAATTACTGAGACAATTAGGGCCATAGGAATGATGACATAGCAGCACGGATAAATATGTTTTTCCCCAAAATAAACTGGAAGGAAATTGAATGCTTTTCTGCCAATAACGGTGCTAAAATCCCAAATAGCAGAGAAGTTAGAAGTTTCAGTAAATTAGAGTGTTTTGAGTATGTAGAAACTGGCCTGATTGCTTGTAATAAAGCAGCAGTGCTTCAGGTGAAAGCTGAACCCACATTCCAGGATTATCTCATGTGTATTATCAAGAAATGTTCTTCATATGTTGGAGGAAATACAAACTCAGTGCTATTAAATAACCTGGAATAAAGCAGGCTTCTACCAGTTATAGCTTGCTTGTAGCAGAGTGTAATACACAGGAGAAACTACTGTAGAAAGAATCATTACAAACCTGAATTTCTCCATCTGAGTTTTGGGTGTTGAAACAGCAACACCCAAAGTGATAACTGAGAATTTGCAAAGAGTGATAACTGAATTTGCTTCCGTACTTGGAAGCAGACAGACACGAGCAGTGACCCAGAAGAAAGAATTACTAGCAATAATATTGGGAACAAATAACAGCTTTTTATAAACTGTGTTCCCAGTGAATTTTTTTGGACTTTTATGTATGCTTAATTGAAACCAATATAGACCTCTGCCTGTGTTCTACATTGTTTACATCTCAAAACTTCACAGGCAGCTGTTTAACAAGTTGGAAAACTAAGGGACTGAAGCAATGGCAAAATCTAGGGTTTAAAACTGGAAGTCTGCTTCCCAGCGCTGAGTTATTTCTGTAGGTTGTTGCCTTGATTTTTTTTTTTTTAATTTGTTCTTCGTTTGAACCTGAAGTGTAGCTGAAGGTTATGTGCTTTGGAGGCTGGTGTTGTGTGCCCAAATTTCACTTCATTTCAGTTGGGTGCACGCTCCTTTGGGCTGGCTTGTAAATACCAACCTCTGTGTATGTGTGTTTCTTTTTAATCTTAATAGCATTTGTTTTGTTATATTTGATCTTGGCATGCATGTGTATTAGCTCTCTGGTAGAGATGAGTCACATCTGAGACACTGTACAAGTGCAGTGCTGTTTATCAAGTAGTAATTTCAGACTTCATTTAAATATATTTTGTTTAGCTTGAAGGTGTGTGCACATTGAAGAACAGGCTGGACAAGATCTTGAAGTGTAAGTTGTAGCAAGACAAATGTGATCTGTAAGGAGTTTATAGGTGAAGAGCAGTATTAAGAGTTGTTGAAATGATGCAGAGAACAGAAGAAAGATTTGGTAGAAGATGAAAAATATGGAAGAAAACAGAGAATGGATAAAGTATAAAATAAGACAGTTGAGAAACAGACGGCTCAAGTCAATCTTAAAAAGAAGACTGTAACTTATAGAAGGAAAGTTCTATTTACCTTAAAGCTAAGCTACTAAAAAGGATGAACAAGAATACAAATTATTAAAGAGAAATTAAAAGAGGAATAAACAAGAAGAAAAGAGTGTTTCAGTCTTTTCTCCTTTCAAAATATGCCTAAATGCTGTGTGGTATTGTCCATTCTTATGTATGTGGGTGAGACTTCAGTGGTTTGAACTGATCTGTCAGGACCTTCTTTGCATTTTGTGACTCCTAACTCTTGCACTAAAGCACGGAAAGAGCGTGTGTCCCCTCTCGCAAGTTCTTCTTACAACAGTGGTAGGGAGACAGAATCTAGAAACCATTTAATCTTTTATCTTTGTTAGGAGTCATAGACTGGCTTGTCCTTTAGTAGGAAGACTTACCTTACTGTTCCTGTCCCTTAGCAAAGGCAAGTGCCAAGTCCTGCACCCAGGCAGGAATAACCCCATGCATCAGTACATGCTGGGCGCTGACTGGCTGGAAAGGTCCTGGGGGTCCTGGTGAACACCAAGTGGAACATGAGCCAGCAATGTGCCCTTGCCGCAAAGAAGGCTAATGGCATCCTGGGCTGCACGAGCTGGAGTGTTGCCAGCAGGTCAAGGAAGGTGATCCTTCCCCTCTGCTCAGCACTGGTGAGGCCACACCTGGAGTGCTGAGTCCAGTTCTAGGCTCCCCAGTACGAGAGAGATACAGAGATACCAGAGAGAGTTGAGTCAAGGGTTACTAAGGTGATTAAGGGACTGGAGTAACTGTCATAGGAGGAAAGGCTGAGAGAGCTGGGAGTGTTTAGCCTAGAGAAGAGAAGGCTCAGGGGAGATCTTGTCAATGTATATAAATATCTGAAGGGAGGGTGCAAAGAAGACGGAGCCAGGCTCTTTCCAGTGGTGCCCAGTGTCAGGGCCGGAGGCAATGGGCACAAACTGAAACACAGGAGGCTCCGTCTGAACATCAGGAAAAGCTTTTTTATTGTGAGGGTGACCAAGCACTGGAACAGGTTGTTCACAGATGTTGTGGCATCTCCATCCTTGGAGATATTCAAAAGCTGTCTGGACACGGTCCTGGGCAACTGGCTCTAATTGGCCCTACTTGAGCAGGGGGATTGGACCAGAAGAGCTCCAGAGGTCCCTTCTAACCTCAACTGTTCTGATTCTGTTCCTAACATGAGCATTTGTTAAATTAAAGAACAAACAAACTCTGAATGTATCAGGGACTCAGTACTGCAAAGGCATTTTGGACCACAGAAATACAAGTGATGGTGTTCATTTGCCCATGATACTGGGGCAGAATCAAGCCTCTTTGGACTATTTGTCAGTCTTGTTCTTGCCAATCATCAAAGGCAAGAGGTCCCACAACAACCTTAGGTATCTTGTTCCTTTGTTTTAGTGTTCTAAATATTAAAACTTTATTCTAATCTAAATCATCTCAGCTGCAAGTTTAAACTTTCCTGTTCTATCCAGAACCTCGCGGATTGCTGTCCTCTTCATAACACACGTCTGTCTATTGAAAGAGTATATGTTTAGATGGTTGTGGTTGGGCTGTGGGTTCTTAGGTGGTAGGCAGGATAGGCTTTTGCATTTTTGAGGCAAACATCCAAGCAACCTTTTTACTTGTTCCTTATAAGCCACATTTGCTAAAACCATTATCCTTGCAGTTCTCTCTTGGGTGGTTTCTCTTTATGTGTCAGCAGTTTAAAACATGGAGCCCTAAACTGAGTATGGGATTCCAACTGTGATGTGTTATTAGCACCAAGGAGCTATAATTGCTTTCCAGACCTCACTGATTGTCTTGGATAACACTCCTCCTAGAAGTGGGACTTGCTTCTTTTGGCAACAGTCTAGTATTGGCCGTGTGCAGTGTTTAATCCTCTGTGAGCACCCCATTCTCCTCTGCTGTACTGCTTCATTGATTTATCTCCTTTGTATAATATTTTATATTTGATGGGGGGTTTTGTGTTTAAACCTCCTTTGGTTGATACTTTAGTAGTACCACTTTGACTTTTTAGTGTAATCTTTAAAAAAAATTATTGGTACAGCATTGTTTATTTTGGACATTTTCGCCTAAGTTTTGAGCTACGGTCTGTCTTGATGCCATCTATAAATGTTTAAAAGCATTCCCATTCTGTCATCCAAACCACTGATTAAACTGTTGGAAAGAATCAGATCCAGAAAATAACTTTAAATGCCCTTCTGCTGGTTATTTAGCTGCTGTCTTGTGAGTGCAGTTGATTAACCAGATGAGTCCCCACATTGTTGTATTTTAAATCATATTTCTCTAACTTGTTTATGAGAGTATTTAGGGAAATTTATGTTGGGAGCCTATTAAGATTGAACTATACTTCACCTGTAGCTTTCCTTTCAACCTTTGGGTTAATTGCTCTGTTGGAATAGAAGGAACAGGCTTTGAGATGAGGTAACATCCATCTTAATCCTCCCTGCAGATATATCTTCTGCATTGTGGTCATTTGGACTCTTAAGTGGGAGATGCGGATCCCTGTGGAAACCTTGTAAGTGATATGTCCTGTGGATATACTTGAAATGCCCTTGTCTGAGGGAAAAAAGAAAAGTAACATCTATTATGTACTTCTCCTCCTGTGAAGAGAAGCCAAGTATTTTACAGTGAAACCTGAAATACTGAGAATTTGCAGAAATAACCCATTCTAACTATGGAAAGACAGCAGTCGTCTTCTACTCTGATAGAGGCCGCAAGCTAGAGAAAGTAGCAGTTAAGAGTTTTGGCTTTTTATTTAAGTAGCAGGATGGAAGAAATAGTATATTAATAGGCTCCTAGTTTGTACATGCAGTTGTCTTCATACAATTTGCTATAACATTTCCTAGACAAATCAAACCTCCTCTAAGTTAGACTGAGACTAAATAAATAAATAAATTTTTAAAATATTTGTCGAGGACCCTTTGTTCTAAGGGAACATGCGATGTGATTTGTATATCAGAGGGTTTTTTTGGTTTGTTCTTTGTAGTGTGGATTTGCTTGCTAGTAATGAGTAGAGATAGGATCCAGTAGTGTGGAAGGGCTTACTTAAACTGCCTTCTTGGAGTGGACTGTTTTATATTTTGGGAGCTTTTCCCTTTGGATTTATCTCACTGAAGTGCCACTGTGTTATTATGAGGATTTACTTTGGATATTGCTGTTTTCCACTTCAGTGGTAACTTTTCTCATAGAAAAATTAGTTATGGAAGCAGTTTTGCTCTTCTGGTATCTTAGGTTGATAAAGGAAAAGAAACAGACAATTTTTCATTTTTAATAGTAGGAACTCTTGAAAAATGGCATATGGAAGATTGATTGGTATTAACAGTACAAATCTTCTTTCTAACTGCTGATTTCTAAGCTGTTCAGACACCCATGGAATGTTCCCCCTGCTTGACAAGGGAGGCTGTGCAGGTGCAGGGCATGGAGCACTCTGCATCTCTGGAAGAAGCAAGCCAGCAGGCATTTTTGAGGCTGAGATATAATTGCATATGGATCCCCGCATCTGTAATGCAGCGAGCAGAAAGATTCCCACCTTGGCCCCTTCTGGACAGAATTATAAACCCAGTAAAGCAGATGCTTCATGGAGTATCTGCAAATCAAGAGATATCTCAGAGTTGTTCATTGTTATTTTGAAATTAGTTATTCCAGCCTTCTGCAGAAAATGTCATTTCTTCTTTCCAGCAGAAAATGCCATCTACTGCAGTGATCTCTGAGCATACATTAAGCATTGTTCTGTTGACTGCTGGTCAACACAGTATTTTTATTAACCTTTCTATTCTTGTCAAAAAGGATCAGGAATTGAAAGAGTGACTCTCCTCTGTTGGGGGGGGGGGGGCAGGGAATACTATGGTGTATGTTCTCATGTGTCTTATGTTGCAATGCATTGACTGTTGTTTCTGTACTTCTCAGTACAGAAGTGCTTTTGAAATATTGGAAGTATTTTCAAATCCCCACTTCTATCAGTAGATACAGATACTCATTCTGATCTGGTTTTTGTCACAAAATGACCTCAAACTATCTTGATGTGGAGAGGTGTTTTTGCTCCGTCTTTGAATTCAGATTTTTCTTTGGTGTAATGTAAGTTTAGAGGCCATAATGAAGTGTCATAAGGTGATACTGTATAAGCTACTGAACTGTAAAATCCTGAAGTTATGAAACCAACTGGATTTCTCCAGTGGAAGGAAAAATGATATGGTATATAAAGAGGTAAAGTTGCTGTCCAAAACTGTCTCTTCAGAGAACTTAATCAGGAAAATGCTTACTGTAACTAGAGAATATTCTTGTTATTGGAAAACTTTCTAGATGCTTTCAGTTCATAGTTGTGTGGGTTGGAATGATAGTGCAAACTCTTATTCAAAGCAGAGTCAGGACTGAATTTAGACTAGGTTTTTGTTTGAATTTAGCCTGAGGGCTTTGTCCTGTCTTGGAAACTTACAGGGATGGAGATTCTACAACCTCTCCGGACAGCCTAGTGAGAAGTTTTTTGGTATATCTAGTTGGAACCTTTCCTGTTTCAATTCGTGTCTCGTTCTCTTATATGCATCTCAGTAAAGAGCCTGGCTCTGTCTGTCTTTGCAGTTACTTCTGCATAGATATCAGAAGGTTGCTCTTGTGTCCCCCAAATCCTTCTTTTCTCTAGGCTAAGCTAGCCAGTTCCTTCAGCCTTTCTTCATAGGGAAAGTGCTGCAATCCCCTTATGACTGGTGGCCCTTTGCAGAACCTACTCCAAATATCAATGTCATTCTTGTACTTGTCCGAAAACCAGATGCAGTCTCCCGATATGATCCAACAAGCGCCGAGTAAAGAGGAATAGTGAGTTCTCTCAATCTGCTTGCTATGCTGCCGTTGATACAGTCCAGTATGCTTCTTGGCTTTCATTGTTCTCAGGGCACGCTTCTGGTTTGGGTTCAGCTTGTTGTCTGCTAGGAGCCTCAAGTCCTTTTCAGCAGAGCTGTTCCCCAGCTAATCAGACCCCAGCCTGTACTGCAGGAGGTTAGCCTGTCCCAAGAGCAGAACTTTGTTCATATTTGAATTTCATGCGGTTCCTATTGGCCTATTCTGCCAGCCCATCTAGGTTGCTTTGGATGGCAGCCCTGCCCTTGAGGATGTCAGCTGCACCCCCCCCCAGCTTGATGTCTTCCAAAAACTCAATGAGGATGCATTACAGTTGTGGAGCTCTACTTGTAATTGGCCTCTAGGTAGAGTATGAACTGATAAATGTTGCCTTTTGAGCCCGATCATCCAACCAGTGTTTCATCCACTTGGGAGTTAACCCATCTAGACTGTAATATACCAACTTGCATTCAAGGATGCTGTCAGTGACAGCTGTTGAAAGCTGTATAGTCAAGGTAAGCAACATCAGCTGCTCTATTCTCATCCACAGATCTAGTCATTTTGTCATAGAAGTTAATCAGGTTGATCAAGCATGATTTACCCTTGGTAATCCATGCTAGTGTTTTTCCCCATCATCATTATCATCTTTGTGTGCCCTACAGTATTTTCTAAGAGGGTGTGTTTCATGATTTTCACTCCGATTGAAGCAAGGCTGACCAACCTGTAGTTCTTCAGACTGTATTTTTACCCTTTTTGAAGATGCATGCAGTGCTTGCTTTTCCCTAGTCATTGGAATCTTCTCCAATCTTCACAGCCTTTTCAAAGTGTCTCAAGAACTGGGAATTATTGGGTGGATCTGAAACATCTGTTCAGTGAATGGAAGGGTCAAAAACTTCTTAATGAAAGTACTTGTCCCATGCTTGTTCGTAAAACCAACCTATGGTGACTATCTCCTGCCTTGAAGTACTTGTAGGCAGAAAGAAACAGTGGAGAAATTAATTTTTTTTTTTTTTAAATGAGTAACAAAATGAACACTTTCAGAACACTTTCAGTTAAATATCTGAATATTATATGTCAATCCATTTTAAAAGGCACAAATACTTTCTGCCATGGTTTTCTGCTTACATTTTTCTTTTCATAGAATTGGACGTATCCCAAAATTAAAGTTTTATCCAGTAGAGTCGCAGGGTTGTAACATGGTGATGTTGCATGTATGGGTGGAACACAATCATGGATAGGTATAGGCTGTTCAGGAAGGATTGGAAAGGAAAGAGAGGGAAAGCTGCACACTTAGGTAGCTCCTTGTCTGCGTAGAGCTCTAGTATGAAAGCAGAGACATGCTTGTTGCATCTGTGGGGCAGAATCAGAGAGGAGGGAACACAAGCAATGTTGTTTGGGAGTTTTTACAGATTGCCTGACAAGGTAGAAGTTGTGGTTAATGCTTTCTGCAAACAACTAGAGGTCTCCTGCCCATTGTCCTCACAGAGGCTTTCAACCATCCAGACTTCTGTTGGGAGAGCCTCAAAACTTTGGGCAGACAATGTTGGAGGTTCCTAGAAGGTGCTGATGGTGAATTCCTAGCAGTCAGGGGTAATGTTCTGTTTGACCTATTTGACCACAACGATGGAAGAAGCTGGAGTTTAAGTGCTCATGAGATGACTGAGTTCAGGATTTGGAGAAGGCTGGGAAGCTTAGCAGTAAAATCAGGCCTGCGGACTGTGGCTTATCTGAGGATTTGCTAAATTAGAATCCCTGGGGAGGTAGTCAATAAGGGGCTTAAAAAGAAAATTTAAACATCTTTTTAAAGAAAATGCATGGACAGCTCAGGAGCAGACCATCTCATTTTCCAGGAAGATCAGGACTTTGAGCAGAAAGCCCACTTGACTGAGAAAGAGGCTTCTTGATGAACAAAACCACAGAAAAGGAGCATATAAGAAGCGGAAACGTGGACCAGCAACAGAAGAGGAGTGTAAAAGCATTACTCGGGTATTTAAGGATGGAAACTGGAAGGCCAAAGCCCAGCCACAGTTAGGGCTAATGAAGATTAACAAGAAGGGCTTCTACAGGTATGCTAGTAGAAAAAGGAAGTTCAAGGAGAAGTGGATCCGCTGATGGGGTGAGGGAGACAACCTAGTGATAGTGTGGGAAAGATTGGTGTATTCAGTGCCTCTCTTGCCTTGGTCTTTGCAGGTGAGAGCCAGTTCTCATACCTTTGTGTGTACTGATACAGACTGGAAAGAAGACAGGCAGATCACATTAGGGAGCAGCAGGTTAACGACTACTTAAAGCAGCTGGATATACTGAGATCCATGGTGCTGGATTGAATTCACTTTAGGAAGCTGAAAGAGTTGGCAATGGGACTGCAAGGTGAAAAATCATGGAAAAAGGCTACACTCATCTGCAAGAAAGGCAGGAAAAACTGAAAATTATAGGCTTGACAGCCTCATTTCAGTCCCTGGAAGGATCATGGCTTGTCTCCACTTGGGTTCCATTTCCTAATACATGGTCAAGAGATTAATACTTAATAGTCAATGTGCATTTTAACAACAGTATGCTTACCCAGTCTCTTTGCCTTCTGTGGCAATATGGCTGGCTATATGAATGACAGAAGAACAGTGAATGTATTACTACTTGAGTTTAGCAAGGTTTTGGACACTGTCTGCAGCTACATTCTCATTTAGAAGTTGAGGGAAGTATGGGCTGGATGAACAATCTGCTTTAATGGGTTGAAAATCAGCTGGACCATTATCAATAGCTCGACATCCAGCTGGCAGCTGAGTGCAGTACACCAAGGGTTGATTCTGGAGTCCATATTTTTCAATACCTAATGATTTGGATGATGACATATATTTGCAAATGACACTAAATTAGTGGGAGTGGCTGACATGATGTATGGCAAAGCATAAATCCCCAGAAGTCTTGAGAGACTTAGGGACTGGGCCATCAGAGGCTTCATTATGTTGAACACAAAGTGCCGAGTTGTGCACCTGAGGCATAACAGTACCGTGAACCAGTACAGGCTGGGAACTGATGGGCTAAGTGGCAGCTTTGCTCAAAATGACTGGGGGTTATCGTTGAAACTAAGTTGAATATGAACCAGTAGTGTGCTGTCATTGTCAATAAATCTGGTACTGTGCTACATTAGGAGTGTTGCCAGCAGATCAAGGGGAATTATTGTTCTTCTGTACTTGGCACTGATGAGCGTCCACCAGGAACACTCCTTTTGGGCCCACTAGTTTAAAATAAATGTCGAGAAACTGCAGATGTTTCAGTGGATGATTACCAGGGTGGTCCTCCACATGACCTGCAAGGGGAGGCTGAGGGAGTGGGCTTTGGCTGATCTAGAGTAGGCTAAGGGGTGATCCAATAGCAGCCTGAAACTATTTGGAGGGCAGTTACAAAGATGATGGAGCCAAGCATGTCTTGGTACTGGGAGATGATGTAACAAGACAAAGACATGTTTTCAGCTTGAGAGGTTCACATTGCACATTATGAAAAATTTCTCCACTGGGAAGACCGTATAGCACTGGAGCAGGTTATTCAGAGAAACCATGAGAATGTCTGCCCTTGAAGGTTTTCAGGAGTTGGCTGTACTATCTATCTATCCATCCTTATTGTGTCTGTATCTGCAAGACAAAGGATATATTGGAGCCTCCTGTCATTTGATAATGTTACATTATTTTGGTTTGTTTTTCTTTTATTTTGCTTGGGAGCGTGCATGTATAGATGTGAAACCTCTCTGAATTCAGTACAGATGCTTTACCATCCTCTGGCAGCATGCTTTGTAGTTAATTAATGTACTTCCAGTGTGTAGGGGGAGAGGTGGGGAGAGAAAAACCCACAGTTGTGTCCCTTTGAACAAGAATGCTTTGTTCAGCATTGGCACCAGTAGTCTTTTGAGCTTTGTCTTAGGGGAGCACGGCAATCTTTCTGGCTGCAGGATTGCAGTCTGGCTTTTTTTCCTATCAGGGGACCGGAGTCTAGGCAGAGTTCTATTAGGCAGGGGTTTTTTGGAATTTTTTTTTTTTTTTTCTTCCCCATAATGATGAGAAATTTTCTCCTAGTAATGGAATTCTAACAGTGCTGTTGGGGAATCCTTAGTATCCTTATAGGCTTCATTGCTTTGAATCAGCCTCTTGGCTGAAACGGGGCTGAGAAAGTGGGATCTTAAGTGTGCATGGGTATCTTCACATGTGCACCCATGCACACATTGGACTACTTTGGGGAGCTGGGAATTCCTCAGGAGCTGTTTTGTCTTAAACTCCTTGTATTTCAGTAAATCAGCATCTCTGTCACAAGGGCTTTCTCTGTCACTGATGGATGCCAGTTCAAGTTCAGCATAATAGGAAGCAAGAAACTTGAAAGCAGTAGAGAGGCTGTGAATTCTTAGAGAGTATTTAATAATCCCTGTCTGTGGCTTCAAGAGTTAGTAAAGACTATGTATATTCACACCAGAAGACTGAGTTTATTTTTTGAGGATAAACATTGGCTTGCTGCAGCAGCATAGTCCAAATCTATGTGCTTAATATGTTTAATATGAAATAATGCTCTATTCTGACTAGTACACCACTGATTATCTCCCTACCTTCATCTTAGTTGTTGCTTAATTACTATCTTTCAGAAGTAGTATGCTGTACCTCTACACCTGCTATTTTTGTCTGGAACTGATAGTAATTTTATAATAATCTTTAAGTCCAGCTATTCCGTAGTGGGCATTTGTTATGCACCTGAAGCACAAAACCTGAGTTGCTCATGAGTTTGTGTTTGAAAGCCATAGCAGGGTAGTGGGTTGTGTGAGAGCTGTACTTCCTTTCTCTTTATTCAAGGCACGGGCACTTCAGAGTTTGTTGCACAATTTTCTGGAGCTGTTTGTCTGGGCAATGTGTTGCTTGGGCAATCCTTTGAGTATGGGCTGTTGATTCAGGGCCTTCTGCCAACTGATTGCCCAGTTCATTTCCCTCCTGTACCTTGATTCTTGTCTTGCAATCTGTTCTCTAGTACAGTTATTTACACATGCAAGAATTTTGTTAGTTTTGGAAAATTTTTATCAGTTTTAATGAATTTGTCCATAAATATCTTGTCTGCTTTATTTTTCTAATGCCATCTACTTCCCCTCTCTGGGGCCTCCAGATTTGGCTTTTACATTTGTTTTTGTAAGTAAAGAAGTTCTTCTTAAGTAGCTTAAATTTACAATAACCGTGTTTAGGCAAGAGTTAGTTGGAATGTCTGCTCTCAAGTCTTACAGCTGTGCCAGGCCTGTAGTATGAGCATCTAGATCATGTTAGTGGTGACCAACCAGGCACCATTAAGGCATGCTTGTACTGGGCACTGCAGGATCAGGCAGCAAGATAAATTCATGACCTTAAACAGATCTTGTAAGACTGGGTAAAGTGTGTTATACCATCTAATAGAGAAGGGTGTTTGTTGTATTATTACTAGCAATCCCTGTGGGTCCCAGGCTAGTAGAAGACGACCTGCTGGTTTCCTGTCTTTCTCCACATCTTCTCTTCCCCAAGTTGTATTCCTAAATTGTACTTTGTGTGTGTCACAATTTACACCTGCTTATGTGGTTCCTGTTCCCTTCTTCTCAGTTTTATTACTGTCTTTTCTTGACTTTTAAATGTTCCACATAGTTGCAGCCTTTGTTTCTTTCAGTTAAAGTCTTTCTCCTGTACTTCACAGCAGTGACTGTCTGATTCTTCAGTTTCTGGATCAGTAGCATACGAGATGTTAGATGTATACTCCTGGTATTGCGTATTTTTTTTTCCAAGTAGCTGATCTGCCTGCTATGTTTAATACAGGCAAAACCACTCCTTTGTATTAATATCATAGCACTACATGAACAAAAGACTATTTGGCTCTACTAGCCCCCACCCTGTCTGAAAACAACTAAGATATAATCAGTTTATCAAGAAGGTGGAAAAAAGAATATGGGATCAATAGCTGAGCTGCTACTAAGTGCAAAAAATACAGATGCCATCTACAGCTGTTGAAAAAAAGTTAAGATGTGGTTTTAGTGCATGATAAAAATGCGGCATGGAATGCCTGTTCCATTACATAGTGTTACATGTGCACCAGCTTGTTCTGACATGTAAATAAGGCAGTTCTTGTTTCCTTACGAAGCTTTGTAAATAGTGCAGCATACCTGCTGTTATCTTCCAAAGTGAGGAAGATGTTTGCAATTTGTGTAAGTTCTCATCTCTAAGTATGATGTAAACATTGCTAGTGAAAAACACCACTGAGTACATAGTACCTTCAGTTCTTATTCAACTTGATAAGTTAGATTCAGGACTGTCGGTAGTTTATTTTTGTTAGGGATTTCTTTATTTTGAGCAGTGTCTTTGGTATGCCCTTTGAACCCTTTTTAATCTTCGGTGAGTCAGTTTCATTATGCGGTGGAAAATTATAGGCATTTAGCCTAGTTTTTAGTATGAAGGCTTAATAGCATAGGGAACTTAGCCGTAGTAGTTCTAGCAGAGATGTTCTGCTGTGGTTACCTTGCAGACCTCCTATTCTGACATGGGTGCTCAGCTTCTGAGAACTTCCTCTTTCCATGGTCAGTATCCAGAAGGTAAACAAGCCATAACTCATTCCTTCATCCATTTATCGCTTCCAGGGTCTTGAAGACAACTGATGGCTCTCTGGAAGATGATGTTTTAAGCATTGACTGTGTTGTGTTAAAACAAATTGGTTAGACATGTACCTTTCAGAAAATTGGTATTTGATCTTGTGTGTCTTGGGAACTAGATGTATCACACCAATGGATTTTTTTTTTTTTTTAAATGCTTGCTTTGTGTAGTTAGGCTTCCATTTTTCATGCACTTATACCTGACTAAATAGACATTTTGAAGTAGAATAACAGCGACGACTGTTTAAGTTAGTTTGCCTACCATTATCCTTGTGCTTCAGCAAATTCCTACAACTTAATACTCACCCTAGTTTACAGTTTATCCTGAAAATTCAAAACAATTAGCAGCTTTAACAGTGACGAAAGCTAGAAGACAATTGGAACATAACATGAGAAAATGCTTTATTTCTGAATGCTGCATTGTAAACAAAACTGCATTAATTCAGTATGAGCTACACACAAAGTCAGGGAAGGCTTGATACCAACAAACTGTCAATCTTATGTCTGTTCACTTGCAGGAAGCTTAAATTAGAGGGTGGGGGAAAGTGGGAGAGTGACTCACATGGGTTGGGAGGTAATAAATCTAAACCTACGGTTACATTTAAAGTAACATAAAACTTTAAAAAATGCTTTTAAAGTGTTAAATATTTGTCATATTGTAGTTTGTAAATTTTGTGCTTTCATGATTCACTGGGGAAAATGGATTCACGGGGAATGAGAGAGTAACTCAGGCTGGGGAAGAACAATTTCAAATACACGAGATTTTGTAGGCCCTGAATGTTGTGAAGATGAGGCTGGAAATGTAGTGTTGCTTGCAGGCAGGTGTGCGTTCCCCACTGACACGCCGTGGCTGATGGAGTCTTGGCACTTCACTTTGCGTGGAATCTCTGAGCAGGAAGGAGAGAGTGCTCTCACATCAAAATAACCTATATTTTGGTGGGTTGATTGTGTCAGTAAATACATTATATTTAAAAAGTTGTCTTTTAATTGAATGCCCACAGGTCTTGAATAACAGAGTCGAGTCATTTCTTCCTCTGAATGTTGGGGGGGGAGGATGAGAGAGACAGACAAAGGAGCCATCCTGTTTCTTAGAGAGTGTGAGAGCTTCTATCACTCATTGACTACATGAGTTCAGTAGGAAGTATTGCCTTTCAGTAACGATGAGTATGGCAGATGTAAGATAACCTTGTCTTGAGCTAGGACAGTAAGAGTGACTAAGGTGACTCCCTGCTCTCCACCCTCCCCTTGAATACTGGCTATTTTGAATCTCATACTGAAGGCCTAGTAATCTGTACATGATGTATGAGAAGCCTAGATACCAAGGTCAGGACTGTGGAGTCTGCGAAGGAGGGTAGGCACTTGTACTGGGTTTACATGGCAAGGTTTTGGTAGCAGGGGGGCTGTAGGGATGGCTTCTGTAAGAAGATGCCAGAAGCTGTCCCCACGTCAGACGGAGCCAGTTCCAGCCGGATCCAAGATGGACCCACTGCTGGCTAAAGCTGAGCCCATCAGTGACATTGGTAGCACTTCTGTGATAACATATTTAAGAAGGGGTAAAAAAACTGCTGCGCAGCAGCTGTGAGAGGGAGGAGCAAGAAAAACGTAAAAGAAACAGCCCTGCAGACACCAAGGTCAGTGGAGAAGCAGAGGGAAGAGGTGCTCCTGGCACTGGAGCAGAGATTCCCCTGCAACCTGTGAAGAAGACCATGGTGATGCAGGTTGTCCCTGTGCAGCCCGTGGAGGACCACAGTGGAGCAGATATCCACCCTGCAGCCCGTGGAGAACCCCACCTTGGAGCAGGTGGACGTGCCCTGAAGGAGGCTGCAGCCCACGGAGAGCCTATGCTGGAGCAGGCTCCTGGAAGGATCTGTGGCCCGTGGGGAACACACACTGAAGCAGTCTGTTCCTGAAGGACTGTGCCCCATGGCAAGGTCCCACGCTGGAGCTGTTCTTGAACTACAGCCCATGGGAAGGACACTGGAGAAGTTCCTGAAGGACTGTATCCTATGGGAGGGATCCCATGCTGGAGCAGGGGAACAGCGTGAGGAGGAAGGAGCAGCAGAGATGCAGTGTTATGAACTGACTGCAACCCCCATTCCCCAGTGCCACTTGGGGGGGAGGAGGTAGAACAGTCAGGAGTGAAGCTGAGCCTGGGAAGAATGGGAGGGGTGGGGAGAAGGTGGTTTTGTTCTTATTTCTCACTATCTTACTCTGTTATTAATTGGCAATAAATTAAATTAATCTTCCCCACATCGAATCTGGTTTGCCTGTCATGGTAGTTGGTGTTTTCCTGTACTTATCTTGACCCACGAGCTTTTCATCTTATTTCCTCCCCCTGTCTTGTTGAGGCAGAGGAGTGAGAGAGCAGCTTGGTAGGCATCTGGTGGCTAGCCAAGATTAACCCACCACAGTATCCAAGAATTAGAGATGAAGCAGCATGCTTCCAAACCTCTTCATGCATCAGGGTCAAGCAGTCTGCTGCTTTTCTTCTTGAGCATTAGTTTTAACTCTAGTTACAACACATGAATGATTCCTGTTGGGAGTTGAGAATCAAACCTGGAGACATTTGTGAAACAATTCAACAGTGGTCTCGTTTGGAATTAAAAAAGACTTGTCATTCCCCCACCTCCCCCCTTCAAATGAAAGGATGCAGATTCCAAGCTAGTTTAAAATAGGTGAAAAAGTGCTCTTTAAAATGTAGGTAGCATTAGAGCATATATTAGTGCAACATGTTGAATCTGTTTTATAAATCTGTACAAGGTGTAAGACTTAGAAATTCTAGCAAGTTATAGGTAAAACTGAAAGTGAAACTGTAAGGTCAGTCAAATCACAGAGCAACAGAATTAGATAGGTTGGAAGGGACGTAAGGAGGCTATCCAGTCCATCCTCCTGCTCAAAATAGGGTCATCACTGAATTCAGACGTGGTTGTTCAGGGCTTTATCCAGTCAGGCCTTGGAAACCTCCAAGCATGGAGATTCCATGCCCTCTCTGGGCAACCTGCTCCAATGTTTAATTATCCTCATGGTGTAACTTTTCTCTGCCTACCAGCTGGAACCTTCACTATTTCAGTTGATATTCACAGTCTCTTATCTTCAAGAGTCTGGCTCTGACTTTTCAGTAACAGCACAATAGGTATTGCAAAGGCTGCTCTTAGGTACCCTTAGCCTTCTCTCCTCCAGACTGAGCCCAGTTCCCTGAGCCTCTCCTGATGGGGCACGTGGTCCAGTCTCTGAATACCATTGCAGCCCTTTCCTGAACTAGTTTGTCAGCGTCCTTGTGTACTGCCTTCGCACAAGTCGACTGCACAGCCCAGCTTCGTGTCTTCAAAGAATTCGATGAAGATGTGTTCCGTCTCTTCCTCCATGTGGTAGGTGGTGTTAAACAAGGTAGCTTCCTGGATAGATCCCTGAGGAATTCTACTGATAACTGGGTTCCAGGTAGTCCAGTGATCCGGCCATTTTTCACCCATGGTAGTCCACCCATCTAGACTATAATGCCCCAGCTTGGATGCAAGGATGTTGTGGGAAACCATGTTGAAAACCCAACAGTCGAGATAAACAACTTTTGCTGGTCTTTCATCCAAGATTTAAAAAGAGGGTATAATTTAAGATCTTCAGTGTGCATGATGGGCGACTGATTGAGCATTCAGCTTATCACTCTCTTCATCCGAATTGCTTGTTTTCCCTCAACATATGGTATTTTCTATACAGTGAGATGAAAAACTGGGTCTCTTAATCTACAGACTCTTTGGCTGTATCAACAGTCATATGTGCTTTGTTGCTCAGCCTGAATAAACTTCATCACATGCTGCCTTTTTCTGAATCGACGCAGCTGAACAAGTGAGTTGACACTTGTCTTTCCTGCGTCATTGGTACAGTGTTGTATTCGGTTGCAGTTAACGGCTCTGCTGGCTACATGTGTATGACTTTGAAGTCAGCTGAGTTGTCGGTGTCATTTAAAAGCCATTAGGCAGCAAAATTGTCACTACAGTCAGAGTTGGGCTTGCATAACTTTCCTCCAACAGAAGAACCAGAGTTTGCTCTTGACTGTTGTCCAAGCCTGCAAGTCTGGAAATGAGAAACGTTGTTTCTATTAGTGATAGAATAGGGAATTAGGACAGCAAAATCTGATCCTCCAGTGACTTAGTCACTTTTCAAATCATCAGAACGCTTGGTATTAATGCTGGTGGTTTAGGTTTAATTGAATATTGATTGAATATTTAGTTGAAGTATTGTGAGTTTGTGGGAATTCTCTGCTCCTGTGTTCACTTTCATTGTGAAATAAAGTTTTTCTGAGACAGAGCCCCTTACTGATTTTGTTTGTCTGCTTTATAAACAAAGGTTTTTGTTAATATCTGCATGGAGGCTGTCTTGCAGCTGCAAAGAACTAGCGGTACAGCTTTTGCTGGGGCCACCACAGAGTGATTTCATTTTTAACTTGTTCATTATCCCTCCAACTAAAAGCTATGCTGTGAAGTGGCTTTGTGTTACAGTGGCTTTTGGATATGAACTTGACCATGCTAGCATGGTCTGATATATTCATACTGTGAGTAAGGAATTGGTGCATTTCTTGCCATTTGTTTCCCTGAATTAAAAAAAAAAAATTTTTTTTGACTAGAAGACCAAGTTACCATTTTAAACAACTGAGATGGTAGCAGTTCAGCCATGTGTGACTGGCCAATTCAGAGTATTTGATCTGATCTGTCTTGAAGTCCAGACTCTGAGAAAAAGATTTTTGCAAAAGTTGTCAAGCATAGCAAAATTTCTGTTGAGGTAAAACGCCCAGGTGGAAAGAGCCAGCCACAAGGAATGCCTCATTAACCCGTCACAGTAAACTGGGAGTCTTGCCAGCTTAAGTTCTGCTGAATCTGTGGTAATCACTGCGGCAATAGCAAAGTTTTCCTATGTTCGTGTGGTGGTCTGAATCAAGAGTGTAAGCTCCTATTAAGGTGTTGTTAATACACAGGTAAAATAAGCAAGCTGAAAAGCTGATACTTTATTTTTTTACTCCTTTATGGTGCATGGGTTTAATTTCCACTGTAGTCTTTTGGATTCTGTTTTATTTCCCTTGACATGTAAATGGCCAGAATCCAATGAATGCCATGGAGACAGGTGGGGCAGCCAAACCTCAAAGTGAAAGACAAAACTCAAATTCCTGCAAACTTCCTGCAAATTACTGAAAACTGCAGCCTGCTGCTGCAAATGGATTTTCAAATCAAACCATATGCAGGGTAGCCTTCTAACTATTGCTAATCTATCTATACTCTCTGGAATGTATGTACATGTAGCATGTACCTTTGATCATGTATTTTCCTTTTCATCTGTATTTTTGTCTACACAATTCTGAATGCAGTCTTTCAAAGTACATCCAAAGGAAGTGCTGGCATATGACTTTCCCTCCAAGCAGGCAGCAAAAATTGCAGCTTGCAGGGAACCTGACAGGGGGAAAGTCTGGCACTTGTGCGGATTTGTGGTTCCTCTTTTCTGTCTGTCTTTTTTGAAAATGTCACTTTTCCAGATTCTGATCAATACTGTGCTTTTCTGCATACTAACTATGGGGTCAGAGGTTTTGTTAATAATCACTGCTTTTATCATCTCAGCCTCTTACTTAACTTGATTGGATGATCTGTTGGTTGGCATGAAAGAAATCAATTTTAGCTTTAACCTAGTCTTTCTGCTCCTCATGTTGACACTCAGAACTTCTAACTTAAATGTGTTTTTTCTTTAATTAAAAAAAACCCAAACACATCAGTCCTTGTTCATTCTTCAGAATGAAGATAAGCAGAATGTTGTACTGCCATGCTGATTTCAGTGCTGTAAGATGACCGTTTCTTCTTCAGATCTGAATATTTATAACAGAGCAAGAAGTTAAATTCTGTAGCATGATGAGAATTTATCTTGTCTCATATAATTCTTTTGCAGCAGTGGGGAGATTAGAGTGCTGGTCTTCTTTTCAATATAATAAACCTAGGTGTGGCATTAGGGTTTTTTCACTGAGCAGTGGCTGAGAGAGATGATTTCTATAAGCTTGAACTATTATTTATTCTAACTTTTTTTTAAATTATACTAGTGAGGGTTTTTTATAAAAACCCTATGCCTGTTCCTGTTGCATCTTCTGTCTTTCCAGAAAGAAATGTAATTTGTAGTGATCTTCCTTAATTGCATATACTTGGCTAATTATGTTTGTGTTTAAAAAAAATTGTGTCTTCCTGGCTGCCCACTAAATAAAATATTTTTAGTGGCAAACCTCCCTGGTCTTTCTCTTGCTTTTAAATGGCTGATTATAAACCTGCAGTTTAAGAGGTTTTACTGCCTTTTCTGAATCTCCAGATTTCTGATTCTCTTCAGAGAAAAGCAAATAATTAGAGTTGATTCTTTGGAGAGGTCCTGTGACTTAGTGTATGAAAGAACAAAGAGTGAAGAGTGCTGAAGTCTGTTGGCTGGCTGAATAAATAGGTAACTTCTAAAAGAGTTTGTCTTTGCTTTCCAAATCTGTAGAGCTTCTGAGGAAGGACCACCTTAGAGCTTTGTCCTCAAGTACTAAACTCCCTTTGAGGTCACTGCTTCTACGTTTCACATCTTTGAACTTCATTTAGTGACTGTGACTGTCAGGGTGATATTAATAAGATTTATATGGCCGGTTTAGCACTTTATAAGACTTTGTGCCAGATAAGGGAATAGGTAATTAATGCTAATGTTAGCATGCATGTGGAATTAATTTTCTGCTATGGGAAGTGCCACAAATATTATGTATTATTTAAGTTAAAAAAATATATATGGAAACAACTGAATGTGAATTATGTGAGCATAAACAGTATGCAATATTTCTGCCATAAGAGAGGAGTGGTTCTAAGGAACTTCTAGTTTTATCCAGACATACATAACAGTAAATTCCTGCAGCATATGTGATGTGATATTTCTAGAGGAATCTGCACCTTTTTGCTTTTACAGGTCCTGTTCTATACCCTAAAAGCAATGATCTATCAGGCATTGTGTAAGATGTCTGTTCTTAGAGCAGCCCCAGCACAGCTTTGTGGCCTCCTCCTTGCCCCATTACCCAGCGTTGGAGAAACAGCTTTTGCCACGACAGGCCCCGTACCAGGCTGTACCGTGTGGCCCGTAAGTGAATGTTTGTGTGGGGAGGGGGTTTGAAAGCACTGTTAGTTTAAATCAGTAGTGATGTTATACTGATGTAACTTCCCCCTGTAGGCACTTCTTTACTAGGCATATAGTGGTACAGCTGCACTGACAAACCTTTTGGGTAAGAGCTGAAACAGAACCTGTGACTTGGCTGGCTGGGATAGCAGGGACCCTGCAGGCTTCCTTTATATAAAGTACTTCTGGCTTGTATTGTATGTATATCTGACTGGGCATTACTGCTGGTCTTAGCTGTGTCTATACCAGAAGAAGGTTGCCAGTAGAGCCTTATTGATAAACTGTTTTATTTTAGACAGTCATAAGTGTCCTATTTAAAAACAAGTTAAAAAAATTGGAAAAAGTTGAGTCAGGCACACATACATGCAAAATGTATATGAAAGAAGTGTCCATATGGAAAATTCTGTTTGTACAATTGCATCTATTTAAAACCGTTTCAACTCATGGAGCATTCAGATGCAGATGTATAAGAAAGCAAAGATGTCTTTTGAAACTTTGGTACTTCCATTAGCATAAGAAAGCGGAGAGTCTTTGCTAAACTCTCCTGGGATTCTCTTCTAGTAGCATTTGCCTCTTTCTCCTTGTTCTCTTTTAGGTCAACTTAGCTTACACCAGTGTTCTGTGTTATTTCTCAAATGCAATTTAAAGTCATTACCTAGAATCTTCTGTAGCTCTCCAGCAAAATGGCAGCTATATCCCCCTGTGATTTGTGCAGGAGCGCAATGGGCAAGTCACGCAAGGGAAGCGTAACGTTATGTGTTGTCTTTGATGGTATCATCTCTTAGAGGTGGGTGCCACTTCAACACCCATAGCTTAGCTTTACCCGGTTCTATCTCTTCCTCCGGGGATGCAGAACTGCAAATTGTATCTCAAGTGGAATCATACAGGTTAAGAAGTCTCAGCTTAGGTTTTTGTTCTCCTCTCCTAGCTACTTTGTGTTTCTTCAGCTGTGTGCTTGAACCTGAGATGCATGTAGTATTTCAAGCAGGTCAGGAGAGGGAGCTGGCAGTCTAGGGGTGAAAAAGAATCTTCCTTCCATACAAATAACTGGGTTTTTTTAATTGTGCCTCTGAGTGTAGAAATGTGATGGGGTAACCTGTCTGTATCTGAAATAACAGGAGTCTGGACCTACTTCTAGACCATAAAGTGACAAGTAAGGATTTTTTTACTACTTTGTTCTGTGGCTGTTGGTAGTTTTTATCTGTTGCCTGAGGATGCCATTTAGAAGCGTTGACAGTGCTTTTCTGTTGGAAGGGGCCTGTGTTGCCAGTAGTACATGTAGGTGATAGGGACAGTAAACAGAAACTCACACCTTCATCTGAGTTCAATAAAATAAAAATGTCAGTGCTGATATTAATGTTGCCAATAGTAATTGCACTTACAGGGCACCCATCGCAGTAGTATCTGCTTGCCCTTCATGTAGCTTTTGGAGAGATTAAAGGCTGTTCAAAGACAGCATGCCCTTCAGATGACTGCTGACTTGATTGAAATGTAAAATTGCCCTGCATAAGGGTTTCCCCGCTGTAGTGGTTTAGCCTTAGCCAACAGCCAGGCTCCCACCCAGCCCCTCATTCAGTCCCCCCATCAGCAGGGTAAGGGAAGAAAATATGGAGAAAAAACAGGAACAAGGAAGCTCATGGGTCAAGATAAAGACAGCTCTTTCCCAGGCTCAAATCCACTCCTTCACTCCTGGCTTTTGTACCCACTTCCTTCCCACCACCACCAGTGGCCAGTGGGTCCACTGTGGAGGTGGCTGGACCCAGCTGTGTCCAGCATGGCGCAGCCCTGACATCTTCCCTGAAAAAACTAAGGCAGTGGTGAAATTCTCCCTTCCAGATAATGTAGGTCTTGAGACATGATAGTTTCACGCTCCTTTTTTCACCAGCAAAATGGACTTCTGAGGCTCTAGGTATGCTACCTCAATTAGTTTTTGAGGGGCTATACTGTAAAGCTCAGTTAGTAAAAGTGCAGATGTTGAAAAAAACTGTGCAAAACCAGCTTTCAGAAAAAGTTAGTGTTGTAGAGATCATTTTACAAAGCTGGTCTGCTTGTTATTGTACTTGCCCACTTGAGGAAGAGGCAGAATGTGTTTCCGAGATGGGGGAGGAAGTGACTGGAAGTAGGGATGGATGAACTGGCAAAGGCAAAAGAAACCCTATCCTCACCTTTCAAATCTCACCTTACTTTCTTGAATCTGTTTTATGTTTTAAGTGTTGCTGTACATATGACATCTTCCCAACAGGTTACTTGGCATGGTTTTGGGCTCTTCAGTGATTGTTCTGTATGTAAGGTAGTTCCCTCTCTGCTGTATTTTCTGTGTATTCTCTACGACACTGTGCTGCCATTCCAACCTTTGATTAATCTCAATGAGTTTGTACTTTATGAATAATTAAAAATCTTTTATTCATTCCTATTGCAGAGTTTGAAAATAGCATATTATTCTTACCTACCCTTAATTCTTTCTTTGTGTTTTGGGTTTCTTGGTTTTGTTTTTCATTTTTGTTTTTTTTTTTATTCACAAGTGACTGCCTTTACATAGAGGGTAGAAGGCTTAGGCTGATACGAGAGACTTGGCCAGTGTCATGCTAGCATGGTAAAGGTATCGTGATGTGACTAGAAGCCCAGTGCTATTTGGGTTTATGTAGTGCCTTGCCTGGTACATGTAAAATATGGTGATCTATTTATTTGTTCTTGTTCAGGCTTCTCCTCTATACCAGTTCTATAGACTTTCTACCTTCAATCCTTGCTGTCCTGTGAAAAGGAGCAGAGGTGCTACTTGTCTTTTGCAGTCATTAATCCCTATTTCCATCTTCTTTAGCAGGGAGTGAACACTGATTCTTCTTGCCAATAATTGGTGGAGAGATGAGAGTTGAGAAATGCTGCTGTGCAGCAATAGTGAGGTTTACTATACCCACTGTTTGGGGATTTTTTCCTTAATATCTGTCTGCAAATTCTCATTGGCATCTTAGTCACAGAAACCCAGCCTACTTGGGCTGTTAGTGCCAATTTACCAACAGAGAGAATGTACTTAAATGGTAGTGTGCTGTTTCTTTATTTGAGGTTCCCCCTATCCCCTTGATGGGATGTGACTTGTGAGAGTCCTAGTTTTATCATGGACTTTGAGGGTAATTTGAAGGAACTGGCTTGGTTTGTTGGTTGGGGTTTTTTTGCTTTGCTCATAAGCTTCTTCTGCTCAGGAATAAGCAATTTTAGTTTGGGGCGTTGACAAAAATGACTGCAAGCAAAGTGTGTGTGCTTTCAAGGTTATTATAAATAAATGCCATTCAGGGGATTTTTTGTCTCCTGATGAAGGGCTGGGGTTTTGGTGATGTGTGTATGTGTTTGGCATTTTTTATTGTTTTGGGGTTTTTTGCAGGGGAAGGTTAAGGTTAGTGGAGGAGGGAAAGGCTGTGGATGTTGTCTACCTAGAATTCAGTAAAGCCTTTGACAGTTTCCCACAGCATTCTCCTGGAGACACTGGCTGCTCATGGCTTGGACGGGTGTACGCTTCACTGCGTAAAAACCTGGCTGGATGGCTGGGCCCAAAGAGCTGTGGTGAATGGAGTTAAATCCAGTTGGCGGCCGGTCACAAGTGGTGCTCCCCAGGGCTCAGTATTGGGGCCAGTTCTGTTTAATATCTTTATCAATGATCTGGATGAAGGGATCGAGTGCACCCTTAGTAAGTTTGCAGACGACACCAGGTTGTGCGGGAGTGTTGGTCTGCTTGAGGCTAGGAAGGCTCTGCAGAGGGACCTGGACAGGCTGGATCGATGGGCTGAGGTCAATTGTATGAGGTTCAACAAGGCCAAGTGCTGGGTCCTGCACTTGGGTCACAGCAACCCCATGCAACGCTACAAGCTTGGGGAAGAGTGGCTGGAAAGCTGGCCAGTGGAAAAGGATCTGAGGATGTTGGTCAATAGCTGCCTGAATATGAGCCAGCAGTGTGCCCAGGTGGCCAAGAAGGCCAATGGCATCCTAGCTTGTATCAGAAATAGTGTGGCCAGCAGGACTAGGGAAGTCATCGTGCCCCTGTACTCGGCACTGGTGAGGCCACACCTTGAATACTGTGTTCAGTTTTGGGCCCCTCACTACAAGAGGGACATTGAGGTGCTGGAGCATGTGCAGAGAAGGGCAACGAAGCTGGTGAAGGGTCTGGAGCACAAGTCTTATGAGGAGCGGCTGAGGGAACTGGGGTTGTTTAGCCTGGAGAAAGGAGTCTGAGGCGAGACCTTATTGCTCTCTACAACTACCTGAAAGAAGGTTGTAGAGGGGTGGGGGTTGGTCTCTTCTCCCAAGTAACTAGTGATAGGACGAGAGGAAATGGCCTCAAATTGTGCCAGGGGAGGTTTAGACTGGATATTAGGAAAAATCTCTTCACCAAAAGGGTTGTCAAGCATTGGAACAGGCTGCCCAGGGAAGTGGTGGAGTCACCATCCCTGGAGGTATTTAAAAGCCGTGTAGATGTGGTGCTTAGGGACATGGTTTAGTGGTGGACTTGGCAGTGCTAGGTTAACGGTTGGACTTGATAATCTTAGAGGTCTTTTCCAACCCAAAGGATTCTATGATTCTAAGGTGATTTTGGCTCTTGTTTTTAGCTAATTTCTCAAAGGGGTTGGAATAAATTTTGTTCTCCTTCAGCTAAAAGCTCACATGCATCATCAGTTGCATTTTCTTCTGAGCACATTCAGGAATGCTGCTTGTTTCTGTGGTCCGTACTACATTTAAACATAATTGGCATGCAGTAGCAGGCTCTGAAGCAGTGCTGCTGTTACTGCCATGACAGGGTGAGAGGCATAATGGTCATTTGAACAGTGACATTTTAAGTGAGCTTGGAGCCAGAACTGAAAAGTTGACTCTGTGGTTGACTGGTAAGAAAATAACCTAATATCTTCAAGGAGCTTGAGCAAGTTAGTTAGCCCCATTTGAAATATGATGTATTAAGAAGTAACTTGCTTTTCTTTTAGTCTTAACATTGAATTCATTGTATATTGAAAGAAAGCAATATTTGCATCATTTTAAGCACAAAAATGCAACTCTCTCCATGTTCTTATGAACCTGTTCATTAGGGCCCCTGGGAGGAGGATGGGACAGGCACCAAGGTCATGGCTAGTTTGCAGAGAGCAGCATGCCCTTTGCAGAGTGTCATCTCCAGATGGCAGCATGGAAACTGGAACTTGAAAAAATGTTACTGTCTTTGACAATACTATAGCAGCATTGCTGGACTGGATAGCACGGTTTTCAGTGCAGCTTTTGCAAGCCCAGTCATGGCCTCAGCTGTGTACTTGGCTGAAGCTGTTAGATATCATAGCAATTGTGCTGTATAATATGCAGCTCTTTTTAGTTATGAGCCAAGTCTGACATGCCTGCAAGAGTCAGGATCCAAAGGATGGATTCACTGTATTCACAGACCCCCCAGTGACTAAGCTTAGAGGGTGCAGAGCGTGGTGTCTGTCCCACGCTCTTCCCAAGAGACCTAATGAACAGTTTTATAAGAATATAGAAGGAATTGCATTGTTATGCTTAAAATTATGCAAATACTGCTTTCTTTCAGTACAGGTGAATGTGTTTGAGAAACTGAGGGCTTGACTATGTAGAAGAAAGCAAGTTAAAGTACAGATGATAACGAGCACCAGGAGTCAAGACTAATTAGAAGCCCAGATGGCTTTATGCATGTTTAGCACATAGTATGTCTGAAATGCTGGGAAACAACATTGCCAGGGACTGTTAAACGGCAAAGCAAGTTCTCACTAGTAAGCAATACAGCCAGCAGATAACGCCTTAGTTGTAGGTTTGAAAAATGAGTTAATAACAGTTCAGGTATAAGAGGACAGAGCAGAACATACTGAGCTACCCTGTTCCAGGAAATGCCAAGGAGAGGAAATGCTGATGCCATTGGAATAGAGCAGTATCAGGCCTGCAGAGCAGAGGATTGCTAGCTACAAATGCTCCCTTCCTAACTTAGTAGAAGCTAAAACCTGGTGTCTGTCACCATGAGATCATAGCAGCCCACTCTGCAAAAATATTTGACGTATTGCAGAAAACATAATCCTGTGCTTTCTTTAGAAAAAGAAACTAAATGTGCCCTACCTACTCATTTCTGCTACTACTCACTATTCAGTTTGGGACACATTACAGTTAATTGGCTTTGACTTTTTTCTTGGCAGTAATTTATTTTCCCTTTTTTTGTTATCATTTTGTCAACTTGTAGGCTATTTCATATACTCCTTGCCTATTTGACGGGTTGTTTTCCCAAGCACAACTTGAGCTATTTCTGAAACCAGTTAATAGTTCATTTGTAATGCTGTAATCTGAACTCTCTAGTATGACTGAACAATTTCAGCCACCCCACTTGGGTTCGTGTAATGCACTGTGCTTGGTTGCTACGTACTGCACTTCAGTTTGGCGAAGGTGCGCACAGAATCTCTCCAGCTTTGCTTTGTGTGCTCTGAGACTGATGGATGGCATTCTTGCACTGTATCTGCACTAAACTGGGACTTTTCTGGCTTCTGTGTCCCCTTTTCATGCCCTTGGGCAGAACCTTTCAAACAATTCTAGAATAGCTAAAATCAACACTGATCAGCCTGTTTGGACATAGCCAGTTGGTGTAAAATGTCCCTGGCTGATGAATTTGCCCTTTCCTTCATACCCACCAAAAGCATGTTAAAACTTTTTGCCTATTCACGTGTCCAGTCTGAAAGAGTTTCTAATTAGATAAGTTAATATTTGTTTTGTCAGGTTTTAGCTGACAGGAATTTCCATAGATTCCCTGAGACTGGAAGTCTTTGGCAGCTAAAAATTTAGCCTACTTGAAATGTGGGCCATGCAGCTGTCACTGTGGCTCTACAAGGTGCTTTATTCCAATGCCGATTTGAGTCCTTGTAGGAGGACCCAGCAATAAGTCCTCATTAAACGTAAGAATTTTCTTTGATGCCATGATTCATGGTCCCAAAGAAAATATGATGGGGAGTTATTTGAGAAGGGCTTCCAGGATACAGAGTGGAGGAAAGTGGCATGACTGTCAGGCAGGACAGAGCTGACTGACATGAGAAACACCTTTTCTTTTTTTTCCTTTCTCCCAGTAGTTGCTCGTTATCATGGAGCTTCCCAACCTGCAAGTGTAATTCAGTCTTTCTGTCTTTCGTCAAGGACAAAGAGGCAAAAGGGAACACAAGTGACTGCCTCACACAGTTTTACCTTGGGTTGTGGCTGTCGTTTTGTTTGTAAGCTGGACATCCGAAATGCTCCCCCAGTGTGTGCCTGTGAGGTTTCACAGTGCTCACACGTTCTCCTCGGTTCCAAGGAACACTCCAGCAGAAACTGGCAGTGGTTTAATTGTTGGGTTTTTAAAAACAAAGGTTTTGCAGCTTTCCTTACAGCACTGTTCCCAATTACAGTAATTTTCATAACAACAAAGTAGTAACTGTATATAATAGTATGTATATATTGTTTGTTGCCATATACTCCCTTTTTTGAGATGGAAGTTACGCAGGTCTTTTACACCTGACAGTTCTGAACCATCTGTCTAGCAAGGTAGGGCTGTAAAATATTCCTAGTTTAAGGTTGCCTTTTTTTTTTTACATGTATCTTCCAAAAATATGCACAAGTTGAGGGTCTGTAGAGAAAGTGTGATTTGTTAAATTCCAACTGATTAGATCTATGACAATTTTTTTCTATGAAATCAGTTTTGTATTCTTTATGTGGTACCAGGTTTTGATAGAGGAAGCATTTTTTTAGCTTCTGTGTTATCTAGGAGGGGAGGAGGAAAAGACCATGAAAATCAGAAGTTTCTCATAATATGGACGTTTTTTCCGTTAGAGACCACTTTTATGCATGTGGGCATATGTAATTCCTGCAGAAAACCCCCTCTATTTTGCCTATACCACCCATTTCATTCAATGCATAGGTACCACCTTATCAGTCTGCAATCTGACTCCCTAGATTGTCAGGCAGTGAAGAGGCAGAGGAAGGGAGAGCAGGTCATCATTTACTGTTAGTAGAGGAAAGGTGTTACTCACTTTTATCTCCCCCTTTAGTGTAACATCTCAAAGAAAGTTTTTTGTCAGCAATTTGTTGTCTGCAGCGGCTTTATCATCTAAATGGTGTGAGTTGCTGGGAAAGCTCATTTAGTGACAAGTTAAATGTTATAATGTCCTGTAAGCTGTGTATGTAATACTGCATTTTATGGTCTAGCCGTGCAGTACAGAGCTATTCTCTGTGTAACACATATGTTGAACATTAACTACTATTTGGGTACAGAAGGTGGAGTGTGCTCTCTCTGGTTTCTATTGGGTGTGTGGCAGTCAAAGATAAACATACTGGTAGTTAATGCCATAAAGCAAGCAACCAGGAATAGAGTGATCATAGGGCATCGAATCAGTTTTTCCTAGTTTTGTGAATTCCTCCTGTCTTGCCATTTCTTTTTTATTGCTTTGGAGGGTTTTCTCCTCCCTCATTTGAGCAGAATCAGTTTAAATTCTGTTGTCCTTTGGTTTGGCTTCTTTTAACAAGTGCTGAATTTACTACATATGAGAAAATATGTTCTGGATACTTTTTAGCAAACTTTTTGTTTGGTTTATAGCAATTATTGTACATCTAAAGATGATGGTTTCTTAGCAATACTGCTTTAAGAAGCTGTTGTATTCTCATCTGCTTTCAGTAGCATGTTGAACTTTGATTAAGAATGTCTATTATTCACCTCTTGCCCTCCCCCCCCCCCCCCCCCCCAACAATGATGATAATTTAATGCTTGTTTTAAGTTTTTATGCAGCTTGCTTTAATGGAGCTCCTAATGCCTGAAATTTGGTAAGATTTGATTTCTGTGCTTCTGCTTTCTTAGTAAAAAACAAACAAACAAAACCCCAAAAAACTCAACTTAAAGAAAATTTGTTACCTACACCTGAGCTTGCTTGACCTTGGAAAAATAGAGATGAAATTCTTCATCTTGTCTTTTGCTGGAGAAGACAGATTTTAGACAGCTTGGAATCCTGGACAGGAGTTCTGCATGTTATGATTGATGCTGCTTTTGTGCAGAAGGCCAGACTAAAGGAACTGAATGCTGTTTAGCTCTCCTTCAGCTGAAATCAGTGAATTTTGCTACATTTTGGGATGAAGTGGGAACGCCTAATATGTTAGAGCTTTAAAAAATAAAAATAAAAAAAAAAATCCTCAAAGGTATATGAGGGACAGCAGGCACAAAACTGGTTCCAGATCTGTACTTTCCTGTATAAAATACACCTGTAGCTTCAGTCTCTTACTGAGACTTATGATCATCTCATTTAATTTTAGCCAAGGTGTTTTTTTGCTCAGGAACTTGAAAACTTACTTCCCAAAGTAATACAACAGGATTTGCATGAAAAATTGGTTTGTTATTCCCTCTTCCTCCTACCTACCTGTAACCTCCAAGCTTTGCTTCTTCTGGTGTTTGAAGTTGAAGCACTGGGTATCTAAATTCTTGGCTTAACCTTAGAACAAGTACACAGGCCAATGCAGCCTAGCTTTAAGATCAGCTAACTTTTCTACTAGTACCTGTAGCCCATGATTGGGGTTAGTTTTGTTTCCATGCCTATGTGTTTCAGATGGCATGCCAAGTAAGAATCATAGATATTTTTTTTTTTTTCCTTTTTTGTTTCACCATTTAAAGGCTGTAAATGTGATTGCAATTAGCAACATTATTGAAAGATTCTTATCAAATCCCATTGATTTTCCTCACAGTGCTCTTCAAGTATTCAAGCTGTCCAGAATTTATTTTGCAGTTTGAGTAGTGGTATGGCACTGCATGACTGCAGTTGAGATGTAATAAACAGCCAGCAGATTTCAGGCAGAGTGTCAAGCAAGCTTTTACTGGAGAATTTGGCTTCCTGGGGTTTAAAATGTTGGTTCTGTGACTTAGGACACTTACAGGGCGTAAGCCTTTCCTTTCTCTCCGACACTTTAAGTTACAGCGAACGTTGAAAGTTTTCTTCAAGAGCGAAGTCTGATGCTGTTGGAATAGCTGCAAACAGGAATAACATGTCACTGTATCTTTCTTGAAGAAAATAAAAAGAAATGTCAATACAGTTCTTTAGAATAAATAGAATTACTATTTACATATTATTTTCCATTGTGCATCTCCTCTCCCCCATTTGAACTTAAAAAGAAACCCACCCAAACAAACCAACTCACACCCACCCACAAAAAAACCTACTTTCTTTTCTGTTACAGAAAAATGCCAAGGGACAGGAGTTGTTTGACCAGATTGTATATCATTTGGACCTTGTGGAAACTGATTACTTTGGCCTACAATTCATGGATGCTTCCCAGGTTACAGTAAGTATAACCTCAGTTAATTTGTATGTTCTGCAGTAGTTTGTGTTGCCTATTATAAGTGAATTACTAGTGCGCTTTCATGGAGAGACGTAGGCATTAGAGGATATACTGCTGAAACAACTGATAATCATGTTTGGTTCTTGCACATAAAGCCAAATCCTCTAAATGAGTTGTGTCATTTTATTTTATGTGATATGCACGTGACTTGATCGCACGTAAGTGAAAATAATTGTAGGTAAAGAAAAATGTGCTTTATGTTTACTAGGCTCATGGTATTAAAAATGGGTTAAATCTCTTGTAAGCAAGGGGTTTTTGTAACTCCTATCTTTGGCTGTTCCATGCACAGATTATGTTGCTCTGTAGATTTAGTTTCATTTGCAATAGAGAAAAATTTTCCTTCTCTCTTCTCTCCAATGACTTCCAGCATGTACAGGTAAAACAAAAAAAGAAAGGAACATATTTACAGATGCAGGTAGATAGACATACTAATAAAATAGGGTTAAAAGACTGCAATCTTGTGATTAAACTGTATTGCTATATATTTAATCTTTTATTTTGTCTGTTCACCTTACATGCTGAGGTATCAGTATGACAGCAACCTGTGTTGTGGATAGATAATATACTGACTTGGAAAATAAGTGTTTGCTTTTAGGTTATCTGGTCAGTATGTAAATGTTTTTTCCATAAAGCAACAGAAGACAGATGTATTCTGTGCTATTAGAATAAAATAACGGGAAAATGTAGCTGCAATATTGATATCTTGTGAAAAGTAGGTTCCAACTTTATCATCTCGGAATTCTCAGCTTTATTCTCTAGCAAGCATGGGTCAATGTGATTATAGGTAAGATCATTTTTTTTCCAGCTGCATTGTTATCTGTGCTTTACCAATGACTTCAAACAACAAACAGGAAACCTGTCCAGATATTATAACAACTTGATATTGAGAAAGGGAATCTATGCTTTTGGGGAAGAGAAAACTGGTATTATCTATTTAAACATTATCCTAATATCCCAGTTAATTTAAGGATATGTATTTATCACTGGAAAATGATGTTTGAATGAAGTATGTCCATAATGGGTTTGGGGTTTTTAGGAAGTTTAGTGTGTGTTCCTGATAAAATTTATATTGCATAAATGGTGTGTCCTTTTATGATGGATCTGATCATAAGGACACAGCTAATAGAGCAGAGCCTGCACATAATAGGAAAAACAGATTATATTGTCACTGATTGTCAAATCACCTAATTGGGAACTTGATAGCTAGGAGTAGTTACCTAGCAAGGAGTTCTGTAACGTTTTGAAAGAAGGGAAGCAGAAAGGGAGAGCAAAACATCCTTTCCTAGCAAGAAACCGGGCAGATCAGAAGGAAAAGACATGGCTGAGGAAGCAGAGAATGCTCATTTTCTTGCATATTTGCAAAACTGAAGGGCTCTTTTGAATGGTAAGAAAGATGAAGCAGAGTTGTGAGCCATGTGTATTTTCCGTAGATAGCTCTATCCCTGGTGTTCAGGGCAAAATGTGCCTGTATACGCAAGTGTTCTAGCTTTGTATGCTATTTCTTTCCTCTGTATTAGTGGGGGAAGTAAATCATGGCATCTACAGGTACAAGAGGGGTAAGGGCTGTGAACAGCTTCTGGGGGGCCTAAAAAAGCTAGCATTGGTTGCAGGGCTTTGGTAGTAGGGTTATAGTTTCCTGGATTAAAAGGAGTGTTGAGGGCAGAGTTCTTCACCTTCACTGGAGTGCAAGGCTGAAAGCTCTCATTTGAGGTTTTGGTTTGCTGGGGTTTTTTTTTTGTCTGGTGCAAGCTGGGCAGAGAGTAGAGTTTAGAGAGCTTCAAGGCACAAGCTTTTATCTTCCCCAGCACCCTGTGCAAAAAGGTTCCATGCTTTAACAGTGTTCCTTGATCTGTTTTGAACTTGTGACCCACTCATTTCATTTGCATAGCAATTAAAGCATAGCCTCCATGTGCTTCTGCTTAGTGCCAGCCCAGCCACACAGTGGCAATTGCAGGACTGGGAGATTAAATTTGTGTAAACTCCTTGAGGCTCTAAGCCTTTGTCTTTATAATGTATTGTTAAGTGCTGAACATCTTTAAGCCACCATTATAAACAGGAGAGCACAGAATAGTCTTTGAATAGTGGAGATTGCTTCTGTGTGCTCCAAGGCCAGCAGCTTTTGAGTACACTCTGTTTCTTGCAGTCCTGTAACTTTGCCAAAGAGCGGGACAAGCAGTGTTGATAGCTGTGACTGAGAAAAGAAAATCACGATTAAAGCTTATCTGCTTTGAAAGAGAAAAAAACTTTGTTTGAACACCTTACTACCCCCAAAAAATAATTTTTCAATACAATCAAAAAACATAAAGTTGTGAAAGGCAAGATGTCAGTAAGGCAGAAAATACTGTAAAGCCTATTCAGTGAACTCTGCATCAGTTTGTATCTTGTGCTCTTTGAAGACATCCATGAATAGAAGGATGTAGACAATCATCTAGTAGTTTATTCTCAAGCAAAGCTGTGTGTACTGTTGTGTTTTAAGTTATCTGGTATTAACTCCAGAAGTAAAAATACTCAGGGGGAGAGGGGTTGTTAAGTATTGTTAGTGTGTGGAAGAACTTGATCTAGTGGAAAACTTTTATTCATAAGTGAGATTTAAAAAGCGGCACAGATACATTGCCTGCTGATGTTCAGCACCTTGACTGATTACAATTTATAGGTTATAGGGAGGAATAAAACTGTATCTTACTGTAGTTGCGTTATAATAGCTTCGGACTAGCTCTTTTTTCTACCAGACTCAGTAACAAAACTCCTGAGACTTAGTTCTCTGCAGCTGTTCTAGTGGTGATTCTTTCATCCTTCTCATCCTTTTTTAATTTCTGTTTTTGTGTATGTTTTATAATGTACATAATATAGTAGTACAGTGGGACTTGTATATAATTTATAAATAAATAGGCATATATTGGAGGTGCATGCTCAAAAACTTCTTTACTTTTTGCGCCATCAAAAAAGGTTGGAAACCACTGCTGTAGGACAGCTCTAGTGAGTCTGGGAACGTTCTAAGGCCCTTCAAATATTTCCATCATTTTGTAATAAAAACCCTGCTCTGCTTTTTTGTACCTCCTGTTTGTGGAAGGGTGGGAAAAGAGAAAGAGAGGGAAAGGAGGAGTAAAGGAAGGAAATGAGAATCAAATAAATAATTTCTTGTGCAGCTAATTGTTACAGGATTTCAGCAGTAGTGCCACTCCTACGTAGTTCTCTGCAATGGTTTAGCAGAAATGTAAAGCTTATTGGGTTTTTAATTACTTTTACTATGGTGGATGTGTTCTAGCAAAGCAGGAAGCCTTGAAAGCTGTAGTCAAGGTTGGAAATAGCAATAGTAAATTCTTGTGAGACCATACTATCGAAGTCGAGTTGCCATGAGGGAAGTATTTTATTGATATTTGCAGGAACTGGTCATGTGCAACATATTCTATGGTTGGTTTGGGTACTTGACATTTATTTTAGGCTGCTGGTAGCTAACGTTTACTCATCTTCTGTTTGGGCTCGTCCTTTCTTTGCCTCTTATTCCAGATCACTGTAAGAAAAAGGGCTTCTGTGGTTTACAGCTCCTTATGAGCTGCAACATACTCTAGGATTCTCTCAGGATATAGATCTCGCCATTTCTACAGTTGCATTCTTTGTTCCAGTTGTCTGTCCTGTGATAGCAAAACGTGGATACTCTTCCAGTCCACCCCTGTTTTACAGGAATTCAGAACAGAAGGATTGCCCATGTTGACTAGCTTAGAATTCGCTTCAGTTTCCCTCACGATTTTGTTTCTGATCACAAGAATAATTATAGAGTAATTGAAGGGGAAAAAGATTTAAGATGCATCTTAATTTTTTTTTTTCCTTTTTGCAAATGAGCTGCTATAATCCTTGAGGTGTGAAACTTTAGTTAGGAATGCATGGAAGCAAAAGAATTAAAATATCACTTTTCTTACATACGTCTCTTGCAGTGATCCGCTAAGTCCTTTATGTCTGATCTGTATTGTCACAAAGGCCCCTTGGCTTAAAGAAGGTCCATATGGAACAGTCTTTCCCAGCTGGGTAGCTATATTGCACTCTGCAGCCAGTTGAGCTATTTTGAGTGTGTGTGCACACACCCAATGTATCTGACACTAGAAGGAAGGACTAGATTTACAGTGTGTGTACAGCAAGACCTTTGTGCGAGGACAGCCCGTGCCTCCTGCAGGTGCCCACGGCTATGATGGGGGCCAGGGTTCCCTGGGGAGATGAGCCAGGACCGACCTGCAGTGAATTGTCCTGGCAAGCTGTGTTTTCATCTGAACTTCTCAGTATTGACCGATTCCTGAATTGGGTTTTGATTCATTTGCTGTGAGAAGCGAGAAGACAGTGGAGGGAGGAGATGTGTAGAAACTAAAATAGGCTTTTGTGAAAGCAGTGTTCCAAGTACAAGAATAGAAGGAAAAAAAAGAGGCAAGAACTGTGTTGCCCAGACCAGCAGCAATGTGTCAGGACCCACTGATCTGGTCACTGAGATCCTTACCTGTATGGAAGGTGGCCTTGTGGCCAGGTTTTTCTGGGATGGTCGGGATCATGTATGCTTCACGACATAGGTTTTCAACAATGCAGTGTGAGGGTGGGGGGTGAAGCAAGCTGGACAACAAAGAATAATACCTGAATGTCTTTGTTTTCTCTACACATCATGAACTAGAGTCCTGGATGTTTCAGCAGGTATTGGGTGAGAACCTTGGAGGGACTTGGTGCTTCATGACTGCCTCTGCTGCATCTGAATTTTCTTTTAAAGGCTCATTGTCATTCAAATCAAGAGTTTTTTCAGCTGCTTGCGTTTGATATTACTGCTATGACTTCTTAAGGGTGTGAGAGATGTGGGAAAATGAGCAACTCAAACCAGTCAATTAGCCTCATAGTGTGATATCCAGGAGTCTTTTTCCTCATGTGTGGCTTAATACTGTAACAACAAGTGCTTGTTAGGCAGAACAAAATAGGGAAAAGCCTTATTATTCAATACATTGAATGTTGGGAGAAAGGGAGACTGGTAAATATTTTGATAATGCAAAAGGTTTGCTTTCCTGCTTCTGGTAGAAACATCCCATTTACCCATGAATAAACTGTGAAATTCATCTGTAACTCTTTCCCCTCCCTGAATCTCTCTTGTTCCTCTGGATGATGAGTTCTTTGGGACTGTGGTTGTTGCAGGATGTGTGTCTGTGGATTGTAGCCCAGAACAGCAAATACCAGTCACAGCTGGAGGGTCCCAAGAGCTGTACAGGTAACAATATCCTGTAGTGCTTCGGTTACTAATAGTGGCAGTGATACAAATGCCAGTCCAGCAACCGGACAAAGGCAATGTGGCTGATTCCACAGCAATGCAGAACACCTGATGAAGGACTACTTCCAGCTGCGGCTGCCCAAGGCTGTATTGCAGTCTGTGAACATTTGGTGGGAGACTCCAAAACACTAAGAATTCCCAGAGCATCTCCAGTTTTTAGTCTTCCAGTAGCACTTGCTGTTTCCAGGAGAGCTGGAGACCATTTCCCTGGCACAGACTTGAGAAGCAGCCGTACGGGGCAGGTGGTTGTGATACTGTCTATCAGTAATGCTTCTCCACCTCTCTTCTAAGTGTAGAGCAGTCAAGTCTCCGGTCTATCTGGGACAGCAAACAGTTTTTGCTGTTTTCTTTTGGTTTTGTGCATGGTCAGAGCATAAGCTGAAGTGGTTTCCTTAGTTTTCTTCTAGAGATTTAGTCAGGTTTGTTGCCTGTTTGTTACAAATCCTTTCAGTTTATTTTTTGAGTGTTTGGGCACAGGCTTCAAAATTAAAGGTAACTTGCTTTTTATTGCTAGAATTGATCTGGAGTGGCATCAGTTTTCATCATCTGTATTCTAAATCTAATGAGAATTATGCTACACAGGGCAAGTTTTATGTAATTTTGTGATTTGCTTCCCTTTGCTCCAGGATATGAAGTTTCACTGCCAAGAAAAGAAAGGGAGTAATCTTGTATGTCCTATTGTTTTCTGTGGTAGTGATTATCTGTGTTCATGTTCAATTATAAGTTCTGCTTCTATCACCTCAGGTCTGCAAAGCAAAATATTCCTTGGGCCAAAGTAAGTTATCATATGTATATGAATCAAGATAGGGTAATGGTCTTGAAGGATGTCCATATAGCTCTCCATTATTCATGTGTAGTCTATCTGGACTACAGATAAGCCATGTCACATATCAGGATGCTTCTGAGATGGCTCTGTGCAGAGACTCAGGCTGGGACAGGCAAGGCTTTCATGAACACCATAGCTTGGTTATGTTGCATTCTGATATGCTGCTTTGTGTCCAGAAATAATACTGTAATTGGGATTTTTCTTTTTTGGTTTTATCTTTCAGTCTTAATAGTCATGGTCATAATTAAAATGTTACCATGACAGGATTTGAAATACACATGATAATAATTTTATGTTTAGTTACTGTAAAAAGCCATTAAAAAAAAAGTCTTAAAGTAATCCATATGCGGTATGATCCTAAATGTATTTTCAGGAGTATGAAATGGGCAGGTGCAAGAGCTGTGTAGCAGCCTTTTCCTGTTAGGAGATTACACTTTTCTTTCATTAAAAGCTAGCTGTTTGTTTAAGCAACTTGGCAATTAGTTTGGAATAAAAATTACGAGGTATGTTCTGAAAACAAGATACATGTTCTGCAAAATAAAGATCAAAGGGCAGATCTTGGCAGAATGGGAAGGAGTTTCTGCAAATAAGTTTTCATGTTGTTTTGAACTGTAGGAGGCAAAATTTTATTCTTGCTAAAACCAGTTTGTTTTAAAAAATCCTTCTAGACTTTCTGTGGTGTTAAATCCAACTGAAATCATATGCCACAGATACATTTGAAAGAAATATTTTTTAATTAAACAGAACCTCTTTGTTGCAGTTGCAAATAATTGGGGCTCTATGACCCTTGTAGGAACAAAGAGGTGTAATTCTGCTGCCTTTGGTGTCACTGAGAGCTTTTTACTTTTGAGTTCAGTGTATGCTCTCCTAGCAGTTTGTCTCTTTGTAAATGTCCTTATGACAAATTTCAGTTTAAGACAACACAGATATATTTCTGTTCGTGATGAACTGAAGTCCTAACCGATGCTACTGACACTTTATGCTGTAGTCTTAAGTGAGCCCTTTCTGGAAAAAACTAGCCTCCAATTGCTTGTATTCATCTGTTAGCCTTAATTAAGTTAAACTAAATCACAAAATTAAGACAATTAGGCTTTTTTGCAAATACAATTTTATTTACCACTTCCTGCTAGCCAAAACTGTGTTTTAATTCATGGTCACTGCTGAGGGTACTGTAGGTTTTCCCTACATGCTTACAAACCTTCTCTGAAGGTCAGTAAGTACATAGGGATGTGTTGCTCTCGCAGAGCCTTACCAAAGCCTGGAGGTGTGAAGCGTGGCTTGAAGTGTTGCAGTTCCACTTACAGAGCTTGTGCTCAGGAAAATTCCAGTGCATATGAAGACACAAATGGCTGTTTTTGAGTACATGTCACTTAAAAGGCTTAGACTAGCTTTTGCTCTGCTCTGTACAGTAGTTACAATTGGCCAAAAAATTACTCTTATGGTTGAGGCTTAGCGCTCTCAGAATGGATGCCATAGAACATTCATATTGTTTCAAGTATTAAAGGTTAGAAACAGAAGTAAGCGGGGTGAAAAAACAAAGGCATGGGGATAATAAAACTGGAGTCCACAAAAAACAGTGACTGAACGTTCTTATGCTATGCAAAGATGAGCTGATACTACACTTGGTCACTGGAAAAAGGTGCATGCACTTGAGTGGTTTCACAAAAGCATGCAAGGGTCAGCAGAGTGTGTCCAGTAAAGATGGAAGTGGATTCTTCAGAAGAACAGTAGTGTTTGCAACAGAATAATAATGGACAGCAAGCCTCAGCACAGATGGGATGTTTGACTGATAGATTTAGAAGACTCAGGAGAAAAGTACTCCTCCTTCATTTAAAGTTAATCGTGTTGCTGGTCTTATCAAGAACTCTGGAAGGGCAGGAGATAAGAATAGCTGAAGCATTTGAGGATCTTTTCATGAAAAGGGGAACCTTTCACTGGAGTGCAAGCTAGAGCTGAGTCAGTCCAACTGTGGAGGTGAACAATGAAGGACTTTACTGTCTCTTGATAGCAGTGGTCGGGGTGTCTCTAGGGAGAGAGGGTGAATTGCGGAGGTGGCACAGGACAAATGAGTGCCTAGCGTTGCTAGTGCACAGAAGCATGTTTGCAATAGTCATCGACATTTTATAACTTACAGTAGTATTTGTAGGGGTCCTTGATTGCAAAAGGAAGACGGGGAACTTCATACAGTGAGATTTTTGCAAGAGCCACCTGAAACTAGTGACTACATTGAAGAGGTTGCTTACATCATGTAGTGGTGGAAGCTGGATGCTGAACGTCAGACTTCTTGATTTGATGTATCAGTTTATTAAAAAAAAAACAAACCCACACACAAAACAAACAAACAAAAAAACCAAAAACACAAACCCCAGTGCTTTGACAAGGCCAAAGCTTTCAGGAGCTGTTCTGTACTGAAACTGTGGTAGGAGGTACCCCCAGCCACATTCTTTTATACGTCTGTTCAGAGGCTGTTTGCATACTAGAAATAGTAAGAACTGGTTTCATGGAGGTTCACGTAAAACATTGCATTGCAAAATTTTCTCTTGCTTTCAAATTATTTCTGACACCATGGTGATTGCATATGTGACTTGCTTGTACTTTTTGTGGTTCCCTCAAATGGCTATTTTGTAGGCCTTGAGCATTTTAACTTGATGTCATCCTGTGCTTTTCCTGTGGCCAGGTAGGGTTCTCTTCCTGACTGCTTATTGCCTCTAGAAAAGCACCAAGAAAACGTTCTGCATCTGGGCCTCGGTGCACTGTGACTAGAAAACAGAACTCCTGGAATAGGGACTACTCTGTTCCTCAGGTTTTTTGTGCTCTAAACAGGCATGAAATATAGACATCTGTGTTGCATTTGAGATATATGTAATAGTTATGATTTTTGAGCTCCTTTCTGATTATTACATACTAGAGTACTTTTTCAGCCTGCAATTGCGGACCACAAGGTACCATGGACTGTTTGTAAGGACTTTACAAAAGTGAACTAGGAAAAAAACAAAGCTACTGTCAGCAGCTTTGAATTTAGTGTACAAGAGTCTTCATCTCTAATGGAACATTTTAAGAAGCTTGCTTAGTGAAATACTGAAAATTGCTGGCATACTGCTAGTACTTTTCTTGCATCACAGGAACAGAAAACCTTTTTCTTCCAAATACTGCTTATGTTTAAATATTTTTCTTAGCTTACATCTATAACAGTATCAGTATGAGCAGCTGTTGCAGCATTTTTGGTTTTTAATTCAGAGGGAGGTTTCCTCTATTCATGGTATCAGCCAGATGTTAGTAGCGTATTTGAGAACTTCTGTACTCTAGGAATGTGACAGAAATTGTTTTCAGCTGATGTCGTCTTATTTCCCTACACTTCTAAGATCATTATTAATGCCTCTACCCCATCCGCTAGTGGACGACAAAAACTGTCTTTCAGTGCAAGTACAGATTTCTCCATAGAGAACATAATCCTATGGAAAAGTCTTGTGTGCCTTTGCCATTTATGGAAACTTAGAAGTAGTTGTCAGATTAAAAAAAAAAATGCTGTAGCGAAATAAACTCCTTGTCAGTTCATTAGGTTACTAACCATACTGGGAGGTGGGAGTAGGGGGGTGGGGTGTAAAGGCAGGACAGCTGATGAGGATGTCCCTTGCCATGTGGGGGAGGCAGCAGCTCAATGGAAGCCAGGCCCTCTCCTCCCGGCTCAGTGCAGAAGAGATGGCACCTCTTCACAAGGGGCGGTGGTGGGGGGATGGGAAAGAAGGGCCCACGCAACCCTTTGACAATCAACGAAAGAACTGTTTATTGGTGGGCGGTGTTGCAGGTGAGCCTGCGGGAAGTCCATGGAGTTTGTCTTCTCCCAGCTAATGTTGGGTGCGGATGCTGGGCTGCTGGCAGAAGCCGGCCAGGCACTCCTGCAACGACGTCTGTACAATCTCACAGAGGGAGCCAGGTGTAGTGCACTGGTGTAGTGCCAGGTCATCCCTGTGGCAGGTGGACCCACTTCCATTGGTTCTTCTTGGTCTTGAGGTGGATCCACCTCCATGGGCTCCACACTGTTGTCTGGTGGATTGGCAGCCATTGGCCACATGCCATGCCTTGGTGGATTGACACCCATGGGCTTCACATTGTTCTTCAGTGGGTTGCCATGCCTGGGCCTCATACCATGGCATCTGAGGGCTTGGAAGCTCGGCAAACTATGGGCCAGCTGCAGGAGCCCCTGATTTTATAGGGCTGGAACAAAAGGCGAAGTGGCTGGTGACAGAAGGAGGTCACTGTGACAGCGACTGTGACTGTGGCCAATGCACGTGGCCAAATATGGTGTGTTTGGGTGTAGGGGGCCTGTGGCCTGAAAGATGCCAAAATGTGGGAGGAGGAGGAAGGTCGTGGGGGCTGAGGGCCCCTTTCCTGGGGCTCGCTCCCACCCGCCATGTTGCTTGCCCAAAGGCTGCCCCTTGGGCACAGGGACAGCCCTCCACCTCCTGTTGTGTGCCCTGAGATAATGGTCTTGAAGGATGTCCATATAGCTCTCCGTTATTCATGTGTAGTCTATCTGGACTGCAGATAAACCACAGCACATATCAGGATGCTTCTGAGATGGCTCTGTGTAGACTCAGGCTGAGACAGCAAGGCTTTCATGAATGCCACAGGATATGTGGTTGGAGGTCCCATATAGGGCTAGTAAGGGCCATTAAGGCCTATCGGTGCCCTCAGGGCTCTGAAGTTAGCATCTATCACCTTGTACTTCCCAAGATCCCAATGCAGAGCTTTCTTACCACAGCTCCGTCTGCCCTTCTGCCACCGGACAGCATTGCTTGCACTGTCCTGCTGCTTCTAACTTGTAGGAGGTAGCTGCCTTTCTTTGCAGGGCAGGAGACAACTCGGCGTGAGAACTGCTGTTTTCATTCCTGTACAACTGGTAACACACAGAATAATGTCGGTTGAAAGGGACTGCTGGAGGTCAGCTGGTCCAGTGCCTTGTTCAGAGCAGAGACAACTTAGAAAACCGATATAACTTCACACTTAGATTAGGTTGCTCCTGATGCCTCCGACAGTGCTGATGTGGCACTATAGCACTGTGCCTGGGCTCCGTTCAACAAGATAGTGGCAGCAGTATCCGAGGAGGGTCTAAAACAAGATTGAGCCACCGAGCTTGAAACTCTTGTAGTTGTAAGATCCTGCCAGTATTTTATGAAAAGTTGGTCTCATCTGAGCCCAAACACAAACTGTTCCCCTCATTAATCCCAGCTTGGTCTTGTGATGTGAATGCTATCTGAGCAGAAGGTGCATTCCTTTTTTTTTTTTTCTTTTTTTTCCCCCCTCCTTTTTTTTTATCCTTTTTTTTCCTTCAAGTCAGGTAGATGAGATTGTAGAGTAGCATCCTGAAAGATGCCTCCAAAACTTGTCTATTGAACAGGGTGCATATATCGAAGCTCCTGCTCAGAGCAGCCTCAGTTGGATCCAGTTTGTCAGGGCTTTGTTCAGTCATGTTTGGATACCCCCAAGGACAGCAGCTCCACAGTCCCTCTGGGCACCTGTGCTTTGTTTGAGAAGCCTCATGGTGACAATCTTTTTGTTTCGTCTAGCTGGGATTTCTCCTGGATCTGGTGCCACTCATCCTTCTGCCACAGAGCACCTCTGAGAAGAGTCAGTCGTCTTCTTCTCTACAGCTTCCCAGCAGGCAGCTGAAGTCACCAGTCAGGTCCACCCCTGAGCCTTCATTCTCGATGCAGACCAGAGGCAGCTCCCTCAGCCTGCCCTCGTGTGCCCCAGCCCTCACCATCCGTAAGGCCCTGCGCTGGGCCCACACAACACTCATCAGTGTCTTTCTGACTGGGGAGACCAGGAGGGGACACAGGAGTCCAGATGCGGTCACCAAAGGGCCAAATAGGAGAGGAGGAAAGCATTTTTACTGGGTTTTTTTGCTGGTTTATTGGTTGGGGGTTTTGTTGTTGTTTATTGCCCACTTTTGAAAAGGACACTCAATGAAGCAGCTAGAAGGGACCTTAAGGGTGAAATCCAGCACTTCTTCCTGGCAGTACTGCTTCTCCAAATGTGGTGGGTTTGCCTGGCAAGGTTTTGGTAGCGGGGGGGCTGTAGGGGTTGTTTCTGATAGAAGATGCCAGAAGCTGTCCCCATGTTGAACAGAGCCAGTTCCAGCCAGCTCCAAGACAGACCCGCCACTGGCTAAAGCTGAGCCCATCAGCAATGTCAGTAATTCCTCTGTGATAATATATTTAAGAAGGGGTAAAAACTGCTGTGCAAGAGCAGCCAAGAGAAAGGAGTGAGAATATGTGAGAGAAACAACTCTGCAGACACCAAGGTCAGTGAAGAAGGAGGGGGAGGAGGCGCTCCAGGTGCCAGAGCAGAGATTCCCCAGCAGCCCATGGAGAAGACCATGGTGACTCAGGTTGTCCCCCTGCAGCCCATGGAGGACCCCACACTGGAGCAGGTGGATGTGCCTGGAGGAGGCTGTGACCCTGTGGAGAGCCCATGCTGGAGAAGGCTCCTGGCAGGACCTGTGAACCCGAGGAGAGAGGAGCCCACGCTGGAGCAGGTTTTCAGGCAGGAACTGTGACCCCACGGGGGACCCATGCTGGAGCAGTCTGTTCCTGAAGGACTGCACCCCATGGAAAGGACCCATGCTGGAGTGGTTCATGAAGAACTGCAGCCCATGGGAAGGAACCACATTGGACAGGTTTGTGGAGGACTGTCTCCTATAGGAGTGACTCCATGCTGGAGCAGGGGAAGAGTGTGAGGAGGAAGGAGTGGCAGAGGCAACATGTGATGAACTGACCACAACCCCCATTCCCCGTCCCCCTGCACTGCCTGGGGGGAGGAGGTAGAGAAATTAGGAATGAAGTTGAGCCTGGGAAGAAGGGAGGGGTGGGGGGAAGGTGTTTTGAGATTTGTTCTTATTTCTCATTATCCTACTCCAATTTGACTGGTAATAAGTTAAATTAATTTCCCTGAGTTGAGTCTGTTTTGCCTGTGACAGTAATTGCTGAGTGATATCGCTGTCCTTACCTTGACCCACGAGCCTGTCGCCATATTCACTCCCCCGTCCAGTTGAGCAGGGGGAGTGGTAGAGCAGCCTGGTGGGTACCTAGTGGCCAGCCAAGGTCAAACCACCACACCAAAGCAAAAGCTGTCTCTCTAATTCTTTGCTTGATCTGTTGCTATTAGTTGTGCACTGCCGCAGAGGGTCTGGCTTCATCTTCAGTCACCCCTTGGGTAGGCTTCTTGTCCTCAGACTGAAAAACCCCCACTTCCAGGCCCCAAGGACCTCGGTGACCCTCTGAGAGTCTCCTCCTGTCACCCTGGCGCAGCAGCCCAATGGAAGCCAGGTGCTCTCCTCCCCTCTCCCTTGGGGTTGATTCCATAATTTGGGAGTGCCGTAATTGTCCGTGTTGATCTTGCAGAATCCTTATTTAAATAATTTCTCCAGCCAGTTCAGGAATGCCTTTCTGTGACCCAGCTCACTCTCTGTCTGCAGTTTGGAGTCATTAGTAACCCTACGGAGGTGTATTGTGTCCCATCACCCTGCTTCCTATTGAAAATACTAACCAGTATCACCCCTGGCATTCATTAAATCTTGAGTTGTATCTGAGCAATTTATCTAAAAGCAGTTTTTCTCTGCATCTACATTTTCGAGAGGAATATAAGTTTCTAGGATGGATCAGAGAAACTTATATGAGTGTAAAGAACAATCTTCTCATTGTTTTAAGCTGTGAACTCTTGGCAGCTTATACCGTTTCTAAGTATATGCTTGTGTAGTCCCTGAGTTTCTACATGACCCCAATTCTCGTTTGGTTTTCTGTTACTACCATAATAATATTTAAAAGGTGACCTTCAGAAGAAAAGAGGAAAGGGTTTTTTCTCCTTTGTTACTTTTTAACTTTATACGTGTAGAGAAGTCCCCAAACTGTGGTTTGGTGGGTAGGGTTTTTATTGACTTGTTTTTGGTGATTCCTTCTTTCCATGTGTTACATACGTTTTTATCCTCTCTGCTTTAGAAAGCCATGTGGCTAATGGCAGGCAACTTGGTAGGATTCAGGTGCCTAGGAAATCAGACAGCCAGAAGACAATTGAAGGGATAATTGACTTTTGGTTTTAAAGGTGCCAGCTTTTGTTTAGCACACCTTCTTTTCTGAACCTGAGCATTTAGCACGGTTCTCGCCCCTATACCTCCAGGTAAGGCTTGAGAAAGCATTTAAGCAATATTTTTCAGAGGGCAAATAAAACTTCCAGTAAGAATGGGCTTTCTCTTACTGATGGTTAAGTATATAAATAAGCATAAGGGAAAACATTCTATTCAAGGCGTTCTTCATGCATTTTAAACTAGCAAAGCAAGCCAACCAAAAAGGGTCAAACGCAATTTTTTTCCTTTTCAGGTCGCCTTTGAGGGCTGTATAGATCAAGACAAGGATTTTTCATTCTTTTAGGAAGCAAGTAGAGAAGCGGTGGAATTTGCAAAGCTCAGGTGTGTGATGGGTTTGTGTCAACCTGTGGTATTCCCCCTTTCAGTCTTCATTTGGCAATCACTGTGGTCCTTACATAGACTGCTCCAGTAGCTATAGTTTATCTGCTATATCTTGATGCAGATACATCTTTCCCTTGCTGCGTGACTATTTTGAGAAAATATTGGTTGCTACCACTTACAAAGTGTTGAGGTACTTATTTTTTCCTCTTCAGTTAGATAAAGTGAGTGATCAACAGGGGAGTATGCTGAGATAAATATGTGCTTCCAGTATTTTAAGAAATCTTTTTTAAAAATGGTGTTTCTTTCATGTGGAATTGTGTTTTCAACACATGAATCCCAACGAGTGACTGCTGGTATTTTTGTCAGTTAATACCATAGGAAACATTATTCATTTGGCAAAGCAAAGAAATTATGCTGGGATTAAACAGGAATAAATGGAAGTTAATCCAGCATTTGAACTCACAGTTTGCCTGACAGAATTAAAGGAGCAACCTCAATGTTCTCTGCAACTTCCTGAGGAGGGGAAGTGGAGAGGGAGGTGCTGATCTCTTCTTCCTGGTATCCAGTGATAGGACATGTAGGAATGGTTCAAAGCTGCACCAGGGGAGGCTTATACTGGACATCAGGAAGCATTTCTTTACTGAGAGGATGGTCAAACACTGGAACAGGCTTCCTAGAGAGGTGGTCGATGCCCCAAGCCTGTCAGTGTTTAAGAGGCATTTGGACAATGCACTTGATAACATGAAGTGGTCAGGCAGTTGGATTAGATGCTCATTGTAGATCCCTTCCAACAGAACTATTTATTCTGTTCTGTTTTTTTCTATTCTGTTCTATTCTAAAGTAATCATAGAATCTTGATTACCAGAAGTTTGACCAGGTTTGGGTTTTTTTCCTTTCCCCCTACTGTGGGCAAAGTAGCTTAGACACTCTCTTCCTATCATAACACAGTTGAACCAGTTAATCCCCTTCCTCCTCCTTTTTCTGCACTGATACTTCTGAGTCCAGAAGTATCACTGGATATGAGGAATGTGGCATTATATAGTTGAAATGACTGTGGTCAGCCTCGGTCCTACACTGTGAGATCCATAGTTCAGTTTCTTTTATGACTTCAGATCCTGAAGTGATGTACAGTTGTTTAGGCAGAGCTACAGTCGTAGGTGCCAAGAGACCAAAATGCTGCTCTGGTTTTATTCAGCTTCCTAGTGAGACTTCGGAATTCATTGCTTTCACTTCCCTGTTCTTGAGTCAGCAAGCAGTACGTAGCCAAGCCCAAACCTTTTTTTGGCTTTAGCTACAATGCTATGAACTTTCTTGAGCTCAGAGGGGCATTTGGAAAGCTGGTGTGATTTCCAGAGTGAAGAAGCCCTCCGACATTATCTGAGGCAAAGGAGTGTTGAAATTCAGCCTGATTTTCACAGAAGTTGGACAAAATATCTGGGTTTTAAATTGGTGTTGATTCATAAATCTGCATGAGAACTGCCAGGCCTGGGGACTCTGGACCAATAATACGCCAGTCCATGTGCTACCTCCATATTTTATTTTGTGATCTGGTGGCCGCATCGCACACAGCTATGATGTGCAATGTGGGATGGGGGTAAAACGGCAGCTCATTCTTGCTTCTGAAGAGACATGAGTTGAATGCTTGCTGTGTTTTATCTCCTGGAGCAGTCTGCCTCTGGCTGCTTGGGTATGGAGGGTGAATGATGGTTTCCTGTCTAGGCTATAGTCTCATTTAATGCTCTGTGCTAGTAGTTCCTAGAGTCTGGCTAGTTATTTTTAAACCTTCTTTGAAGTATTTACACTTTACGAATAATCAGTTTGAACCTTGTTGTTATTTGAGTTTTAATACACCTAGAACACCACATTCCAAGACTGGGACTATCAGCTGTTATTTCATTAGGCATTATTGTTGTTCAGGTTGTGCAACGCTGATTTCTGAACAAGGTACTAACATGAGCCATAGATGAAAAGTTATTGGAGGATTTTTGCCTGTAGTATAGATGTTATTAATGTTTGGGTTTATTTAACATGAAGCTAAACTTCTCTTTTAATGGAATCAGTATGTTTGTCTTTGTGAGTAATTTATCTTTAGCCAAAATAAATATTGAGGAGAAAGACATTTTTGTAGCTAGGTATTTGAAGCTTAAAAAATTAATCTGCCCTGGAGGTGTGAAAGTAACAGATGTGTATCATTTCAGTAAAAAAAAACATTTCAATGTTGATATTTTTTCCTTATAAAAAATTTGAAATTTCACAAAGCTTCTGTGAACTGCTGTGGTTTCTGGTGTAATTCTTCATAAGAGAGCAAAGCGGAGACAGAATAAATCACTTGCAACTCTAAGGAATGTATTTGTACGAGCTGCTGTAATGTTTTATTTCCATTCTGGTAGAGATTTCTCAGATTGTAAAGAATGGATTCCTTGGCAGCCTCACCTAAGGGAGTCTAGCAAGTCTCACGCAAATAAAAGCACCTTCAGAATAATCGTTCCATTTCTCTTTCTCTCTCTCTCCTTTTTTTGTGAGATTTATTTACCTCGAGGGTCATAAGTTGTCAGATTTTTCATCTATACCCTTCTATACCTGTGATAAATACATTTTTTCCTTGGCTTAGGATACACTTAGTAAATAAATACCAGCATTACTATCTGTCAAATAATTTTTCACATTTATTTAGCCGTGGTAGCACGGTGTTAGTGGAATGATAAGTAGTCATTCAGAGATTCTTCTTTTTCTGAAAGCATGAATGCTTTAATAGGGAGAAAGGAAGAGGTTTTTTTCTCCTCTAAGATTTTGTTCCATTGTACCGAGTTTATTATTTTAAAATAAATCTATACATAAAGATAGAAAAACATTTATTTCAAGGAAGTCCAAATACTGTTTTATTACCTTGTGTGACAGGAGTATTTACATGGGGTTGCTTCAAATCAGATTGCAGCCTTATGTAGGACATTGCACAGAGACAGTCAAAGTTTTAGGCTAAATTTACACCAGAGAGTGTTTATTGGTACTCTTCTGTAGATGCAACTTGCACTGACGAGGGAGTGCATAAACTTTGCTGGGAAGCATACTTTTTTGTCGTCACAGTTGCATCTATGCAAGATCTTTTGCCGTTAGTTTAAAAAGGGGGGGAGGGGGTGCATCAATGTTTCCCAAATGCTTTTAGTGGGGGTTAAGTCTTCATCCTTATCTTGAAAAAATTTGGCTATGGAGCAATGGAAGGCAGGACAGTACGGGATCTGGAGGCTCTCTATCAAACCAGGGAGTTGAAAGGAGAATGAAACCCAGGGGTTTGGCCTGCTGTCCTCAGGGGCACTGGGGCAACAGTCAAACCTGGGGACGACGGGGTGCCTGCCTCACACACCACTGCTTTGTGGCTTTGGATTTTGAGGTTTCCTCTCTGGAAGAGTGAAGCTTCCCTGGCAGTACTGATACATTTGTAAGTCAAGCTTTCCCCCATCAAAGAAGGTAAGTTGGTAAATGTGCAAATAAACTTTCGCAAATGTGTAGAAGTTTAGCAAATAAATATGGCAGTATTTCCTTTTAAGAGATTTTTATCTGTTAAATTTTACTGTAATTAGTTTATTGTGTCAACAAAATCTTGAAATGGAACTGCTTTTAAACGTGGATTTTCTTTTTTTAGCACTGGTTGGACCATTCAAAATTCATTAAGAAGCAGATAAAAAGTAAGTACCATGTCTCTGCCTGTTTATTTTGTTACTTCCTTAAGAATTTGAACTTAGAGTATTTGAGCGTGATTGTGAATGTTTAAATATGGCCTTTAACGGAATGAATATTTCTTAGGAAATAGATTTAATTTAATGGCTAATTGGCTGACTATATCATGTCTAAATGCAAGAGCACTTATAAGCAATAGACCAGCCTTCAGTAGCCCTCGTTAAGCATGTGCTGTTTGTCTGAGGCAGAGTAGCTTGCCAGGTAATTTCAGTCTGATCTGTGAAATCAGGTTACCTGGACACAGATCGCATTTTCTATCATTGCTTCTGCTCTAGAACAGATTTTGTGGGTTTTTTTCAGAGAGTAATTGGAAAATATTTAATTGTGTAACGGTTAACCTCTTTTTTGTATATTATAAATAAAACTAGCAGAAATACCTGCTGTTTCATCAGAGGGAGTTTTGGGTGGAGGGGTTGGGTTTGGCTACTGAGTTTTTTGTGGAAATTGGCTTAAGGCAGGCAAGTTGCTCCTGGATCTCTAATAATCTAGTTGCAGGCTTGGGTACAGCATCGGCACTAACGTGTTTTGTTAATATACTGCAGTTGGCAACAGCCATAGGCCAACTGATAATATCGCTTCTGTGAGATTAAAATATAGCATTTTGCAAGGAAATTGTTGCCTCCCTTGCAGGACTTCACAGAGATGGGTCTTGATTGCTTCAGTGGTGCTTTGCCTTTCTTTCTGATAAGTATCCAAATATCTAGATGATTTTTGTCAATGGTGGAGTTGTTCTTCTTCAGGGGCCTTTAGGACAGTTTGCTTTCACCCTACGGTGTGTGGGTGTCAGTCTGCTAGAATAGATAGTAAACATAGCTGCTATGGGTAGGGTTTTGGTGGTCGGCTTTCTCTCACCTTTTCATCACATCACAGACTGCTTTACCTTAAGTGACTAAGTGATTTGCAGGTGCACTTTCTGTGATAGCTTTCTTGACCTGCTTAAAATGTGGAAAATCAACGATTCTGTAACACCTTCAACCAGTTTAGTTGCACTGTTTTGTCTGTGTTTAATCTGTGAAGGGCCTGTTTTAAAAAGAAATTGGCCAGGCTCTGCCCTGAGGAACGCCGAAGAGGGAAGCAATTTGATGAGTGATGTAAAGGTCTGTCTCACAACAGGATACTTTTCTTTACCTTGCATTCAGCAGGTACTTTGAGAAGAGTTCCTCTTTCATGATGGATGTTGCTCACTGCTCTTTTTATCCCAGCAGTGGGCAGGTAAGAGTCATTATCTCGCTGATGCAGACCTTACCAGTGGTGCCTAGCTGTCAGCCTAGGGTACTGTAACCTGTCTTCTAGAGCTATTGTTGGAGACAAAGTCAAAGCTCTAATTGTTAGAGTTTTGGCTGCACGTCATTTAGTAGAATGGATCATTAATAGGCACATATATACTCTGCTGATGTGGTGTTACAGAACACCTTAGAAAGGTGTGAAAAAGTCATTTTTCCGGCACTTAATATACCAGCAGGCTGTTGGTCTGGAAGATGAGGCTTAGGCAGATAAAGATGCATTGGTCACAGTCTCACGGTAGCTGGGTAACATTTTATTATCTGTGTTACATAGAAAGCCAGACCTACCATTCACCTTCTGGCATTAGAAAAGAACAATTCTTGCAACTCCACTTCGTGTAATTTGTTAGCTTTCTGCGTTCGTGGGTGCCTTCCAGAGTCCTCTCCAGCACTTTTCACCTTATTTATCTTACCTTTTCTCATTCACATGTATCAATCGAAAGCTGATCTGTTGGGTGGGGATTTTTTTTGGAGTTTTGTTTGTGCCTGGTAACAAGAAGCATCACCTTCTCCCTTCTCCCTCCCTCTCCCTTCCATCTCCCCCTGTCCCCAGCCACAGGCAGTGTACCTGGAACTTGCTGTCATTCACAGCATGCTGTGGGGCACACCTCTTTGAACAAAAATGTGTTTGCCAAATGGACTGTTGCTTGATTAATCTAATAATTAGAGTATCGTAAAGTATGGTAATATGTAATTTGTTTTATTGCATGCATTTTTAAATTTAAAAACATGAAATATTTGCTTCTTTGAAGAATTTGAAAAATATACTTCACTTGGGGTTTCTTGGGTTGTGGGGTGGTGGCTCTTGTTCTGCCTTAGCAGAACTGCAACTAGTGTAAACTTTTTTTTCCCCATTTAAAATCTCTGCATATACAGTTGGACCTCCCTACACGTTGCATTTTCGAATTAAGTACTATTCATCGGAACCGAACAACCTTCATGAGGAGTTTACAAGGTAGGAACTGTGCATGGTTAACTGGATGACTGGCAGAAGGGTAAATAAGACATCTAAGGTACATGGGGGTACTGTAAGCAGGTGATTTGAGCTTTCTTCCTAAGAGCAGTCATTCTGTCTGACTCTTTAGGTGTTTTCCTACTGTCAGAGAAACATCATCTTTTTTATTTGCTGCCAAAAAACATTCATGGGCCTCTCCAAGCATTTTAGTCTGTGTTCTGGTGGAGATGCTGTGTTCTGGTGCTCTGAAGTTAGCAAAGAAAGGCAGCGTTGCGTGGCGAGAGCTGCAGCTGGGAGACAGCTGCTCCTTACACCAGCAACACCTGCCATACCTCTGAGAGGATTTTCCATTGTGTCCTGCTAAAAAGCCAGTGCTCTGCTTTGTCCCCCTTGCTCTGAGACTTGGGGGTGATTTAATAATGGTACAAAAGCCACAGAATTGTGGGAATAGACAGCTTGAGTTCTTGATTAACAGGTGGTCAATTGAATCTCTTCCACTTCCCCACGAGTTCTCTGCAGTGCAAAAGATGTAAAGACTGTGTTGTATAAAGTCACCTTGGAATACCTGGAGGTCTTTTTTTTCAGTCTGGTGGGCTGTCTTCTGGGCTGTGAGGACTATACCTTGCTGGATTTGTAGCACCCTGGTGTGATCTAGAGGCTATTCTGAAAATTGGGAAAGGAGCAGCTGGAGGAAAAGGGTTTAATTCTCTCTTGTATCTGCCAACTTTGTGTCTTCTTTGTATAGTAATCATCTATCTTAATGTTGTTTTATCTTTTTGTTGTTGTTGTTCTGTTTCTCACCAAAGGGCACCTTCTCTGTCTTCTAATTTGCTTGGCAATAATCAGTGTACTCCTAATCAGCCTAAGGTGTTTAAAGATTGTTGATTGTTGTAGTTCATGCACATGTGATATTTACATTAAACTCATGCCTGCAGGCATATGTTTACTTTCTCCTTTCATATCTGCTGTGTTGACCATGTATTTTTTTTCACTGCCTGAGACAAGATCAAAGAGCTAATTGTCACCACCTTATGAGACTGACATGGAGGCTTTAATACCCATTACCAATTTAGTGCACCAGTATTAATTCAATAAAAGGGCATATTCCTGTACAATGTATAATTAACCTATAGAACTCCCTGCCACTTATGTAATTGAGTATAAGATCTTAGAGAATCTAAAAACCTGGATGATGTGGGGGCATCTCTCGTGAGAAAATGCAGTTAAATTAGTAGGAATAATATATATTTTCTGAAAATTGATGTAAGTCTTCATACATCAGGGTGCATGTCTGACAAGTATTACATTTCCACTGTGGTCAAATTATTCCATTACTGTCTACCACAAGATTTCTTGCTTAATCCTTGGAAGCATATGATCCTAGTCACTGTGAGATGTGTGTTTCTGAGCTATGTGATCATTGCTGTGATAGAGTAAGACATTTCCTCTGAAAATATTAACCTCTGATGCTTTGTGATCTAATTATTGCTGAAAGGTGGCATTTCAGAAGACTATTTTAATTAGAAAAACACTTCAGTCAGCTAAATTTTCAGTGTTATGAACAATTTTTTTTAATTATAAGCTTGACGGAAGACCACTGTGAAACTATGGAAGGAAAATGAAAATGAGCTGAAATTGATTTTACAGTGAACAAATAGTTGTGTTTTTCTTTTTTGTTGGGGAAAGTAATTTTGAATGTTGCTGGTTTTTTAAGACTCTTTATGCTGACTGGATCATATTTTCTGTATAGCATGTTGAGTAAAAAGTGAAGACTAGCAACTATATACTCAGAATTATTCCAAGTGGGAATGGAGTGGGAGTAACAGGAGGAAGGAAAATGATCATTAACAGTAACCATGGACTGCCCTGGTTGAGGGGTGTTAAAAATTCCTTGTGGAGACCTGTTTTCTAGCAGACTCCAGTTTCTTATAATTAGCACAGTATTGGGGAAACATTGAAACCCTTCACCCGCTCTGTCTTTTCCAATTTAAAAACACAGTTTAAATCCAGTACATTTTGGAAGACATCTTCTGTCACTTTTATGGGGCCTGATTACTTAGTTTAGTTAGAAAAACGACAGAGGAATGTGTCTGTACATGTGTGTTGTGGAGAATTTTCTAAGGTATTTTGTCGATTCAGAATATCAAGAATAGAGATGCCAATGCTCGTCAGTCTGCGTGCAGCAAAGGAGCAAGAGCAAGCCATACCACCCAGAGCAGAGCTGCAGCGCTGCACAGGCCAGCTGACACTGATAGAAGCACTGCCCAGATTTTTCTTGCAAATTTAGAAGAGTTCATGGGATTGTGAATCATCGGGGGAAAACAATAAGAACAGGAAATATACTTGTCTACACTTAATCTGTGCATGCAAATACCCAGGTTTGATTGGCAAGTCAGGTATTAGCCAAGTATGTGAATCAGAGATGTGACACAGAGCCAACGTGGATAAATCTGATTCTGCTGTAGTTTATCATGAGAAGTCTTTTTAATCTTCCTTTTCATTTCTGTTCTCCTGTCTAATTCCAACTATTCATCCTTCACCACGTTCACAGCACGTCCTCTGTGATGAAAAACACTTTGTCTTTCTAGCATGCTTTGTCTTTTGTTCTAGCATCCTATCTCCTTAGATAGGAGAGGTTTAAGTTCACATTTACTGGGTTGACTCTCAATAGTGCTTCATGCTTTCTTCTCTTGAGTCACTCATCATTGCAAGCCTCACCCCGCAGTGTCCAGAGCAGTGCAGAGCCTGCCTGTGCCATCCTGTCCTGTACAGAGCTCTTGCATGGCCTGGGGCACTTCTGCATGCCTCAAACCCCAACTCTGAGTGGCTGTAAAACATGAAGCATGCCTAGAACTGAGGATTAGCAAAAGCTTAGAATAATACTACAGTTTGAAGGCTGTAAATTCCTACTTGGCCTCCTAAATAAATGTGTGGGCTCTATGGAATTCAGATTTCTTTTATTCAGAACTTTTCTACTATTTTAAGTGAAAATTCAGTCTGAGCTTTTCCTTTTGCCTAGTTTGGACTTCTTCCATGTTCTGTATTTCTGTTTGAGAAGGTAGCCCTGAAGTCCTCCTGCCTTTATTGCATTTTGTCTCTAGATCCTATAGTTCGACTCTTGCTTGAATTGGGCAAGGCCTAGTTTAGGAGATCATTGGAGTGTCAATAACATTTAGGTTGCTGTGGTGTATGCTCACATAGGGCACATCCCTAAACAGCAAGGCTTTGGACAATGTCCTGAACACAGCCAAGTAGGTGAAAAATGTTATCTTCTTTTTGATTTTAGTGAAAGCTATGGGAACTTTGAAGGTTGCAGGGTGTATCTGAGTGATCCCAAAGGCCCTTTTTTTTAAGAGCAAGTTAATGAAAATGTTATGATTACTCAATGAATTGGGATATTTTTCCAGCCATTGGGGCCAGAAAGATGACATTATATATACTTTTGACTTTCCAAATTTTTATTTGTCAGGTACCTGTTTGTATTACAGCTCCGGCAAGACATTCTTTCAGGGAAGTAAGTACCTCTTTGCAGCTGTAATTTAAAGTATTTATAATAGTTAATCTCTTAGTGATTTAAAATTTTATTTCAACTGCATGACCTTTTTTATTCTTTGTGGTATTTGTGCACAGATTATAAACATGATTTACAGTTCCACATGCAGTTTTTTTCCTTTAGAATATAGAGATCTATGGCTTTGTGTGCATCATGACTATATTATTGACAAATACAATGGATTGACCAGGTGATGGAAAAGTATAAAGAGAGCAAAGACTGTCCTCTGATTTTTATGACTTGAAAATGTAACATTGACTTGCCATATTTTTCAGTATGGTAGGTAAAATAGAGGAGGAAAAAGTGATGAAGTGCAACACTTTCTGTACAGGTCAACCCTGCAAAAGTATTTTGTGTGTTTATAGTCTCACCCTGGCCAATAAATTCACACCTGCTCTTTTTTTTTTTTAATTACAAAAACAACAAAACCCAAACCCATATGTTCTAAAATATAGCGTTGGAGTAAAAACGATTTCTGAGTCGATTTAGTGTTGTCTCTATTAGTTCAAGCTTGTTTTATGGTGGAGCGTATCATGTGTTTAGTGCTAATTAGAATGTACCAAATTAGGAAATAATCATATGCAAGTAAAAATTAATTGTAGATGTTTCGTATCATTAATAGCTTGTGGTTTAAGGGATCTTGTGGAAGTTAATGTTTCCATTTCATATATCAGACTACTTTTTAGCTTTATTGCAAGAAGAACTCACTGAGAAAAAAGGTACTCTTTTTACAGCTTGGTTTTTTCTTTTTAAGACTGAAATGCCCGTATGAAACTGCTGTTGACCTAGCAGCTCTGTGTCTTCAAGGTATGCAGTCTTTTGAAAGTGGTTTGTCTTAATGTATTAAAAATCTCACCTACTGGTTTCTCTTCACTCTTTGTTACTAATGATTTCTCATTGATCATATATAAGGAGGAGAAGAATTTTAGGGATGTCACTTCCCTGCCTTCCCTCCATTCATAACTTCTGAACTACATTGGCCAACGTCGGCACACTTGCCGAGGGGAAGGAGCCTCAAAGGCATGGATAGACAAAGGTTTCATGGAAACCATGGGCTGACTAGGGAAAAAAGACCCCAAATAGTTCCCCACTGAGGGAGAAGCTGTGGTGTGTGCACAGTTACCTCTTCAGCCTGAAGAGCCAGCTGGCCCATCAGCACATCCTTTGGGGCAAGCAGGTCCCCGCGGGTGTAGCTTTGAAGACGGGCTGCCTGCTGCCTGGCTAGCGCTTGGGAGAGCGAGCCTCCATGGTGTGTGAGACAGGAGATTGGAGGGAGGGGGTTGGCAGGTACTGGAAAGGAGAGAATTCTGTGGAAAGGTAAGAACTAAGATTAATTCTGTGTCGGGACCAGGGGTTACAAGATAAAAAACTTGGACGCTATGTTTCATTAGTTTATTGTAGGAAAAAGGTTTTTTTTTCATTGCTGCAAACACATTAATACAAATATTCATTCCATTGCAGGAAGTTTGTTTTGCAGAGAGGGAGGAAATTTGTGTAATGAAGCTCAAATCAAGTTTGTTTTTTCTAAAAGAAAGTGCAGTGATCTGGATCATTCTAGACCTATTGGCAGCAAAATGAATCGAAATGAAAAATATTCTTCCTGTTCTGCAGGTGGTTGGCAATGGTACATGGAGTGCTTAGGCAGAGTCTCTTAGTTTAATACAGGAATGGAGATAACTCAGTGATTCTAGATGGACTTGACAGTCAAAGCTGGGAATTCAGTTCCAAACAGCAACAGGTGTAAATCTTAAGGCAGTGGTTTATTTTTCAGTTTCCATCTGCACCAGTCTGGCACAGCTCTGATTGTTAGGTATGCAAAGAACTGCTGCAGGCAAACTCTGTTTGTCTTTTTGAGATGGAGAAAATCTGGAGCCTTTATTGGATTCGTTGCTTCCATTTTCACAGATAAAAACACCAATAACCTCACCCTTGGTCTAAGCAAGGACAACCAGCAAAGAATAATAGGTTGATGCCTCAACATTTTGGGTAGTAATTAAAACTGTCATTACTATGTAAATGTAATACAATAGCCATCCATCATGTTTATAATGTCTCTAGCTAGGTACCAAAACTAATACTTCTTGACACTGTCTGTGGGAACATATTTAAATTGTGGTATCATTTTTATACTTTTCTGCTGTCTTTTTTCAGTTTCAGTTCTCTGCTATTTTGACATCATTGCAATAAGTTTCTCCAAAATTATTTCATTATTGCAACTGATTTATTTCTTTTTGCTGGCATATGCTATAATTAGCATTTTTATAACTTTCTTACATTTTATTGACATTGGAAGCTTTTAGTTAAGCAGAAGAGTTTAAAGAAATGTCAAATGATTATTCCCTGCTCAGTAGGTTACATGTACTCTTCTTCCTTAGTGTAGCTTTCCTAAGAGTGATGAAGAAGTTATAAAAGGCTGTTTAGGAATTGATGCTCTAACCCTCTGAAAGAAAGGGCTTTTCTCTTTACAAGACAGCTTTAAACTTCATACATTTTCTTTATCAGGAAGTTGTTCTGTTACAGTAATTCTTTCTTTGTTTCAAAAAACAGTTTCATAGGCTGGTGTTTTGTGTGAATCATCTTTCAAACATAAATTGTTGGTTTGTTGCCAGTACCGTGAAGGAACTTCTGTAGCAAATAACATCGATCTGCAGTACGGGGTAACTTGTGAAGCAGATGCGTAATCACATGCTTCACTTGGGGATTATCTACAGAAAGGTTGTAATCAAACTTGAATCGTCACTGCTAGAATAAGTTTTTAACTACCTCATTAGTCTTGCATGGTTTTCGTATTTAACCACATATACTTTTGAAACTACTAATTAAATTGAAAAGGAAAACTTTTTCTCAGATCTCTAGTTTTCAGTTCTAATCATAAGACATCTTCATGGGATAGCGCAAACTTTTTTTTTTCCTTCTGTGTAAAAGAATCAACAATATATTTCCAGATAAACACATTTTTGCAGTTTTCAAAAACTTTCTAGGAAACTTCCTTTTAAAAATGTCCCCCAGTTTATGCAGTTATTTATTAAACAACACAGATAATGTATAGAAATGCATTATGTAACACCGTCGTCCCCTCCCCCCCAAAAAAAGACCAGAGGATGGGCATGCCAAAGCATGATACTTCAGCGTAAAACCTCAAATGACGAGATGGGTCCTTTGCTGTGCGCTTGTGTTGAAAAGTATTAGTGCTGCTGAGCCATTCAGGGAACGTTATGCCACCAGGAAACACACTAGTGAGAGCATCCTCGTACGGAGCCCGTGCTTCCCCCTTCTTCCACTGCCCTTCCACCCTCTGCGGGGACCTGTTGAGGCTCTTACTGTCTCTTACTATCAAGACCTATTTCTTAGAGATCAAAATGATGACATCGTTTGTTTGCCTGAAAGTGAGTAAATAGTGAGTGCAGCTATTGAGAAACAAGGGTGATATTTTTCTTGTACCTAATACTTCTGTCCTAGCCTTTCTGTGTATTTTTTGTCCTATGCGCTGATGATTCTTCTCATCCTTACACATCCTCTTTACAGTACAGTCAGCCTTCATTCCCTGCCTTCTCTCTCAGTTAACTAGTAGAGAAATCTCCTGTGTTTTTCCTAGATGGATGTCAACACATCAAACTTCAGTTTCTTACTTTTTTTCCCTGAAGTCGTCCTTGCTAATGTGTTTGTTGTGGCTCCCTCTTATGTACTGAGACTGGACTGCCAGTAATTCTTAGCAACATCTGTGTTAAATAGGCTTCCAACTTAGATGAAACAGTAGCAGAGCTGAGATATGTCTGTTAAAGAGAAAGACATATAGATAAGAATACTGTAACTCACCATGGAAGATTACTGTTGAAGAGAAAAAATGTGTGTGAGGAAGTAGTTAGAAATGAAGATCAGTGAACTCAATCTGTTTAATATCCTCAGGAATGCTAAATGTTTGAGCGAAGCTCAAGTGCTCAAAACCACCTAGCAGGTGTATCAGTCAAGAGATTGCATTTTGAATGTAACTTCCATGTTCTAATGTATCCTGCTAGGTATTTTCGAAGACTGAGAGTGAATTAACTTTTTGCAACTGTTATGTGTAAAACTGCCCTGAAGCAATAAAACTCTTTTCTTCAAGGGATTTAATTTCCCTCTATGCTCTTTTTTAATTTTTAGTAGTAATGGTAGTAGTAGTCAAGCAACACCAACTGACAAAGGCCTGGTTTGGAATCACATCATATGTCAGGTGGCACGTGGTATTGCTGAACGGTGTATTTGCCACTGATGTTTGTCTCACAGTCCCGAGGCAGTGACATTGCAGGCTCTTTGTATAGCTGAGAGGTTCCAGGAGGAAAGCATGTCGCAGGCACAAGACAGTTAAGGGCGTCAGTCACTGAGATGCTCAGCACTTGCATCGCCTGCTGAGCTTAGGAGAGTTTGAAAGTGTTCTGCTCCTAGAAAAGAACATACCAGGCCCTAAGTAAATAAATAGAAAGTCACACCTCAACTATGTTAATGCTTTAGCATAGGACAAGAGGAAATGGCCTCAAGTTGCGCCAGGGGAGGTTTAGACTGGATATTAGGAAATTTTTCTTCACTGAGAGGGTTATCAAGCATTGGAACAGGCTGCCCAGGGAAGTGGTTGAGTCGCCATCCCTGGAGGTATTTAAAGGACGTTTGGATGAGGTGCTTAGAGACATGGTGTAGTGGTGGTTTTGGCAGTGTTAGGTTTATGGTTGGACTCGATGATCTTAAAGGTCTTTTCCAACCTATATGATTCTGTGATTCTGTGATTTCTTTCCTTAAAAATTACTTAATCTGAATATTACACCACCACGGTGGTTTTAAAAAAAAAAACCACAACTTTATCACTGGTTTCGTAGAGACTAGGTATTATCTTCGTGTTTTGATACGAACAGTAATGTAACAAAGCATGCAATAGAATGGGAGGTGTTTGGGAATGAAAGGTATGACCTCACTGCAATGAGAGGAAGTTTCAAAGTAACCTCTTCTGAAACAGTAGTGCATTGATTTTTGGTTTTAATAGAAACTTTATTTCCTTTAAATGCTTTAAAATCCAGAGAAGCAGCTTTAGTTAAGCGGGTTTAGTTCTAACATTCTTGAATGTCAGAACTCTGTACCATCATCTTACACTGCTCCTGCAAATGTGTTTGTCTGACTTTTGCTGTAAAATCTGATTTGAGTTTGGGGGTGAGGGGGGTAGCTTAAAACATCAGCACAAGTGTATTCTGCTACAACATACTTAGAAATTTACAAGCTATCATTGTCTTTGTGGAGATTATGGAATTAAATGTTTCTGGTCATCCCATGATCTTTCTGTTTTTAACTTTTCAACTGACTGATTGCAGCTGAGCTGGGAGAGTGTGAGCACCCAGAGCACACACCAGAACTCGTGTCTGAATTCAGGTTTGCACCAAACCAGACTGAAGCAATGGAATTTGACATTTTTCAGAAATGGAAAGAGTGCAGGTAGGGGACCTGTGTGGGAGTGGTGTCTCTAGCAACAGGAGGTTTTCTTCTCTTCCAAAGTCAAATATGTCCACAAGAACCCCTTCAACAGATGTAAAACGGTGATTATGTTTGTCAGTTGAGAAGTATTGTAGACAGACTTTGAGCCCTCCCCCTCCCTAGAAATGGCAAGCAGTAATTTAGGGAAGGTTGGTGGGGTGGGTTTTCCTTTTTTTTTGTTTGTTTTGCTTTAGATTATTTCATAACAGTTTAAGCAGTCTGATCTTTTTTCTGTTTATGTTGGAAATAATTCTCTCTCTCTCTTTTTCTGTCCTTTCATGCGTACACACAAAGTTTTGTGTTCAGGGTAGTAGCACATGCTTTTTCCTGTCTTTTGTTAATACATATGGTACATTTCAGTGATGCTGTCTTACCTGATCTCTCATCCTTATTGGCAATTTTAGACCTTTTTCAATTTTTGTCTCTCCAATTTATTTTCGTTTGGAGGGAAGAGGGTGAAAATATAAGCTAAGCTTGAAATACCATTTAGTGTCATTAAGATTGAGGGCCCAAAAAAAGGGATAGGGGAACAAATTTTAAAACATTTAAAATGGACAAAAATTTCGTATGGTAAAGTATAAATATATTTTGTGTTCTTAGGGGAAAGAGCCCAGCGCAGGCCGAATTGTGCTACTTGAACAAAGCTAAATGGCTAGAAATGTATGGTGTAGATATGCATGTAGTTAAGGTAAGATCCATGTTATACTTTATTTTATTAATGTGGGGTCAGAACATTGAATGGAGATGCTGTCTCGGACAAAACAGTCTCAACTCGGGGAATTTCACTTAATTTAATATACTGCCAATTAACATAAACATTTAATTACTGATTTGTGTACTGACCAAAAAAAAAAAAGAAGACAATAAAGCAAACACAGAAACACCTTTCCTCCCCCTTCCCCAGTTCACCTTCAGTCCAAAACCTCTCCTCCCCTCTGCCTAGTGTCAGCTCCCCTTGTTATCCCTGCAGGTTACACTTCGTCCCTCCCAAGGCAGCCCATAAGGTTGGGGTCATCCGCACAAGTTTCTTTGTGCTGCTTCCTGCTTCTCACTCGTTTCCTCTGCTGACCTGTGCTTCTTACTGCTCCTCTGCTGCTGCATGGGTTGCCCATGGGCCACTGTCCCTCAGGGCCATCCCTGCCCTGGTAGGGGTTCTCCTTGCCCCAGTGTGAGGCACCCATGGGCCATGGCCCCTCAGGGTTGTCCCTGCCCTGGTGTGGATCAGTCCCTCAGGGGTGTCCCTGTTATGGTGTGGGTTGCCCCTGGGCGACGGTCCCTCAGAAGTACCTCCTCCTGCAGGGAGAGGCTTCTCCCAAGAGTGCATCTCCAGCCATGTGATCCCCACAGTGTCCCTTTCCACATGCCTTTTCCCATGTCCCTCAAATTTTTCCGTTTGTGTCTCCTTCCCCTGGCAGCTACTGCTTGCTCTTAAACATGTGTGAGCCGAGTCGTGGGCTCCCCTGGCTGCAGTCTTGCTGTGGGGCCGTTTCCACGGACATTGGAGCCATCTGGGGCAGCACCCAGCCTCCTCCCACACAGGACACCCCGCAGCCCCCTGTTACCAAAACCTGCCAGTTTGCACCCAATGCAGATGCATGTTCTTCTGCTCTGTAATGTTAAGAAACCATGCAAACTTTATTGTTTAGTTTAAAATCTATGGATTTTGACATACTACTGTAGTAAGGTTTACGCTACTAATGGAATACTGATTATTGATTCTGTGCCTGCTTACAGGGAAGAGATGGTTGTGAATATGCTCTTGGACTGACACCAACAGGCATATTGATCTTTGAAGGAGCCAACAAAATAGGCTTATTCTTTTGGTAATCCGTTTTTGTGTTATATTCCGTTATATTAAAATGCTGAAATCTTTCTCCTTTACATAATGGCGTCTTGACTATATTTAGTAATGTAGATTGAATCTACAAGATTAAATCTGAAGGTAAATTGGCCTGGATAGAAGTACCACTCTCAAATGTGAAATATTTTTTGAAAAATAGTAACATTTCCAGGAAATCATACTTTTATTATGATTCCTGAAGTGTTCCAGGGTTGCAGATCATACATTTTCGAGGATTCTCCTAGATTACAAAATGCTATTTTTCCATTAATTTTCTTTTTGCTTCTTGTGTTTAGGCCTAAAATCACAAAAATGGACTTTAAAAAGAGCAAACTCACACTCGTGGTTGTAGAAGATGATGAACAGGTAACTTTCTTCCCTTACTTGGGCCTGATCCAACAAAGTGTGGTGTGTGCTCAGGCTGGTAATAACATAAGGGAGGCTCAGCACACTGTTGGCCCAGGCTGTATTTCTCCTACCAAGGACAGTAACTAATATCATGCATGCCAACTTCCAAAGCTTTTGTTTCTGCATTTAGGGCAGAGAGCAAGAGCACACATTTGTTTTCCGGTTAGACAGTGCCAAAACGTGCAAACATTTGTGGAAGTGTGCAGTGGAGCACCATGCTTTCTTCAGATTGCGAGCCCCAGCAAATAGTAAATCTAGTAGATCCGACTTCATAAGGCTGGGATCACGCTTCAGATTCAGGTATTTAGCGAAGTAACAGCAATATATTTGTGTTTATGAAAAGGAGCAGGTACAGCATCCAGCAAAAGGCAGTAGTTAACTTTTTTTATTTCCGTATTTTAAGTGGGCGGACAGAGTATCAAGCAACACATGGGACAAGATTACGCAGAACTAGTACATTTGAAAGAAGGCCCAGCAAGCGATATCCTTCTCGAAGGCATTCAACGTTTAAGGGTAAGTGTTAGTACATGTGTTCACTGAACTGGTCATGCAGGTGTCTTGTTAACTCATATAAATGTCATATTACAACCATAAAATCTGTACCACAGTATAAGAAGAAAAACATGTCAGACCACCTAAAAAATCAGAACATACATGTTTTTTTTTTTTTTTCCTCGGAAGTCAGAGTCCATTGTTCGAAGCTACCGTTTTTAATCTCTGTCTACACTTAATTCTTCCATCTACCATCTATGGAGGAGGAGGTACCAATGGTTTCTTTTGTTGCTCAGTTGAGGAGGGAAGAAAAGTTGTATCAAACTCAATGAGGGAAAGCATGTAACATTTTCTTCAAAAAAGTGCATTTGTCATGTAGAGTGGAGCAGTGTCCAAAAGCCTCTCTGACTTGCTTATCTAGCCAGACAGTTTTAGGGTTATTGAGCAGTCTCATTATACGGTTGTTGCTGTTTTGCTGACTGTAATGGCATTTTATTCACCTATCCAGACTCTGACCTTAACCAGCTTTCTCTGGGAGTTAAAATGTGCTGAATTTGAATGGAATGACAAGGAATTGATTTCCCTTGTGGTTTTGTCATTTGTCCTTCAAAACTTAAACTGAGATTTTTATTCCTTGTAGAAAAACCTAGGAAGGAGCAGTGCAAGACAACCCCCTCTAAATTCTGTATTACTTGAGGCTGGAGGTGTGGTTGCTGTATGGAGCAGGGTGAGCTGACATTCCCTTAGGACGTCTTTGCACTCCTTTGCATTTCTAGAATATGAACCTCAGTTCCATGAAAAGCCCTTGGTATTATGGGGCACTTTTATTTCTCATGTACAATGTGGGGAAAAGGGTAGCAAGCATGCATGCTTTCTAGAGGCTGTAACCCACCCCCTTACTTAGTACATGTCAGGTTTTTACGGAAATGCAAATTTATTAAATTTGTGAGTTACTGTTACATGATACATGAAAGTCAATTACATGGTAAATGTGGATGATTTCATAAGTGGAAGAATAGATTATTTTAATTTTATTTTTACAATAACAGGATCTGTCAGAGCTGCAGGTTATACCTTGTGTCTCAGTGCTTCCATACTTATGTCTGTGAGATGCAGGGAGAAGAGAGAAAGTCTGGCTTATGCTCAGTTTAGTTCTCTGTGCATAGCAGCCAAGCAGAACTTCTGTCATATCCAGATGATCTTCCTCCAGAGAGCTCACCAGCATGTTTGTTAAGTTAATGCAAAAACTCCCTTCAGATTATTGTCTTCTGTGCATCTCTTGGCCATTAAGATATGTACCTAGTTGCAGCCCACAAGTGTTGGATTCTGTCCTAGCTCAGTCTCTTTGAGACTTCTGCAGTGTCTCGTTAAGTTTGTCATCCACTTTCTGCATTCAGCAGAGACTTAGATTTTCAGCTGTATCACTCAGCAGTTTCTCAATGCTATTGAAAAATAAGCTGTTTGTCAGGAAAAAGAAATTATACATCCTGGTTATTCAGCTGCCTTCTTTACTGTTCTTCCCAGCCTGTCCAAAGCGCAAGCCAAGACCTTGTTGCTCAAGATTGCTCAGTGCCTTCCCATATTCCCAGCTGATGGGTTTTTTTGGCTACCATCATTCACTGTAATAAGACACAGGCCATTACCAACTTCAGGAATACTCTGGTTTCTGTAAGATGCGAAATTGCTGTGAGGGGTAGCTTCTGATTTCCGAGGGACTCAATGGTATTGACATGGTAGCTACAGCAAGGTGAGAAAAGTAGTGCTCTGGTTGTGCAGAACTCCCTCTGCCAAAAGTCCTTCTGTTGTGACATTTGGGAAGAATACTCTTGTCTGCTGTCATCTTTGATGGGCTTTGACTCTTGCAGAAACAGAGGGAGGTTCGTGTCTGCCTCATACTTGACGTACTCACACAGGAATGCTAGAAAGCACAGGGCTGCACTTGCGATTCTGGTGCATTTGTGCAAATGTGTCTGTACGAGGATTTGCTTAAGCTGTAGTGTAACATCCCAATCACAATAGCTGCAAAATGACTGCTATTTCACATGTCTTAAGTTTTTTTCACCTGTCTTAAGGTTTTTTGTTTGTTTCTTTTTAAGCAAACAATCCTGTGAAAGCAGCACAACTGTGGTAAGTGACTGCCCAACTTCTCTCTACCTCTCAATTGCTGTTGTCAGGCAAACAGGATTCTGAAGACCATTTCTGCATTAGGATTTGTCGAAACAAATTCTCTGGTGTGGGATGAAGTGCTTTGGGATCTCTAATTATGCAATACCAGATTCTTCTTGGGGACTGCCTATGAGACTTTAAGTGCTTCCATTTTTTAATTTTTTGTGTGTGTGTGTTTGAAATCAGACTAAAGTAAAGCAAAGTAAATTTCCTTTCTGCTCGTTCCTATTGTGCTAACTTATCTAGCATTATTTGTTCCTGTTTCATAAATATAAAATGAAGAAAAAAGTTTTGCACCCCTTTTTCTTGCACCCTGATTGCTGTGCTGTATATCTTGAATAAAATATTGATGTCCTTAAGAATATGAATTTTAATTCACTGTAATACTTCCCTGAAGAGTAGAACCCTGAACTATAGGAAATTGTGACATAGATGTATTGATTACATAAAAGCAATTTTTTTTTTCTCCCTTAGTGCTAAAAATACTCCTGAAGTCCATAACTACCAGGTAAGAGCATAACAATTGTTGAGGAGAATATTGTCATTTTCTTATTTAGTGGTAAATATTTTTGCTCTCTATAATTAGTACAGCTCGTTTGCTCCCTTTTCCTTACTCTGGGGTGAGATTCTCTGAGGTGGTTCAGAAATAAACAGCATCACATTGGGAGTTAAGGGGAAAGTGGAGGGACTCTTCTTTTTTTCTTCCGCTGTGTTCTTGGATGTTCTGCAGGCTGAATACACTCCATTTGTCACCCTCTTTCCCTTGCCTTCCCTTTCTGTGAAATCACAGATTAAAACCTTTGGGACTGTGAATATGATGGACCCCAGGAGACTGCTCTGTGAGCAGTGCTTTTGTCTAGAGCAGCCTCTCACATTGGATGATCCGTGACAAGAAGTTCAAAGTTGCAATTATCTTCCCCATCACAACACTTAAGGAGTTCATTACTGGTCAAATGTTTGTTTGTCATTTTTTTTAACAAGCTCCTTCGTACACTTCAAGGAAAAACCTTACCCGGTTTTCATCTGTGATACTAGCAGTCAGTGCTACTGAGAAAGCAAGCTGTGCTTTCATCCAAACTGAGCATGAGAACTTAGTCTCAACACTTTTTTTTTATTAAAAGCCTCAGTAGTGATTTTGTTTCACTGTTTCTCCTCAAGATCTCATGGATATGAGAGAGAAATGCTGTCACCAAAGATAGGTGACCTCCTGAAGACTGCTATTATAACAGTAACCTTTCTCACTCTCCACCTTTGATTAAAGCTGACATTCTTTTGATGTGCTTTCTATGAGAAGCACTAGATGTGCCAGGTTGTCTCTCAAACAGAAAAGCAATTTTCTTTGCATTTTCCCATGAGTGTGTCGTAACCAGCAAGCTCATCACCAAGAGGTCTCATGTATATGCTAAATGGCATGGGAGAACATCTGAAACAGTGGGGTTTCTAGGGCTCACAGGGAGCATGTTCCTCATGGCCCCAGGAAAATAAAAAGTTAAAGTTAATAGGGAGTTTTTTTATTATTTCATTAACCGGGTTCAATGTTTTCACTTGCAGCCACAGTATCATCCTAATATACATCCTGCTCAGCCACACTGGCATCCCCATACACCTGTGAATGTAAGGTAAGCAATCTTCACTTTGTGAAAAAGATGGCTACTTCTTTCTTTATCTTAATCTGTTGGCATGAAGCTTTGGTGGATATACTGGGTGATTTTCCACACATGAAAAGCAAACAAGTTAGAAATATGTGATGTAGAGGCCGTATTAAATAACTTCAATTTAGATTTTGCTTTGGAATGTCCTAATCTCCTTGATGAAAATTTTTTTCAAGTTGATTTTTAATTCATAATTTGAAATACAACTTTAGTGTATTTCTGTAGGGAGTATGTTGGATGGGAAGATGCTCAGTAGCTTCAATAAAACTAATTGCAATTTGGTCAGTATTTAATCTCCTAAGACAGAGAAGCTCATTTTAGGGTAAAGTTAAGTTATGAGTGAACAGATTCTTGCATTGCAGCACTTTTTTAATCTTTTGCAGAAATGTATGTGGAAAAATAACATGTGTGTGGAACAATGTATCAGGCACTTTACAGATAATTAGTGAAATCATAACATTGAGTTTTTGAGAACTGTTTCACAAAAATATTCCTGTATGTGCTATTGTGCTATCTTCTCACATACTTTTTAATTTTGTAACCAGTAATGAGAGAAATTGAGTGAAAAGAAATTTTGGAAGAAATTCAGTCCAAGTTAGAACCAGCTTGGTGGAACACAGAGTGGAGGCACGCACCTGCTGGTGGATATGTGTCTATTTTATCCTAATAAAAAGTAACCTTTTTAGATTACTCAGTTTTTTTAGACAAATAATTACTGCCTTGACTGAAAAATACCAATACCCTGCTCTTCATTCCTATTCATCTTACATTTTTATCTCTATATTCTTACATCAGGATAGGTAGACTTCATTCTTAGTGTAGGCAGGCTCTGGAGATGAGGCTGAGCTTAAAACGGATGAAAAGACAATTTGGTCCGAGTTTGTGTCTGAGAATGCAGGGAAAAGGCAAATATGAGGCAAATAGAAATACTAGGCAGAGAAGCAGACATACTCATTGTCATCTCAAAATTCCTAGCATACAGCAGTAAAGCAGATACTAAATTTATGCTAGAAACAGAAGACTCTTTAAATTGGGTGATTAAGTTTGCCTGTACTTCATGTTCAAGATTATTCCTGGTTTTAGGGTTTACTTGTCCGTTTTTGTGTGTGTGATTTAAAATGTACAATTTCACATTACAAAAGAGTGATTGCCAAGAGAGGTTCATGATTTTATAAATCATTTGAGGTTTTGCTGAAATTTTTCTAAAGATTTCTTCAGCTATAATACTAGTCTGTAACATTTTAGAGCCAAATAGTTCACCCTGGAGCAGAGTGATACTGAAATAAGCACAATAATGTATTGTAATGTGTGTAGACAACCTCCCCTTTCGGCCCCTCTGCTGCCAGGGCAAAGATTAAGGTCAGTGAAATATGAACAATGGCTTTTTTATAGCTAGGCTTGTAAGTCTAAAAAACATACTTAAAAGCTCAGTTGTGTGAGCTCAGTAGAAAAGGTGCTCAGAATTTTTGTCCCAGCCAGGTAGGAGCATTTAAATGTGTGGTTAAAGTGGAAGCTTCAAGTTATTCCAACTCGGAGTCAAAGTGGAAGAGTTGGATATTTAACATCTTGGATAGCTTGATTTGAGAAAGCTTAATCCATCCAACTATGAACTCGAGCTCAAACCGCAGGTGCATGAAATTCTTTCTGCTGGGAATGCAAGTCTAGAATGGGCCAAGGGCTGAAATGAAACTACCTGTGCAATATATGTTATATATGGGCTTTTGTTGAATAATTTGTGAAATAATATGTGGAACTGTCTCAGTCTTCTTAGTAAAATCATTTCAGTGAAATTATTTGTTTGCAATTAACTTAATGTTCAGTCTTCTGAGAAAATTCATTCCAATTAACAGTTGTCATTATATAACTTTAGAATATCTCAAAAAAAAAGGTAAAATCTAAACCTGCCTGTATTTCTGCTAGCATAAAAAAAATTTACCAAAATAAGAAGTGCAACTTCAGTTTGATAATAAGGGAATCTTAAACATTATGGTTTCCTACATACTATTCAAAATTTTTATTTATTTCCCTCCCCCCCCCCCCCCCCCCCCCAATGATTCGGGAGACGCTGTAGGAGTGGTTGAGGTTAATATCTGTAAGCAGCAATAAGTAATGAACAAATAAGGAAAAAATATTTTTCCTCTTAGTACTTTTGCAAGTTTCACTGCATAGTCACAGAGAAATACCTGTACTGGCTATAGACTTCAGGTGTTCAGCTTAACAAAATGCAACTATGTAACTTAGAGGCTGCTCCAGTGTAATTAACTGCACCGGCCCTGAAGGAATGGCAGTATTTACAGAAGAGCAATTTTCATTCTTAATAGGATTGCCTTTCTTAATTTTTTAGGCCTTAGGGAGATATGTTCGTGAGCTCAACTTCTTGCATGATATGGTTTATTTTACTTACTTGTTGTATGCATTTAGTTTTCCTATAGTGTCCTCCTCCCTCCCCACCATCCCTCTGGCATTCAGGAGCATTGATGCACGACACTGGTCTATAACACTTGAAAACAGAGAGGGTTTTTAATGACTGAGCTCTGATTCAAAGCCTTTTGAAATCAGCGAAAAGATTCCCAGTTGCTTCAGTGGCTTCTGCATCAGACCTATAGGTCTGTCACCATTTCCTTCCCTTACTGATAGCTGCCCATCACACTGTATGCATGCTTAGCGCTTGCTGGATGAACTCATGTTACTGTGTAGCACTCATAAGTTTACTTCCATCTCTCACTAACCAATAACTGTGCAAATGGTACAGGCCACCCTATCATGATGACAGGCCATATTGGAAACCCCCCACAAGTGGAGAGGACAGCAATTTACGATATATCCAGGAACAGAACCAGAAGAATTTAGGAGGAGTCCAAAGCATGGTGTACCAAGATAAACTCATGACGACTCTCTGAAAAACAGTCATCTTCATTTCACCTGCCATCTTAGACGATCATTGCATTCCATGGTCCTTGTCTGTCTGCAGTATGTTCAAAGTGTATTGTGCATAAAGTGTGTGTCTTTGTATGTACATCCATCCTTGTTTAGTGTTCATGGACATTCTTGGGAAAAGTATTTTCCGTATCTTTGTAAAAAATCTTGAAAAACCTTTCGTGAAAGCTGGTAAGAATTTTCAGTGTCCCAAGACCAGAAATATTTCTGGGGATTTACATTCTACCACACTTTTGAATCTGTGACCCCTCTGCCTGCTGTTGAAGATCAGCCATTTGTGCCTTAGTTATTTTTACTATCTTGTTTCTTTTGAGTCAAATTAATAGATGAAGTTTGAGAAACTTTGGTTTTTAGTTGACATGCAAATAGGAGATTGGAGGGAGGAAAAAACAGAATTCACACTGGCGATCAAGATGGCTTGTGGACCACCAACAAAGGGAGCCTACTGAGTTAGTCATAGGTTTGGGTGTCATTTGTTTTTAATTTTTCTGTTCTGCAGCAAAACCAGAGGTGCTTGCCTAACTTTGAAAACAAGTATAGGGAAAGAACACTATAATAAACTTCATGGAGTATGTGCATTCCTTTTTTGACATACTGATTATATTGATAGCATCCCCTAAAACCATACCTGCTGCTATAAAGGCAAGAATATTAAAAATGAATCCTTGCTAAAAGGGTGCTGCTGTCTTCTTATTTTTAATGTGATTATGGAAGTAAACTATACAATCCCATAAAACTACCTACTGATAACTTTTCTCTGAGTGGATTGAAAAACACAGCTCATGATTGGTATACTACAAGATGAGGACAATCCAGTGAAATAGCTCTATTTTTTTAAGTTAGACATTTGCAAAGTTGAATGTATGTTTTACAAACCTAGGTCTTTAAATAGGCTTGGCTGATATTTTGATCACTTGCCGATTTATTTTTTTAAAAAACTGGAAATCATAGTGCCATCTTCACTCATGCATTTGTTTTAATTAGGCCTTACATCTATGGTCTCTCTGAAGTTGTTGGAATGAAAGAATCTTCATTTGGGTTGTTTTAAAAATGAAGTAGTTTTTAACTTGATTTTGATAAATATACATTTATAAACAGCTATAACCATGAATTTTTTCAGAGCAAATTTGATAGTGTATAACTTTTTGTGAAATATATTTGTTTACAAATGCTATCTTTTAATATTTGTTTTGATCTTTCTTGTATGTGCTAAGTACAAATAAAAATTTTCAATCTTGTTGTTCTGGTTATGATGCATTGTTTATTTTTGAAAGATTTTGGGGGAGGGTGAATAGATATGATACACCTTATACTTGTACCTGGTTTGCCCTGGAATCACTAATGCTGTGCTGGATCAACATTTTCAGTGCAGTCTGTAGAGGGGGGAAAACAATGAAGCAATTGTGCACTGAGATGTGAAAATGCCAGAGTAAGCCTAAGGTGGGTAATCACAGAGGCTGACTTCAGTTTCCCCAGGCTAGTCTTCCTCTGTTTCAGCAGCATTTTATTTGGGAAAGGAAGACAGAGAAACTTTGTTGGAGCCATTGGAACAAGGGCCTAGTTTAGCTGCTGCTCGGAATGCCCTCTGGAGGAGTTTTTTTTTTTTGCATACTCACATTAAAGTGGAGCGTTGTTGCTTCATGATTCACACACCTGCATTCATAATACAGTATCGTTCTTGTCGTATAACGTCATTGGCTTCTGTGTGGTTTGTTGTCAGTGTTCCTCCTCGTCGTGCGTTGTTATCTGTGGTTTGCTTTATTGCTGAAGGTGCGCTGAATGAGGGATCTCCCTGACAGATCGCAAGAAAAGACAGCACAAGGCCTAACCGGTCCTTAAGTGTTAAAATGCCTCGTGCAGGAGGTCTGCACACAGGTGAAGAACAACCTGTGGGACTTGTGTGTTCTGCAGTGTGTGCGTGTCACCTCGAGGGAAGCACTGGTCATTCTGCTTCTCTGGCAAAGTGGCTCACACGCTCCGCACTCCCCTTTCACTTTTTCACCCCACTTCGTCCTTGCTGTCTTGCATAAATCTGTACCAGCAAAGTCACCGAGCAATCAGAGCAGTAAGAAGAGATCAATTTATCTGTCCTTCCTTGCTCTAGTCTTACTTGGCTTCTTGTAGCAGATGGGCTGGGATGCAGTTGGGAAGAGGGAGCATTTCTACCTGTTTCCTCTCTGACCCCGGCATTGCTCGGACTGACCTGTGCAGCTTACGTCACCTGAACAAAGATGGAGTCGGGTGCCCCTGCACTGAACTAGGTAGTACAAGTAAGTTGCTTTAAATTTAAAAGCACTTTTTTTTTTCCCCCTAAAATTGGCACACTCGTTACTTACAAAGTATTGTTTTTAGCAAGTGACTAATACAGGCCTTGTGATGTTAGGAATACAGTTTCTTGTTTGAAGCAACACAAAACACTGCAGGTGAAAACCAAATTGCATGGTAAGAGGGGAGAGAGGAGAAAGGTGGAAAATGTTAACTCAGCTGTTAAATGTAGTAGCACCTTCTGTTTAAAAATAAAATATTGGGAAAGCCCTGGCAATATAAATCAATACTACATCCTAGATTCGTGCTGCTACAGGAAGCTACTGGTCGTTTATAGATGCACAAACTCAATACAGGGACTTGATAGTGCTGGCGTGTGAGTGTTTATACATTGTGTTGAATTATTTTAACTAGGAGTTCCTCATGAGGAAATGCCACACAATTTTTACCAAAGAGCGTGTTACACAGTTATTCTGGGTACAGAGAAATCAACACATTTTGAATGTGTTCTAAATATACAGAGAAGTTACTTAAAAAAAAAAAAAGCCTTGCAAACTGCCTGAAGGAGGTACCACCTTCTGAATCCAAACAAAGGATGTTCTCAGGGGTACCCGTTGAACTGTGTGTGCAAACTTTCCCCACCCCGTTCTGAAGTCTATTAATTGTGCAAGTCTAAAACCTTTTTACAAGTCTAGCATACACTTAGAAATTCTTCTGTAATCTGATTACAGGTGATAAAACACTATCGTCATGTCAACTTGGGGAGGACGGGGGGCGGTGTGTGTGAGTACAGTGCTAGGCATCTGAGAAATTACACTGATCTGAAGTCCAGCGTGTAATCAGCTGCATTCTTCCATGTGCTGGAGAATTGCTTGATACATCTTGGCTGAGAGTATCTTCTGATCGTCTCTGCATACCTTCCTCCTGCATTTAATAAAGCTGGAAACCAGTTTTGCCCCGCAGAGTTCAGGCCTGGCTCTCCACTCTGTGTATTTGGATTTGCAGGGAGGTTATGTTTGCCCTGTAATAACTCTGTAGTCCTGCGTCCTCTCCCCCAGAAACTGGTGGGGGAATCAAAAAGCTGGTGATACCACATCTGTAACTTGGGCTGAAAATATATTGCTCTTCAGCCCCAGTTAGGCCCTGGCATGCAAACTAATGACTAATATTGAATACTGAAATACAATGCTGAAAGCGTTGGCACTTTTGGTAAATTGTTTTAGTGTGGGCTTTTTCTTTAAACTTTAATTTTCAGCTATTTTTCTCTAGCTGATGTGAGTCACAGGCAAAGTGAACAAAGGGATCGGGTTTTGTAATGTATTTCCAAAGCTGGCAGTTGGGGGTTTGCACACTTAAGGAGAAGAATCGACAAGTCCTTCCAGACCCTTTTGTCAATGAACCCATGTGCAAATTGACCAAAAGGAGGATTGCTTTCTCACACTGTGGATGGGAACAAAGCATGTATTATGACCTTGTGATGTAAAATATCATTTTTTGTTCCTTCTGGATGAGTGTTGCAGACGATGTCTCTTCAGCCTGCAAGAGAAAGAGTGTTAGAGCTTGCAAGTCATTTTGAAAATGGAACTTCAGCTGCTGGCAAGGAGTGAGCTGGGGAGCATCTAAGGGGGAAAAAAAAAAAAAGAAATTGAGTATATCATTTGCTTCTCAGGCATCAAAGTTGGCTAGATGGAGCCCTCTGAGGGGGAGGAGGAAGACAGTTCAGTGCCACAATCATCTGTTTTCAGAGGAGGTTTTCCACCAGTTATTCCAGTTTGTGTATCAAGCAGGCAGGCTACTACTACCTAGCCCGAAGGAGAGAAGTTTCGATGCACATCCATCTAACCTGGCTCACCAGAACTCTGGAAAGACTGTTGACGATGAGTGTTTTTTCTCTTACTCTGCAAAAGAGAACCAAGGAAAGCAGACTTGTAGGGGAATGCTGTCATTGCAGCATTGCTAATGGTAGCCAAAGAGACTGAGCCAGAGCTGCTACAGACCAGCTGGCATTAATGGACATAAAATAGGAACCGTATTTTTTTAAATTGATCTCGGACTGTGCGTGTTGTACTTTGAAAGGGAACTGATCCACCAGGACCCCTAGCTCCCTTTGTTAAGACTGTGCTAGCCAAGAATCTCCTTTGAGAGCCAGCTTGAACTATCGCTCTGCTGGTCGAGCCTCTGCACCCTAACTGAACTTGTGCTACAGTGTGAGGATCGAGATTTCAAACCATTTCAGAATACTTTTTCCTACTTTACAGTCAAACTGCAAACGCTTGGAAAAACACAGTGCTGTTAGGCATGCTCCCAAGTTTTACTGTTGAAGGGCCTGCAGGAAAATCAGTCCTCCTTTCTCAGCAGGCACCAGACACACAGAAAGATGCAGCTTTTGGACAAAACCAATACTAGTCAAAGTAGATAAAAAACACAGCATAAAGGGACAGACCACACCTTTGTCTCTGTGTCTTGCATTGCCAGTGTACATTGCAAAGCCCTATATGATAATGATGAAGACCTTGTTTGGCTTCCCTTGTTTTCCATGTACTGTTGTTCCTTGAAGTGACTGGCCAAATAGGCTTCCTTTCTGAGTGTATGTGCTGTTGCTCTTGTTGCCGCTGTGTCACAAAAAACAGATAAAAACTTGATTCAGCTGGAGTTCCTCCCTGATATGAGTCACTTCCAGTAATAAAGCTTCTGCAGACTAAATGCTGCTCTCAACTACTTCCTAATGACTGTCCTTTAAAGGAAAACAACTTATTTTCAAACAGTTAGTTTCACAAGCGGTAATCTGAATTTAGTTGTAAAGTTCACAAATCAAGCCTTTATGTGCATTGTCCACTGCACGTATTAGTAGGCTGCTACAGAAAATGCAAGCATGTCTGTAATAACTTGCAATATTGCTTTTAATTTCAGCATGTAATAACCTTCAATTTTGAACTGGAGGAAAAGGTCGTGTTTAAAAAAATACAGTATCTCCCATCCAGCTGTCCTAAAGATGGTGATTTCTTTTTTTTTCAGATAGAGTCTTGGCAGACTTGGCACAGAGGGAAGATTGGTGGAGATGGGAAGTTCCACCAGCTTGATATCTTAGAGCCAGTGTTACTTCTTTGTTTTGTGTTTCTGGAATAATGTCTTTCTCTTGACTCTATGAAACTATTCCTTTTGGTTTGGTGGTGTCTTATCTTCCATGATCTGTTGCATGTACCTTTTCAGAAGAAATCCAGTTCATTTTCTTTCTGGCAGAAGAAGCATTCATGATGACTGCCTTGGTCATCATGAATTCTGAGAACTGAGGAATCTTTCAATTTAAAAATAAGATAAATGTTGAGCTAAGGCTATTGGAGAACCATTGGAAGTGCCCGTAGGGCTCTGTTTTCAAATTGCCACCACAATTACATTTCAGCTTTTGCCAGTTTTTTGTACTTTTTATCTTCTAAGTTTGTAATGTGCTTGTTTTTTCCTTCTTCTTTTCCTAGTTCTAGTATGGCCTTTAGCTTTAAGCTATCAAACCGTAAAACCTGCAGCTGATGATATCAAGGATGAAGATGTATTGAATTAAGCAAGAACAGATGTTTCAAATAGGAACAGTTTGGAAAACTTGTAGTTCCTGGCTTAGCAATGTCATATGTTGAAAGATTGTAAAAAACAGTATTCTTTTTAAATGAGGCAATGAAAAACATCTACTTCCTGCATCCTGAAGAAAATTAAAGAAGTAGCCACACCTAATGAGTAGTAGGAAGTACTGGTCTAATAAAATTTAAACTCCAAATTAGAAGCTGATTATTTATACTCCCCCCCCCCCCCCCCCCCCAAACCTATGACAATCTGTGCTGGAATTAGAATTGCAACAGTTTACCTGCTGTTACCAATTTCTGCAATTTTGAGAACCTTGGGGTTCTTGAGGAGAAGTAGAAATACAAAATATTAATACATCTGCAGTGCTCTCTAAATTGTGTAATGACGTAGCAATGAACGCAGTAGCTAAACAGATGACAAAGCAGCTGTGTTCCTTTGCATCTCCAGGGGCAAAGCCCCTGAATTTTGAGGCCTTGTTGGCAGGCAGCAGGGCCAGCATCTTGGTATCCCCGAGCTGAGTCTTTCTCATCAGTAGGAGTGTAGGAGTCAGACAGGAAGGAAGGAAGAGCTCAGAAAAAAAATGGGCCAGAGAAACAAAAAGCTTAAGTAGAGGGTTTAGGAGAAGCAGAGTTTTACAGTGGAATATGCAATGGGAGGAACTGGAAAAGGAAAAGCAATAAAGTCTGCTAGAGACTATGGGAATGGAGAAGGGGAATGAAAGAGGCAAGGGAGCGTTGAGACTTCAGGGTCTGTGTCTTCAGCACCTAGAGCTCACTGAATCAATAAGCAAGGCTGATTTGAAGCAAGGCTTCAAGGAACTTGAATGTAAAACTGGATACTGCTTCTGTATCGAAATTTTGAGCCCAGAAGGGCTCTATTTGTTATCATGCATTTTCAGTTTCTACTGTGTTATTTAATGTCTCATTCTCTATTTCTGACTTTAAAAAAAAGTCTGAAAATTGCTTTTAAGATAAAATTAACAGTTTCTTGCTTTAACTCAAATGAGTTGCCCAAGTGTTGCAGTGAGAACAGAGGTAGGACAGGTTGCAAGTTTGTAATTAAGAAAGCCCTTGCTGTGCTGAGTGATTGATTTTGTGTTACTTTTACCTGTTAATACTGTCTTCTGAGCAACTAAGTGAAAAATTCTGTCCTGCCTTGGTAAGAGTTTTTACTTGCTGCACACTATACCTGTTCAGTGGCTTTACTGGTAATGTGTTAAAAGGGTAAAAATCTATAACCTAAACTGAAGTCTTGTGTGTGGCAATGGCATCGGGTACGTTCACGCTGGACTTTAAAGTTACAGCAAATTACTGAAAATTCAATAGACCGCATATTTCTTTGTAGGGCATTAGCAGCATTCAGAATCTGAATAATTTAGAAGCACGAAACTTCTACAGTTTGATTAATTTCTTTAAAAACATGTTTTTTTCAAGGAATTTCAGCTTTTTAGGGACAGAGACAGAAAGGAGATTTTGTAAGATGGGAGCATATTGTTAAGGGAAGCCAAATCCAGTGGATTGGTTTTGAGACTAAAGTGATTTCACCTTCCTAATCTGCTAGATGTGAGGCTGCAGTAGTTGCTGATTTCTGAGCCCAGCCTGTAGAGATGCCGAGCACGTATTCCAGAGATGTGAATGCACATAGAGCACACATTCAGCCAGTCATGCAGAGCAAAAGAGGTGGAGAGCAGTGCCCTTACTAGCACCTGCAGACACAAGCAGCATCACACAAGCATGGGGCAGCACAGAGAGCTCAATCCTGTATGCACACACCCCCACAGAAAGTGGGACTACAGTTAAGAAGATGACCTAGACTGCAGGGATCAGGGCTTGACCAGCCAAGCATACTGACCAGCAGCTTGCTTACCTGTGGCTGGTCCCTTTTCTCCCCTCCTCTCCATATTCCCATGCTTGTTCTTCCCTGATGCACACGGATTCTCCCGTTCCCTTCCCTTGTCTCCTCTCAGTTACCCCTGCTTTTTCCAGTTTTGCTAAGTCCATACTCAAATTTCCCAAGGCTACCTAGGTAGTTTGGACCTTATGTGGTATTACTGGTACGGTTTCCTAGGCAGTGCTGGCCTTGCAAGGTTGTTCTCACCAAAAAGTCCCAGATACTCCCCTTCAGTGCTCTGTGAAGTTTGGCCATTTCTCATGTAGCTCTCCCTTAACTACCTGTGAAATCCAGCAATCCTTCAGGGCACGTTCTGTAACATTTGTTAGCTGCTGACACTTTCATCTGTTACGTCCAGCAACTTCTTCTGTCACATCCCGTGGTTTCTCATGTTCTCCTCTGTTAGCTAAGCCTCAGGCCTGGCCCTGCTTCTCTGTGCACGCTTTGGCAGGTACATGATACTGAGGAAAGGGGAGAGAGAGGGGGATATGCTTAGCTTGGAGGACCTGAGTTATTTAATGGGTTAAGTGGTGGAAAAGGCTGTAGCTTGATTAGCAACCTGAGATCAGCTGCAGGCTGTCTCCCTCCTGGCTTGGTTTTGCTCCTATTTTAACCTGAGTTAGCTTGCTTGGATTAGCCACCCTGAGCCGTTTTATTTCCTGAGGCCAGGCATACATTGTCTGCCTGTGACTGAAAGGGGAAGGCAGCACTGACTTGGGGGAGGATTTCATCTGTCTTAGAAAATTCTGTGTCTGCTTTTCAGAGTTTTTCTCATCTGCAAGGACATCTGGGACAATGAATTTTTTTGACAGGTGATTAAATATCATTAGCTATTGTTATCATTAATTAAAACCGTTTGTAAATGAAGAAAAGCAAGTTTAGTTCCCCAGTGGGCATATTTTTGCATGACAGTTTTGCAAGGCAGTATTTTTTTAGTGATCTTTATGTAGATAAGGTGAAATCTGTGAGGACAATGGCTTTGTTGAGTTGAGATTTGTTTCTTGGTATTTTATTAGAACATGCTTTGCCACAGGCTCTGTTCTTCTTGTGGAGAATTCCAGATTACTCCTTCAAAACTTAGTTCAGCATCTTGTAATGCAGGAAGCTGCTGCATATACTTTCATCTCCTGCAGGAGAAATTCTCCCCACTCCCATCTCCATTTCTGAGCACCCACTTCCCCATCACCATTTTCTCCTTCCTTCCAAGGTTGGTTTGTCTGGCTGGGAGAGGGCTGCTGGCTGCCTGCTCTGCTTTCTGAGGTGTCCCTAGCAATGGATGGGGACTGCTGATCATCCCTGGCAGCGGGGAGAGAAATCTGCACCACATCTTCCCAGGCCTTCCCTAAAGGAAACAAATGGGCCAGCTCTCCTGTCATCTGGTGGTGTTAGGGCAGAGCATGGAAGCGTAACAGCGCTGTCAGCTTTAGTTACACTTCTCACAGTTTAGGAAGCCAGTTCTGGCCAGCAAAGAGGACTTGGTTACATGGTGCAGGGAAAAAAAACTAACATAGGTTTGTTTTTAGTGATCCCAATCCTCCTTTACTTAAGAACACTCATTGCTTTTATATCCTTTGCAGTCTTTGGTTGCAAAAATGAAACTTCATCCTATCTCTTTTATAAGCAGCCCTCCTGCCATGGCCTGTGTTCCCTTGTAGAACACTGGGTCCTCTCAAAGTCTTTTGCTTCAATCCGATGTTCTGGCCATTAATTGATACTCACGCAGAACACCACCTTCTTCCTATCCCCCCATTTCCTCTTCGTTCCTCTCTACAGGGAAATTTCCAGAGTATGCAAAATTCCTAGGCTCTCTGTGCCACTTTACATGCTCTAGCAACACGAGGGGTGTGTGAGATTCTAAACGTGATTAAAGCAAGTTTGGCGAATAACTCAGTTGGGGTTTTTTGGGGTTTTTGTTAGTTCTTTTGAAGCACAGGCAGGGAATAAACCCAAAGTCTTTTTTTTTCCCAAAGGGAGAGACTAAGCCCCAAAAATGAATGTTTGGCTTAACATAGCTGTTAAGTCTCATCCCCTCAGCTGCCACACTGAATCTTCATGCGCATTGGCTGCTTTCATTAAACTTCTGAGAATCTTTCCTCCATGCATACACATTAATACACGTACATGTTAACGTACACTTTAACAGTTCCACTGACTGCCATTTGGGTGCGCATCTAAAGCCCGTTTTGATGTTGGAGAAGGTATTGTTACGATATGGTGATGGGTGAAATGTCTCCTATTAGGAAGTGAAGTGGTTGGGGGAGCCTCCCAACACATTCAGCACAAAGCCTGCAGTGTGGATTTGAGCTGCCGAAAGCTGCACAAATCACCGTCAGGCTCGCTCTGAGCTGCGGATGGGGGAAGATTGAGAGGGGTTGTGGAGATGTGTGTGTAAAGTTTGAGGATTTTTAAATATTAGAAAATTGCAGTGGTTTGGTGCAGAAGCAGCGTTCAAAGCAAAGAATAGAAGTGGGTGGTAATGGTTGAAGGTTATTTATCACAGCCAGACCTAGAAGCCTGGGAGTTTTTTAAACCACTGTTCAGCTATAGCAGTGAAGGTCTAAACTCAATGCAGAGTCATCCAAGAGGCACAACAGTTTGAGCCTGCTTTCTGCTATTTCCCCACCAGCCTCCCCAAGGAGGGGAGAGAATAGAGCCCCACCATTTGCTCTGCAAGTGCAACTTCAGACAGGTGGGAGATGCCTGCAAGAAGAGGGTGGAAGAAGGGGACACGGACAGGGTGCAGGAGTAAGCCTGCTCTGGGACACAGGTGAAAGATGTTTATGCAGGTCTATACAGTTATGTTCTACAGGAGAATGAGGATGGCTGCTGGGAGGATGGCACAGAAAGGCGATTACTTTTTAAAAAAATCTCTTGTCACTCACAGTTTACACCAGAATGGGAAGTCCTCTCACACCAGGCCTGTCATGGATGAGAGAAAAGTCCTGAACGGGTTATGATCGTAGCACATGAGAAAGTTTAGGATGCAGCTCAGGAGGAATGATACTATGTTTGTACTGTTAGGTAGGAGTAACCTGCATCACAGCTGAGGTTGTGGGGTATGGAAACCTGGCCAGTTTAGGAAAGGATCTGGTGTTCTTGAGGATCAGAAGTTGAACATGAGTCAACAACTCCAGGCTATTTAGGAAAAAGCAAATGTCATGTTCCAGTGTATAAACAGGATAAGATCCCATAGGACATGGGAAGCAAACTTTCCTCTTTGCAATGCATTTGCAAGGCCTCAGCTGTAATGGGGTGCCCAGTTCTGAGCACCACATGTCAGAGGCCGAGCAGGGGGCAGCTGTGCAGATGGGGATGGCAAGACGTATCAGAAACATGTGACCTGTGAGGGGCAACTGAAGAATTCAGAGCTCTTCGGACTCTGAAGGGAGATGTGAAGAGCCGTTTTCAAAAACACACGTTTCTGTAGCAAGAAATAATGTGTTCACCGTGTCCGTGATGGATGGGAGAGGAAATAGCAGGCTTAAATTGCAGTAAAGGAGAAAGGATAAACAAAGAAAGTAAGTGTAGGCATGGTGAGACACTGAGATCGATTGCACAAGGAGGTCATGGAGTCTCCTACTGAAGGTGTTGAAGATTCAGTTCAGCCAGTCAGTTGGGGTAACAGGCCCATTTAGTTTGGGTTTGAGGGGAGAGGTGGATAATTCAGTCTTTCAAATACCTTTCTGTTCCCCATTTTTCTATGATCTCCTAACACTGTTATATGTGTGAGTTGTACACTAGAGGCATGGTTTGGTAAGGCAGCAGATGGCTGGAGCACATGAAATGTAAGAATGTCAAGTGAAAATAGCTTTTAAAGCAAAGGATGAGGAATATAAAATTGGGATAGAGAACTAGTAATGTAAATAAAATTTTTAAAATGGAAAAAGTAATCAGAAGATACATGTTACTTGCCCTGTTCTTCAATATGCTGCCTTTTTGGTCAGAAGAAAGTAATTATGTGAGTTTGAGGCTAAAGGCAATACCAAGTGTCTTGTGAACTTTGAGTGGCTTTTTTGAAGGTTCAGCCTCCGGTAACTGAATCCTCAGGAGTGCTTTGCCTGAGGGAGGGACAGAGAAGGAAGAAATGTTTTCTTCCTTTACAGAGTAGCCTGTAGGGCTCTGCCCCATTTTCCTTGAAGAACAGGAGTTGGTTGTATAGGAAGCAGCTGGAGCTTGTTGAGAGAACTGCACAGGTAAATAACAGAGGAAGAAGAGGAAACCTGCAGGACAGCCAATTGACAATTAAAAGGTAAAACAAAGGTGTAACGTTGGCATACTAGGAGGGCCAAAAGACAAATAGAAGAGAAAGGATGAAAAATGATACCTGTCCTTGTATGCACATAGTCTGAGAGCATCACTTGATGGCTGGGGAGCAAGTATGAAAATGTGGAGGGCTTAGGATATGGTCAGAAAGTTGGTTCATTGAAAGTAGCAATTTATTTGCATCAATGGGTTGGCAAGGATGCATGAGCATATTATCTATTCAGGTAAGCCAGATAGAAGCAAGCAACACAAAGAAAAGTTAATGGCAAAAAGATACATTTAGGGGAAAAGTCTCAAGTCTTTAGATTTAAGACAGTGGAAGAAGAGAAAAATAAGTGAAAACCAGATGTGATATATGATAATAATGATGCCACCTTGTAGAAACTGCACTAAGATGTCCAACGTGCCCCTAAATTATATAGTAGAGAGTACACAGAAAAGGGATTTGGACTACTCATGATATTTTTGTTTGGCTACTGTCAACTCTTCTAGCAGACTGGCTCTGGGGCTGCTGTAAGCCCTGTTGTTTATATTGTTCACTAACTCATCAGCCTAGTAGTGAGGGTGTGGGTGCGAAAGTCTTCCTCAGCCCAACCCCATATCCATCAGAAGTGCAAGAGTTGACTGACCACTGAGATGAGTTTGCCTCAATATCCGTTAGTTGCTGTCAGCCCTGCAAGAGTGCAGATGACCGCAGCCTTCTAAAAGGGCCAGCAGTTTCAACATGGGATTTCACATCAGAGTGCACTGCCTGGCTGTTGACATCCTGACTGGAGCTTTGTGACTGACTGTCCTCAAGGACTTCACTGCATGCCTGAACATCAGCTGTGCTAGGCTAGCTCTTTACTTCTTTGAATTAATGGTCTCCCTGCATTTCACATGGTGTGAGCACTCCTCTCTGGACAGTCAAGAAATACGTCTAGAGAATTTGGTGCATGTTTGACCTCATGCCAGAGGGGTTTTGGCTCATTCAGCTGCTCAGCTCATTCCCATTTTAGCATGGAAGCTACCTCATGCCCATAGCAATATGAGGAGTCAATTTAAGGATTTGGTGTGATCTCGTTCATTTTGAAAAGACCAATTGAAAATCTGCTAAGCCAGCCTGCCAGCAGGTGAAATGAAAGCAACTCCCAAGCACATGGGGTTTTGTGTCTTGAAAAAAAATTGAATCATACACATAAAAAAAAAAATGTGCTGAGGCTCCAGCCCAAAACTGATCTTATTTCCAATAAGGGTTTTAGCTGTGTGAACAAAACCAGCTATCCTCTCGGTCAAAAAACGTCACTTAATCCAAGGTGCTTGAAGGGAGAGTGCAAGAGAGGTGTTACAATTAGTGTGCAATCTCATTAGCCTGTACCATTTTCCCCCAGTAGGCACTTGCTTGATTTGATTATAACAGTGAAGATATAGGCAGTTTCAAAAGACAGACCAGTCCTGGATTATCTGAGCTCACCAAAGCTGTCCCCTGTGGATCAGACCCGTATTTGCATTGTTTCCTTAAGGCAAACAAGGCAACAGAAGTGCCTTTATTGGTAGTCGTTGCTACATGCCGGGAACCTGCCAAGATTAATATACAAAACATTCCCCTCCCCACCTCCTGCTTTCAAAAAGTAACCAGCATAAAAGTGTTTTTCAATTACTACCCAGTCAGAAACCTCATGTTGTCAGAAGCTGTTACTAAGAAGACAGTGGTTATTAATGATATACCGAGTTGCATGCTTCAGCATATCTTTGGAAATGATACAGATGTGTTTATTTGCAGATGACTGGTTAATTTTGCTTTGAATCAGTAAGTAATCTGCAGAGAACATATGTAGCAAGTAGCTAGGTATAATTTATTCATTGTTGCTTTAATTATTCTGTTTGTCTTTATTCCATATTGTCAGGTTTTCAGCTGCTGTTAGTAATAAAAGCAAACTGAAAACCCATGCAGCTGAAGTTATAATTTCTTTAGCATTTTTCAAATGGGCAGGGGATTCATCTTTTCTTGGAATGAATTGATTTACTGCAACTACTGTCTAGTGCAATACTATAGAATAAGTTAAAAGGTTATAAAAATTTTAAACATTCCTCTGAGGAAAGCGCATTCAAGTCATTTGCAGTATCTATGTAGAGTTATCTCAATCTTTTTTGGTTGCTGGCACGGAGAGAAAATATCATTTCTAGAAATTCATCGTCATTTCAAACAATAAACTGAAATGGCATCAGTTAAAACTATTGAAGAAAATCAACAGTGTCATTTGACACCTCTGAGTTACAGATGATTAATTCAAATTTCAAGGTGTCTTCATTTCTCCATATATTATAGACTGACAACAGTTAATCTCCTAACTAAGCATATTGAAAAAACACCCCAGTTAGTTTACCAGCACAGGTATGATTCCTTTTTGACCAAGTGCTATTTTGTATGTTGTTACCTGTAAAACCTTTTCTTTCCAATGGGATCTTTCTCCATTTTTTCCCAAGTCACAAATTTTTCATACAGCTGTTTTGCACTGTAAATTTGGAGGCCTGAACTTTCTCAGGAATGTAATGTTATTCTGGAACTGTTCCTTGGTCTGCACTTCCGACAATTTCGCTTTAAAGGAGTTATTGTTTGCTGCCTGACCACTTTCCTATCCCAGGTGAAGTTGCAAATTCCTGCAGGACAAATGTTGATGGTTTTGAGAATAATATTCCATAAGTCAGTCAGAATTTGACTTGGCATAAGAGTCTAGCAGAGATTGTGTAGTGTGTAAAATAAAAAATAATTCTGATATTAAAGTCATGCCAAACAAGCAGAGGCATGCTTTTTCCTCACCTTGAGAGTCTCCTGTTAACAGAAAACTGTAAAGATTTAGGATATACCTCGTTAAAAATTTTATTTACAAAAAAGCTATGCATTTTTTTCCCAAGAAAGTTTGCGTGCTGTTTCTCCAAAAGTACAATTTATCCTACTGTTTACTGCTCTAATTTGAACTGAATTTATTTTGTAGTTATCCCTTGAACAACAGTGATCTGCATCAGTTCAACATTGAGGAGAATGGTGGAGCACCATATACCACAAAAATGCCTGCAAGGCACCACCACCACCACCGTCATCACCACCACCATGCGAATTATGGCGCCCTTGCTCCTGACAGCAAAGACATTGTTTCTGGAGTTCCAAACCCAAACAGTAAGTCCACTGCAGCGAATGTCATTTCAGTAACTGTGCAGCTTTCAGACTGGTCTCTGGCAAGGAGGGAAGGGGAAGGGGAAGGGGAATAGGAAGGGAGAGGAGAGGAGAGGAGAGGAGAGGAGAGGAGAGGAGAGGAGAGGAGAGGAGAGGAGAGGAGAGGAGAGGAGAGGAGAGGAGAGGAGAGGACAACACTCATTTCAGTTTTTCTCCTTGAAGAATATACTTCCTGTTATTATTTGCTAGCTTTGTCATATGTGCAAATGAGACAAGATTTGCAATTTCCTGGCTTTGCTACGGGGTTGCGGGATTTGGTGTTAGATTGGTGTTCCATAGCTGAACAAATACCCAATTAGTCACAGATACTGAGTCTCTAGCTACTTGGCACAGGCTATTTTTTCATTGTTACTATTTATTTGTATAGTTTCACAAACCTATCCTCATCTGCCATTGTCTTTTGCTGATTTGCCCAGCTGGCCTTCAGCCCTCATTGTTTGGATCTGACTCTTGCTTTCATGTCTGGGCACAAACAGCAGAAATTTTGGAGTACTGGACAAACAGCAGACTAACTGCTTTTAGTTTGGGTAATGGGAAGAATTCCTGCTCAGCCCTACCTACCACGACTGGAGTATGCTTGCTTGCCCGGTGGAGAAATTCTTGGCTTGTAGAAAGCAAAGAGGAGAGAAGCTTATCTGTTCCTGATGCAACCTTGGGGAGTTTGGGTCTAATTCTCTGCTGCTGAACATGTACAGGCTTTTTTAAGGGTACATAGCTTGGCCAAATGTTTGTAGGTTTACTCAGGAACTGGAAGAGAAACATCCCTGCCATTGAGCAATCCTACTTCTTGCTCTCCAAATTTTTAATCTCTGCACTCTGCAGTGTGTGAGATGCTGAAGCTGTTTAAGTATTTCAGAAGATGGGCAAAACAAGGTATGATCTATTATTTTCCTTGCCTCAAGGGGATGATAAATTCTTCCTTTGCCCAGTTTTTGCCTTTATAATTGTAAATCACCCTGAGATAGGCATCCATTATGGAAACTTTCAGCCTGGGCACTTAATCTGACAACTTTCAAATTCCTGAAACCAGGATCTTGTAATGGACGGTTCTGGGTGACCTTGACTGTAGGCTGTCCCACCTCAGCAGTAATGCACAGGCATCTACCTGCACAGGCACTTTAATCAGACTTTGTTTCCGAAACCCATTTTCTTTAATTTTCTTTCCCAAGGAGAGGGAGATAACGGTTTTTAGGAGGGAAGCTCAAGAAATAAAATGCAAGGCATTGTAGATGTTTAAGGAAGAAATCCTAAGCAGCGATATTAATTTCTTGCTGGGGCTTTCAATTAAGCTACTCCCTTAGGAGCAACCTCCAGGAGACGTGCTGTGCTCCTCTGTCTTTCATGGATTTTACGCTCCATGCTGGCATACCTTCATGCTGTGAAGTGTGTGGGGCCGGCATGGCGCACCACCAGCACGGCCTCCCTCCGCCTGCTGCGGAGGTGCTGCTGGTGCTGCTGCGGAGGCCCGGGGCGGGCCGCTGGGCGCTCCTGTGCTGCCGACAGGTATCTGCATCTCCGCCGTGGTCTGCAGCGACCGGCGCTGGCCGGGAGAGCAGCGCAGAGCACCCCGGTGGGTGACTGCTGGGCGGCTCGCCCTGGCCGTGCACCTGCTGGGCCTCAGCCGCCATGAGCAGCAGCTGAGCGCTGATGGCGGAGGGATGCTGGCGAGGCTGAGCTGGAAAGCCTCGCCCGGGCTGTCAGCCTGGTGCAGCAGGAGGTGGTGACCTTTCTGGGGGGTGTGCCAGCCTGTATTTGTCTTTCCTGAATTAGAGCTGAAGCACGCCAGGAGATTCAGTCAGAGCCAGCAATGCTGCTGCTGAGTGTCCCGGCCCTGAGGGCACTGCAGGCCCTGCTGCCGCTGTCCCCCTCCTAGGGGATCCCCCCGTTCTGCCCAGGGCCCAGGGCCCCATGTCAGCCCCCCGGGGCTTCAACCCCTGCCCCAGCGACGCCGCAGCAGGCCCGATCTCCAGCTCCCCACAGTCCTGTGCCACGGGCCCCAGCGAGCCGGGCCCACCCATAGAACAGAAGGTGATTAAAGAACAACAGCAAAAAACACAGTAAAGGGTATTTATTCCAGGTCTGTGTCTCCTCTTAGGCTGCACTGCTTTCCTACTCCTCCTCGTTGGTGAAATAAGCTTAGAAAAAGCTTAGAAAAGCATAAGGGCAAACATCAGGAGCAGTGCTGTTTGTGCTCACTGAGTGTTATCTGTGAGATGAAACGTGGGGCCCAGGAGGCTGCGTCCCCCCAGGCATGGGGAGGGCGAGCTCTCTCCCCCAAACCCTGCACCGCTCAGGGCGTGCAGCCTCCCCGGCCTGTCTGGCAGCTGCGATGCTCTGAAGGGGACTTCCACAGCCGAGACAGGCACGTAGCACCTATTCCTGGAGGTTTACCTTTCTCTTCGTTTTGTCTGCTTACGGCTGGTTCATGCTAGCTATTTGATGAGAGAAGAGGGAATCGGTGCTGGTTCCTGACATGGCCTAATGCCAGTAGCGCCAAATGCACCCGTGCACCCGGCCAGAGGTGCAAAGCTGATTTCCCTTGAAAGGCCAGTCCACTGTTAGACCTGGCGTGTTTACGCCATTAGATCAGTGGTGGTGTGGATAGGACCACTTCCCTTAAAGCAGAGTCAAAGTTATTCATTTGCAGTTTGGGGTGACAAGTCTGGGTGCCTTTTCAAGGTTGGTGCTCAGTAGGCTTGTTTTGGTTTCGTTTGTTTTTAATGGATTCATTAAAATGCTGCTCAGGCTATTTCAGCTGAGAAAACCGTCTTGCAGAGAGCCTGTGGAAAAGGCTCGTAGCGTATGTGCCGAAACAGTTAGGAGCATGCTGGCTGACAGTCGGTTATCTAGGACAGCACACGTGGCAGAGTGTGTGGGACAAGAAAACTCAGGCAGAGAGGAGACACTAGCAGGGGTCTGCGTCAGGAACCTGGGGACACAGGGCACTGATGTCTGGCTCCAGGCTGAGTGGAAAGGCCACTGCTGGGAAAGTGTTTCTAGGAAGTAAGTGGTCACCAAGCTGGGGACACTCTCAGGGAAAAGGGTGCTTGTGACCGAAATATCTCAAGTGGAAATGCCTGGAGAGCCAAAAGGTCTCATGGGGAGAATACGCTGTCCTAGTGGAAACTTCCCCGTGAGGCTGACAGAGGTGAGGTCCTGCACACCAGCACTTCATTTCGGCTACCTTGTGGTTTTCCAAGGGACCACGGGTGTTTTGTGACTTATTCCAGTTCCTATGGACTGGACTCGTCTCTAAGATCTGAGGTGGTTTTAAATTCATCTGAAGTGGAACGTGGAGTGACCCACCCGTACGTACCCAGCATCAGTTCCAGAGAGGAAGAAAGCGTCTGCCTTTCCTCCACTTAACACCTATTCTGATAAGTGCCAAAATTCCAGCGCAATTCAGAGGACACGGGCAGGAGAGAGGGAAATGACAGTATGCCCAGCCAAGGTCCCCTTTAAATACTGGTGCATGTTTCTCAGCAAACACACGGCCTGGGATTTTGTTACAGAAAACAAACCCGGGCCAGACCTGCCTGATTTTTCACATTCCAAGTAATTTGTCTACTTCAATTACTGGAAGAAGTGAAATCCAGTGAAACAAATCTGACGTGTGTGTTTATGAAGGCAGTTCAGCAGAAGATGTTGTTTTCCTGCATTCAGCCTGATTATTGAATTTGTGATGCTGCCCTTCACCTCAAAGCTAACATAGCCAGATCATATCTTTTTATGCAGCAGATCTTCCCTCAGTGTATTCGCAGAATTCCAGTCCCAGGGACTGCTGTATTCAACAGCAGTTGGCCTTACAGTGCCAGCACTGCACAGAGAGGGCAAGCTGCTTGCTAAGCCTAATTGGCATGGCAACATCGTGCATGGATTACCAGGTGCATGTGAGCAGATCCACCGGCAGCAGCTGGGGCTATCACCGAAAGCAGATGCCAACAAGTATGCAATGTACCTCGCAGAATTTTTATGATGGAAAATGACGAACAAGAAGAGGGAGCCCAGCTTGCCTCTGGAACTGTGGGCTGAGCTTGCAGGTTATCACTTAAAAAAAGACGTCCTTTATTCCTGAACTGCTCGCTACAAAAGTCCTTGTGTAACCCTGAGCAGAGAATGGTGTAATACAGACTGAGTTTCAGGCTGAAAACAGTGCTTTGAAGAACCACAGTGCTGCCAGATCCTTTCTTGAAATGAAAGCCTGGTTTTGCCAAGACTTAATGCTGACTCAGGAAATGTAAGCCTTTTGTAGGACTTCAATATTTTGCCTTTTTTTTAAATCGGTTTTCAAGGTTGAGTTAAAAGGCTAAATTGGCTAGCTTGTTTTCCGGAGCTCTCCCTTTAAACAAAAAAACAGCTTAAAAGTCAGTTTTAAATCATAGCAAACTTGAATAATTTAAATAAGGCACTTTTTCCCCTCTGTCTTCTTCCTTGACAGAAAAATGGAATGTGTTTCTTAAAAAAAAAAAAAAAATCATGTCTTATCTTACAGCTGTGGTAATTTATTCCCGGGTATCATCGGGCAGTTTCACAGTCTCACATCCATGGAAGCAGCTATGATGTGAGAAATGCTGAACTCTGGCATCACTAACTTGTGATGAGAGACCACCAAGGGAGGTCAATGCTGATATTGTAACCCCTTCTAGGACATTATTACCTCAGGGTCTGATAATGTTTCACCAATGCCAAAACCAGCTTTTTGCTTATATCCCTATAAGCTGGTTTTAGCAGTTTGTCTCTAGTCAGCAAAGCCCTTAATGTATATTTAAACAGCTGTAGAATTAGATCTTGAGTGAGTAATATTTAATATTCTTAGGACAGCTTAAGAACCTGACCCAAACAAAACTGCAGTCAGTGCAAGATTTTTATTGATTTCAGTGGGCTTTGAATCAGACTCCAGAGATTACCGGATTGTTCCCAACTGTTACTACCTAGAATCCATGGCAAAACGAAATACAGGAGGACGCATGGATTTGTTAAATCATCACATGATGAAGCTCATTCTTCTCAGAGGACTTGCAAATATACGTATATATGCCACACCATCCCCAAGATGTTGGCAGAGACCTTTCAGGGCTGTCTCAAAAAATATTTTTCCTTGTCTTTCTGTGTCAGTGGTTTGCTCAAAATCTCTGTTGACAAAGCACAGCAAATTCCTGACAACAGTCTTAAGGAGGCTGGCATATAAATAAAGATGTCTGAGGAAGCCAAAAGCTATACTCTGATTACTCTGATCTCTTTACACATTACATGTTCTGAGAGTGGCACCTTGGCTGCATAAATAATCCCTCTGGTGTCAACTGAGTTTTAGAATATACTGGGAGGGGGGGCGGGGAGTGTAAGGAGAGAAGGATCTAGCCCAAAGCTGGCAAAAGCCCTGCTGAAATGTAGGGATGCGAGACAAGGGGGAGGGGGAGGAATTGTTTTATAAATAGAAAAAGGAAAAATGACCCAACAGGCATAATTATGAAACGTTTTAGATCATCTTACGGGGAAGATGGTTTGCTGACCACTGTCTCTTGAAATGCAGCTGAGTGTCTTGCTCTGCGGTTCTTCCGTAGCCTCCCTTCAGACTGTGTTTTTTTCTTTCTTTCTTTTGGGCATCTTTTAGAACTGAGCTCAGGACTTCCCCTTCTTTATGATGAAACTTCTCATCTGAAGAAAATAGAAACGGAGAGTGTGAAGGTAGTTGGACCATGGCCAGCCCTGCACATCAGCATGAACAAGGTATAGCATATACATATATACTTTTACATATATATGCCAGAGAGCCCCTTTGTCACTTCATATTCAAAAGCTGCTGCTTTTTCACGTCCAATTCAAATCAACATTCATCTGCAACTGGCTTGCTTTTTAATCACCTCTCACCATCTCCTTATGGGACTGGGGTTTGGTTTTTAGATTTAGCATTTCCTTCAACTTTGCCTTTTAAAAATTCAGAAGCTGCTGCAACAATGTTATGATGTAGTTTTAGTTTAGTTGTGAAGAGTTAGTCATCTAGGCAGCCCAGAGCTGTAAAAAAATAACACTTTTAAGTGATAAAAAAAAAAATCTTGTTTTTCTACATGAAGAGTCTGTGTTATGCCTTAAACCCCCCCAGCATCTGATGTTAGTGGGTGTTTTATGAGTGAGCTTTTGCAGGGGTGGCAAAACAGCCATGTCCCACTGTTTCTGCCAGAGATCAGAGGCCACCAGCTCAGTGGCTTCTTGTATCCATGTGAGGCAAAATCCACTGTGCCTGCACTATGGGGTGCCTTGAGCTGAGTCTGGATAGAACCACAGAGACCTGGAGCTCTGGTTTGCAACCACGTTAGTTCTGAGCTGAACCCAGTGAAGTCAATGAGAGCATTGCCACTGGCTTCAAATGAGGTGGGTCTGGGCCTCCAGTGACTATACAGACCTGTTAAAAGAAACATGATGTTTTGAGAGTTTTCTGTTAGTTCAAGGGAGAACTCAAATTACTTTACATTAGCCTTTTGTTATTGATAGTATTTCAACAAGTGTTAGGGAAAATAAAGTCAAAGGGGAGGTGGCAAAGTATAAAAAATATAAATGCAAAGGGGATGTATATCTATATATCATAGTCTTTCTTTTTTCTGGATGAGAGAATCCAGGAGATGGAAGTCAAGGCTGAAAATCAGTGAGTCAGGTGTTTCTAATAAAAAAAGAAATCTTGGAATTTTTTTTTCAACATTCTAGTTAATTAAAGTTAATCCATAATGCACTGGATTTTCTGTCATGAAGATTTGCTTGAAGAACCTTGTTCAGGGTGTGTCATGGGGTGGTGGTATAGTTCAGCTAAGGACTGTAGTCCTTATGCCTTATGAATGTGGTCATGAGACAATGACCTATGTCATAACTTTTGAGACTTCTGAATTAACAAATGAAGGTGGAATATTTTAGACTTTTTCCCAAATCTATTTGGTTATCAGTTGTGAGGAGCTGTCATTTTGTCTGACTGGTTGGTTTGAGTGGGGATAAAAAGTTAAATCATAAAGTAGACAAACTGGGGTGAAATGGAAAAGAAGTCATCTTTTTCCCATGGACATTTCTCAAGTTGTTCTTCTAGAAATAGTCTTAACTGGTAATAAGTACAGTTTTTTATAGGCAAAGCTAATTAAGCATTGACATAGTTTGCCAAAGGAAAATTCTCCATCTCACAGATTCATCCAGTGAATACCCAGGTCTTGTGGGAGAAGCACTGTAGTTCAGATGTAATTACTGATACCCTGTCTTAACCCCAGCTGAGAACATTCACTTAGGTGCAATGGTCAAAACATGCTTTAAAGGACGGTCCTACACTATTGAGTTTATTGACAGCTCAGTTTGGCATATATGAAGGGCTAAAGTGAAGAAGTGAGAGGACTCTCTCCACATTGACCACAGTGCACAGGTGGATAAAACAGTCTGGCCTGTGTTACGCAAAAGATCCAAACAGATTATCTCAATGGTACCCTTGTGATCTCAAAATGAGTAGATTTATGGTCTTTTTCTTTCTTTAAATGAAAGCTTAAAACACTTTGGTCCTGTATTCCACCGTACTGTGCAAGCAGTCCCAATAGAGTCCCTGTGACTTCTGCCTGGCAAAGCCTGACCTCTGATCCTCTTGCTCTTCTTTCTTCTCTGAAAATCCGTGGAGGGAGAACTCAGCTCTTCTATAATAAATGGTTTTATTTTGCTTGTCCTGACAGCTCTAGAATCTTGTCCACAGTCAGATGGGTTATTTATTTAAGGACTAATTAGCAGAACCCAAGGCCTAATTAGGAGAACCCAGTATCAGCAAGTCAGTGCTTCACAATAAATGCAGCTGCATAGTAAATGCAGCCCGTGTCTGCTGTGGTGAGACTTCCATCAGTCAAGGTTTAGCTGATGAAAAAGTCTTGGAATGAGCACCAGGAGCTGCTAAATGCTTGTTTCTGGCAGAAGCTCAGCAGAAGGCAAGGCTAGAGACATGGGCTGCCTAATGAAAACCCTCTCCTGGCAGTCATAGAGGGTTTGGGTTTAAGAGCTGGGCAGCAATCCCATGAACAGCAGTTACCATGTGAATGCAAAGGAGGCCAGTCCCTCAAACTTTATTAAAATTGCCATTTTGAGCCATCTGAAAATTTTACATGCTCTTGAAACATGCCCAGAATCACCACTGGAAAGCACCTCAGCGATCAAGCCCTCACATTACAGCCTGTGGGTTGTGACTGACAAATCATTCTGAAGTTCTTTTGGCCCCTCGCTTGTGGTTTCTTCTTCAAGCACCATTTTCTGACCTAGATCCTACTAAAATGGGTACACAGAGCTTGTAAAGCTAAAACAAACAAACCACAGGTCTTTGAGCTTGCGCGGAGCCTGGAGTCGCCTCAGCAGATGGCTTCTCCAATGAAAGAGAGGGGCATGCTGTAAATATTGGGCTAACCCTGGGCTGAAATGCTGTGCAGCATCACCCAGGACAAAGGCAGTGGGGCAGGTTAGACAGGATTGAACAGCCCTGAACTGTGACAAGCATTTTTCGCTATGAGTGTGGCCTTTAAAGCTCCTTTGGTTATGGTAGTTAACTAGCTACTCAGTCCAGCAGCAAACAGATTTTAATAAGTGGTCAGTGTGTCTAGTTTCTGGCAAAAAAATTAAACGTTAACAGCTCTCCTGCACCACTCCATTGATTTCTATTCTGCTAAGTGCCTTTTATTCCCTAGTTTTGCATCCTCTGAAATATTATGCTTAAACAAAACCAGTGAAGCAGTTATGAAGCTGCTTCATTTGCTCTATTTCTGAAAATAAAGCAATGGTTTCCACATCTATTGTGGAGTCCCAACTTTCACTCCCTCTCTTCCTGTTGCTAATTATTATTTTTTCAAGCAAAGTGCTTTGGGCCTGGAATTTGTCAGGCTTCATAATCAACCCATAGGAGAATTAACAAGAAATTGGGTAAATTAGATTCAGCAGTTAATTAATTTGATTGTCCGCTACAGCAAACTTTGTCTCATGGGAATGATGAATGGATGTGTCCAATCTCTTTTCCAGAGCTGTTTGGTACAGTGGACATGTCTGTCCACCTACTGAATGATAAAAGTCAGTTTCAACATGCGTTTCATGCCCTTTGGTGCTAGCAGACTCCTTCATCTCCAGGAGAGACAAGTCTAAGTGTTGTAGCTGTGAATGTATTTCTGATTTTCTTTCTTGAAAGCCTTTCCTTAGAAAAATATGTTCTCCCATCCCCTTTGCTCCATGTGTGTATGTGTGTGTGTATATATATATAATAAAGCCAAGAATGTATTGTTCGCATTTCTGAAATCTTGGGAGTCTAGTAATTATTAGTCCAGATGTAATTATGACATAGAAAGAAAGAATACTAATACAGTTCAAATTAGTACCCCTTTTCCTGGTGTTATGCTCACCCTTCCCCTGTACCCCTGGGTCCTAAGGTTGGTGACTTCATTCTGGTGGGGGGCAGAGGGGTGTTGTGATGGTCATATTCATGGTTTCTTCTTCCTCGCTCTAGGATCCACTTTGGGTCCTTTTGTGCGTTTGCAAACATGCTTTTACACCTTGCTCTTTCTTCATTGATCTGCATCTTCACATTACACCCAAATTTGCTATACATGGTGGCTTTTACATATATATGCTAGATACTATGTCTTCGCTCTCTTCATTGCCCCTAAAACCAGTTTTGTCCAGGTCCAGGTCTGCATTTCTTTAACTGGCCATTGGTAAGTTGTTTATAACCGTGGGGTCTCCAGGGCCAGCCTGTGCCCCTTGCGTTATCACCCCATGCCTGTGCTCCTCTACACAACCTCCTGTGTCTCCACTTCTCAAGGCCGCTGTTATCGTACCAGCCCTGTGTTTTATATATCATTGTGTTAAAGTCATAAATACCTCATTCTATAAAGAATAACTGCTTGTGTTACTGTTTTCTATATAAAATTATTGCTATTACAGCTAAACCTAGTAAAACAAAGCCTCAGGCGAATCACGAAAGGTTCAGAGAGAGCGAGCCTAATGAGCCTCAATGGCTTTGCAAACTCTCTCCAAAGCTTATGGCCTTTTGCTAGCATGGCAATACCATATTACAGGGCTACCCAGTTACACTACTGACTGCTTGCAAATGATACCACTTGCAAAAAAGCTGTGGAACTACCTGCCCCATGCACAACTGCAAAGACTAAAGCTACCGCAATTCCAAAAATCATTTGTGGTTTAAAAAAACCCGCCAAAACAACTCACTTTGTTGCTATATCTGAGACTCTTGTGTGTGATACACTGATCAGAGGGTATACCATGGGAAACATGGCTACCATGACCCAGTAAGGCTTGGCACTGACATTGGCACTGATCATGAAGCTTGGCACTGACAGAGGCAGGATCTAATAATATTGAGCAATAGTATTTTATAAAATAAATTTGATACCAGGAACTAAAGAGGTTTGCTCCAAGGATATAAGCATAACAAGATTTTTTGGGGAGTTATATCTTTCATTAGACGAACTGATAGCTGACCTGAGGAAGGTCTTGTGTATTTGACAGCTTAATGAGGGGGGGGGTTTGTCTGTTTGTTTTTTCAAATGTATTTTTCTAATAAAAGATGCAGCTTCTGCTTGCAAACTTTGCCTCAAATAAGAATAACAGATAATCATACAGGTCTTACCATTATGGTATCTGTTTGTAATTGGTGTTAGCTATCACATGGAAAAAATTAAATAATTCTCCTGGTGGAAAGGGGGCAAAAGAATCTGTAGATTTTCACGCACATTTGCAGATGTAGTTGAGTTCCAGGAAACCAAAAGGTTTGACCTTACATAGCTGATGTGCATTCAGAACCTATATATCTGTGTTGTCTTCATTAAAATTTTACCTCCCACTAGTAGTGAGACTAGCAATGAAGAATAAAGTTGCGTTCCTAAACAAAATATTAATTCTGTTCTTCAGACATCTCCAGCTAAATACGTGTTTTAAACATACTGTTTGGCTAAGAGGAGACTATTGATATATTCACAGAGTCAAAAGATCATGAATCTTGTTCTTGGTACAAAGTTTTATGTGGAACAAAGCACGAACCTTTTAAAGCAGGGAGAATGGAAATGTTAAGTACAGGAGTGGTATTGCTGTATTTCATGCAACTATTTTTATATTCTGTATGTGTACGTATTATTCAGTTAGCTTTGCAAACCAAAGCCAGTGTCATCATTATCTAACACTGTACAAATCTGCCTTCAGTTCTAGTATCAACAAATGTAATTGAATTTAAAGTAAATGTTTGGGAGGAGAAAAGCAAACCTAAGACCTCAATTATAAAAAGAAAAAAAAGCATCTAGTTTTATGTGTGTATATATCTGAGCTTGTTCAACCCACTTCTATCAAACCCACTTAAATGCAATTCTCCAGTATTCTCTTTCTCTGGAAAAATAAAGTTCAGCATCAATGGTGAAAGTGATGTGAACACATTGCTATTTTTTTAGCACCAGCAGAACTGCAGATGGAAAATTGGAGTGTTATCAGGTATCTTAACTTAATGGGTTTTTTCCTCATTTCTAGACCTTTTAGGATGAGTTTAGATTGCAGTTTTAAGCAAGAAGATTATTTCTTTCAAATGCAAGTTTGACTCTCAGACATTGACTTGAAAGGGGCATCTCAGATTCTTTGGAATTACATAATAAGAAATGATAAAATTGGAATTTTCATTAACATTATGCCATGTTTAGTTTTCTAGTGACTTCTACATAGAATGCTCTTAGTTTATAAATGAAAATAAAATTTTAATAACTGCCAACCTGGTACAACATTTGAATACCCAGCTGCTATCTTTATGCTTCACTCATTACTGCAAGCGATAAGGATTCTGGAAATGTAAGTTTTCTTTATTATACAGCAAAATGAAGTAGATTACAGCTTTCATTCTTGCAGCAATAGTATATAGAGATTCCAAATGCAGGCAGGTTTTAGATCTTTTATTTTCTTATAAACTGGTGAAATGAACCATAGAAGGTACTGTATGGTTTTGTAGTCCTGAAATATCTTTTTTCTTTTGTCTTCTTGATGACAATTATACTTTAGGAGTTAAATTGGGGGATGAACGGGCTTATATGTAAAGATTAGTGGCATTAAGGAACAATAGGAACTTATACAGACGCTTAGAAGTGCTAACAGTCTGCAGTAAGGAGGTGCTACTTTGTTCTACGATTTGAGTTCACTTTTAGTCTGGATCTGCAGTGCCACTGACTATATGTGTAATAGTCTCAGCTAATCAGCTGTGTGAGAGCAGAATTCAGTAATGATTCAGGATGTGCTGCACTGTGGCAGAAAAGTCCGTCAATTGCCGAGGCAGGCCGGCAAAGAAGCCTTTCACACATGTTCAGAAGCTAGAGGAGATCTGGGTCAGGTCGAGCACTCCCAAGCCCTGTATGGGGTTTGTGTGCAGTCAGCGTTTCTACTGGGGCAGGGGGAGGTGGTGGCCTTCGGCTGCTGGCTCAGCATCTGGGGAGCAGGACGAGGCCAAGCAGCGATTGCAGCAATGTCTGCTCTTCATGTGTGATCAGTCACTAAAGGTGCTGCTGCTCCTGGTGGGGTGCAAGCAAAGCAAATTTTGCTTGCTTGAAGGTGAAACCCTTAAAGTGTGACCCAAACAAGGGGTAAAGCAGAACTGAATGCCCAGGAATGGCTTCTCCAGCCTGCAACCTCCAGCAGCAGCAGCAGCTTTCACTTTTCAGCCAGGTCCACAAGCATCAGCATTTGGACCTCTCGAGTTATGAGAATCTCAATGTGAGACTTGCACATCAGATCCCGCACTGGGGACAGTCTCCATTACATGGCGTCATCTGATGTAATCCTGAATACAGCAGGAGGTTTAGACCTTTCAAGAGTTCCCAGCTACAGGACAGCCCTGAGGGCTTTTATCTTGCTCTTGGTCAATGTGGAGAAACTGGGCAGGGAAGGAAGAACATAAGGACTGAAAAATATCCATATCCATCTGAATAACAGACGGATGGGACTTTGGAACTTTTCAAGTTATGAAACCAGTTTGTGTCCTAACCAAGCATCGGTTGTCTTGATTTATATAGTAAAATACAGTTGCTTAATCTTGCTTGACTGAAATGATATTTATTATTATCCAGTGTTAAAACAAAGGTGGGATTTTGCATGGCCTTTAGAAATGCCACTGCTTAGTGTGTTATTCTTTCTGCTATTAGAAATCAATACACTTACAAGTTGACAATAATAGCAGCCCTTTTAAAGTGTGTAGTAGTGCACTGTGACTACCAAGACTATTGGTGAAGGAAAAGTTTTGCTTTCTTTACAGTTAATTTTGTCCTTTTGAGTATCTCCACTTCTCAGCTTCATGAGTACCCCAGAAAAGACACCTATGGCAAACAAATATTTCATAGTTTTTTTCATATGCTTGCCAGAACTACCGTTACATTCAAGAGTGAATAGATGACTACAGTTCCCTAAGTTGCTCTAGCTAGATACTGTCACTTTTCATTTTAAGTATTTTTTTTTTCCCTTAGGAGGAAAGTGGGGAGAATGAAAAGCCCAAAAATATCTTCCACTAAAAACAGTAAATGTGGCTTGGCAAATAAACATGTAAGAATTATTAGAAATTTGCCAGAGAAAAAAATCTCATGATGAGCAATCCTTTAACAGACAGTTGTTCAAAATCATACCTGGCAGCTCTGGCATTTCGGATGCAGAAGTCTGCTGGACCAACTTTGTTTAAACATGAGAAATACCTTGCAGTCTCAGTAGAGTTCTGCAGAGGTCTGGCTCTTTCCCTCCCCAGTGTTTGCAGAACAGCTTCCTCAGGCATCTGTGATTTGCTCCACTTGCAGAAAGCATACCCCCGAATCTTGATGTTCCCTTTTGTCTGTGATTGTTCACGGACCTGAGAGAAGAGTCAGTAAGATTGTAGTTACTGTCAACCAGTGGGATGCCATGGGGGAGGGCAGAAGGAAGGATAAAGGAGGCAGGTTTTCAAGTTAAAGGGCTAATCATACAGTAATTTCAGCGGCTAAAAAATGGCTGGTTCTATCTTGAAATACTTTCCAGAAGTGAGCCTCAAGGATGCGCTGGACCTGGTTTATTGATGCCTTGTACCTGTTTGGGCTGAAATCTGAATGACAGCATTACATATCTGTCCTGTCTGGGTGTATACGACCACTCACTCTTCGCAGCAATGAGAGTGGAAAATGAATGCATAGTCTAGGCTGTTACTTGGTTGTAATTCAGGTCTCATTTTCAGGAAGAATAGGAAAGTTTGCAATAGCTGATTTGCTTGCTTGAAGGTGAAACCCTTAAAGTGTGACCCAAACAAGGGATAAAGCAGAACTGAATGCCCAGGAATAGCTTCTAAAAAGCCTGCAACCTCCAGCAGCAGCTTTCCCTTTTCAGCCAGGTCCGCAAGCATCATTGCCCAATTCTTCTTTAAAATGATATAAGATATTACAGTTTGATTGTTTAAGAGTTTGCGTTTACAATCCTGGTCTCATTCATACCCTGTTTGTTTATACATTAGTATTACATTGTCTTTTTTGTTTTCTCTTTTTTTCTTTTCTGCATGAGAAGTTTATTCATGCTGGCATTTCTGCTGGATGTAGTTTGTTCAAGGCACAAAGTCTTTAGGTCATGTTTGAACAGGTCACTAAACTAGCTGTCCTGAGGCTTTAGACTTCTGATCCAGATCACTGCATAGGTAAGGGGTTGACATCAAGTGGAAACAGCAGCAGCAATGTTTAAACTCCCTGGATTTTTCTTTTATTTCTGATGAAGGAGATTTTGCTTGACTTGCAATTACGTGGAGATCTCTTGAAATCCCTCTGGTTAAATTTGCAAGCCCCTTTACATTCTTAGGGTGATGTAAGAAACTAATGTTCACTGTAGTTGAGTGTTGTGAACTTTTCCTTCTTCTGCCTGCTGTGGGATATTTTGAGACAATGTTTTCCTTCCTCGGTGTGATCACAGGTTTGGGCAACCACTCCAGGGCCTGGCTGGCCTTTTTCCATATATCTTCACTCCACGTCGGTTTCTTGCTTCTATTACTCAGGCTTCCCTGAGGCTTTTTTTGTCCTGAAAATAGTATCAAGTCATTAAATATTTTGAAAACTTTTTATTGTAAGATGTATCTATCAGGGTATGAACATGGAGGTTTTATCCAGCATTGCTGAATTAAGTTGTTACAAGTAAAAATTTGACCTTTGACCATTCTGCTAACTTATCTTTCTAATATATGTCACTGTGCTTGTCTTTTATATTAAATCTAGGGTGAAGACAAGAAGGTGTCTGAAAAGACTCTTCATGCCCCTGTGTCACCTTCCTCTGTACCTGACCACATGAAGTGCAACATCCTTAAAGCTCAAGTGGAAGCTGCTTTTAGAGTAGGTGCTCAGGTAATCCATGTTTACTATTTCGCCTTTCTAGTTTTGGCATAGCTTACACCAATTTTCCAAAATCATGTCACTCCTGAGGAAGCACCTTATTTTACCTCCAGTATCCACGTTGACCTAGCTTTCTCTAGCTGCTCTACAGTTTCTTCAGGTAACTCAAAATGATTGATGTGATGGAAGTAGGAAATTTGTCCTAACTGACATGATTAATACAGAGGCTGAGAAAATAGGAGAGAAGGCCTGAGGAAATCTCAATGTTTTGCTTTTGTCACTGTAGCTTTTACTTACTTTGTAGCTGAGAAACAATAACCTGTGGAGTTTTCTGAGGCTACCCACCGCTCATGGAAACTGTGGTTAAGGGTGTTCTAAAAATATCTATGCATCCAGATGCAACCTTTATTTTAGGGGATTAACTTTAGATGTCTCAATGTGAAATGTTAGCTAGTCTATTGTTTTCTTACTTATTCGTGTGCTTTTAACTAAATTTCAAGCTGCTATTTTCACTGCTTGGTCAGTGTTTACATTGGATACATCCTGTTTCAGAAACACCACAAGTAATAATGTTACACAACTGAAAACTGCTGCTAGATGGCATAACTGTAACAAGTTAATTTCCCAATCAGAGCTAAATCTAAGTGAAACCTAAAATACGTGATTCTTTTCAAGTGTAATTTGTGGACAAAAGATAATGCCATTTGTGCCAAACATAAAGCCAAATAGAATGCTTTAGGAACAAAAGTAGAGGCAGAAAGATTGGTATGACTCTTATCCCAAGTTCCTGTGGTATCCTTGTGCATACTATTCCCTTTGAATTACTAATAATGTTGGTGTTTCCATCACTTTGTTTCTTTTCACAATAACATATCAGGTCAACTTGCCCTGCAAAGGATTTTGTTAACAATCATCTTTGTGTATTTGTTGTTCCTTGGCAGATCTTTCATCTGAGCGCTAGATTACATCTGGTCTAGCTATACCTAAGGAAGTATCAAAATTTGGTTATTCTGACTGCCCTAGATTTCAAGAATAGAAACCATAAATCTGACAGCATGTGGGGGAAGGAGGTTGGGTTTTTTTCTTTTAGTCTTTGCTTAAAGCAGTTCTCTCACCTCTCTGAATTCTGTGTTGTATCAACTGTATTTTATGCAGCATGTTTCTTGTTTGATTGCCCTTGGGTTTGCCCTCTGTTTTTCCTGTGTGTCTTTTCTACAGGATGTCATAGTATATTTCTCATGTTTGTTTTTTCTCCTGAATATGCTTAATGATCATGTTTGACTGGATAGTTAATGACTGGAAGTAGTGTGTGCTGTTGCATTCAGAGAACAGCATTACTAAGGCAAGATAGGAAATGTGCTAAACGTATGCATCTCTCAATTCACCTGCCCTGCCTTAATTTTTCACCCTGAGGCTTTCCAAGGGAGAACATCCTGGGTTGCTTTTTCATGCATGCCATAACTGTATTCTTTAGCTACTGCTATGTTGTAAATAAGTTTCAGAGCAAGCTGAGCATTCCTTTTTTCCTTCTTACCTGTGGTGTTTTGCACAAGGCTTTAGCAGTCAGATTGGATTAAGTAGGTGTCTGTAGGTTTGGCCCCAATGAGAAAAGTCTTATGATTTCAGGGAGAAGGAGGGGAAAGCAAGACTGTTGTAGGATAGCACATCTTGTGGAAAAATAATGGCATACAGTTCAGTTTGAAATCCCTGAAGCTTTCAGTGCCAGCAATGTGTGGCTTAAGAGTTATAGCCAGTAAGTTAGGATGTCACTTTAATCATGGAAATCCTCATTCAACTCCCTGCTTAGCCACAAAATTGCCTGTGCAACTAGAGAATGAGTTCTTCTGCACTTGAGCTCCCCTCCTGTCAAGTATGAAAGATTACCCTTCCCAGATACGTTGCAAAAATAAGTAGGCAGAGACCAGGCAATGGTCAGCCATTACAGTAAGAAGCTGCGGCTAGATAAGCACTGGGAAGGGTAGGCAAAAGGCCCAGGGTGAAGGAATGAGTAGAAACACACCATCTATCACCTAGAAAATAGGAGGAGGGAGAGGGCTACAGGAGGCCCCGATAAACCACCGTACCAGCATGCCATAAAATCACCCAGTTATCTTCTCTACTCCCCCAGCCTGAACAACTAGCTGAATACCAGTAGCTAAGCCATTTCCCAGTGGCAGTTCAGTCGTCTTCTGGGAAAAGTGAGCTGGGATGGCATTACACTGCCCAGAGACACTTACAGCATTCTTTTGAGGGAGCAGATAAGAAATAGTTTCTTCATGGAAGACAACTTTTAACTCCATGTATTCCTCCAGGGCTGTGATCCTGCCCTCTTTGACCCCATCTGACATACCCTGCTGCCCAGTATATCTGCAGGACTAACCCTATTATCCTCTGCCCAATTCTGTCTTTTGATGCCAGTTCCATATTAAATCCCTGAGAAGTCCTGCCTTCTGGGCTTATTCTTAAGACTCCAATTTCTCATCTCTTGTTTTCTGTACTGTCATATTTCAACTTACAAGGCAGCCAGGGCAAGAAATATATCTAGGTTCTGTAAGGCACAGCCTATATTCATTGAGCTGTAGAGCAAGACAGGCTGATTTTCCTCATGTACAGCATAGATTTTCCTTTATTTCATGGTATCACAAAAAAGATGAGGATTTGCTCCTCTCTACTTTGTAAAAGGAAGAAGAAAAAACCAGACTCTGTCTTATTTGAAATTAAATGTTCTTTTAAAGGCTTGTTTGAGTATCTACTAATATATTTTTAAAACATCCCCAAAAATCTATGGTCTAACTTGTCCTTTATGAAACTTCACGGGGCATCGTCATTATACAGTTAGGTGTATAGGCATGAGGAAAATATTGGTGTACTGTAGGATCGGATCCAAAATTAACAAACTGTTGCTTGAAATATTTGTAACAGCTCTCTCTCTAAGCAGTGGGAATATTTTCAATACCATATGTTACTCACATCAGGATGTGACAAGTTTATGAAGGCACCTCGTGCATGTAGTAGAAGAAGAAGCTGTTCCTTGTTAATTCTGAGAATGGAGTGAATGTTTGCAAGTGGAAAATATAAACTGGGACAGGAAATTTTTTTATAGTTTTCTTTCTTTATGGCAGCTAGACACCAACACAAGAGAGCGCCTTAGAAATTAATGATTCCAATGCTTATGATTTCAAAAATAAAAAAAAAAAAACAGGGAAAATTATGCAGTACATTTGAAAATATATTCTGGAAGATGGTCTCTGCACTGCTTCATTTCAGAATTATGCTGAAGAGCTGTTTATCGCATTCCTGAGGGGCAATACACCATCTCCCATGGCTATAGTCCTGACTTAGAGACCGAAAATTTTTAAGTTTATGGTGCTAATCACTGAGCCCTGCATGTGGTTTAGAGTTATAGAGCAGGAGGAAACTAACACGAGTGAGTTTGTTTATTTGGCGAAGATGAAAATATTTATGTGCCGTTCTGCTAGCTGGAGAATCAAACTACAGCATGCATGGGGATGCTGGAAGCTGAATCCAGGAGCACACTGCCATAGACACCACAAGTGAGAAACGTGAGGAACCCACACACAACTTTGGGAACCTGTGGTTTGCACAGAGCATGCCATACAGTATCTGTAGGTCTAGAGCAAAGGAGCAGTATTTCACAACACACCTTTCAAACTGTGCCACAGGGATCTGCCACCTTCTAGCTGACAGACTGCATATCACAGTTCCCACATAATTAAGCTCCAGGGGAGCACTAAACACTGTGAAGCAACTGACATCTTTTCTTCTTTTTTGTTTTGTCCTTTTTTTGCATTTATTCCAGACTCTTCATTTGAGAGGGAGTGGTATAAAGCAGCAGTGAGGAGCTGCCAGAATACAAAAGACCAGCTCTCCCTGGCATTTAAAACCCCTTTGCAGCTTGCATGAGTCAGTGCTGATATGCTGTGATTGATCAGACGACTTGTTAGTATCACAATGAGTCCCTTTTGCCAAACAGTTCATGGCCCAACTGATGGAGGAAAGATACTAGCAGGTTTTGGTTGCTATTTATATCCACTTTGGCTCTGGGCAAATCCTAATTATCCTTAGAATTAAGCACAGGCTCCTGAGCAAATGTACAGCTATCTCAGCAGGGCTTTTTCTTTTGGCAGGCAGTGTGTGTTGTATTCTAGTAGTTTGTCTTCTACAAGCGGTGTTTGTATTCTCCACCTGTTACTCAAGCTTTCCTAAATCCTTGGGTTGATGTAAGTCTAGGAGGTTAGCACAGGGAAGGAACTGAGATCCTGTTTCTCATAGATAACTACTGCAGCTGATTTTTGCATTACTCGCATCTTTCTCTGCAGACAAGAGGACGCCAAGCCCATTTTTAAGATACACTTTTGCAGTGCAGTTTATGGAAGACAAGCAGAGGTGACATTACCTCACTGAGCATTATGGGTTGTTTGTTAAGAAAAAAGTGGTGGGAAAAGGTAGTTTGGAGATGCGGAGCTATTTACAAAGAGCATACAAAATCCCATTCACTTCTGCTTTATCAATCCCAAGGGAAACTCTTGACTGGCGAGAGGTATCTTCTATCAGCCAGGTTTGGGTTCTTGAGCAATTGATTCCCCTGCCTTGATTCTCAGTAAACAAAGGGACATTTACGCTGAACAAAGGGACGTTCAGTGCTCTAGCCCCTTTCACACACTAACTTTCTTCACAAGCTTATAGCCAGGTAAATTTTTAGGCCAGGTCAATAGCCCTCTCTCTCTTTTTCCTCCCTGTCCTAGAAACAGGTGCAGACTGATTATCATGTTGTTTTGCTTTAAGTATTGCAAATATGTGAGTAAGTGCAGGTTGCTTGTGCTGTCTGGAGTTGCCTCGAGGAAAGGACTGGACTGTGGTACAGAAGATGGCTCGGGACATGCACAGGATGACAGGTGTCATCCTGCAGCCTGTGCTCTCTACGTAGATGCAAGCCATGGCTGCAAATGTAAATGAGACTGGAATCTATGCATTATTTACGGTAGAAAGGGTGCATAAGTGAGGTGACTAACAGTGCTAGTCTGTCTTAGCTACATTTTTGATGATTCTTTGTCTTTTTCATTGTGCTGTTTCATTTAAGGAAAGATTCAAGTGTAAGGACTTGTCGACTTCAAAGTCCACATGCTTTAGCCATGTAGCTCTAGAAAAAATTCACTGTCTTTATAAGAGCTGGGTCTTTGGAGCTTTATTCACTTAAGGGGATCTGGATTCAAACCCTAATCAGGTCATGAATGAAAATAGAGTAGGTGAGGGGAAGACACTTGAGGATTTATAATCTTATGCGATCTTTCTTATAATAGGACTTAAACAAATCCTTCTGGATCCCCAGAGGAGTTCTTAGCTTTCACTAGATGTTGACTTAAGTACCTTGAAAGGATCAGGTTTTCCAACATTTTAACCTCTTTCCATCATGAATTAGATGCTGTTTGCTTCCCTCTCCTCCTTTCCTCCCTCCCTCCACCCGTCCTTATTCACAGCACAGAGCTACTGAACAATTTGACAGTCTTCACACAGAGATCAGAACTGGAATTACGTGAGTATAACAGGTCACAGCTGAGGTGTTCAGGCTGTGGGGGAAGCTTGCACAGCTCCTTATGTACACGATGCCTTCCTTGCTAAAGCTGTTGCTGTTAGTCACCCACTTGGATGAGCAATAAACTCACTGGCGAATTTCAGGCTAAGTAAAAAGCAGCAACTGTGCTGGGACTCTCGACTGGAAAAGCAGCGAGCGCAACATCACGTCAGTTATAATTGCTCATAACAATGGAATTTAAAAATGGCTCAGCTTCAAGTCCTCTGTGTTCAGTCGCTAAGGGGAAACAGGTTTGCTCAACTTTAAAAGCGAGGCTACAGGAAATGAAGGGTGTCAGAAGTACAAAAATACAAGCTTTTGAATGTGTGTGGGCCAGGATGATCAATATATGATACATGGCAGCTCATTAGAAGTGTGTCAGCAATGATACCTCAAAGTCAGGGAAGGAGCTGAGGAAACGATGCGGCAGCCTTGCTGAGGTACAGAACGGGAGGGAGGATTTAGATAAACAGAATGTGGGAAAAGGGAAATCTTTAATTTATTCCCTGGGATACTGGAGTAAAATGTGGCAGTGGTGTCACAAGACTGTGACAACGCATTGTGGATATGTCAGCTATGTCTCCTAGCTGCCATGTCTGTAAGTGCTAGTACATGATGAGACAAGTACTCTTAATTGCGGTGATGTGTAGGAGCCCCACCATAGCCCAGGAGACACATGGTGCCAGGCCCTGTTCAGAAGGAGAAAAACAGAGTAGTCTGTTCCCAAGAGACCTAACCATCATGCTTTTCTGCCTGAAAGGATACATTTGACATATTAAATCACCAAGGTAGGTTTACCTTGGCAGGGCGTTCTTCCTGTTGATGTGTTGCTTAGCCTGTATTATCTAATGAGATCAGCCAACAATCAGCGTGGCTGACAAATGACAAAAATGTTGATGAATAGCTGAAAAATCTGGTATGCTTCAGGCCTCCTTAGCATCGTTACAGAGCCAGAAAGAGCCAAGATACAGAAGTATTTCCAGGCCACTGCAGTGAGAGCCATTGCTTCCTTACCTTTGAAGATCTCCAAACATGTGAAAGCTGTGTTGCTCCTCCTTCCTTTCTGTAACTGGGAACTTTGTGAAATTGCTAAATAAGAGACATCATGTGTTTCATATGAGCCTTCCAGACCCTTGTCTTTCTCACATGAGAACCTGTCACCCACCCTTGGCTGCAGTGATCAGATTCTTCATGCAGTCTTTTTTGCTGATTCAAGAGATTCCTATTGTGGATCAGATGGGGTGAGAGCCGCAGCGATGCCCCTTGTGATGGGGGAGAGGCACAGAGGGCACTAGCTCCCAAGGTGCTTGCTTGAGGTTTGAAGAACACAGCCTGCCTTGCCCAGTGCCCCACTGGAGACTCACCAGCCCACAGTCCCAGCCGGAATTAGTCATCTGTTCAGAAGCACAGACGGCTGCAGCCAAAGTTGTCTTTCAGGAAAGAAGTGTTCTCCCACTTGGTACATGCCCAGTGCAACCAATTCTCATTTTGAGGTCCTGTTCCCCGTCATCCTGGGGCTGACTCTTCCTTCAGAAGAAAATAGAAGGAGCTGCTGTTCACTAGGCAAATCCAGCCACCAGGGCTTATGAATTCATACGTGGAGTTGCTCCCATGGGCCAGAAAGTGTTCCCACCCCTGCTGAAAAGCTCAGCAGGGTCTCATGTAGCATCCCTCAAGCATTTGCCCCCTCTCTAAGGCTCCAAAGGACCTGGCTGCCAGGACAGCAGCAGGGGTTATGGGTGCTCAGGCGTCGGCTGAAAAGCAGTCTGAAAACTGTCAGGATCAGCCTGGCAGCCCATAGGTAGATCACTTAGGCAGCTGTGGGCAAAATTTGGTATTACTTAGATGCTTTTCTCCTCTTTTCATCTTTTGGTGAAACTAGTCTTTCTTAGCAATCATCTATGAAGAGAGCCTGTACAATGGCATTCTGTCCAGGCATGTTTCTTGTCTCTAGTATGATAAAGTAATGCTTTACGTTTGTTTCTAACACCATCCAGAAACTTAATGGCATATGAAATTGGAACATCAATAATTTTTCTTTTGCTCTGGGCCCAGTGCAGATAAGGAAAGAGAATGGCATTGTGTGGATGAATTATATGGATCAACCTTTAATTTTGTTTGGTTTGCAGTCTGGTAGCCAGAAGAGCCAGCTTGTTTCTCTTTGGGTAATTATTAAATGAATCTGCTTCTGTATAAATGAAGTTTCCATGTCTGCTATGTCCTGAAACCTCTCCCTCTCAGAGCAGCAGCCTCTGGGTGAGGGGAGAATCTGCCTTAGTTAAGGAGATCTGAGCAGCTCCGTGCTGCTGCCTCTGTCCTTCTTACACAGCTCAGTGCTGGGCTTTCTGTGGGTGACAGAGCCTCTGCCCAACTCTCCATATATGTTCCCCACCAGGTACCTCCTGCTAGCCTTGGCTAAACTCCCTTGTTCCACTGATGGAGGGCATCCTGCAGTGGAACTCCCAAATCCTGGCCCTAGCACATGCACTTGTTTTCAAATGAAGGCAAACCATCTGGGAATTACATTGTCACAGTTGTGTACAAGTATAACCCTTGTTTTATATTCACATTTTTTCAGTAAGGTTGAGGAAGTCCTTGTGTGGTTAGTGAGTGTGAATTGCTGAGTTAGGAGGAAAAATAAAAGAAACATACTGTCACCTGATGACTTACTGGCCTCCTTCTGAAAACAAGCAAACAAACAAACAAACCAAAACCCAACAAGCCGACAAGTAAAGCAAGGGCGGTACAGTTCCTGATGGCTGAAGCCCTTTGCAGAAATGTTTGCAGGTATAACATTTTCCTATGTCTGTTCATGCATAGGCACGGAGGAGAGGCATAGGGCAAGGAGAATTAGCCCATCCTTATTAATGTGTACCTGCCAGCGCACACCCCTGGCACCCAGTGTGCATGCCTGCATCACCTGAGGCTGTTCAAGCCTCTCCATTTCTTTACATGCTCCCTCTCTCCCTCCAGTTTAGAGTGGGATTACTTGCTCACCGGTCTGCAGTACTTACTTGTGGGTGCAGGATTCTCTTCTGTTCTCTAAAGCATAAGTAATAATGGAGAAAATTAATACCAAGAGAAGTTCCTCAGGATGCTGATCATGCCGCTTAGGAATACACCACTTCTTGAGATGCAGGCTTAGCCTTCCAATGCAGAGAAGGCAAAAGAGAGTGGTAGTGTAGTCACAGAGCTGAGAAGAAACCAAGGGTCAGCTATCAGGGACTAATACAGTGAAGCCCTCTTAACTGGCTAATGAGGTCCATGGTTTATAGTGTTTAAGCAGGTGGAATTTTAATCATTTCATTCCTGGTCACAGCCCCTGCATTGCATCCTTGATCTCCGTATTCTTTCTATTGTTGTGTTCAAGTGCATCTTAAAATACAGCTCAATTAATTTGGTGAAAATTGGAATAAAGTAAAATTTATAGTTTTAAAAAGTAGCCAATTTGAAACATAATAAGCAGCTAGCTTGTCAGGCTTAACAATAAAATGTTGTTAAGACATCAGCTTGGAAGAAGAGACTGTGTATTAAGTTTCTGACAGCTGGATTCATGTTTACAGCTTTCAGAAACTCAACAGCTTTATAAAAAGCATTATAATTTCTGTAGAACAAAGAAATATTACTTCAGCGCTCATCTATGCCAACAAAGAATGATTTTCAATGCTTTCTCTAAAATCTTTAAAAAACATTTTCTGTCCTTTCAAGAAAGTACTAGATTTTGAATAAACATTATGCTAGACAGAGCTACTAGAAGACCAGTTAAAAAAAAAGTTTTCTAGAGCTGAGCTAAATTTCTTAAAGTTATGAATTTATTAAAATTTTAAAATTGCATTCTGGGTCCTGAAATTATTCACAGCATGATGCTAATTCACTGAAAACCTTAGCTGCAAAACAATGGTGGTGATGGTGTGATTATGTCCCACTTTTATCTGATTCCTTAATGTTAAGAGCATTTGTCCAGGGCCGAGGAAACCTCTGGCTGAGGGAGATTAAACCCAAATACCTAAGAGCACTATGTTGGGATGGAGCTTCTCCAGTACCTACTGCTGATCCTGTTCTCCTCTGAGCTGTAAACTAGCTGTAAACTAGCTTCCTCTGTGTAAACTAGCCCCCTAGGAGAGGGACAAACCTGCTGACGAGGTTCAGAGAGTCCCCTCTCTGCTGATGAGGGGTTTGGTATCAATATACAAGGTGCAACAACTCTAACAGGAAGGGTTACAGAGGGACTTACCTCAAAATGCTCCCTAACCCATCACCTCAGGTACTTGCCTGGGCTGGAGAAGGCCCAGGACAGACTTCACTTTCTGCCAGGCTCCCAGTGGTTCCAGTTTAATTGCCCATACAGTTCACTGTGTGTAGAAGCTGGAACAGTCTGTTCCCACCATGGCTGATGCTCTGGTAAATAATGACCTGGGAAGTGGTAAGGGGGGTTTTGTTCTCTCTGGCACAAGGGGGAAACAAACCTAAGACTGTCACAACTTGGGCAATTTCCCCAAGCACTAAGCATCCCTACGAATATTTTGTAGTTCATTGCTAGAGTATAGAAGAAACTCAGATTCGATTTTGTTTCCTTTTCTTATGAGTACTCTCAAATGGAATATATCAGTTTGTGTTGAATGGAAGGTCTCATGTCAAATTTACAATATTTTTACATGCCTGTAAAATCCTTTGATTTGGATTTGATGGATTTGAAGGAACCTGTCTCATCCGTTTTGAAGAGGATGAGACTGACACATTTAATTCAATTTGATCTGGACCGATGGCCTCAAATTATTATGGTTCAGATATTGAACACTGAAAAATCACTCTGTCATAGGACCATATCAGTTGCCGTCTATCCATTTAGCAGAATGGTAATGTCAGAGCCTGCCAAGTCCATTACTGATTTGGAGATACTCTTGTGTCTTCAGACAGTATTTTTTGTAGAGGGGTGCAGTGTTGCGCTAACACTGGCATTTACACATGGATTGTGGAACCCTGCATCTCAGTTGAAGAGTATAATTTACCAACACCTGCCTGAATTGGGCATTTCCTGGGTAATCAAGCAATTTTAATGTAAGTCATTTTGCAGTACTAGTATTTTCAACTCTGTAGACAAATGGTATGTGAGAGACGGGACTCTGTAATTTAGCAGAGAGCAGTAGTGAGTGAGATTTTCTGTGAATTGAATGTACAGTGTGATTATATGTAGAAGATCCCATTTTTCAATTCATTTTTCAAAGACTGAATGAAAAGTTGGCATCATTATTTTGATTAGACTATGTAAATATTTATTCTACTCCAATTAAAAGAAGAACTCAACTACAGTATGTTTGCCTGGGTTGATTTTTATTATTTCTGCTCAAATCCTTTCTGGAGGAACCATAATATCAGCATTTCTTTCTTTCTCCTCCTTTATCCCTGTCCAGTCTCTTCCTAACACTATTGCTCTGCACATTGTACATTGTACTCATCACAGTGAATGTCAACTGTAGGAGATGGAAAAAAAAAATACTGTACCTTTTAAATCTGGGTAGAGTAGACATTTTGGGTATTGCAGTTTTCTGGGGTGCTTACAGGAATATTTTTTTAATAAACAGTTGTATTTTCCTAAGCGTATGGATGTTGTACTAAACTTTGGCTCTTTCTTTTAACAGGCTGTGAAAGAAGAGACCTCTTTTGTAAATCCCAGTAAGACCTCCAGCCTGCAGGACCCTAATGTAAGGTCTGTTGCTTCTTGTCCGTAGGGAAAACATCAAATAAATGCATGATATATTGAGGCATTTTCCAAACATTATCTCAAACAGGTGTTACAGGTCAGTTTGCGCATCCCCAGGTTGCTGTGGAAAGTTCACCAAGCAATGACCTGAGGAGAAGGTGTCTGTCAGAAGGGTGCTTATTTTATATACATATATCAGATATAGTTTAAGAACTAATAAAAGCTCAACTTTAAAAATCAGACTGAGTGTATATACTTAAACAATTGATAAAAGCTCAAGGTAAAAAATCAGGTCTAGTAACAAACTTAGAAAAGCATATATAAAAATAAGTCAGTTTTCATAACTTTTGTATCAGAAACATGCTAGGTGTCCAAACTGGAATATCCTTGGTTTTGTGTTTTTCTGATTTGTGCAAGGTTTTTTTGCAGAAGAAAAGGCATTTGGTATACTGCCTTCAGAAAAACGGCTCATTTGCAGGCAGTAATGACTACGTGGGATTGTACTTTTAGTCTGTTCATAGTGGATAATAGTCTTCCTTTTTTGGGGTGGCCATTTTGAAGAGGCATATTAATTGTAAACATTATTTGAATGGCACAGTGTGCTGTCTTTCTGCAGGTGACTAGAGAGGAGGTTACAGCATGGGTATTTGGAAATTGCCTGCCTCTCTATATATGGTAGTGCCATCACTTTGGACATCGTTAGTGTCAAAATCTGAGAGGAGAGGTTGATGAAAAAAATAAGGGATTTAAAACATGGGAATCACACTAGCTGTTAATGAGCTAATTATGCTAGCGTATATGCTATATATGTTTATGTATATGTAATATACGTATGTACTAGAGCACTAGTCATCTCATGATTTTATTTTATAATTTTCTGGTGGTGACTCTTGCAACTGAAAGCAGACGTTTAAGCGTCTTATAGAAAAGGCTAGATGGGGGGGTAATGAATTATGTTTGACAAATTAAATGATTCTGAACTCAAAAAGAAACAGTTATAGTTCTGAAAATTTGTCAACCATTTTTTCAAATGTGTATCTTTCCTATAGGGTGATAAATCAGCAATAGTCTTAAAAAAACATTTCTGATCAGATTGGACTAGCAGAGCTTCTACGTTTGCTTAGTGAAAGCAGCTACCTAGAGAAGAACAGTGAGGATGGTTGGTGGTGCTGAGGCAGGAGGAGACATGAGAGGCAATGCTATTGCTTTCCGTGGCAGTCCCTGGCTTCCCTGCAGTACAGCTGTGATTCCCAGTTCTCCACGTCTCTCATCTCGTTACACCCTGCAGAGCTGTAACTTCTAGCCTGGCAGGCCGTGATTTTCCCATTTGTTTGTCCAAGGGGCTGCAAAGTCTACGTGATGTTTAGAATCACCCACTTTTCTCCTGTGACATTGCCCTTTTTAGACCTCTACAAAACTTTCTTAGGACCACTGAGAAAATTCATCACGTATGTTATACAGTAACTTATTTCTTTGTTTAATAGAAATGGGTTTCATGTATTGTCTTTGCCACAACACCCTTTGTTGGGTTGCTGTCACTTCCAGAAGCAGTTCAGGAGGACCTGGTTTGTAAAGCCCTGTGCAATTTGGAATGTGGCTAAAGACTTGTTTTCATTGCTCACCTTTGCTGAACTTGTGCATAACATCTGTAGAAAAGCCTTTCTATTTCACATTTTTTAATAGATTCTCTCCTTCTTCATCATGCTGAGCTGTAAATGAGTTGTGTGCTTTGTGAGTTGAAGTACTATTCAGCACGAGTAAGGATGGCAACCTGGCTGCAAAGCTAATTTTACTGTTTTCTTTTGTGCACATCCAAGCCTATAAACTCGTAAAAGCCACTTTGGAGTTCTCGGTATGCAGCAGTCTGGTGTATATTTGTCTAATATTTATTTTTATCTGGTTTATGTCAGGCATTGTTTCCTCTACAGTCAGTTGTGCCAAATGAAATTGTATTGTTTTATTGCTTTGTGTCTGTGTCCTGGAGGTGCAAATATACAAGTAATCAATGCTCGGGGATAGACCAATTTTAACAGCCTGCATTCAAAACTCAGAGAATAATGCAAAATAAATTCAGTGTCTAACCAATTCTCTTTCTCCTTCAAGTGGCTTCCCTTTCTGCCGGGACATACGCACCCTTGCAGACAGCCAGCATGTGACCTATTTGCCAATAACATCCTCTATAACCTTTATTTTCTGGACTTGGATGGGCACAAATGAGCCTTTGCTCTGCTAGGAATTGCATCTGAGTAGAGTCAAGGGTTAGTTCATACTGGTCAGACAAGTCACCTGGGAGTTTTTCTCTTCTTTAGTTGAGAAATAGAGAAGTATCCTTTGTGAAAAAGCCTCCCCATGGAATATAATTTTTATTCCTGCAAGTATCCATGCAGACATTCCTGTAGACAACACCTGTGTGAATGTTTGAGGAATGTTTGCTTGCTGAAATACCTTGCCAGTTGAAACCAGTATCTGTCACAGCTATTTAACAATACTCCACTCTTTTCATGTAAGGGATTTATAGCAGGGACAGTGACTTCATGTATTTGATTACTGATGACTGTACAATGCACTAGCAAAATGCTCTGTTTTTTCCAAACCCAAGACACTGGGAAATTTGTTCAGGCTAGCTAGTAAGCAAACATAGGCAGTTTTGATCATTAACTGAAGCATGAATTGTTCATACAAATAGGGAAATAGAAGGTGAGGAAGGAGGACAGTAGTGCTTTTTTGATTAAAGAACTGGGCTCTCTTTGCTACCATTTTGTCTGCTCGTCCATTGCCGCTCTGAAGATTACACTTCTAATGAATTAACTGCTTGGATATGGCCTTCAATCCCCCTGAGCAATTATTTTAGCATCTGCCACAGCAGACTCAATTTGGCTAACAATTGCTATAGCTCCTTGTAGAATTATTTCTAGTTCAACTAGTAATTACTCATATGTATGCATGGTATAGCCACTTTTGCTACAAGCAGGTCTCCAGTCATTTTGTTGGTCATGGCCTCAGAATGGTGTATAATGTTGTGCTTATGCAAAATCATCATGTATCAGTCAATTTATTCACCTCTTTTCTGTGTCTGTTGGCAAACTGCGGATCCTTCTAAATCTAAGTCATTTTAAATATGGGGAAAAACCCCACACTTGAAGCTGAAATTGCACTATTTTGTCAGTTTTCAGGAGGTGAAAGCCTGTGAAATTTGCTCTGTCATTTGGTGCAGAAGCTGGAAGTGCAAGGTTTGTCTCCTGATCTTCCTGTTGATAGCTAACCTGTACACATCGGATTAAGCTGCAGGAGGATGTGGGACCACAGAAGAGTACAGTCCTCTCTCCTCCCTGCTTTTGGAGAGCAGTGCTGTGTGTCTCTCTAGCTTTCTCTCCTCTGGGTAGGATTTTTTTCTCCCAGACTGTTTCAAGTGCTGGTTCCCACATTCAGTGAGGAAAAAGCTGATGGCTCAGTCAACCCAATACGTGCTGCAGTGTCCTAGCTTACACTCACTGTATTCTGTAATTAAGGCTGATATAGTGCACTATGAACTCGGACACAGTCATACATTCCCCTTGCTGACCCTGCTGCTTTGCTGATAACCCCTAGCAGAGCAGCAAATCTGGAAGTGGCAGTAGGGAAGTTGTACAGTTACCTCAGCTGGATCCATCTGGGCTGCACATGACAGAGCTCTCAGCTGAACAAAGTCAAATGAGAGCAATGAACGGGAGGGGAATTTCAAAAGTGGGTTAAGTAGGAGGTCCACGAGTTATCTTGATAAGACACAGAAGTCCTACCAAGAAGAGTTCGACGTGTCTTTATTACAGCTCTGTTGTAACAGACTTGAAAGCACACACGTTTTCATCGACACCCAAGCAATACATACAGAGAACTACAGCCCAGCTATATATAGCTGGGGCATAAGCGTTTTGGACAAGGCAGAACATAATATTGGTTTATGGAAGAAGGAATACCTGAAAAAATGTGTTATGTATGTATTTGCGTTATTTTGCTTTTTATACTGCCTGTATCAAATCAAGAAGAGATACAGTTAGTTTGCAGTTGCCACCTTGCATAGTGAGGTATGCTTTGTTAGGCATGTAGTAAAAATGTGTTTGTGTGAACATTGGTCTAGTTTGGAATTTGCAATGCCAGTCATTTTGCAATGATTTTTAATGGTAATTCTTTTGGGATGTAGGGCCCAAGTCTGCAAAGGAGGCAGTGATCGTCAGTCCTTTTTATGACCAACAAGAGGAATTCATCTTCCACTAGAGCTAGAAAAGTCTTTCTAAAATAACATTTTCTTCTTTAGTGTTGTTAGAGGAGGTCCTGTCATAGTGCTGAATGGGCCAGAAGGGATTATGAGGAAGTAACAGAAGTGTTTCCCTGTCTGTTAGAAAATTCCTTACACCCAGGTATCTAACTCTGTGTCCAGATGGAAGTGTCGAGGGAGAAGTGTTCAGGGAGAATTTGCTGATTAGATGTCTAATTTAATTCAGGTTTGAGATTACTGCATGCTCTTATGTATAGTTTTGGTAAAGCCCTCATCACCTGCCTCCAACTGCGATTTTTTTATTTGATTCTTTTAGCCTTGAGACATCAGGGTTCAGGCTGTCTGCCAGAACATTTGTATAATGAAGGAAGTATACAATATTGTAGGAAATATAAAAATGAAAATTGTAGTCACCTGATTTCTTATCACCTCTCATCACACTCTCCTCTTGATCAGAGGCCCGGCCCATCTAGTGATCCAGGGATGCAGAGGTTTCTCTCCTGTAGCATATCAAGTGAACATGAATCACATAGTCACCTCTTCACCTTTTTATAGACCTCACCCATTTCTTAGTAAAGGAATGGGCTGCTAGAAAGATAACCTCTTGAACTTTCTTTCCAGAAATTTCCCACCTCATTGCCAGCCTGCTTCCTTTGTTGAAGGTAATAAATATATGGCTAACCACAGAACCCCATCAAGAGAATTCCTTCCATTATTCCTCTCCTTATTCAAAGCTTTGCCAGATAGAAGCACCATCAGTACAACTTCCCCAATGCCTATACATGAACCTCTCCTGAAAACTCTTTGAAGTATCTGTTTTCTCTCTGGCTATGACCACCTGGGTAAGCCTATAGTGTGTATATGTGTGTACATGTCTACACAGATTCACACACACAGAGTTTGGCTATATTTAACATAAAGGTCTACACGTTTCTTATTTTGTTCTCTTCTTCAAATATGGCTGAATGTAATCCCTGGTATAACTCTGCTGCACTGGCTTCAGGAATTCCAGTTTGTGAAGAATTAGCCCAAATTAGTACACATGTCAGGAATTGCTAATACTTTGGAACCAGACAAAATACTGGTCATCCTCAGGCATAGCCTGTTTGCCAAGTTAGTTGGGACAAGTTAGGGGCCCAAGTTTTAGGGGCCCAAGTTCTTGTCCCAAGTTTGGGACAAGTTAGACAGTGGAAATATTAGCAAAAATGCCTAAAGTTGAAGAAAGTTTGGTAAGCAACTGAAATAAAATTTGTAAGACAGGAATTATCTGGCAATTATTGGGATTTACTGATAATGTACTTTTTTCTTCATGGTCACTTGAAGCTCAGGAAAGCTTAGACAGGATATATGTGTGATTCAGGTGATCTAGCTGAAGGTCTTCAAGAGCTGGTACATGTAAACACTAACACCTTCTTCATCTGCTAAATGTTAGTCTTCATTTTGTGAGTAGCTGCTTACTGTTACACACACAAGACTATCCAGTAGTTAAAATAGATACACTCTTTTGAGGTTATGTTTTGGAAAATTGAAATAGTCGTTGACATTGTTTCTGAGAAATTTTAGTTATTTATCATAGAATTATAGAACTGTTGATTGGAAGGGACATCTGGAGGTCATCCAGTCCAGCCTCCTGCTCAAAGCAGGACTGTCACCAACACTAGATCAGGTCAGCCATGGCTTTGTCTAGCTGAATTTTTAAAGCACCAAGATGGAGATTATACAGCCTCTTGTGCAAAATACTGATCAAATGTGTAACTGCAATTTCCTGCATTTCTGAGGCAGGTGCTCAAGTGTTGCGAGTCAAGATCCCTCTTCAACTGAAGCCCTCGAGCTGGTGGGTCAGTTATTATGGTTCTTGTCGCTGTTGCCACTTGCTGCTGTGCACCATGTGGTACCTTTATGGACTGCAATATTTATTTTCCCTTATAGCATGCTTTTGGATTGCTACCAACTTTGGCATGCTTTACATCCCACATGGTTCAGGATTTGTCTGCAGATTTCTTTCTGTTTAGACCAACTGCTGCATCACCCTTTGTTGATCCTTGTTATCCAAATTACCTCATCTTTCATAGGATTGCAAATAGCAATATTCTTCTTATGTGGGAGTAGGTATAAGCACCAGCTGGTGCTTTGTGCATTCATTTATTCTAATTTTCTTTGTAAATCTTCCCATCCAAAACCAAATTACGCTATTACATTAAGACTAATTACATTAGGAGCTGCTCAACACGTAACGTAAAATTAAATGTTATCGTACAGAGCTTGATGATGCTGTACACCAGAAAAGAAGGGTCGAAAATATTAAATTATATCAAGTTATACAGGATACAGATGAATCAGGAGGCACTATTCTGAATGCCCAATGCAGAGTAAGCTTTGCTCATACAGATTCTCAGAATGTGATTGCCCTGCTGTGGCTTGTGCATCTGATGTACACTAGGCTTTGAGTTTGTCTGCCTTTCAATTTATGTGAATATGTCCTACACCTTTTCTGACCGAAGCAATAATACTTCTTACATATAACTTTCTTATATCATCAAGGGAGGAGTGTCACTCAAAGTAATGTCTGCATTCTTGTGCTTTTCCCTTTCCTTTCTCACCTGCACAGACTATATTAACATTTTAATTATCATCTCTTGGTATCTGAGCTAACATCCTGCTGAAGTACCTGGTGCAGTGTGCATCTGAACCAGTTTTTTCAGAGAACTTTGGCTCTCTGCAGGTGCTCTCAGGATAGGACCATATGAGCAAGATGTAAATCATACTGATGTTTGCCTAATCTGTACACATTTTGGATCTGAAAATAATACCTCAGTATCTGTCTTTATACGTACACTTCCAGTGAATGTCAGGGTAGCTTTCCAACAGCATATAGACATGTGCACAGGGAGTTTGTTCTAGCTTATCCAACAATATGTACTCTGCGCACTGACTTTTTCTATCAGTGACACTGACTTAGGACTCTTTGGAATCATAAGTCAAGACAACATTTTTTTAAGGAAAAAAACAACTTTCCTTTTTTGTAAGGAAAGCTAGGGTTCTGAGGTGGTAGTGTTCTCAAAGAAGTGGAATGTATTGTACAGCTGCTTATCAGCTACTCAAGACTTTAAGGCAGATGACCTGATTTTTATTTAGAAATTTCAATTGATAGAGATGGCCGTGGCCCACAAAGCTCTCTTGGACACTGTATTTAACAGCAGTTCTTACAAAGACTGCAAACTGACAGCAGGTCTTCAAGTCTGGGGCCTTAACCATGGACAGTTTCTAGGTAGGTAGTTTCTAAGCATCACAGAGCTGAAGTTTTGGACCAACCATCCAGCGAGAGCTGTGATAGGAGATGTCCACATTTACATTTGGAGGCTAAGAACAGGCATGTCACCTGGATGATTATGGACAGCTTGTTTCCTCAAGTCAAAGACTTCAGTTCCCTAGAAAAATAGTCATATACAAAAGAACTTTTAGGCAGGTCAGAATTGAAGGTCAAAAATTACGTGCTTGGTTTTACCTGACCTGAACTTCAGTGAATGCAAGCAAGTTGTGTTTTCTTAGAATCAGAATGGACTTAACTCTATGAGGCAGAGTCTGAAACAACATTTAAATATCTCCTTCTAAATGTATTGTGAAATATTCTAGGAAAACTAAAAACATTATCTATCTTGACTTCTTCCTAACAAATATTAATTGCTTTTAAAAAGCTGCTTTTTCATTCAATCTTCATCCTCAAAAATAAAAACATTCATTCTCCAACTGAAAAATTTCAGCCAGCATTTCCAAAACCAAAGTGAATAGCTAAATACACATCAGCCTGGCCTCAATCCAGTGGACAGGTTAATGGATCTGCTACTCTGGCTTTTTACGGGAACCTCACCCAGTAATTTCTGCATCAAAGTAATAACTTCAAGCTGAACTCTTGCATACCCTTTGCCTGCCAGTCTGCATTAAAGATTGCAAATAGGACACCTAGGTATGTTCTTTGACTTCATTCCAAGTATTAAAGACCTCTTTGACCTGTTGCCTGAAGTCAGATGCTGATGAATTGTTTGTAATTGTATTCTTAATCTCCGAACTACAGAGAAAGGAGGAGTACTCAGACCTTTCAGATGAGGTTAAGCTGATGAAATACCCCACTCGAGGTGCATTTCTTTGGCTGTGTCCCTTAAACTGCGCCTAGGCTCTTTGGAAACCACAGGATTTGTAATGTCCTGATTGCTGTATGGAGAGGTAGAATTTGTAGCTCAGTTTGACCTTAGATACTGGGTGTTGACCTACATTACTCTGAGCTGGGGGAAAAGAACAGTTTCTGTATCATCATTATCTATCTGTTGTACCACAGGAGCATCACATTTTTGTCTAGACTGCAGACACATTTTCAATACAAGGACAAGGGTCAGGAGGGAATTTTTTCCTTTAAAAGAAACAGAACTCAAGTGAGGAGGGTAAGGAAAGTCCACAAGCTGGTTTTGGATTTTGCTGCTGCTCTGTAGCAAGGAGCTTTGTTGTACATCTGCAATCTATATGGGGAAAAAAAAAAGGAAACAAGAAGAGAAAACCTTTATTCACCTTTATTCAGAAAGTTTGGTGCTGGCAATAGCTTTCTAATGTCCAAATAATGTTTTGGAGAGCTAACCTGTCTTCTGAGAAAAGCTACCTTATCAGAGTGAAAAAGCACATATTATTGTTTCTTAACTTCAGATGGCCATAACTTTGGAAAAGAAATAAGTGTGGAACACTTAGAGCACAGACTGAGAAAAGATTTGCATGTTCATGTGTGTTTGCTTATCTTGTTAGGCTATGTCTTTGATACACAAGAGAATGCAATCTATCAAATATTTTTCCTCTTCTTTCCTTTCTTCCTTGCCAAGATTTCACTACCTTATTTCCACTCAAAGGGAGTTCTGAAGCCAAAAATCAGCCAGTGGTTTGGGGTTTTTTTCAGCACCTGAAGGCAGGTCAACCTTTATGCAGATGGCTGTATCCTTGTAAATCATGGAGCTTTTAGCCTCTACCTCTTGGCCTTAGTCTGGGAGGGAGAGAAATTGTTCCAGATGGCAAAAAAGGCACAAACAGAAGCAAAGAGGATAAAACCTGTTAAAGACAAATGCAGAAAGCGGGTTACCCCAGCAGACTTTGGTGGTTTTAAAATTCTGAACTGGATCCTCCAGGGAAAAAGAAGTTATTTTATCGCTTTCAGCTTACTAGGTACACAATCCTTTGCTCCCACACGGCCCACTTGCCACGTTTCTAACAAGTACGGAGGTCTGCCTGGAGCCAGCTTAGCAGGGGACAAGGAAGGCATGTCAGGCTGTGGAAGCCACCATACGCAAAGGGGTGATGCAGACAGCAGCACAGCCCCAGCGCTGCAAACTAGTCTCCCCATTACGGCTGAGCCAGGGTGGGGTGGGACCCCCCGAGTCCCTTGGCACGAGCACCTACATCATGTGCCCAGGGAAGATTCAAGCTAAATCAGTGGACATCTGTGGTCACTTGAAATGTTCCACAGTATATATTGTGAGCAGTTTTGGTTTCAGTAGCCCTGTTGGCTGCTACTCGGAGAACAAAACTAATTTCTTGGGTTTGGGGGGATTTCTCTCTAGGACTTGTTTATGTTTCTGTGCAGGCTTGTGAAACGGGCTGAAGCTGGTTCAGCAGAGCATGCTGGCTGCTGCTCAGGAGTGTGCTGGGTCTCTCAGTGCATAGGCAGTTTCTGATGACCTGCCGCTGCATGCTGCCATCCGTGGTTGTTATTGTCATTCTCACCAGGAAGTGACAGATTTTTATGTAAGGTGCCAGGTCATTAAGTAACTCTGTCTTGGTTCAGTACCTTCATTTTTATGCTGTGGTGGCTGAATACTGTTACAGGAAAAAGGTTTCTTATGAATTAATGACATTGAAACAGAACCTTATAAAGGAACTGTAATATGCTGCACAACTGCACATTTTCTTTTTCTTTTTTTTTTTTAAGTTGGAGTCCCACTGATCTTTCAACACTTCAGGTTTTGTTCAAGCTCACATAAGTCACTACATGTAGGACTATAAACTACAAATGGTGATATCTGCACATAATGACTCTATTTAAATAGCCAAAATAATTACAAGGTTTTTATTCAGGAATCATATCGTTCCATATAAGATAATATATTCTGGCTGTAGAATTCAAAAGATAACAATAGAATTTATTCTGCTTTATAGTTGCTTCTTTTTCAGGAATATCAATGAGATCGTTCTTAAGAGTTTGTGTGATATTAAAAGCCTGCCATTTTTAAAACACAGACCAGGCTCTGAGTTGATCAAGCTGAGCACTTCTTGCATCTGGTTGCTGAAGTGAGAGTAGCAACAGTTTTGAGCATGTTCAGACTGAGGAAGAGTGTTTGGAGATGAAACAGGAGCCGTCACGGATTTTGTAGGCTGGTGTGGAAAGAGCTAACCTAGCAAGGTTTTAATGAGGGCAAAAGTCCAGCTGTGCAGTTGGTAGGACTAGTCTAACATTTCATCTGTGCTTATGGTAGACTGGATTCAGTCAGTCTCTTCAGGTGGAGGCATTGCCACTGCTCCTTTTCATTCAGAGGCAGCTTCAATTTACACCCTAGATAACCTGCAGCTTCTTGAAATGTGCAATTAAATGGTGCTTGTGTCTCTCCTAGAGACCTGATAAATATCAGGAGAAAGATAGTCACTGCATCCAGCCTCTAACAAAAATGATGGCAAAATTTTATAATAAAGGGAAAGAAGTTTTCGCTCGAAAAATGGTATTGCTTTTGCAAATAAGTGAGTGGGATACTTTACTGGCATGATACAAAATACAAGTAAAGTTTATCGGATCAGTTACAATCACTGAAATAGGAGTAGGTGTGTCTAGTGGTACGGTATCTTGGCTTTTTTTTATATTGTTCACTTGAAAATTTGCAGCATTCAAAGGAAGATAGTAAGTTTTTCATCTGTTTGTTGGGTTAGAGAGTAGGTCCTGTTTGGTTCTCAAACACTTTTAATCACAGCTGGGTGAAATTTTTCATGTGAAACTTTTCTCAAGATGAATTCAGACTCAGAACTTTAAAACATTTCATATATATGAATCAGTTTCATAACTTGCTTTTAAACCATTATAAACTGCTTTAGTTACAAAATTGCACAATATCTTTTCAAATAAAAATTTGATTTTGGCAATTGAAATAACTGCTTCGAAAGTCCCACCTCCTCCCCTTTTTTAAAATTGCAGATGATGAGAATCAAAAGGAGATACACAGGCTTTGTAAAATGAAAATTTTTAAAGGAACTGAAGTTATCATTTCAAATTTTCCCTTGTGTGAAAATATCTGATTTACTTTCATTACAGATTATAATGTTGTCTTGAGAAATTTGAAATAGCCATGAAGTGGAAATAGATTTGTTACCAGCTTTGCTGTTCCACACTGTGCTGTTTCCTGAGCCCCTTGATAGTAGTAGAGCATTACTTATTATCTTTTTGAGCAAACATTTTTCAACTCACATGTAGTTGATACCACTATTTTTGTTCCTGCTTTCACTGGGTTGATGAAAAGGTTTAAAACTTGTAACTACTGTCTTAGAAAGGTATTGGAGAATTGTGGGAACTGCTCATTCAGAGCAAGAATTTCAGCTAATGTATTTCAGAAGGCTTGAGCTGGAAATAATGGCATTACACATATTCACATCCCCTAAGGATCTGACCATCCCCTAAGGTCCAGTCGTTAAACAGGTTTTAACATATTTATCCTGCTTATGTTAGAACTTGAATTGAAAATGTCTTTGGGTAAAATTTGGGAACTAGCAATTTATTTCAGTTGTCAAAAGCTACCTTTGGTTTAGCACAAGGTGTCTAAAAAAAGAATAGCTAGAGCAGTCATCCACTCTGAAGACTGACTTGATGAAAATGACATCGGGGGCTTCCATCATGATGTTGGTTCACAGATTTCCAGATCAGACATACTGACTTCAAGATTAAAACAAGAGAGTTTGGGCTTTTTTCTTCCCTTATCTTCCCCTTATTTGCCACCCTAAGAAACTCAGCAAGAAGTCTGAAAATCTGGCTGGATTGTTCTGCATTAATCTCATTGCAAATCTGAGATATAAATGACTGACCCTGAAAATGGAATTTGGGAAGGGGCAAGATATGAATCTTGCTGCTATCTGTACTGACTTCTTGAAATTAATGGGATCAAAAAGCAGAACAAAAACCAACAAAAGTTGTTCCATCAGAAGCAGAACTAGTAGAGTTGGATTTATGATTTATGTATGTCCTTTGTACTCTCCAACTTCCCATTCCTCCATCTTATGCTCTGTGGCCTTCCCAAAGACTAAAAAACACATAGGAAGACTTAAGATATAATCTGAAGGCTATACCATCCCAGTAGATTCTGTTGTAGCTGGACAGCAGGTTCAGAAGTTATCAGAGAGGGTTAATGAAGCTTAAAACTCACAGCGGCATCAGAGGGAACTGCAATTGTGAAGATTAAATACGCTTATCTTATTATGGCTTCAGAAGACTAATACGATGCAAGTAGACTTAAAAAATTCAACCCAAATTTATAATATTAGAGACAAGACTGTGCCACCTCTGCCAGTTGTGGAATGTACCTCAGTGCATGAGCAGTCCCACCAGCAATCAGTAGGGCTGCTGAAGTACTAACTTAGTATCTGACTTCAGATTAGATAGCAGAATACCATTTCATAAATTATTAATCAAGACTTTCAAATTACTCCTTTAATGTTTGGCATATTTATTATGCTTATAGCATTTGTAATACGCATAAGATGTATTTAATCATAATGTGTTGCTTCAAATATAAGTAGTAAAGATAATTCATGTGTCTTCATGCCACTCAAGCTCACAGTTGAAATGGTTTCCTCCCAAGGTCATGAAGATCTTGTATTTAGTATTTATGCTATTTGTATTCAAGCCTTAGTTAACTCTACTGATAAATGGTTAAAGAGAAGATCCTTTTATGTGGGTCTCCTCATTCCCATTTCTATCCTTTGCTGGAGATCTGCAGGTGTATTTCACATTGATGAGCATCTGAAACATGTCTGAGTTTTGCTTTTTTTCGAGCAAGTATCCTTTTCTTGGATCAAATCCATTAGTTCATTTCCCTTGAGCGGCTCTTGCAAATGCAGAAGGATAACGTTTAATTTCAGGTAAAAACTGTTTGAAGCAGAACAGGTTTCACAATTCACAAAATAATTTTTGTTAGAGGTATTTTTTGTAAAAAGATTTCTGACATGACTGAATTGCTGGGCTGTTATTAAAATGTTGTATTTTGGAAACAGTGACACTTCCACATGGTCTCTTACATAGGCTCTGTATTTGTAATCAGTTGCTGCTTTTGTAAATGGTATGCAATGCACAGGAGAGTGAGTTCGCACATCCTTTTCTGTTCATGCACGCTGGCCTGTGGACTATAAATGGAACAAAAGGATGAACTTCAATGGGCACTTGCCACTTTGCAAGATAAATATGTGTTGATGAGTTAGAACTTTGTTGATATGCCTGAAGTAGTTTAAATAAAGACTGTGCCACATATATTTTTCTTGTTATTTTTAGAAGTCCAGCTCCAGTGCGACCTGAAACTACGCCATCAACTGGCCCTACAGAAAAGCAGGAGATTAAAGTGTCTCGTGTGAGGAAGTTAACGAGGCAGTACAGTTTGTGAGTAACGTATAGCACTATCTTTATGTTTTTGCCTACTACAGCTGAAACTGAAGGGGGATGCTAATTATTGCTCTAGCTATGCCTTCTGAAAGGCATGAGTGCAATTACATGATAATGATCTTATACTGATACCATTCCTTTCATCACTGAGAATCTTTAAGCTTTTAATACGAAATGAATTTGCCATCCCTATGCAGTTGCTAACCCTCAGGATTGCAGGCCCTCTGCCTTTTTCTGAGCTTATAGGTTAGGAATTAAAAAACTCTTTTCCACACGAAGTGTCAAAGACCTGGTGTGAGCTGGAGCAAGCTGCTCTGTCTGCTTCATTACAACCCCATTTGCAAAACGAGGAAAACAGTCCTTAGTTGTTGGGTGGTCAAGCTGTGCTGTCAGCCATTCCCTCTCAGAAACTGCACCTTCTCTCTCTCTCTCTCTCTGATTTTTGTCACATGCAGAAATTGCTGAGCCCGCTACAGGTACAGCCAGCAAAGTTCCGTCTCAGTCCTGGCAAGAGTGATCTGTACCTATAGGGCTTTGGCATCCCATTTACACCTAATTCATCCAGTTTGAGAGTCTCTGGAGATGTGAGGTACTGAATAGATGTGGAAATCAGTTTGTTGATTTGTCTTTCATATGAAAGGACAGACAAGGCCACCAGAAACTAGGGGAAAAAAGGGACAATGTCAGCATAAACTTATTAGTACAAGAACACCAATGCCATAATGAAGAAAAAATATGTATACTTTCTACGTGGCATGGAACTGTTAGCCCCTCCACCAATTTAACATTCTAGTATCGCTGAATATATAGCAACATTAGCAAAAGTTTTCCTTCTCTCCAAAAGGATTCTAATAAATATCAATATGTAGTTATTTTCTGTCTCACTATTAAGAACACTGGCTTTTGTTATGGAAAAAAAGTAACAGTCTACATCACCAAAACTGAAAAAATATTTAGGAGAAGAAACAGAAGAACGAATCAAATTGAAACTAGGAGGAAAATGAGCAATTAGCCAAATTGGTGTTTGTCCAAGAGACCAAGGCTGATATACAGGAACACACAGCCACAGCTTGGTCAGCAGGCCACATAACATGCTCTCTTTTACCACAATACATCAACCAGTATGGTTTGAAAATGAGATAGGAGATGGGAATTGACAATTCAAGCTGGGAAGAGAACCCAGGTTCCCTTACTGCTCTCTAATCCTGAAGGTAATCTGTGACACGGAACTTGGCAGCATTTGTTAGGAGCAGTTTTCCAAGGCCTGAATGAAGCCTGCTCACTCACTCTGCTCAGCATAGCTCAGACAGCAGTGCACTTTTCTTGAACAAGACACCACTTCTACTACGTCTTTTTCTACAAGCCAGGGGAAGGAAACCTCCTACATATTTCAAGATGCATCTAATTTTTCAGATTTTTATATAATGTAGGGACTTGTAGATAGCAGTCAGCAAAGGAAAAGGCCGTGACACTGAGAGGACCAATTATTTGATGCTCTTCATAAGGCAGGTAATGAACAGAACGCGGTAGCTGATCCTATTCTTTGAGCACACTGATATGTAAGGGCAGGCAAGAAATTCATTTTGCATACCTGTTGCAGGTATAGTCACAGGTTTTGTACGCACACTTGGAAAAGTTTATGATTTAAGTTGTAACCTAAACAGGTTGTTAAAGTTGGTCCTCAAATACTGCTACACAGCAAACAAAGAGAACAGGGTTATGCTGTGTAGACAATTATGATGTAAGAGTACCCTGGTGATGTTATGTATGCAAAAGCAGAAAATTTCCCATGGGACCATTAAAGTAAGGTAGTAGGATAAGTTGGTGTTGAAGATAGCAAGGCTAGTAAGAAATCATTTTTTAAGAATCTGGGTGAAAAAAATTGCTCTAGGGTAGGTTAGGGCTGGAGAGGGTGTGTTTACCAATAAATAGAAGGTGGCAACCAAAGGAGAGGTATAGGTACTAGGACATAGAATAATGAAAATAGGTACTGCAAAAGGGGTCATCCCTGAAGCAGGAACAGCTATTCCTAGATCATTCTTGCCTGAGAAAGTGTTTAGCCAACCTGTTCTTAAAGGGCAAAGAGAAAATCTTTGGGCCAGAGACTGAGCACTTCCCTTTTCTGTGTGTGAACAGTCAGCCAGTCCCTCAGAGCTGCTGAGCACCTGCAGAACACGTGCCCCCACACCTGAGAACAGCACTGAGGAAAGGTGGAGAGGGTAAATGAAAATGAGTGAGAGGTTGTCCTAGAGAGAAGGGAAAGGATGCCAGGGGGCACTGAGAGTAGCAGTACCACAGAGAATTCAGTAGTGTCTGGGAAGAGCAGAACTTGGGAAGGCAAGAGCTGAAGTGACAAATACTGCAGTGGGAGGCAAGTGGAATGGAAAGGAGACTAGAGGCAGGGTTATGCAATGGAAAAGGCAATGGTGTTATTGTACACATAGAGAGAAGCAACATTTAAACACTGTATTTTTAAAAAAATGTATTTATATATTCAGGAGTGAATTCTCAATTTTTGGTTTGTGAGTTTTTGAGGAACCATTTTTGAGCATGTCTTGTCCTCATGTGGATTTTCAGTTGTCCAGTATTAGACATGAGGAATGGCACCTCAAGTGCACATAAACACATCTAACCACAGGTGTCACCTATGCTGAAGACACCACAGTTAAAAATATGGGCCACGATTTTTTTTTTCTTTTTGTAGACCCAAATTCTGTTCAATTTAAATTATCTTGTGTCTGGACTGCAAATATGGGAAATGCAAAGAAATAGTGAAGAAGTATTGTGAAAGGAATACAGAAGAAGGCAAATTCTCAGACTTGTAGCTTGCATGCTAATAGCTTGATGACTGATAAGACTGGACCCTAACCCTTAGCTTAGGTTCCCAGACACTAAGAAGCCTTTCTGAACTGGCAAGTTCGTGACAATTTTCCACTTCCTTGTGTGTAACAGAGCAGCTTTACCCAGCAAGGATGGGGAGAGTCCCATGTATTGCTGCTGAGAGTGGGGAGCAAGGACTGAGAAAATGTCAGCTACATGTTTCTGAAAGAGAGATTAACTAGGTCAACAGCCCAACTCTGGCTTGTTGCATTAATAAAACATCTATTGAACAGGTCCGAAAGATTCTGCATTTTCTTTCCAGCATAAAAATTGTGCATTGTACATGCTCTGGCACTGAATTCTATCCTTACCCAGAAGAAATAAAGAATGAAGCATGAAAAAGATAACATTAATCACCATAGCTTTATATCATAATAAAAAAACATTGCTGTCACCAAAACAACTCACCACAAGTCTGTGTACCCTGTATGCCATGTAGTTTTGAAGTACTGTGTTGCCTAGGCATGCTGCCTTCAAGTAGCACTAAACCAAGTACAGTTCTGTTCTGGAAGTGTCTGTCAAACTGGCATGGCAGGCATCTGTGCACTGTGACTACCTAATTGGTAGTTAAAATTGGTGCCATTTTATGAGCAGGAATCATTTTTCTCATCATTTTTCTATGTGCTTTAAACTGTCAAGCTGTAGTCTTTCCTTTTCACACATCATTCCCAGTAATAAAGGTTCTGTAGGCCAAACTGTGACTCTGTTTACCTCCGTGCAATTGCAGTTAGCAGTTGGAAACATCCTGACTCGGGGCTGACTGATCCCAATGATTTGGAGTCAATGGGGCTCTACAAAAGTAAACGAAGGTATAATATTCTCTACTGGCTTTCATTTAGTGGTGACAGTAGGTGAGATGGAAAGAGCTCAGCTTGACGGCCTAGAGCCCAAGGGAAGCATGCAACCTGGTTTAAATAAAATGTTTTCTCTGTAAGCAGAATAAATGGGACAGGAAAAAGATACCCTCACAAGAATGTTTCTAAAGAGCTCCTTTTTGGAGTCGATCAAAGTCCTTTAAAAACAGTTTGAAAACAGTAGCACAGAGTAGCTGCATAATGGGTGTCAAATCTCCTGTTGGTCTAAAGCCAATGAAGCAGTCAGTCCCACGGATGGATCTAACCAGATCTGTTCTTATCAATACAGCCAGCCTCCACAGAAAAGAATAAACATTAGAGTAGTATCAAATCAGTTCATTTATTCATATGTACATATTCCATAGAAACACTACTTGCACATCATACCCAGGATTTCCATTTGCAGATGACAGTTACCTAGCCAATTGACTTTTGAGGAATCTTTAAAGCTTAAAAAATCTAATTTACTTGAAAAGTTAGCTGCATTACAGATGGAAGAGTAAACAGAACTTCACTCCAAAGCACTACAGCTGATATACACGTTTCCAGTGCCTCCTCCAGCACAAGTACGTTCAAAGTCCAGTGACATTTTCTAATGAGAAGATCTGTCTGCTTTTGTCAACTGCAGTGATGAAGATGACCTTCCTCCAGCACTGGCAGCAGCAGCGGCGGCATCAACACCTGTGTCTTCAGCATCCCCCGGGTCACAGAAAACATGTACGCCACAGACATCAGAAGGACAAACACAGGTTTCACCTGGTGGCAAGGTAATATGAAAAGAGATGAGCTTATGTCAGTTCGGAGAGTATTCAGGAAGGGTGGGAGGGAGTTGAGGAAGGGTGGGAGGGAGTTGCAGATGACATGTTTTCCTTAAATGGAGTAATCCTGCATTTAGGAGTAGTTTTTAATTCAGAGTTGTAGTAATATGTTTAACCTATTGTGTAAGGAAATACTTAGAGCCTGCTCCAAGGCCCAACTAAAATCAGTAATAGTTTTTCATCAACATTAGGGGGCAGTGGGTCAGGATTAAATTAATGTTTACCTTGATTTCAAAGGTGCATAATTTTGTTGTCTGTCTTTCCTGCATAGCCATACTTAAAAAACATGGTGTGAAATTTGAAATCCATTTGGCAATCTATGCTTTACGGAGTTAAAAAAACAAAAACAAAACCAAAAACAACTAACAGAATTACAAAAATTAAATTTTTTTTTAATGCTGGGTTTCTTCTTTGCCTTTAGAGTTCCACAGATGCTGGAAGTACATTTGCTTTGGAGCCAGGAGACCTCCTGATGGATTTCACAGAGGCCACACCTATGGTAAATAGTTTCATTTTGCAACCAGGAAAATGTAAAAGTTTTCAATAGTTTGTCTGCAGCTAAAATGAATGGGATACTATGCTGTGTGTTGGGTAGAGCACAGGAATAAAGTAAGTTTCCTTGATATTTGGTGATCCTGAGCATCCGTCAAACTCAGCTCAGTATTTCTGAAAATCAGTCCACATCAACAAATATTATGGCTGAGCTTTTGAATATGATTCTTTATTGTTGGATGACTTCTCGTTTCTCTCTCCTACCTGGATATCTTTACACCTTGCTGCACTGGTTTCACGAGCTTCTTTGTCCCCTTAACGTAGATTCCTAATGTGATCATAGATTTGCTTTTGGGAGTTGTCTGGAAAGTCCCTTCTTCTCCCCACAAGTTTTGCTCAGACCTTACCTAGTAGCCAATCCAAAGACGTGTACCTGCACTTTCATGTTTCATTAGCAGAGTGCTTTGCTTCACTTTAAGGCAAAATAGTCTATAACACGTTGGTTATTAACTTCTTTTTTTAGAGGTATGTGATTTGTATTTTTTCTTAAAAGCCAAGGAGAGATGCTGGTCTCACTGAAGTCAAAATGCCTCTTGACTTCAGTGATCTCAGGCTTTCAGCTCAGATTCCCAGCAGATTACTTAAAGGATCACAGTATGATCCTTAATTTTCTCCAAGTCATCCTGCATTGCAAATAGCTCTAATGCCAGATAGCTCTTCTGCTGTCCAAAGCCATTTTTGCTGTCTTCTAGAAACCATGTTTAAAGCATATAAAAAGCACGACAGGGGCGGCACTACGTTTTTGGCATAAACATTATTGTATTAAAGTACTTCTGTTCTGGGCATTGATTTCACTACATGGTTAGGTCCTTGTTTACAATATTGGGTAGGTGCTGTGGGGATGCGCATTTTGTTTCAGAGACAGTATGGTACCAGTCTGTAAATAACTGCTTGGGTCCTGTTACCACTGAATGAGAGATGTGGCTTCCCCTGCAAGCCTGGTGAAGTGAAGGCTTATCCCTCCTAAGGCCCCTCTCTGCTTGCAGAAGGGATGTGAATATTCAGCCATGGCTTTTTGGCTTCAGAGGTACACTGAGGTGGGTATGGGGTGCACTATGCCTAGAGACTTGCTGCTGTGGATGGGAAGACAGGTTTGATGCAGGGGACTGGGCAGGAGCTAGGGAGCAGCTGAGACTGTCACTGATATACTGCAGTTTGGGAATGGACAGTGGCCCTAGAAGGATAGAGAGATCTGCACAGCTGTTCTCTCACATGCAGTTTCGAGCCTGTTTCTTCACAAAGTCCTTGAGGGCACTTGATGGTCCCTCTATAACTTCAGGAGGTTCAATAAGAACATTCTTCACCTGCCATCAAAGTGCTATCGGCACCCACCCTCCCCTTCTTATCTTTGCCCTTCAACCTGGCTCAGCTGAACAGTCCTAGCACCCCAAGACTTTTACAGTGCAGATGTTGAATCTCTGAACTGCAGCAAATTGAAAATTAAGGGGCCCTCTAGCTCCTTGAGCCCCTAGGTCTCCTTGGTGGGAGAACTGTTCCAGCGCTAGCATCTGCAATGAGAGTACAGTGCTTACTGCTCCTACATCCACCATATTGGAGGGACCTGCTTTTGCACCTGAAAATACCATTGCAGACTGAGGAGCATCTACGGAAATGAGAATGATTACCTGGAACCTCCTTGAAGTGCTGGATGATGAAACTATCCCATTCCAGAAAGCAACAGGAAGAGATGTATTTAAGCTGAACACCCTCCCCCCCGCCCCCTGTACATTTCTGGGGGAAGGGAAAATTAAAAGGGAGCAAAGGAAAGAGAGAAAGAGGTGTAGCATTCTGCAGCCTTTGTCTGTAGTTTGGGTTGACAAGACACAGGCAGCCTGAAATGGAAACTATCTGAAAGGAGGTTGTAGCAAGGTGGGTGTTGATCTCTTCCCCAGTAACAAGTGATAGGACGAGAGGAAGCTGCCTCAAGTTGCGCCAGGGGAGTTTTAGATTGGAGATTAGGAAAAATTTCTTCCCGGAAGGGGTTGTCAAGCATTGGAACAGGCTGCCCAGGGAAGTGGTTGAGTCACCATCCCTGGAGGTATTTAAAAGACGTGTAGATGTGGTGCTTAGGGACGTGGTTTAGTGGTGGACTTGGCAGTGCTAGGTTAACGGTTGGACTTGATGATCTTAGAAGTCTTTTCCAACCTAAACCATTCTATGATTCTATATAGGTTAGCTTGTCCTTCTCTGTATTAATAACATGTTTGTGGCTGAACTGTAAGTAATTATCCTTTGGAGTTTGCTAATAGATTTCTTATTCTAAAAAACATTATAGGTTTGGTTTTTGTTTCCATTTAATAGAAGTCAGCATTACACACTTTTCCTTTTCAAGCTGAGGATACAGGCTTTTTTCCCTAAATATTTTACCCAGTCATGCTTTCCCCTTTCCTACCCCACCATCCGCTGACATAATTTATCACGCTGTATGTTCATAAACTAACCTTCCATGACTTTCTTGGTTTTAATATTTCGGAGAGCATGTACCGCACAGCATCAATCAACCCTTTTTGTTTTGTTTAACGTCTATAAAGGTCAGCTTGTTCTCTACAGAGCAGTTATTGTTTACAGACCTTTCTCTGCAGTTGCACTGGCCACAGGCTGCTCTCAACTGAGGTTTGAATGAAAAGTTTACTCTTCAGGGGGAGAGGCTCCAAACAAAAGCAAAGCTAAGGGGAAATGCGTAACTTTGAGCCAGTCTGATTATTTAATAATTCTGTTGTGATAACATGTGCTGTCATTTGAGGGTCAAGATCACGTACAGCTTAGTGTCGTGTTACTGTCAAGTCAGTGGTAGTGTGCTGGTTTTGCATGCTATGACCTGGCTCTTGGGAAGTTGCTTGTTAATTGCACCCATTTGTTTCACACTCAGTGACAGGTACAGTCATTCATACTGCCTAATTTGGGGTATTTGCCTGAGGTGATAGGGTTAGAAGTTCAGGTTCCTACACAGGCAGGGGGTTTCCTGCAGAGGCGTATTCAAACAGCTGTCTTCTCTTTGTTGTCTGGACTAGAGAGACTAAGGCACCTAGATTGGACATCTAAAATCAACATTTTTATTTTGGTCATGATATATGCTGCCAAACTTCCCCAGTTCGCTGGAGAGCTGTTAATTTGAAGCAGTTTCAGACATCCTCCCTTCTCTTCTATAACATTACTGGCAAAGAGTGATTAATAGTCACTGACTCAGCTGCATGGTCTTCATTGTTCATTGATGCTTCTTGATGGCCTTGGGTTTTATCCATGTGTTGCTGCTGTTGCCCGTACAGTGGAAGCTTTAATACGTGCTGAGAGTTACAGTTAGAAGTGGAGCTCACAAAACCAAATTAACTTATAAAAATGGAAGGATTAGTGAATAGATTGGATTAATAGAATTCATCCAGGCTGCCATGCAGGGATCAGAGCAGTCAAATTTGTCTAGCCTGGTCAGCCTGGAGGAGCTACTGTGATATATACAAGAACCAGCTGAGCTCTAATGGTCACTTAGTCATCAATACTTAGACTGCCAGTTAACAGCAGGGCAATTGCGAGGCAGACTGATTTCAGGAAATCATTTTGCAGAAGAAATAATGCACATTTACTAATGCAGACTGCCTAGAAGGACAAGTATCCTTTTATGCTCTGCACTCCTCAAATCATGTGATTTATACACACTTCTATTAATTTTTCAAGTAAATCCTACAATTAATTGATTACAACACATTACATGCTGTCCTTAAAATCATTATATCAGGTGCAGAAGAAAATCCTATCTTTTTATACCACTTCATTGTGACTTTAAGCACTGTACCTGGTTTGTATATAAACAAGATTCAATCCCTCCTGCTTCTATGTTTCAGAGAAGAGTTGGATTTTTTTTTTAAATACAGCATAATATATGAAGAATTATAGTATCACATTATTGAGCATCCTTATTGTGGTTTATTAAAATTAGTTTTATCACTGTAGTAGGCTCTTTCTCCCACCAGTCTCTCTCTCTTTCTCTCTCTCTTGTTTCTAGCTTTTATGGAACTGGAAATCAAAGCTTGAGCTGCAAGCTATTCTGTTCCAGCTTACAATCAGTATGATTTGTGACATGGGTATGAATGTAGAGCTTTCTTGTTTCATTACAGAAAACTCAGTCCTAAGACCCTGAATGAATGTAACAGCTGTTACGCCATGCTTACAAATACCTTCCCAACCAAGAGAGAAAGACAATGTACGCAAACTTCAGTTTGACCTAATGGAGTAGGACAAAATAAATAAGAATTAACAGTCTTACACACAAAACGTAGCTATTCCTAAACTTGGACTAAGATTTAGAATGCAAGGTGGATGAGCTAGGACTAAATCATGATCACATCTGAAGGGATATCAGAGAGCACCGATTTACAGCTGGCAAGTGCAAACCATGTGTTCTTATTTCATGCTGTATCAAGTAAATAAATTTCTAGGGCTTCACCTGCCATCTATTGGTGGAAAACAGTAAGTAGAAAACTATTTGCCTTTTCAAAACTTGAGGTACAACATTTAAAAGATATAAACTATCAGTATGATAGTTTAAAAATGAAAAATAAATGGCCTTCAGTGTAAAACTAGATATTTTTATATTTTTATTTAGGATGAGTTGGAAACAAATATTTTTATTTCAGTAATAGCATTACTAGTGTAAGCAATCCTATTCATTGAAAGTGATCTCACTGAGTCTCACTGAGGGGTAGTGAACAGAGAATGAGTAAAGAATCTTCTCATTCCATTCCCATTTAATATTTGTTATATTGATAAAGAAGAGTTGACTGGATTTTTAGTTGCTAAATTTTTATGACAATTTTGCAAGGTTGCAATAAGCCAAATAACAGTGGCAAATAAGTTCAGTATTTCTTCCCTTCATTTTGAAGATCTTTTCACTTACAGTGCAAAGCAATTTTTCAGTAGAAGACAGGCAAACATATCAAACTCTAATAGCTTCATAACCGCTCCTTTTGGCATTGAATTCTAAACAAAAGCAGCTATAATGTAATTCAAGACTAAAATTTGATAAGAGCATTAGATAGCATGTATCTACCATCTACCTGGCTGAAAGCACAGATCAAGTATCTCTGCATGCCCCAGAGGTCTTTAAAACATCTCAGTCAGAGACAAATTTATAAATGCTTTATTTGTGGTGAACTACATACTTGAAGATAAAATAGGTCTTCTCAAAAAACTTAGGAAGGCTGTGTGATATATTTCAGAATTAGAAGCTTTCTACTTTTACATCTTCATAACAAAAAAAAAAAAAAGATTTCTTAGTACAAGAAGAATTGGAAGCAATAAATATGACCTGGATTCAAGGAAGAATGTTCAAAAATGCTATTTTCTAAGCCAGCTTCTCAATTAACAGTATTTGCACATTCAAGCTTACATGCAATGGCCAATTATGAGCAAAAGAATTTGCGCAAAGAAGCATTTTGTCTGTTGTATGTACAGTTATACGTACAGATAAGAACTCAAAGCAGTAAGCAACATGTTAAATGTACATTTATTCCCAGTTTCAAGTTCATGCCCTTTAACTCCATATTAAACTAAGAAAAAGCAAAGAGCAGCAATTGATGAAGCAAATAACTTTAATACAAAAAACTTGTAACAACAGGCAATAAATCTAGTTCTATAGGAACTCAAGGAATACTTTAAATATACTGATATTGCAAGGACCTTTTTTCTGCTGCAAGAAAAGGGCATCAACCAGATAAGAAGACAATTTGAAGGGGTGCACTGTAGTGCTCGGTCAAACTGAGTATGAGACATTTGACTGGGGGTTTGCAGAAAGTGCTCAGTGCTGCATACAGTGCAAGGCTCCTGGGAGAACACAGTCTGAATCAAGCGAATGCAAATTACCTGAGCATCATCTAGGTTATATAAAGCACGCTAATAACTAGAGAGGAGACTTAGCACATTTTTTAAAACAATCATGCCACTTGGGCAGCCAGAATAATGGGTGAATACATTTTGGATTGTACTTTCACACTCCCTAATAGCTGATTCTTATAGTCTGCACACGTAAAGTACTATAAATAGGACTTGCAACCAATATGGAGCTCTGCATGTTCAAGCATGGGGCTTTACCGGTGGATGCCAGTCTCATAAGCAGTCTATTGAATTACTAATATGCAAGATAACTAAGTGTCTGGGAATGCAGTCAGGCTCAGAGGCTGCCTGTTGGATTTTAGTTTAACATCCACTAAAAAATGTAAAATGCTTTGACTGCTACCCAACTATTTGGGGATTTGCTCTCATTCATCCATTACAGAAGGGCACACAGAGTCAGTGAAGAAGCAAAATGAGAGAATGCTAAAAGGTGAACTGTAAACATCTAGATTTACTTTTTATTTTGCCTGTATTTGAGTAACTTAAATTCATTGGCTCAATTAATGTTTTTTTCCCCATTATCTGTATGCTGAGCAGAACAACTGGGTGTGCTCTGTAAGTGTATGACAGATGATTCAACACTTCCCTATTTCTTTAACTAATTGAAAGTGAATTCCACAAGAAATAAAAAGATCCACAAGGTAAAATCCGTTGCTGACTTTGCACCAGTGAACACTGTGATAAATTGGATATGATGTGTACATGAGCAAGAAAAGGTACAAAAAGAGGGGAAGGTGTTAAGTAGAAAAAAGTACAGGCATGATGCTGCACTGTGCCTACTTTGTGTCTTCTAATTCACTGCTTTAAAATACTGAATGACCCACTGGCTAACTTTTTATAAAACTTGCAATGAAGATAAGGGTGGAATGTCAGAAGGTAGTTTGGATCAAGAGGGTATAAGCTTTTACCTGGAGAGGTGACAAAATCTGCCACATACAATTACTTTTAGTCATCTCCATACATTTTAAGATGCTGTCTTAACCATCCTCTGGCATTCCATGTGCCTGCCCCATGCCTGTAGAAGTTATAAAAGAAGCAAAAGCCTATCCATAAATCTGTTTTCTGCCAGATCATTCAAGCAGAGCTGGTCCTGGAGCTTAGAACTTTGGCTGGACTCCATAGCAGGCCTGCCACATGCTGGGAGCTCATTTGAGGAGACATTTACACCAGAAGACTGGTGGGTCTTCTACCACCTGTGTGCCTGCAGGGAGATACAGTCAGGAAAATAGCTTAGAGAACTGCTAGTGCACTGTAACTAAAGTCTGCGAGATTGTTGCCCTGTGGCGGGATGTTTGCTGTGCCTATATGGTTGACGGTTTGATGGCAGTTTACAGACTTGTCTATGAAGCTGGAGGACTGAGGTTGTGGTGTCACAGCTGTACACGCAGGTCTTTCTGTAGATGGGTGCTGGATGGTTTCATCTGTCCCAGCTTCCTTAGCGGGGCTGTGACAGGAGCTCGATCAGCTCATTGATCCAGCTGAACACTAACCCTACAAACAAAATGATTTCTCTGTAGGTCAAATCATCTGTGAAAGCCTGTGGTTTCACAGATGCTTCTCCTGAGGACTGTGGGAGTGATAAAGTACACTTGCAAGAAGTGTAGTTTCTGGAGTAGTACTCCAAATGGGACTACTGTGGCTGTTGAAGTAACTTTAAAATGAAGTTTGATCCATTTATGAGAGGGAGTCTAGGATGTGCTTGACTGCAATAACAGTGACTTGAGGCCAATTGACAGGCAAGATCCTAGGGAGACTGCTCGCTAACGACGCAGAGCATCTGAAACTGCCAAACACCATAGACAGGGCAGTGCAAGACTGTCTGTGTGCTTCTCTTTTTGTGTAATTAGTGCAATAACCATTTTTAGTCCAAAACTTTTCTAAGTGCCTCTGAAGTGATTGCCACCACCTCAGCAGTGGTTACTAAAGTCAGGAAACTTGAGGATCACAAATATTATTGTATCTTAAAAAAAAAAAAAAAAAGAAAATGCTACCTTCAATCCCTTTCTCCTGCCTCCCCATCAAAAACGTGATCATTCCATGACAGTAACAGCTTTCTCTTTTGCTTGAAATCAACATCAGAAATCAGAATAAGTGAAGGGGATCAAGTAAATGCAAGCAAACAGATTTTAAGTTAGCTGACATCTACCTCCTGCTGCAAGCTGAGAAGGCAAATCTTTAGCAAATCTTTTAGAACCTGCATATTGTTGTAAATCAGGTCTGATATGTTCAATCATACTTTTCCTCAATATCTGTTTTTAATTTCAGATTATTGCTTTACTTTTCAAGTGAATGTGTTTCATGTCCTTAGAAGCAATAAACAGGTGTAACATCTGCCTAAGAAGAAAAAAAGTGGACAACAGATAGACAGGGCTTTTCAGACACAGAGCATCAATTTTTGGATGTACTGACTGAGTCTCCTTCTTTTCTACTCTAAAGTAACCCATGTAATAGAAAAATGTTCAGTTTCTGTGCAAAAGCCTACTTGAAACTACATATATCTTTTTATGTTTGCTCTCAATGAGACAAGTATAGCGATGAAGCTATTATGTCTCAAAGTCTTTTGATAAAGGCATATTAATCACCTTTCCTGTGGCCTGAGAAGTACATAATTCCTTTTGTCTCAGCAGCTGTGAAGTTCATAATCTTTCTTCCTCACTGTGATTAGTGACAATTGCATTTAGACTCCAGTGAGTAACTATTGTGTATTTGTTTTCTTTCCAACCCGCTAATGAGTTGATATATGTGTAATTCTAATTCACATTTTTCCAGTGTGATAGCAAGTGTGATGCTAACTGCTTGGCTGTTCTGTGGAATTTCAATTGAATGCCTCCAAGCTCCAACAGCAAATGGAAACATCTGCTTCCCGAGCTGTTTTTTGACCGGCTGGGTAACTCAACTGGTAAAACCAGCAAAAACAACAAGTAAACTTTCTTTTTATTTGCCACTCAATTGAATAATCGGAACTGATAGGGAATCTTTTTTTTTTTTCTTCTTTCATTAAAGTAAAATCTAGTTGTCTAACTTTTCTTTCAAAAGCCTGTATTTTGGAAAACGTCCTGAATCAAATGTCAGAGAGCGGTAAGAAGGGTAGAGGAAGTATCAGGCCAATTCGAAATGTTTGCATTGTAGCAGTTGTGAAGTGTTCAGTTTCCAGTAATGTTTGTTAATTAATTTCAATGAACTCATGTTTCCAATCAAAATGTCATTTCTAAATTAGGCACTAAAACCTCCTCTGATAAAATGCTGAGATAAAACCACTCTTTTGTACCATAACGATTCTTTTGTAACACATTCAGTTTGGATAAATAGGCATTTTCTGATGAGAATTCCCAAGCAGTTCCAATAGCATGTCTTCTGATGAACGACCAGCAGTACCCAAGGGACCATCAGCTTTCTCTTGTGGCCTGTCTACTGATTTGTCCGCTGCTTTTTAATGTTATTCACAACAGTGGGAAAATCCCCTACCGGGGCATATTACCTATTTAAGTTGTTGTAGTCTGTCTACTAGCAAGTGAAACCAAAACAGAGACCCAGTCATTGGCTTGTGAGATTTACATCAGGACAGATCTTTTGTTTTGACTTTGTACAGAGCCTAGGACAAGTCTTATAACTTAGAAGAGTGGTAATAGTAGAAATAACCAGTAAGTTGAACTGATAAATTGAAGTTTGCATAAATCTCAGCATGTCTGTAGTAATTCCACAGTTTCTGAGCCTTGTCCAAAAATATTGTAGATCATGGAGGAAAACTGTAATTTAATTGTGGAAGGAAGAAAACAGGAGCTGCTTAATTCCAGCTAATCAAGTATCATGGTAACTGGATTAAAAACCACTGAACTCAGTACAGTGTCCTCTTCTGTTCATTACCCCTTCTATCACCTTCTGAAAAACAAAATAATAAACTGTTTTGGGCTGAGGAAGAAAATTTCAACAGAGGTAGATGTCCTGTACGTCCAATTTAAGCCTGCTGACTAGAAAACAGTTCTTGCATGCTCCTTAGTTAGTCCCTGGAACTTGGCCACGAAACCATCACTATGGAAGAACTGTGGATTTATGGCTTACTTTATGGTATGACATGCATCTCATGTTCAGCAACCCAAGACTGAACCCCACCTCTTGGAGGAACAGCCAGTGAGGTCAGGAAAGTGAACCTCTACAAAACTCGTTTAGCAAGTTAATGTCACTTATTGTTCTTCTGCCAAAAATTTGGCTAGAGTCTTGCAAGTGCTCTGATGCTGTGGAACGTCACCTGGCCACTTTGGGCAAAGTGCCAGATATTACCAAGAAGTATTTTGATGAAGGAGCTGCCTGTGCCATTTGGCACGCACACCAAGCCATGTGCACATGCTCTGCTGAGAGCCCTGTTGGCAGTGCTGGAGATGGGAAATCATGTGCCAAGTACAGTGGGCTTCTGACCACCTGAATTTGTGCACAATTTGGCACTCGTCTCATGCTGCATCCGAGTCAAGCAAACTGTCAAAATCAATAACCATGAAGCTCAAGTGCTCCCATCCAGATAGAGCCCATGTGTTTGCATCAGTGGCTGGGCTGCCCAGATTGCAGACAAAGCTTGCTCTCTTCAAAATGTCTGTGGTCAGCAGAGCCCATGTTTGTCTGTGCCTCTAAAGCGATTTTGTCCTTCAGATCTCTCCTGCCTTACTGCTAGCGGTTTGGAAAAAAGGGCTGAAGAAACTGTGCTTTTTCCCTCACCAAGAACAGGAGCACTGAGGCAGTGTGGGTGAAGGCTTTTTTTCACATCTGCAGTGTGGCTGAAATGGGCACATTACTGCACCAAGAACAGTTAGCTCCCAAGCTCACGGAGAGCACACTCTAAAAGCAGCAGGCACAGGATTCCAAAAAAAATCCCAACCAACAAGAAATCAAAACAACACCCCCAAGAAAACAGAGTATCCCAGGTCTTAGCCATCAGCTATCCCAGGGCTCTTGGGGAGAAAGTTAAAGCCATCGGTGCAAGCCCCCTCATTTGTTCCCTAGTTATGAGGTTGACAACACCCGCTTCTGCTCCTCTTATGATTTAGAAAGGCTTCAAGGTTTTTCTGAATTGAATGAGTTAACTATAATCTTCCCAGGGACCATAACATCAGCAGAGTTTGCCAGAAAACAGTGTGTTTTGGCCTCCTCCATCACCACATGGTGCTGGGAAGGGACCTTGGAGGCAGTGGTGCTGGAAACGTGCCTCGCAGGAAATCCCCAGCTCCCAGTTTGGCTCCCCAGCGAGCTCCTGCTGGGATGGGCAGGAAGTCACTGACTGGGGACCAGGATCTGCCTGTGACATTTTATTCACAGTGTATTTCTTCCCCTGAAAAAGAGCCACAAGCAGACCTCCAGGGAGAGGACTGTCATTGTTTGGCCTCTCTCCCATTTCCCTTTTCTTTTCCCATTCACTGCAGCATTATAATCTTCTTCAGTTGCTTTCACAGAGACGTCTTTAATAATGGATCCCCTGGATCCTTTGCCCAATAAACAAATTATGGGGAAGCAGAGCTCTGCTCAAATGATAGAGCAGCCTTCTGGCATTCAAACTGCTGCCATTCCTGGGCCAAGCAGAAGAGTTCTGTACTTTTACATCTTGGTCCAAAGGAGACATTTCTATTGTAATTAAGGGTGGGTGAGAGTGAGCTATGTGCTAATAGCCCTAATCAATTGGGATTATCCCTTGGCTGGGACTAATCTCTTTAGCTATGGAACATGCCTGAGTACAGTGTCTCAAACTGGGAGAGCGGCTCTTAAGGTAGCATCCCAATTTGTTCTTGAAAAAATGGAAATATGCTGAGAAAAGGAACAATACATTTACTTTGATGCTGGACTGCTTTAATGAGGGACTTGACAGACACAGAGGCATCTGATGTGTTTCATGGCACTGAATTGGCAAAGTATTACAATGCGAGTGTTTGAATCTGTAAATATATATGCCTAATGAGCTGTTGTATTTGAACATGAGATTTTACCTGCAGTCAAGACAGAACCTTTGTGTTTTTTCAATGCTTGGTGGCTGGCAATATGAATGATTCCATAGCCAAGGGTGTGAGGTTATGAATAAATAGGTTTTTATACGTAACATCACAAAGATTTACTAGATATGGGATTGGATTTGTTCATGCACGAATCTTAAACCAAGCAAAACATTGTTCCTTATAGACTTTTAGCTTCTACTCGAGTTGGTCTCATTGATAGGATCAAATAGTTTGCATCCACTACGTTTAAAGAAGCAGTGCTCTATTTCCATGATGCATGTTGGAAAAGGTGGCATATTTTGACGGGAATGGATTATTGTCATATAGAAGCTTAATTCAGACCAGACTTTTAGAGTAGTGAGACTAGCAAACTGCAGCACAGCACAGCAGTCAGCACTCCTATGTGTATTTGAGTAGATCCTAACGCATGAGAGGTCACCAAAACTTGTAGCCACGTGCACAAATTAGGGCTGCAGTAGTCACTGGGACTAGTCACATGCTGAAGTTGAAAATATGCTCAAGTGTCCTTCTGGATAGATATATAAAAGTAGTGCACCAGTTTGTCATTTTAACACTTTTTCTGCAGCTCCACTGACTTTAATCTACCTGTGCTATTCTTTTCCTTCAGAATAATGAACTATATAAACTCCTGGGGATTTTGGCAGAGCTCAATAGCCCAGAAAAATAGGACAGAAAATTAATGCAAAGTATTTCTTACTATCCTGACGTTAAAGGAGATCATGATTGGTTGAGTTTCTGGACACTTAAGGACTTTCAGCCAGCTTTTGCTCTCACACAAGTAGAGATTGATTACAGTAGAAAGTCAAACTATTTGTTTGTGTTGGACGAGGGTCAGGCAGTGCACCGTTTGCGTCAATCTATCATAACTTTCCAATAGAGGAATGCGATCCTGATGATTCTGAAAAAGTGCAGGTATGTTATGTGGTTATTAGTCAGCCTTTGTTGAAATGTCCCTGGGTTTGAAGTCACCGTGTTAATGAGGCACGGTGAACCAACAGTTATTGGATGATGAGCTATCAGTCTCTATGCTTAGAAATAATCAGGTATGGCTATTGGTGAATTTCCATCTGGTACAAAATGCAGGTACAGTCTGGTTGCTGGCAGTCAAATTGGGAAAAATATGGCTCACCTGGGGCACTCTCAAGTGGCAGGAATCACAGTACTCATTTCCTCTTCTTCATGTTATCCATCTTTAGTGACTTTCTTCTGTGACAACAGCCTCCATCTGCAGAAGATGCCACATCATTTTGTTGGCTGTGCACATGATCTAGGCACCTGGCACTGGGTCATCATTGATTTCATTGATAAAGACCAAGGGACAAAAAAGGTAACTTTGCATTAGCTGTCCTAGCAATGCAACTAACTTACTCTGCAGCAATGTTGGAGAGCAACCATATCCAGCGAGTATACCTACTGCTTTTTGTTTGCTTCATTTCTCTGTTTTAAACAAAGACCAAGCAAATGCTGCAATCTTTAGTCTGCCTTTTAGCCAACGCATCAAGACTGTGACGTCATTTTGCCTTGCCACGTTTTCCTCAGGGGATGGTGACTGGGCTGACAGCCCATGCTGAGGTTATGTTCTGCTTAAGTTTGCTCGCCTTCACAGCATCAGCAAAGCAGTACTGAAAATCCTGAAGACTGTGAGAGCATGGACACTGTCTTGCTTTTGTCACATCTGAATTGTTGTTATTCTGTATTCTTTTGAAGAATGTCTTCTCAAAAATAGTCTCAAGGCAAGGCTACATTGTAAAAATGATCCAGGACATGCATTCCCTTCCGATGTGCTGTGGAGCTGCTGGGCTGACTTAATGACATTACTACCATCATCCCCCGCCCCCTCCCAATACCTCTGAAATCACTTTGCTAGCAACCCATAATTACAATCCTTAGAGTGAAGATCAACAGAGTACTCCACCTTTAAAGGCAGCATAAGAGGGGTACCAGCACCAACACGATTTGCAGGGCTGCCCTTGTAAATTAGTACAAAAGTTGGCATGAAGATTCAGGATTTTATCCGGGGCATCTTAACTACTGTGTTTTCGGTAGACCTGCTTGTAAATAGTGTATAGCTTATACTATAGCCACAAACTACTATGCGTTAAGTACCTGTGAAATGCTATAGCTGCAGCAAAGCCAAGCTTCAGCAGAGGCTGAACCTTGTACATCACTCCCATGAACTCCCTTGAGCATCCGTTTGGGAGACAGAAGTCACTGGAGCACAGCCAAGGAGCCACACAGCCACCTCCTGACAATGCCTCTACATTAGGAACGGTTGCGCAAAGTGACCCCAAGAGGGAGGAAAGTATCTGATGGAGAGGAAAGTATTAGCCCTGTTGTACAAGTACCCGGTGAGACATCAAGAACGCGGTGTATGCTGCTGGGCCACGTTCCAGGACAGGTGGACTCAGTCTGCAGCAAGGCCCAGAGAAGGGCTGGCATACATCAGTGAGCAGAGAAATAGCAAGTTCACCATTTGAGGGGACCCCAAGAGAACTTGGCTCAGCGAGGATACCGTGGAATGAACGTGACTTTCAAGGCAGAGCTTTCTCAGTTTACCAAAAGGAGTTAAGTGGTACCTGTGGGGAGGGGGACTCTGTACTGCAGTCCTGCAGTCCTGCAGTCCTGTGGAAACTCACACCAAGCAGATAAGTCAGATGAGTCAAACAGTTGGATTCACTTACGTTGGTTCTTAGGTGTCAATGAATGTTGTTCAAAGCATTTCCTTGAACTCCAATCTCCGCCAGTTATTTGCAAGATGAGCAAGGGAGACCTGAAGACCAGATGGAGCTAGAAGGGAGATTTCACAGTGTTATCTCTGCAGAGGGAGTGACAGTAGGCAGCGAGGTTCTGAGCACGTAGTGTTTCCCTGGCTTGGCAGCTTGCACAGAAATCCATCTTCAGAAACTTCACATTTGGTGCCTTAGGGTGTTTTCAATGGTACATTTCTGCAAAACTGCCCCTCTTTAATGTGTGTGAATGAAATCTGTCTGCTGACACTGACGCCTGGATATCATTTCAACAAGTGGAAAAAATCCTGCATCCCGTGAAAAGAAGGTGGCCTGTGATGCAGTGTGCGTGGGATTCGCACCAAGTGTGGTTCATCAAGGCATTTAGTTCACACAGCCTTTTCCAAGACTGATTAGTGAATGGTATTGCTGATTCACATCTCTGTCCTGTTACAAGTTTATTGGACAGCACTGGTTTGATCTGATTCTTGCCCTGTGCATCCAGGCAGTGATTACCCCTGCCTACTTATCACTCTGGTTTTGTTGCCACATGTGAAGGGAGTGCACTGGGGTTGACATTACATGAGTGATCGATCATTGGAGCCAGGAACTACTCCCACTCAAAAGAATTTGTTTGGCCATGGGGGTATTGCATGGTGAAAAATGCCAGAAACTCTTTGGTTTTACATTTTGCACCTCATTATTCATTTCAGCCACTGAAATGGTATGACAGCAGACAAGGAGCTTTACTGAACAATTGCAGAATTCAGAATCATATCACTGGTTTTGGAAACCCGGTCTAACAGTTAACTGGTGTTTTTGAAGTCACATCACACATCAGGACTGGGAAATGCTAACACAATGTACTCCAGTAGTTTTGGCTGCTGATCTTTTCTAATTTGATGAGTAGAAACAAGTCTCTGTGCTGTATGGATGTGATGGTATTCAACTTATAGCATGTATTTTGAAATAAAGCACCACAGAATATTCCTCTGGCTACATGCGTATACTGAGAGCTGTGTTTATGGCACTGCTTCAGGTGTTAGCAGCTCTGCTTCTGCTGCAATGCACAGGAATCTAGAGAAGTGTCTGGCCTAAAGTTTGTCTTCCATCTGGCCAGTATACAAAATGACAGTGCAAACCCACTGAGATCGCACATTTCCTCCAGCATGTTATAAAGGCCTCCAGTCAAGGCGCAGGGGATGGGAGTGAAGCAAAGTGTCAACAGCAGAAAATGTTACTGGACCTTTGTAGAAGGAAAGAAGGTTATGGCAGGGCACTGAATATACTGACTACCCTGAATGTAAGAGAACGTATCCAAATTAAGCCCACTTCTCCCAAAAGTGGTATTTTTTTATCACAGCAAGGACATTTGTAGTATTCCCCTCTGATAGAAATACCAAAAATAGCTAATTTTATATCAATTAACTGCAATTAATCATTCCAACTGCTGACTCATTTTGCACAAGTCTCCTGCTGTTTTCATGTCAAGTGGGAATACTCTTTCTTTGTCTCCCTCCACTTCCGTTTGCTTTTATGAGAACGTTACAGTTTTTTTCTCCTAACCCATCTAAAAGGTGTTTCAGGAAAGTACAATTGTTTTCACTGAGATTTTAAATTCTGTCCAGAAGAACTCTTTGCACAAATGCAAAGAAAGGGGAAGGTTCTTGTCCTGTTGTCCCTTTTCTTCCTTCACCCTCCTCCGTTCTTCCTTGCAGTATAAATATCAAGGAAAATCAGTGCTGTTAATTCTTTCTGGTTGTGGCAAAGATACTTCCACAATATGTCACCCCAATGGACAGCTAATAATGCAACAAGATTCTTTGAGTACTAGCAGAAAATTATCCACAGAGGAATAAAATGTCACTCATTTTCCCACAAAATCAATGTGACTGTAATATTGATTGGTTTTCAGATTTTTCTCCTTAAAGATTACTCAACCAGTGGACTTTCCCTGAGACTGCACTGATCCTGTTTGTATTATTCTTTTCTTTTTTTCTTTCTTTTTGTTAAGAGTCAACTGTTCTTTTAAGCTTAGTAAATTCTCAACTTGCCAAGCTAAATATTCTAGACAAGGAGATACTTGTCCAAAGTAGTTCTGCTGTGGTAATGCACCCTGACCTTTCAAGCAAGGGGCATTTGAGGTTGTGAAACAAGCCCTCAGCATGCGAGGTGCCGCTGGAATGCAGAATGCCTTCACTCCCCTTTCATGCCATGCCCCTGTGACGTGATAGTTACTTATGGGACCTGCTCTAAAGGTTGTTTTATGGATGTGACTTTGACTGCAAGACTGTTTTCACTCCTGCAGAGAGAGGAGGCGTGCTTGAAATCAAGTTTTGTACTTAAAAGTCTGTCTATGCTGTTATTGAGAGCACAGCTCTGACCTCTTGCTGCTCATGATATTTCTGTAGCCCCTGTGACACCAGTTAGTCCCTTTTGCTCCTGTGGAAGAGCCTGACTGTGCCAGAACATGCTCATCTGAGCAGCTGTGCAACGTGGACATCATTGCTGCTCCACTTGCCGCCACAGGAATTTTTGTGCTCAGTTGTAAACTTCAAAGCTGTTATTTCTCTTGTTTTGTCTTACACCAAAGTAGACAGAATACCTCAGCAGCTTGTCTATAGGCAATCCACACGCTAGCAGCTACTGTGTTTTGCTAGTCTGAGCAGCTACAATTCAGCTTCACGAGACTGTCCTGCACACAGAGCTGTCCACCTCCTCTTCCCTTTCCCTTTTCCCCTCGTGTTTGCAATCCCAGGTGAAGCCTGGAAGCTGCTGAAGGTCTCCAGAGGCTGGAGGAGCTGGAGGTTTGCGGTAGATGGTGGAGATGGCTCTGCTCTTCTTCCTTTCTCAGTCCCCAGGTGGCATCTTTCCATAGATGCTGCTGCAGCAGGGAGAAGAAAGCACCCAGGAAAAATTTAGGGACTGCTTCTGCCACGCGAGTCAGGAGACGTTTAAAGGTATGGTATGTCTTCCTCCTAGGGCAGGGAGAGAGGCTGTGCACTGTGCAGGGAATGCATAACATTTAGGTCTTCACCTCCTGTTCTGGGCAGGAGGTTGTTTTGCTTTCTGAGCTACTCCATGCAATAAACTCAGCCCCAGGCAAGGGTCAGGAAGAGACTCATCCATGACGCTGCTTTCCTTGTGCAGTAGGGTGGGAATCACAGGGTTTTCTTCCTCCTCCCAGGTGCTGGCAACTGCCGCTGTCATCAGCAAACTGCTGGCCATGCTGGACATACAGGACAGGCAGGCCAAAGTATATTCCTGGGTGAAAAGACCTTTCAAATTTCCAAATGCAGTTTCACACAAACCAGTTGCTTAACTGATGCTTTCCATGCTACTGTCTCCCCTTCCTGCATATCCTCAGTCTGAAAAGTCTTCTCAAATATACGGAATTTTTCTGTCATTGTGTGGGTGAGGACGTTGTACCTACTTCCTACAGAAAAGGGCTGAGCCATGAATAGATAAGAACCTCTCGCCAGTGCTGAGGAGACAACAATGTTGTCTCTGCTTTGCCTGTGGGAGCTGGCAGCAGCGCTCCTATCAAGGCCCCAGGCCAAACCAATAAACTCTCTTGTGCCATTTGAGTAACAGTGGTCTCTTCTCAGGAGGAAAAAAGATGAGAGAAAGAAAGAGTAAATTCTAAGGGCTGAGCAGGATGATTTCTGTTTGTCACTCTTAAATTGAACACAAGTATGTTTTTTTCCCTTCTGTTCCTTAATTTCTATTAAGTTTCTTTAAAATGCCAGAAATTGGCATTAGAACCTAGAGAGCCTTTCATTTGTGGAGATTGTCTTATTCCTGAGATTAACCAAGCACAGCTCCCCGAGAGAGGAACTCACACTGATAACTAAGCCAAATTAACCATTTTTTGCCACGTTTGATAGGTAGCCTGGCCTCAGGCACATCCACAGACTGCAGTACTGATTTTGCAAGAGAGCGTTCTGCATGGCTGTGTGCCACAGTGTGCAATCAGGGCTGACTCCTCTTATGTGCCTCTGGTCCCAAATCCCAGTGGGCTCTCGAATATTGTTCTGCGTCATTTTTCTTTTCTATATTCAGTAACTGTGCTTCGTTTCCCTGATGAGATTAACCTGCAAAATTAGAGAGATTTTGGCTGTAGCATATCAAACTCATACTGCATATGAGCAACCAACTTCCCATCCCTGTTTGCCTTTGGCTCAAAGATTGTGTTCGTAATGGAGTGCACTTGTATTTTCTACTGTAACATCATAGTGTACACCCTTCATAACCTGAGAATGACAACTTGGGCTCATGGGTATTTGCTGTCTCTCAGAAGAGTGAGACATGCTAGACTTGGCTCTGGGTATGATGTAACATAACAAACTTGCAAGGAGCTGTTGCTTCGATCCAATGAGTAGGTTCAATCAGCAATGTAGTATACATAGACTTTGCTAACAGACATGAATATAGGACTATAAAAGGAGTGTGAAATTTTCTTTATTATGTTTGCATAGAAAAATGTGATTTAAAAGAATTTTTCCCTTGCACAGCTGTTTATTCATTTGTGCTTGTGTAATTGACTTATAAACATCTCTGTTCTGTTAAAAAGGTATTTAAATGCTTAACTGTATCTTTGCCGTCCATAGTCCTCGTGTGTAAGAAGCCTGACAATTAATGCCAAGATTAATTCCACATGTTTGCAGAAGTGGGCCCACAGATGGCTGTTAATTTCCCTTGGCATCCTTATAAGCCAATATGTTTCTGTTATTTTATTTACAAAATAAACGCTATACATTTACTTAATTATATTTGACGTCATAATTTCAGGTTTTGCTTTGGCCTACAAGGGCTCAGGGCCCTCGGGGTAGCTTTTCTCATTATTAAACAACAGTTATATAGCTGTAGTTAGTGCATTATTCCTGAAGACACACATACAAACAAATGCACAGCAGTTTCTACCATAAAGTGAAAAACACACCTTTACAGTGAAAAAATGTGTTTTTTCCAAATGGAAAGGATGGCATGCAGTTCAAAACTGATACCTTTATATGGTATTTTGTCCTCTCTTTGGATGAATGAGTAAGTCTGCCTTCTAGAGAGGAAAATCATGGGAAACAGCATTCTCAATGAAGTGGGACAGAGATTGTTGCTGCTTTTAATATTTCTTTAATTTCAGTTAATGTTTGAAATTATTTTAAGGGCAGAAGTGACTTCCAGCAGGGCCTGGTCACACCAGTGACCATACGCTCAGGGACCGAGCCCTGGGACCTCTCAGGCTTCTCGGCACATGGACGTGTTGGTCTCTCACCTCTCCATCTCCAGGCACCTTTCAAAAAACCCTCCTACGGTCATCCTTTATCCACAGCCCTCCTCTTGACGCAGGACCTTGTAGCTGCCTGAAACAAACAGTTGTCCCCGGTGCTTTTTTTATATATGGTTTTCTTTCAATCCCACCTTAGGCAATTGTTTGTCTTTGGCAGCAACTGTGTAACTGAAAATTTGGAAGTCTAAAATATGTAAAGCACAAGTTCTTCAGCCAAAGTCCCTGCACTGCAGAATTTGCTCCTGCACTTCATATTACATATTTTAAAATGTAATGCTGGCTTAAGGAAGCAGGTAATGCTCCAATGGCTGTTGACAGAATTGGAAGATACATTGTATGCAATCAGCTCCGTATTTGCACAACGGATTTAATTACATGGTAAAATTAATCTATCAAGTTTTCATATTTATGCTTTGACTATTCATCATCAGGTTTCTGTATGCATCTTTGGAGAGGTCTTTTTTGGTCTGGTCCAAGCACTGCTGAACTGCTCTAATTTGTTGGATATGTCACTGTAGTTGCAATGCTTTGCTGCTTTTTTTTTTTTTTGCATTTTTATGCTCTGAAAGTAACATCTTTTTCTTTATCTTTTTTAAAGATAAAGACATTCCCTGCTGATACATCTAATCCTTTTTTCGATCCTTTTACAACAGTACCACAGTTTTCTGTAAGTAGAACGTGCAACTAAAAAACTGTGTATTTAACACAATTCCAACTGTTTTTTTAACAGTGTCAGACACTTAGGCGCTAAGCAGTCCTCAAAAAGAAAAAAGATAAATTCCAAGTAGAAATTAGAGTGCAACTCAGTCAAATATTCCCATTATACAAATCATTAACTTGCCTGCATTCAGACATTGCTGCTTACTAGACAGAGGACTAAGAGTTAAAGGTCAAGGCTCACTGCTAATGCAGTCAGTTCCAAAATGTTGTTCATTTCAGGACTGTAGAGGACACTTGTGAAGCTCCATAGCATCTTTCCAAGGAGCAATAAGGGAGTGGGAAGACTTAGTCCTCTGTCTAGCAATTGCATGGCCTCCTGCCTGAAACTGCCTGCTGTGCCATCACAAGAAGGGGCCTGATTTTCATTGAATTTACATCTGAATTTTAAGGAAGAATTATAGTTAGTGTGTTGATGACTACAATGGTATCCTTGTATAAACTGCCATGTTTACTTAATAACTTGAATCAAGTATTGAATTTAATTCTTGTTAAACTTTCACAGAAGCTGGGATTTAGGGTTTTTGGTAAGGTAAACTACATACAAATGGGAAACAATTATTTGACAATTTAAAAAATAAGTCCAATCTAAGTCCTGCTTTAAGGGTAGAGGCATGATGTAATAAGTATGACAAAATTATCTACTCAGGCAATTCAGATCATTTTTAAAGATTTTTGGAGGACTTGATATAACTGAATATGTCGTGGGACTGATTATAACCCTTTCTGTCCTTTCCAGTGTGAGAAGTGAGTCTGATCTACAAGAAACACTCTCTGATTATAATTATAAACCACAGTAACTGACTTGTAGTTTTTAAATTACATTCACAAAATGAAGCATTTCAGACTTTAACCTTATACTTTTACTGGTAGCAGCAATCTATATCTGGCATATAATCAGAGATAAGTAACTTCAATCACAGTTGGGCCAATGTGCAGTAACTGTCTGCACTTAGTGATTAAAAGAAAGAGGCTTTTCTTTCACAATAATCCTGGTCATGAGATTTGATCTAAATGTTGTTTTTCTCCAAATAGGTATTTTAAAGCTAGAGTTAGTTAGGCTCCCCAAGCTGTGTCAAGTGCCACTGTTGAGCTCTAATTAAAGCTATCCGAAAATACACGGGAATATGTCACAGCAACTTTTCACTAGGTCAGCCAAGTCCGGATAGTACATTTGTGGTAAAAGCTAAACTAAAGTTACAGTGTTTGTGTCTTTCATAGTACTACTTTATATAAGCAAAAAGATACACCCAGAATAGCTTTCCCACTAATTAGTAACGATTGTCAGGAAATTATTTTTCTGCTTATGACAGTTATTATGAAAGCAAAATTTAGGAGGGCTATATAATTTTTTTTTTCATCATTGGGGTGATAGAACTTTAAAATATAAAGAGAAGCTACCCTGATATACTTCCCCACAGAAATTTCCATCTTGCAGAAAATGGCTGTTTCATGGCTAATTGAAATGTTGAGATTTTTGTTATGCTCCGTCGGGAGAGAAGAAGCAAAGTAAAGGTCAAACTAATCTTTCTAAATTCCCTCCTCTCCCCATAAAGTCCCATTTCCCTGGGCAGGGTAGAGGGCAGAATCCAGATCACAAATATTCAAAACACCATTACAATAAAAGTCTAATAGTGTGTGATCCATCATACATTCCTTTAAGCGAATTATGTACAAATATCTGCGGTAAACCAGCAGCTACCTAGAGGACTGTATAAAGATGGGAAAACAATTAGGAAGCTTAATTACACTTTGGTCCTGTGTTTCATGGTCCTCCGTCCCAGCCCAAAGAGACGCGCTTCTCCCCAGCAGTGTTTCAGTTCATCCTGATGCATGGCCGCTGCGAAGCCTTGAGGATAGCTGCACCACGAGTGGGAGCTGTAAGGGAAGGGTCTAGATCAGTGCTAGGACTTGCAGGCAGATCTAACTCGGAATGTCCTCCAGTCACACACAGTCCCAGATGGTAACATTTGTTCCTTTTTTCCTTGTTTGTTTTTTTTTTTTTCTTTTTCTTTTCCTTGCTTCCCCTTCACTTTTTTTTTTTTTTTTTTGCTTGGAACAAAACATTGAAATGTTATTAAGGGGAAAAAAGTTATGAACGGTGACATTTGGAAGGCTTTACCTTTTGTGTAGGGCTTTTAATCTGGTGGTGTATATGAAATTGTGTTGGTTTTATCAGAGGAAAAATCTGAGAACCTGGTTGCCTGGAATGTTTAAAAATAAGGTTCATGCCAGGAACCCCTCTGAATTTCAGAGACTTCCACAGAGAAATGACAGGCTTGATGACCATATTCTCAGGCTGGTATGAGACATATGGACTGAAGTTAATGAAATTAGATCTGTTTAGACCACTTAAATATTTGGCTCAAACATACTGTGCAAGCAGATATATATAAAAAGATGCTTTGGATATATATACCGTAAAACCATTATCCAGAGCAGACATACTTTAGGACTCAGGGCAAATCTTCAGCAAGTGTAAATTGTCATTGCTCTGCTGATTTCAGTAAGGCTGGGAGAATTCACATCAGCTTCACAGAGTGGTGCCTCCTTCTCATGCCATGAAGTACGATCTGGCAGTCCTCAGAGGACAGGGATCCTGTGTGAGGAACACCAAATTTGATATCCCTGTAAGGTTGAGTTTTAAAATCCCTGTAGCCTGTAAGGTTGAGTTTTAAAAGCTGAATGACAGAGAAGTTTGAAGAGGTTGTATTAGTCTGTATTTACACACATAATTGGCCAGGATTGGAGGGAGAGTTTCTTTAGTTGGTTTTACATTTTCCGTTTTACTAATTTTGTGGAATTAATGGAATTCCTTCTGCTTCAAAGGTTGTTTTGAAGCATATCAGATGCTTTTAGCTGAAACATGAACAGAGACGTGTTAAAAAATGACAATAAGCAAGCAAACCTAATACAGCCATTCTTTCCCGGGCTCAAATAATTGTCCCACTGATTAAACTGATTAGTTTGTTTAGCATTAATCGTATGTGGCTTCCAGAATTTGAAAAATAATTTAGACAAAGAAAAAAACGTTGCTATTCAAATAGCTGGATAGATATCATATGCTGCCTTATGATGGTAACTTTTCTTCTTCCCTGCTTCAAAGTCTGAACCAAGTTCAGAAGAAAAAGTTGGCAAGAAAGAAACGCAGCTGATGCCAAGTAGGAGCATATCCTAATGGTCCTGACGCCCTGACAAACTGCAGTTGCTCTGTGCTCTTCCCAGGTCAGGGTCATACATGCACCGCAGGCACTAGCCACTGTGGTTTGGCATGAAGAATAGTCCATGCCAAAAAGCAAGACAGGACAGTTTTATTTTTAGGGATCCTCCCCCTCCAGTTGTATAGGCTGGCCCAGTCTTTGCTGTAATACTGCAGCGCTAATGTGCCTCACCTGAAAGACAGGAGATGGTTGCTTGCTGTTTGTTTTAAACCAGCACTTCCAATATTGCTTTAACGTTGCCTGTCACTAGATACTGGGGAATATTTCTCTTGAGGCATGTTCCAGTTAGCAAACATGGGAAAGGGATGGAGACTTTGAAACCCGGACTCCTACAAGCCTGGACTCCTGGCTGTTACAAAACACAGAGTAGTCAGAGGACCCACCAGCAAATTGTACAGGATTTCTGAAGAATAGTCCGGAAATCTCACGTGGTCAGTGTTCTGCATTATTTTTAGGGAAAACGCAATAATGATAAGCGGCATCTCCAAACTGGTTACATCTCTTATCTGAATGCTGCCAGTCCTGTATGTGGAGTTTCATCTCACATGTTGTGCATGTTGCCATCAGGCTTGTCCCTTGGGCAAAGCTCTGAAAAAGCCATCAAAAGAGGTGGCTGTTCAGCATCTACAGAGGTTGCACTGAGCAACCTCCGAAATGAGAGGCTACAGCCTCTCGTTTCTTCTCATTATTAGTTGTTGTTACTGAGTGTTTGGCAATGAATTGGATGCTGAAAGTTAGCAAGAGTGGTAGAAGCTAATCTACACTTTTTTTCTTTCTGTGTCTGTATACATTTTTTTGTAGGCAGAATTTACAGACAGCAAATTACAATGCTGTGCAGTGCAGTCATCTCCTAAGATAACGCCGGTAACTCCATCGCCCGTACTGAGATCTTTGGCAGAGACTATACCGACTCCAACAGTCCAGACAATATATACGTCGCATAAACCGATTTCGCTGGCAGACAGGTACTGTGCAGTGCTTTCACAGAAATACTATGATGCTCTCTCTATTAAAGGAATCAGCTTGATTTCTCTTCTTCTGTCATAATTACCATAAAGTGCCGTTTCCCCTGGTACCAAAAGATTTCCAGTTGCTGCTTGACACCTACTTCAGAATAGGTGGGTTATGTAAAGAAATACCTATAACTTATATCTGCTCTGAGAAAAAAAACTACTGTAAGTAACTGCTGCAGCCAGCAGCCTACCATTTCTATCGCCAATGGCCTGGAGAGAAAGGGTTGTGCAGATTTTCCTCAGGCAAGTCATTTTGCCTGAACCACAAAAGTTTTCTTTTAATAATTGCTGTTGCAATTTGTTCTTTGAAATTAAATGTCTATGGGGGAAAGCTGAGGTTGAGAAATGTCTGCTCTTCTAAATGAAAAACATGCACTGTTTTTCTTTCTTTTTCCTCTTTTTTTTTTTTAATTAATGTCAAGCTACAGTGATCTTTCTTGTAGTTTCTCAGAGAAACAACAAACCATCCCATCTTTCCACAGGCAGCCTGCTTTCAGTTTTCTATTCTTCCACCCTACCAGTTTTGCATGCTGGCTTCTTATTCTAAGCCATGCTGGCTTTTAATCAAAGCTGAATTTCCCAAGCTGATAATTTACTGAATACAAATGTAGGAGTGGATATACTCAATACTTCTGGAGCGCAAGAAGTCCTAGGCTTATGTTGAAAAGAAAAGTATTTCTTTGGCATCATAATAAATTAGCCTTTTTTACTTTTGGATTCACAGTCAATTCCCAATTTCATTTGTTAATTATTTTTTGCAGATGCTGCAATTATTTAATTGCACCTGCACACTTGTTCAACTTTGCTAACTCACTAAAAATTTATCGTTCCAGTGAAAATGTAATTTTGAAGCTGTAGTGCTGAATTCAGCTTCTGTAGGACGTCTCGAGCACAAGTGGGTGATTCCACCCCTCCTTGTCCATGAATGGGCTGCAAGGTTTCTGCACTGCAGTTTAAATCTCCAAACTGCTTTACAAGCATTAGATACTTAACTCTCAGAACAACACAGTAAATGGCTTTTTTTCCCTACACTGTTTATTAAGAAATGGGATCACTAACCCAAGGCATTCCCAGTGCTGCAGAGCCTGCAGGTTCCGAAGTGATTCGGTGTGTGAGAGCAAGGACTTCAGGCTCTGCTTCCCACACCCTGATGTGTGCACGTGAAGTAGGACTGTGGTAAATTCTGAGTATATAGATGGTCCCCAATATCAAACCATGCTGATGAGCAAAAGGCTGTAATACCAGTCTTCTGTGATGGCATTTACCATAGCTGTTTCATTTTTAGAGTCCTGGTCCAGCTTCCTTTGAAATCGGTAGCCTTTAACGGGGGTGAGATGAAGTCATAAACTGTTTTGCCTTGTGGGTCTTTTTATGTCCTTCTTGCTTATGTTTGCTCTTCAGAAATATCAAGCGGTACTTGTTTATGAATCAGCCATCAGTTATCAGCCTTTTCACTGAATTGAGTCTGACCTTTTCCCCCCTCCTTTGGTATTTTGAAAATGTTAATTATTTTAAATTGAAATCTGAGACTTATTGTTGTTCCCATAATTGGCTGTTTGTGCATTAATTACACAGCGCTGAGACTCTGAGGCGTGAACTTGAGAGAGAGAAAATGATGAAAAGACTCTTGATGACAGAATTATGAAATTCGCACTTCCGTCAGATGGAGAATGGATTGGGGCCTTTCATGTGCCTTCTGTCTGTTTACATTCCTCTGCTTCTGTGTACTCAACATAATGCATCGGGAAAATGTGTGATGTTCCTGGCTCGCCTGGATTCACCACGGTTGGTTAAAATTAAGTCTCGGCTAGACTTTAACTTGAAGGAGTTCCTTTATTCATTTGCTGCTGGGAAATAAACCTTCAATCCTTTATCTCTCCTGAGATTTTATACTATTAACACAATTCATTTCAGGTTTGGTTTTGGTAAATCTAGGGCAAAAAGGATCAGCAAGGAGCATACTGATTTCTATTGGGAAACACTGTTCTGTACATATGTTAATAAGTGCACAGAAATTAATGTTATGCAGAATATTTTGATAGTAACATAGAAAATATGTCATTTTGTACAACTGAAAATTGCAATGAGCTACTGCTATTTGTTAAAGAACCATTTTTAAAGCAGAAGAATGATTATTACATCCTAACCCCAGGACTGTTAGTCTCCACAGAAAAATAAACGGCTGTCTTATTAAATTCCTAACCTTAACCTTTACTCAGAGATATAAATAGCTGCAAGGGGGAAAGACACCCCACCATACAGGTATACACACCCAACACTCCCTATAGTTCGTCATCTTGACCTAAACCTTCAACTAAATCTTACCGTATTTCCATTAATGAAAAAAATCAGTTGTTTAAAGTAATTTGCTACTGACTTTCTAGCTTGATACTGACTTTTTTTAACTAAGTGAGGAGTTTTACCTTCTCCAGGTTGCCTAGGCATTAGGGCTCGCCCACACTCGGACAGCTTCTGCCCCGGCTTTGAAGGTTGCAGAGCCTCAGCAGTGTGGACGTACCTCATGCAGGGAGGATTTTTCCTTCCTGGGTAGATAAATCACCTTCCTGACTGACATGAATTGATTGATCACTTTAAAGAATAATAACAGTGATAGTTTATGACATAGCTGTGTCTATACCCATTTTTTCACTCTACTAATCAGCATGTGTGTACTGGCAAACCTGTGGAGGGTACGCCTGGCTATACGTCCCGTTCACCTCCAGCACACAAGCAGCCTCTACGTTCAGTGGAGCTATCTCAGGCATCAGGTGGGGTGGGTGGTCCAGCACTAGCAGAACCGCAACCCCAGGGAGGGTGTTTATGGTATACAGGTAACACGACCAACTATTTCCTAGGGAAAAAAAAGAAGAAAGAAGTTCTCCATTTCCCCCCGTTCAGTAGTGCAGGGTCATCTAGAAAGCTACCAACAAGTGACTGTCAGCTACAAGGTACCCTTCCAACAGGAAAGCTTTTGTGTGTTTTGTATGGCTGAAGATATATATTTTTCTGTTACTCTGTACACTATGTCCTCTTGTTTGTATTAAGATAAAAGATTGCCCTTAATTTGATACTGATTACAATGGCTTTATCTCAGCTTAAGCAGTTTGTTTGTGTGGAGGCTGGGAAGTGATTGCTGTGAGACTGGGTTTCCTTCAGAGTTAGCTTGTGCTCTTTTCTGAAATGAGAAGTCTTGAGAGCATTGTAGGACTGTGGATTGTAATGTGGAGGTGTAAAATGACTTGTCTATTTTATTTTTACTGGGACAAGAAATTAGCATTAGGCTCCCCAGTTAAATCCACCAAACCCAAACCTTTCTGATTGCCATAAAATGGGGCAAAATAAATAGCACAAGTGTTAGTTAGAAACTCACAATACAAAATGTAATGAAGTAGCTCAACGTGAGCAATGGCACAAGGAGCCACAGAAACACACCTGGATTACAGATTTCAGAGCGCTCAGGTGACTTTGCTGGGTAATCAGATACGACTTGTACACTGTCCATCTTCTAGTTACACTGCCAGGACACTTCTGTTCCTTATGTTTTAATGTACCACTCCACGTTTTAATGTACCACTCCATCAATCCAAGGTTATTAAAAATGGATTAGGAACATTAAATGCCCGTGAAGAAGTCAGAAAGGAGGGGAAAATGCAACAGACACAAAAGGCTGCATCTTCCATCTCCTGTTACTCTTTTCTCACCACTGCCCAGAAGGGTACTGGGGGAGGAAGAAGCAGCGGCACATTTTGGCTGCACCCAAGTAGAAGTGAGCATTGTGAAGAACAAATAAAACCAAATTGTAATTAGAGGTGCTGTTTTGGGAGAGGAAAGCAAAGTAAGGTTGAGAATGGCACAGCACTGACTCTAGCTGAATCTGGTCTGCTGCCTGCTGCTAGGCAGCCCCCAGTTGTGTGTGAACTGGCAGCAGTTTCACAAAGTCATTACCAAGGAAAACCAGAAAAAACAGACCTGAACATACACTTCAGTCGTACTGATTGCCATGGAGTGGACTTTGGGAAGCCTGGAATATGCCCTCAGGTTTGGGGGTAAACAGATCCAATTACCCGCATTAGGGCGGTCTGGTCACATAAGCAAAAGCCTTCAGCAAAACTGAATGCCTGACTCAGACCAGCCCATCACATGTTCTGGCTCATAAACAAGCTATTAGTTTATTATTTTAAATGCAACATTTTGCTCCCGTTGTATAAAAATTCTGCAGCTGAAATATTCAGAACTGGAAAACAAGAAACGTGAACCAAGGTTACTTTACAGTGGCCTGGTCTTTACAGCTGAGGCGTGCTCTGGCGTAGCTGAGAAAGAGCAGGGACTCCTCCCACCTTAGTTCCCACCAGGAGAAGAGGGAAAGGCTGGTGTGGCCGCTTAGTTCCTGTGGGACGTTTTCCACAGAACAACCCCAAGTACGTTGCCTTGTCTTGTTTTAGTGTGTTATCAACTGGCTGCCACCGTTCCCTATTCTGCAGTCTAATGGAGCTTTATTAAAACTGTTTTACTGATATCGAACTCAACTTTTAACTGTGGAATGTCATCACCTTGTTCTTTCTCACTATGTATCTTCTTCAGCCATGCTTAAGCGTCTCGCTTTTCACATCCTCTGAATAAACACTCCTGCCTCACCTTTGGTTGGGAATTACAGTGTTAGGACACCTGTTACCCAAAACTACTGTAAACAAGACAATGTCAACAGGAACATATGCTGAGGGGCAGATAGTCTAGATTTGCCCCTAGACTTTAACTTTACAGGTGTTAAAGGATACTCTGCCTGAGGGTATGTCTATATAATAGTGCAGAAGTATCTGAGCTAGCTTTAATGAGCTTGCATATGTAGTTGTGGCAGCATGAAGCCCAGCACAGGCTATCATTATCATGTACATTGACACGTGTAAAGATAACGCATTTGAACAGCAGCCTTCTGAAGCATGGTCTCCAGAGTTGGTGACAGAAAAGGGTGGCTGAAAGGAGTTCGTCTCTTCAGCTCTCCTGGGAAAGGGTTCATCTCACCTAATGTTAATATGCCCAACTCTCACCTGACGAGAGATCAAAGGAACTGCCTTCTGGAGGTGCCTCTGACTTAAATGTGTACCTTCATATTGCTTAAAGTTAAGTGAGATGAATCCTGTTCTCCGTCCCTCTGGTTAGGTCTACATTGCAAACCCTTGCCGACACGGCTACATCATCCAGGGGTGCTTTGAGGTACGATTTGTGATCGACGTAGCTCTGCCAGCAAAAGCCTTGCGCGTTAGGTGTAAATATACTACCAGAAACACCCTGTTGTCAGAACAGCTTTTATCCCTTATGGGGAGAAGAGAGAGCTGGGGTAACTTACAGTGGCATAAGCCCAGAGGCATTGTTGTAGTTGTGCCCAGTCTGGGAGTAGCTGGTTGATGAAACCTCCTGCTATAGCCACGCTGGCGAAACCTACCAGGGGTGGCCCTGGCTTTTAACAGTGCCCCGGTAACTGTTAACGTGCTCTAACCCGGACAGCAGATCCCAGCTTTCCAGCGTGAAGTCTCTAAGCGGCAGAATGCAATGTTGTCATGTTTGGGTGATTCCAGCAAAATTTATTGGCCATTTAAATAGCTATGCAAGGAGTTAAGTATTTTCTCATATTGCAGTCTCTTATGGAAGCCAACCAATTGTGCTTTGTTTTTGTGTGGTTCAGCTGTTTTCACTATTTTGTTTTAAAAGGAATAACTGGGTTTTCTTTAGAAATGTTGTTTGAGATCCCACATCTCTACCAGATCCCACAGTGTGTGCAGATTTTTCACGTTTCAAACATACTTAGACCCTGAAAGTGCAATGTTTGAAAATTAACTCCTCCGAAGTTTCAGTTCGTGGCTTCACAACTCTCTTGCAACAGGATGCCTACGTGCCCACTTGAAACAGAGCTGGCAATGCAGTGAAATGTTTCATTGGAGGCAGCATCATGTTTTGTTTGAACTGTTCACAAATACCCTTTGGTTTTCTTTCTTTTTTTTTTTCTGAATACATTTCTGGTTCATTGGCTACAAAAAACTACTCGTAATTATGCAATGGAATATTGTTTCTTTTTTTCTTTTTTTTTTTTTTTAATGTCCTGATGTTCAAGGAGTTTGCAATAAATATACTGAGGCTGATCTGTAATTGCATGTAAGATCAGCCTCACAACTGTGTTTTGTAAAGTTAAGTGCCGTAAAAGAACCTGTAGATGACGTGGAGAAGGAGGGAAGGGAGAGAGTAAGTGGAGGAGAAGGCTTCTTTGGCAGCTGCAGCTTTGACTGGTGGGTAGCAGCTTTAAAGTAAGATTGCTCACACCATTTTGTTTCATCTGAGTAGCAGCGTGTATCATCAGACAGTGTATGATGGCATTTTGTTGAAAACATGCCTAGAGAGAAACTTTTACGGCTCAGCTGTTTACCTGTTCCTGTATTCATGCCTGCAATAAATGAGATGAAAAATAAACCACAGAGTCTGAGCAATTTGTAGTCAAATCAGTCATTTAGGATGCATGGGGCAGTATGCCAATTAAAGAAAACCTTTGGTTGCTAATAAAGCGGATCCACCTTCATAAAAAAAATACATCCTAAGGAAAAAACAGAATTTCTTCAAAAAGCCCAGAGGGTTTTCTCCAGTTTAAAGTTACAGACCGGCGTTTTAGGATGCCAGTCATCTGTTGGGTCATTAGTTGGGGCACGCTTTGCTGAATACCAGAGCTGGAAAAACACTGGCAGGATCAAGGCAGAGAAACATAAAACATGGCATGTTGCTGGTCTTTCAGCTGGGGCTCAAAAGGTGGCAAAAAGCATTACTGGAGTGGAAGGGGTGGGGAGAAATCTTCCTTTTCACACAGGGCTGAGAGACCCCAAGTTATTAAACTGTTCCATGAAGGAAAATTTTAAAAATAAACAACAACAACAAAAACCAACAAAAAAGCCTGTTCATTGTAAATAATTTTTGTTTTAACACAATTAAAACATTTCACTCAGATTTTTGCCTTTGATTTTGCCATTCTTTAAACGTCTAAATGAAAAGTTGCTTCAGAATGAAACATTTCCATTTTCTTTTGTTGAAAGATCAGGTTGTTTTTGACATTAACTTTCCCAGTGCATTTATGAAATGAAATCCCAGTAACGTTCACCCCATTTTCTGAGGTTGCCAAAACTCTATATTTGGAAGGAATATGATCCCATCTCGATTTCTCCAACTGGGTATTCATCTATTTTTAATCTCTATGCAGGGAAAGCAGGGGGAGCAACAGATCAACGTTCTTCCATCAGTACTCAATTTATACCTAGAAAATTGATTAGCTAGCCAGCAAACCTAGTTAATTAATTCCCCTTAATACATGTCTTCGCTAAAGAAATAGTGTTCTGGGGTGTAGGGGAATGAGAAGCTGTGCACTAAAAAGTCGGCAAAGACTCTCATGTAACTTGAGTGCAACTGAGAAGCATGAGGACTTGAGATGTAAATCTGAACAATTTTTTGGTTTATTAAGAGATGACTGATCTATGGGACTGGGAGCAAGGTCGTTGAGATAAATTCTGTTTCTCAGAGGACATGCTTTCTAGAGCAGAAAACAGACTTTGCGTGCAGGCACTATTAACTCGGGGCAGGGGGGAAGATGAGGCAATAGTTACCAGCCTGGCTGTGTTGCACAAATCCTGCTGCAGCAATGGGGCAGGAAGGTGCCCATACAGGTGCAGACGCAGGCTGGTGGAACAAGCCCCAGCCCTCGTGAAAGGCAATGGCCATGCTCTCACCAACCGCAGTGAAGACTTTGGGGCTGGCTGGCACTGGGATCCCCATGCCCAAGTGCAACTCGCCTTTACAACCTTTAGGGTTGGAAAGGGCAACCCTACAGCAAACCCAGTGCCAGGGCTGGCTGTCACCAGACCTGCCGGAGGAGATGCCCGGGAATGAGGGAAATAAAAATCAGCCATTGCCCTCCCCTAGCCACCCCACGGCAGGTTCATGGGAGCATCCCCAGCTCCTGGTGTCGGATGAGGAGAGCAGGCTTGCCCTTTGTGTGAGAAACCGGGCATGGGATCAGCTTAGCTGTGGCATCAGATGTGTTTGACAAGCCTGACCATTGCAGCTATGTCTTATGTGCTGCCAGTAGCACATATGGTACGTGAGGTGTCTTCTTGCCAGGCTTTAGGGTCTGCGATGGACAGGGGAGGAGGGAGGAAAACAACAGGGAGAAAGAGAGCAGCAAACCACCCACACCATCGCCTGCAGGGTGGCCTGATGGCAAAGCGCTGCCTAAAACAATGTTTGTCTTTTCAGTTTATTTTAAAACTACAGATAAAAAATTGCATCATTACATAGGTAATATGCAATTGATACTAATTATATGTTTTTTTAATGAATATTTCTACAGTGTGTATGGTATACAATGCCAGTGACCACACAGCTCTGCCATCAGAGTATGTGGTACAGCAGTGAGGCGTAAAAGCCACATGGATCTTTACTGTTTCATGCACTGATTATTCAGCTCTTCAAGCGGAGAGACACTTACCCTTCTGCATTGTTCTTCCTCTGCCTCTCATTAGCAAACTCTTTCAGAAATCCAAGGAAAACACAGCACAAATTCTTTTCTTTAAAGATATTTAGTCAGTGATGCTTAGCATCACAGGGCCCCAGTGATGTGAAGAACTCAAGTATCTGTTTTTTTTTAAATTATTTGCCTTGCTGCTTTTGAAAACAACAACAAAAAAAACCATGATTTCTGTGCTAACTGCCTCCCATCCTGCTCTGGCAGAGCCTGGCGTGGGCCCCTCCAGCAGTGGCCATTGGCAAGGCTTGGCAAGGGCACAGGGTGGCTTGGCAGGGAGGGGACAAGGGTTGGGTTTTTTTGGGCAGGGGGTGGACTGCCAACACCCCCCAGCACTTCCTTCCCTCCTGCAGTACACTTCTTGCTGTGGCCGACACAACTGCTGCGTCCTCCCAGGTGGGACCTGCGCTGCCCTGCTGGGAGGTGGGGAGATGTTTGCAGCTCCAGGGTCACCCAGGGAGGTTTGAGGCTGGTGGGGCTGAGAGCTGCGGTGCCTGTGTATGTAAGATGCACACGTAAGAGCTGGGGCTCTGGAGATTTTGGAGGCTGCGTCACTCTCGGGTTGTGCAGGCGTGAGGAGATGCGTGAGGCTGTGGGGAGGGAGGTCAGCGTGAGCTGCCTTCTACCTGGGTATGTGAAATTAGGGATTTGATGGCAGGGGCATCACTGTGAGTCTGGTCACTTCTCCCTCCTGCAGAGGAGTTTCATACCTGTGCCCTCCACAGCTCCCCATGGGGCCGGTCTTTGCCCAAGGAACAGAGTGAGACCTGCGGCAGGGCTGCGGTCAGTGCCTTCAGCAGTACTGAACAAGACCAGCAGCACCCTTGTCACACTGGCTCGTGGCTCTTTTGAGGCAACACAGGGACAACAGCCCCCAAGAAGCACCTCTGCCAAGACTGCCGGTGTATGAAGACAGTGAGGGGCAGTGCTGGAGCCAACTTCAGCCCACTTAGCTTTGCAGCCCAAGAGCGCTCCCATTTTCCATTTCCAGCCTGACAAGCCAGGGCTCACTGTGGGTTTTGGCCAGCTCGACAACTTGCCCTGGTTATCACAAGCCACCAGGAGTAGAAGGTATCTCTTCAAACCACCTGCTCCTTAGCCCCTTCATGTCTCTCCATGACATCCTGCTAATCCTCCTCCCTCCTCTGCTCGGCACTCAGCCACTGACTGGTTCACAGACGCCTGCTTCCTTCACCCCCGTGAGCATCCCACACACACACACTAACACCTCTGGCTCTGTTTGCTTTCCAGGTGGAAATCTTTTGCACTTCTGAAGCCCCTTGCCAGCCCTTGCTTTCCCTGACCCTCAGCAGATGCTCCTCCATCCCCACTTGTCTTCTACCCTTCCCATGTGTCTCACTCATCTCTTCATCTTCCCTCTGTCTGTCCCACCTCTGGCCAGCTCCGCCCACGTCACAGTTGCCTCCCTCTCCCCGGATGCCTCGGCTCACTGCCTGCTCATCGCTGTCAGGCCTCCAGCCTTCCCTGGGAGCAGCATCTGACAGGCATTACAGCACAACAGGTTTTCTTGTCAGACAGAAAACCCCCATGAGATGACCTCTCATCAGGGACCAGCTGCCTGGGGAGGGTGTGCCATCAGCCACGGCTGCTGGGGCTCTCCTCAGGTCCAGCCTAAATACTTGTGGGTGCAGTGTCTAACCTTGGTGATGCTCCTACCTATTCCAGGGTACCAGAGGCAGGAAGGGCATGGAGGAGTATTTTTAAAGAGGGGGGGATTAGCACTTGCTCTACCCTTAAAACAAGTGATTTTGCTCTCACATTTTGGAGGGTTAGGCTCCATTTTAACAACAAAGCATTAGTGAATGGAGGCACCCTAAAGAAACATGACTAAAGATACCCTTGCCTGCCTTCTTTCTTCTTGCTTCAGTAGCATGTTTCAGCAACCTCCCCCTCCTCCCTATACTCCTGCAGGGTAGACACGGCCATCCCTTTATCCTCTCTACAGATAGATGAGGTCTTCAGCTATGCTGCTCCATATTGCTGTGCCAAACTTTGAACCACTGGAAAGTGATGGGGGACAGGGTGGAAGAGGGAGAGGTCTCATCTCTTCATAAAGCCAAACTGCCAACTCAATTAACCCCCTTCAGGTGCTCTAAGTAAGTGCTTTCTTCCCAAAGCAGCACAGCTGGAATTAATCTTGTTACATATTATGTGGCAATACATTACAAGGGCAGCACAAGCTGGGTGCTTTTTTTATTTTCTTCTTTCTCTTTTTTTCCTTTCTTTTTCTTTTCTTTTTTTTTAATTTTTCTTTTTTTAGGTGCACAACCTCTCACCTGCCAAACCCAAACTACTGCTCTGGCAATGAAATCAATAACGAACTTCTGGGTTTGCCCACCTGGTTTCACAGGAGAAACATACCATTAAGGCTTAGTGAAACTGTTTTAATTGGGTTTTTTTTCCTTTGTGTGTGTGTGCACTAAGAAAAACAAAACAAAACCCAGGCCTGATAGAGCAGCATCTAACAAACCAGAATTGTTAAATACCTTCCTGGAGGGGGAAAAAACCTTCTGGCAGTCAGAAGGATGTTCCCAAGCAATCTGCATTCTTTCTCCACTTGTGCAATTTCCATCTCCCATCCTCCCCCAGCAACACGGTCTTGGTTCACTCTCTGTAAAAGCTGCATTAGCACAGTGACTTGAACCCCTGCACTGCCAGTCCTGTGTCCCCTCCACGATGGCTTGAAACATCTCCCCACACAAGAGCTGTCCCCCCGGCTGCTGCTTCGTCACCTGCCCAGCTCAGCAGACTCAAACGCTGGGAGGTGCAGGTAAGCTGCTGCCTTCGCTGCATATGATGGGTCCCATCGTAAGACCCTGGGGAGCTCTGCATGAATGTGGCAGAGAAGAGCGTGCCTTGGCAAGTCTCAGCAGCCTCCTAGCTGTGTGCATTAGCTATTAATTGAGTGGCAAAAGCTCCAGGCTCCGCTTTCTAGGGACACCCTACTCCTGAAAGAAATCTTTCTGCACACTAAGACGGCTCACTTGATCTCCGAGGGCCACCTCTGCCAACCCCAAGCCACTGTCCCCGCCAGCCTGTTCACCCCTGTTTGCAGACCCCTGGCTGCATGGCAGTCTCTGCTTGAACAAAGCTCTTGCAGGACAGCTTTGCTTGCTTGAAAACCCTTCCAAGGACACTGTCCTCAAGCCCCAGAGAGGAGCTTTAGGACATGCAGGGCTTGCCCCCTGAAGCTGTGGGCCAGCTCAGGGAAGCTCCTGTCTCCCTGAGCAGCTCTTGGGCATCCCGTTCTGGTGCTGCTGTCTCTCGTGGGGAGACCATGGCACAGTTCTGGGTCTCCTTTGGCAGGTCTAGTCCTAAAGTCCAATTAGTATTGTTTATGCTCATATTGTAACTGAAAGAAAAAAAAAAGTGATGCTTCAGTAGGTCAAAGAGCGTGAAGAGATAAATGTAATTCCAATAAATGCAATATATTGAAAGATACTACCGTTTAATTAAAAGTATATGAATTATGCATGTATCTCTTCCACAGCCTGTAACTGTGTGAGCTCAAGCAATAACTGAGTATGTTCAGCTCTAGCTACCCCGTGAAACACATGGCTGCTTAATTTCTCACTTGCACACCTAACACCACAGGCTGAATTTTCGCTAGGAGTAAACAAGAACATACGTGAGATTTGCTTGGAGTTACCTTTGCTTTTTTGCACTCTCAGGTGCTGACAAGGGACACGAATCTCATCCCACCAATGTCCCCCCCGAGGAGGATGGAGACTGCCTTTTGGCCAATTTGTACAACATCAGACTTAAAAATCATGCTATTTAGGGGCACAGAGCTGCTGGGAAGGAAAGCAGTGGGGTGGGCTACCAATACCTGCCCCCCATGGGGCCATGCAGGCGGTAGCGTCCTGCAGTTTTGGGCATAAAGACTTATGTGGGGCCCATGGGCTGGCCGAGAACTGCAGCAGCCCAGCAGGGATGGGACAGGAGGACAGGGCTTGGTGGTGGAAAGGTCCCAGCACCTGCAGCTCCCCAGAGCACCCCAGGGCCGGCACTGCCACCCCCACCCCGAGGTGCCTGTCACCGTCCAATACCTAGGGCTCAGCTCAGCTTTCAGCAAACTTACTGCAAGCTATTTCATTAATATGGAAGAATGTCTTTTCATAAATGCTTTGCTGTCCTTCAGGGTAAACAGAAAATCTTCCCCGTCAAGGCAGACTGTTGCTCTCCGTGGCATTGCCGAGACCATCCCGGCAAATTGCGACCAGAGCTGTGCCATCAATCTTCTGCTAAAGGCTGCTTCCTTCGCATATCTTTGTTTACCAAATGTGGTGGAGCAAAATCCCACGAGAGAAAACAGATCCCATTAGTGTTTGTAGAAAATTCAAACTGCCCATTATGAAATTAAAACAGGAACCAAAGCAATTGGGGGAGGGAGAGAGACTCCTCTCCCTAATCACTTAATAGAGGCTCATGCATCTCATTAGAGTTTGCAATAAATCACGGCTTGTTATTGGCCAGATGTGCAAGCTTATGAAACCTGAATCCAAATGTTCACCTCTAGCTAATTTACTGTTGATTTCTTCCTCATTTCCACGCCTTACAGAAAAGAGAATGGACAAAGTTGTTGGGTTTTTTTTCATGCTTATACAAACTCTGCCTTTTTGTCCTAGGGAAACTTTGGCCTGGGTTCAGCAAGGCACTTATACATGCCCAGCTTTAGGGTGGGACTGGTCTCCCCAGCCTCCCTCCAAAATAGATGGGGGTAATTCAAACAGTCGCAGAGAAAGCGCTCGCCTGTGCTGCGTGCTGTGCCAAGGCTTTAAATCACAAGATATTCTTACCAGGCACATATGATAAGTTATGCTTGGCTGTTTTCCTGCATGCTTTTTTGCTGATGACAGGAATAATACATAATGAAGGCAAGAAGCTGCAGCCTGCTCCGTGAAAGATATGGGGAGTTAGTTTCCTCTCTGTACCCAGTGTGGCCAGGTTTGGATAAATCCTCGGGGCTGAGCCTCGCCTGTTCAGCCTGCACTGACTCAGGACATGCATGGACCTCGACTGTCTGCTGCGTGAGGGTGGAGGCTACCGAGATGCTGGGGCAGAAACTCTGGGAGGAGGGTTAGTCAGGCACCACACGGAGGGACAGCTTGGCTAGGAAATTAAATTCCTTTAATTCAGGAGTCCGGTGCTGTGAACAGGCCTGGGGACAGAGGGTTGGCTCAGGGGAGCTGGGTGTCTCCAGGGACCAGGGTTCAGAGAAGGAACAGCCAAAAGCAACTAAAGCCCAGAAGGGATTTTTTTTACTTTGACCTTTTGCTAGTGTGTGCTATAGGGTGTGCGCTCCGTTCTCTGCACCCTGAAGGCAGAGGAGGCTACAGAAAGGCAGAGGAGGACTGACAGCTGTGATGTGAGCTACTGTTTATTTGGTGATGTCCCTCTCCTGGTTACGTCCCTGTCGCATATGCCGGTGCCAGCCTGGGTTTGCTGTGAGCCCTGGCTCCCCTGCCAGGTTTGAGGCTGCCTGCAGGCTGCATCTGGCCCTGGATACATGGTGAGAGGCTTTTAGGGATTCTCTGGGATTTCTTTTCTGAACACGAGATAGATAATCAAGCTCAAGACTTGAGCATGAAACCTGGGTGAGGAAGAGGGGACGTGGAGAGAAGTCCAGGGACGAGATGTGTTTCACAAACTGAGTCTGTGGCCACTCAAATGTGGGCCACATCAAAATGTATCTGTGACCCCTGGCTTGCAGAGCCCAGGATGATCTGGCTGTTTTCCTTGCCTTTGCTCCTCAGGTCAGGGACCATACCTGCTGCCATAGCAGCCATGGCTGCTTTCCAGCGAGGGAGAGGTGGGGAATGGTTGAGAGCTCTCATGAAATGTTTTGCAGAGACTTGAGCCACTAGAATTCAAATGCGGGAAGAGGAGCTCACCCCTCTTTGTTTTGTGAGCATTTCTGAGAGGCAGTAAGAGCCCAAACACAAAGCAAAATCCTGAGCAATGGCTGAGCAAAAGCCTGGTAGGGGCTGAATCACTTGGGCAGGGAGAAAGCACTCCTTTAAGTCATCAACTGTCTTTTTAGAGGATGTTCCTCGAAACGGTTTGGCTGAACCCCCAGTCAGAGAACAGGAGATGTTCTCCTTGGCCAGCAGAGAAGTAGGCAGTGGTACTAGTGCCCGGTCCATATCCCTCCCACAAGCGCTGTGGAGCACAGCACAGGCAGTGCAGGGGCTTTGTGGCCTCTGGGAAAAGGCACCAGGAAAGCATGGCGGAGGTCTCACCAGTCTCCCATTTTTCTGAACTGGGGGAGAGTGAGGGGGCGGGAAAGAGAGTTGCACCAAAGTCTGCATGGGCAGCGGAAAACTTTGGTTGCTTCGTAGGTGATTTTTTTATGTTGGTACAAACAGATGAGCCCAGCACGCCGTGTGAACTTGTGGGATTCTTTCTATTTTTTATTTTTTATTAATACAATGGCATTTAAATCGTGTGTTGGCAAGTGGAAATGGACTTGAGAGATAGGAGAAATAATTCTCTGGGCCTTTTTCTGCTTTGAAAGCAATAAAAGATAGCTTTTTGCTTGCACAGTTACTCTGTCATACTTATTTTTGTGTTACTGGGTTTCTCTTACTTGTGTGTACATGTGTACAACAGAAATAAACTTTAAACAATGGGATTTCATCTACAGCCTCTACATGGAAATGGAATCACTTTGGAAAGATGAGCAATGGACATATAAATGTCAACTGGATATTGAATCCAAAGAAGTGTGAGCTCTCAAAAAAAGGAGTAGTACAGGAAAATCTAAAGAAAATCCTTTGGTGGAAAGACATTGGGCAAATGCAGCATCCACCTCACAACAGTCCAGTTGTGGCCCAGTCTGGAGCAATTGGGCTGCCACCACAGGAGATGATGTCTAAACAGCTAACATACTGAAAAATTCTGGTTTACCAGCATGACAAATAGAGGTCTTTGAGTTGTGAAAATGTGAAAACTGCAGCTGGCTAACAGAATTTCTATTGGGTAAAATACCAGCAGGATATAAAGAACAGCATGCTGGTTCAGCTCTTGTTGTCTGGAGATAGCGTGGCTGCAGAAAGCCCAGACGTACCCCCAGCAAGTGATGCATAAGCAGGGTGCACTGGCGTTGAGGTGTTGGGGATCCTTCCAAAGGAGAATACTGGCGATCAACATGGGATCACTCACAAAACAGGCTGAAACCCACAGTCAGGGCAGCCCTACTGAATGGACTTTCCTTGCCTTTGGGCTCTTGAGAGGCAGGGAGAGGGCTCGCCACTGAAAAACACTCTAAAATGGGCAGAAACTGATGGCGGCATGGGTAACCACAGGGGTACCTGCAGTCTGAGGCGGGGTGAGGAGGTCCTGGCAGAGCTTCCTTGGCTGAACGGCTCCAGGGGGATGCAGACTGATGTAAATCCCTTTCCTGTAGGCACAAGATACACTCTGCAGTCGGCAGGCTTGTTCATGAGCTGAGGAGAGGAATAAAGTGTTGCCTCCACTCTGAAGAAAGCCCGCCATTCAAAACTCAAAGAGCTCTCGCTTCTCCTGAGAAAGAAGACTTGCAGGTTGGCACTAGCCAGGGGAGGTCATACCCCAGCACAACCAGTGTGTTTCAGCAATGCTTAAAGAGGGAAAACAGTAGAATTCCTAAACCCCCATGAAATAAAAGGGCAGAATTAAGATAACTCCCCTTACATAAATAAACACTCATGCCCACACCTGGGAAGAAACCTATACAGTATCAGTGATGAATAAATAACTGGTGTATTTGCTTTGGAGGCTTTCCAAACTCACTGGAAAAGGCTTTATTCATAGTCATACCTGTATTTGCTAATTTATTGACTTCCTTTTCTTTCTGCCCAAAGGGTTTACCCTTAGCCTGCTCTGCTTTGTACTTCACGGAGGTAGCAGGTGATGGTTCACTGGCATTTTTAAGCTTCATTGAAGTTTTCTGCACAACAGCTGCATCTCATGCAGGGTAAATATGCAAGAGAATCCAGCCCTTTGTACCTTGGAGACAAGACTTTGCATACTGTGAGGGAGAAGGAGAGAAAACTTGAGAATGTCTACTACTACTTAGCTTAGAAAAAAAGACACACAAAATCACACAAAAGCATAATCTGTAAATGTACCATGCTCCTGTGTGGGTTGGACTTCAAACCTTTCAAAAGATAGGTAAGACTTCAAAAATATTCAGGTAAGTAAAACCCATCTTGTCATGCCAGGAAATACCATGAATGCCTACCTGCATCTTTGACACCTAAATATCTTTTTTTATATGTATTAAAATAGCTCACACTGAGGTAGAAACATCTACGGCCTCTTCTGCTACCACTCCTAAGGTTTAAAGCTAATAAGAAGCTGGGATTTAAAAAAACCCAAATCATAAACCAGACTTTGAGTCAGCATAACTTAAGCTGTGGTCAAGGAAAAAGAAAAAAAAAAAGGTAGCAGACATAACTGGCTGAAAGGAAGAAGTACATGCATGAGTGTACACAAGAGCTGCTGAAATAAATTACCAGACTGCTTTTAAACTTGCGCTGAGTGCAACTTAAACACGCATGCAGTGTCCTAGGTAGGGCAGAGGTAGCAGCTCTCTCAATGAACCAGTTGTGTGAGTGCTGAAAGTGACCCAGTTGCAGAGGACAGTGTCATGCTGATTTTGCTCTGATCTAGGACTGTGATGCTATGGAAAGGACAGGTCCTTGCCTTGCCTGCCTCTGGCACTGTGTTCCTGCTACATGCTTTGTACTGCTGGTAGGTTTGTGTCTCTGAACAATCAAGTGGGTCAGGGAGTTGATCTTCCTGAAAATTAATGCAGTAACAAAACAACTACCTTGTTCATCCACCTCACAACACCTGAAAACGCAAGTGTTAGCTGAAAGAAGGTGGCGGGACTGCAGGGGCAGGCAGCAATGTGGGACTGTCCCTCATGAGAATTAGACTGGCTTCAGTGAGTTATGAAACCATCCTCCATGGATGCATGGAGCCAGTTCATCTGCTTTTGGAGGCAACATCTTTTGGAGAGACTTGTGGTACAGCTGAAAAAACAGTTTGGTGTCTTAGGAAAATTTTATGTTGATTTTCTGCTGCTTCCCTTCTAACATTTCAGGTGGCCGTAATAAGATATAGCCATAATGCTATTGGTTGGAAGGGATCTCCAGAGGTCATTAGGTGTAACCTCAGTTGATTAAAGTACTAAGTATCAACATCTTTCAGTAGGTCAGTAGCTTCTGATCTTTTTTAATTATTTTCTGGGTTTCCCTCATCCCCCTTATCAAATAGCAGTCAGAGCATTCAAGGATGCTCTTGGGAGGACTTCCACCTTTGAACTGTAGTGCTCCTCTCCAGCTGAAAGAAAGTAAACATACATGGTATATTGATGAGGAGGGTGCCCTACTGAGGCTGACGCTGTTTCTCTGGACTTTACTGCACTGTGATGAACCATTGCACAAAATGCAGTGAAAACACCGAGGCCAAGAACAGAGTTGGTGAGAAGGCAGTAAGGTCTTGCTGTAGCTTGAGCAGAGTTTCCTTACTCCGTGAAGACTGCAGTGATGGTGGTGCTAGGAGCTTTGATCTTAAAATCCATTCTAATTCAAAAGTGGGAATTTGAGGAAAGGTGTTCCCTAACGTTACTCAGGCCTTTGCTTTTGCACTGCTTTGCATGCCCAGCCAGATGGTAGGTTAGGGGATAAGGAATGACACTTTCAGCTGAGTCTCATTGCTGTACTGCTAGAGCACATCTCCTACCACCTCCTTTAACAAAGAAATGGAGACAAGTACATCTGCTCTCTTCAAACTGTCAAAAAGCTATTCATCCTGTTTGCTTCCTGTGAAAAAGAAAGTGATGCCCAGAAGTATTCAGTGTCTCTAAAACACATACTCAGAGAAAAGGAAGAATGTGCTAGTGAATGGTTGTCCCACTGTGACCTGCGACACTTTCAGGCAGCCTAGAGAACTGGTGAATGGCAGGCTGTCCTGGCCAACAGCTGGAGAAAACAAGGCTGCTTCTACATGCTGGATAACCACGGTCTGCCTTTGTATGGTCTAATTCAAGCAAGATCAAAACTATGGGCGATGGTAAACCTAAAGGCACCAGCACAAGGTTGAAGGACAGAGCTACAGCTGCACAGTCGTCAGAGCCTGCAACAGGTGAGGAAGAAGTACAGGCATCTGGGACACACAGACAGGCAACCTCTTCTCACCAAGCAAGGTTTTTTTCATCTTGTCTTCTCAATGCTCTTGGAAAGGACTGTAACAAAATGGAAATGGGACCAGGAAAGGTGGAAGAAAGGAAGGAAGGAGAGTCATTTAGAAGAAAAAATCTTTTCTTAGGGCATTTAGACATTGCTGAGCTATCCAAACCACCTGCACCCAAAGGATTTAATACTGTTTTTCTCAGCATCTGCTGATCAGGTCATGTGCAGCATTTCATTTTGCACTGGTAAAAGAAATACAGATTCTAGCAAGCTCTTATTTCATTATCAAAACCAACACCTCAAGCAGCCCTGGGTTTCTAGTGCTGGCCCATTGGAGTCCATTATAACCACGACAAATGGGGCAAAGCCATTTGTGTGCAGCTTGACAGGGGAGGGAGTGAGTCACGGCAATTGTGTGCCACAATACCATATCATGGCAACAAAATCGGATGAGTAATCTTGGAGCTTGCCTTCAGGCAGCTGTCTGGCTGATCTCACAGATCTCACTGCAACAAAATGTCAATGTTTTAATACCTTTGACATTTCTTTAGCTTCAAGAGGCAATAATGAATCTTTCTTGGCTACTTACTAAGAGGTGATTATATCAGAAAAAGCAGCTAAATCTTCTTATCTGAAGAGACAATACTGGAAATAATCTTTTTTTCATCGAATTTAAGAGTAACCAGCATCAAATAAAAACCTGGTTAATTAACTAAAGTCATCGAACAACCCTCAAATGGATTTAGTTTCAAGTAGCAACTAAATAGATTTAATGCCTAGGAACGGTCCGAACACCTCAGGCGGATCCTGCCTTTTCTGTTCCTCCAGAAGTGTACGCTCAAGGAAAGGTTGTCTTTAACGCACAAAGCAGAACAAGGCAATGCTCAAGGCTTAGTAAGCAAGTCCTACTACAGCTCACAAGAGGGTGCGGGCCAGTTGCCTGCTGCCATAAGCTGGCACAGGTCTATTCAGTTCATGGCCTGCACAAATACCTTCTAAGGAATGGGAGCAAATAGAGCCTGGTGGAAATTAGCATATTTCATCAAGTTTCTGAAGGGCTAAGGTAGAGGACTAAGCTGCCAAATAAAGGAATATGATGCCTTTGATTTAGACCTGCTTGGAAAATATTACTTTAAGTTTGTAGATAGCTACGGTGACGCAGACGCTCCTTCCCTGCAAAATGGTAGATGCTGCTCTGTACCCATACAGATCTGTAGGACAAGATATACACATATAATATTTTGAGTGAGCTCCAGGGAGCAACCTTGCTCTTTGAAGAGCCCTAGCAGACAGCAATCTCAGAACCAGTTGCTGTCCAACATATGTTCTCCTGCCCAAACAGGGCAGCTACACCAGAACAAAGTTAATGTGACTATTGCAAGACAGCAAAGCTGAAATGTTTGTCATTTGAAGCTAACCTTGCAAAGCATGGTAGGGCTGAGGAGGGTGTGGAAGAACGAGGCTGTACTGATGGGTGGTTTTGTGGGGACATTACACCTTATCAAGCAGATGCTTGGTTATGCTGGTGCTCCAGCACTGCTCAGTTCAGGCAAGGGGCTGCTTGATCACTTTGGGCACCATGAGAGGGTAAGATGCACCTTGACATTGCACTGCTCAAGACATCATGGAGAACATGGGGCACTTTCAAAGCTATTTTTAGGTTTTCTGCAATCTGACGAAAGGCTTTTTGCAGAAGCTGACCAACCAAGTACCAGCGTCAAAGCATCGTAGCTGAGTTAGCACACGGCTGTGCTATGAACCAGATGCAGCACTGCACTGATGTATCTGATATATTGCCATATATGTTCCTTCTTCTGGATCTGCCAGTTTAGTCAGTATCAGCTTGGGAAGGAAGATGATTCACAGCAAAGGTGTTACCTAAAAGTCTGAGGAGTGCAAAGCAATAGGAGCTTGATGAGCAAATGACCCTGCAACCCCTTCAGGTCTAGTAACACCAACAGGGTATGTCCTCAGCTTCACCATGGCTGTCCCACTGAACCGCTTCTCAGCTTGTGAGAAATGCTGTTTCATACCAGCAAAGCTCTGTCAGATGGTGATATTTTCCCTGCCCGGGGTTAGGTTTCTTAGCTGGCAGGCTTAGCACCATGTGGGAGGTTCAGTGAGATTTCACAGGTCCCATATGCTGCTCTTCCTCTGTAAACACACAGGTCTGCAAATCTGGCTGAAAATAAAGTGAACAGCAACCCTTGTCCTGCTAAGGACTGCCTATTTCCATTCAGATGCCATGTTTCCCTGTGAAGCATCCCTGCCGCAGCCATTCTGTAAGGGCTTCTCTGGTCCTATTCATTTTTCTCTTGTTCTTCGTCATTGTGAGCTAAATAGTCGACAGCTATTTGGGAGGGAAGAGAGGAGCCCAGTGGCAGGCAGGACTTTGAGGCCTTAATTGAGGTAAGGAGGGAGGTGCGTTGGTAGCCCTTTCTGGCTCCTGAAGCATCGTCTTCCCTTTTTGGTGCTCACTTAAAGGCTTTGCTGAATACAAGTGCATGGTAATATTCTGGCTGCTTTGCTTTCTGCAGAACGGATAGGCTCCTTTTAACGTGGTTTGCTTCCAAAAGCACAAGAAAGAAAGTGTGCTTTATACATGAGCTAGCACTGTTTTCTACAGCATCTTTTGAGATCCCAGGAAATATGTGAGAAGAAAAATTTTCCTTTTAGGTTGTCTCACTATTGCTTATGGTCAGAAAATTAAACATTTGGGAAGCCAAAAAGTAGGCTTTCTACCTTTTTCATTGAAATATGAGTGCAACAGTTCACTCCAAGTTAAAATGTGAGCAATGGAATAGATAAAATTACTCTTCTCTCAAAGATAACTTTTAATGATGATGTGATTCTCTGCAAAGAAAAATGTTTTTACTGTTCTTTTTAAAAAATTTCAAATAGAAAAATAAATTACATTTTGTATCACTTTCTCTTTAATGTGATTGAATAGGGGGATGTTTTTAATTAAGACAAAAATCTCCATGTTAATAGCCTTGATTAAAGGGGCTTTTAAATAGTTTATCTGCCTGGCTACATTCCATCCTAAAGCTCTGCAGAGGAAGATGTCTTTCATGTTGAATTTAGATGCTTATTATCCCTTTGAACTCTGCCAGTCCACTTATTTGAAATATTATTCTTCCCTTCTAGCCTGTGGAGTCAGCTCACCAAGAGATTTTGGTAATGTCACTTTCTGGGGAACTCCGCTGCCTTATTTGAACCTTGAGCTAGCAGCTGGGGGTAGTATTTCAAAGCTTGCTGTGATCTGCTGCCTCATTTCAGTGCCAGCCCTACAGCAGGGACCCGTGACATCCATGTGGTTGCATCACCTGGAACAATGAAGCCTTGATCTCATCTGTGGGCCTCGTATGACAATAACCACCGATACCTTACAAATAGCAATCTCGATTCAAGATGACATTTCCCCTGTGGTACCTCCTGAGCAGAAGTCTGAGGAAGGGGAAGGGGAGACAGGATGGGCAAGTCCCTGAAAAACTGCTGTTAGATGTGCATGTGAATAATAACTGGAAAAGAGTTTTTTTATAAAGCCTCCCAGTTTTTTCCACTGATGGCTACTGTAAATGTTGTCTTAACTCACTTCCTACTTTCTTCTATCCCATGCTGAAAGCAAGGCAGTGCACAACTGGCATCACTTTCAATGTCCTGTGGCCCTGTATACAATTGCATTCAGGAGTGCTTTTCTTTTTACTCACCTGCAATACGCTTCAGGGATCTGACAACGTCAAGTTAGGTGACCAGCTCACCTGAAGGATACACAGCTGTGCAAATACAGACCGCAGGTGCTTGCATTTGTTAGGAAACTAGCCAGCTTGCTCACCCATCACCCCAGAGAAAGTAATGAACCTGGTCAGGGCTAATGAATGATACGGTCCTCTGTGATTGAACTGCTGCTCTACCACCCAGTCAAGGAGGTTTGCGGGACTGATCCGTAAACAGGAGTTGACGTGAGCAAATGGGATTTGTTATTTCAGAGCACACAAAGCCAAAGGTTCAGTCCCCTGCACACCCCCCAAATGGTCATCATATCCACTCCTCCTGGAAAGTGGAGGAGTGAAAGCACTTGACGAATGGATCGAAATGCTCATGCTCTTGTCTACACAAGCATTACGTAGCAGAGGTTTCGATGCCCGCTTCTTATGCTAAAAGGTTATATGCTTTGCTATTTCTGTTGGCTGAGCAGCACACCTGATGAGCCGGAGCAGGCAGCCGGGTGAGCTGCTGCCTGTCATGATCACGCGCAGCCAGAGGAAGAAGGTTTCCTGCCTGCAGTAATCTAGCAGCAGGAAGGGGCGGATGGGCTTGCAGGGGAGGAACAGCCGGGACTGAAGAGGAAATTCTGGGGTAGAAGAAGGTGCTGAGGGTTTACAGAGAGCACCCAGCATCCATTCAGGCCCTCTTGCCAGACCCTTCTTGGGGTCAGGTACCTGTCAAACTCTCCCAGGATGGGAACGGTTAGAAGGAAAACAGCACAAGGAGATGAGACCTCTGATGACAGAGGACAACCAGTGAAGAAAAGGGGAAGTGATGTCAATTGTTCAAACAAGGATCAAGGAAGTACCAGAAATGTTTATTTTTGCGGTCCTGCCTACACACTTGTTAAGTTAGCACTTGTCGGCACAGCCTGTGCTGTCCATGTGAGCATCCCTCAGGCCCGTGGCCAGCTCTCCCGCTAAATGTTTTACATGCAATACCTGTAACACTGTTGCTTTGCGAAATGGGGCAGGATGACTCTCTCTGTTAAAACTATGATGCTGTGGAAGAGCTGGAAGAGCTCCTTTCTCCCAAAGCTGAAATACCAATACTGCATCTCAAGCCTACACAGGTCTCCCGGTTCCCTTATGAGAAATGCAAGACGTTACTGGGTCTCTTGTTTAACATAATTGGAAAAGTAAAGCAAATAGTCTTCTACTTAGAAATTGTGACTTTGCTTAGCTGTAGTTCTGAAGGTTAATTTCATAAGCATGAGGCCACAGCTGGAAGGAAGCCTGCAAGTTTTTAAAAGTAAGTGGCTAAATATGCTTTTGACAGTTGCCCCCAAAGTAGAGCTCAAATAGAAAAGAGAAGATAAAAATAAACATTGCTCAACCCTTTCATTCACTGCAAGCTGTCAAATGGGACAGGTGCTGTGGAAAATCTCATGTGTGATTCTGTCATTAGAAGTTGAGTCATCATGCGAGGGCAGGGAGCCAGGTGGAGGGGCTGGGGCAACTGCTGGCAACCTTAACTTCAGCACAGACTGATCTTCAGAGAAGAGCTTGTGTTTTGAGAACTTCCTTTGAACTGGGAATGAAAAGCCAAACTTTCCCATGGATAAAACTAAACAAAGTAACCAAATTCGGTTTTCTGATGCTGCTAAACTCTTTGGATAATGGCAAACAAAATAAATATGCATATAATAAGAACAGTATTATGTCATGACTTTGAGCAAAATGCTAGAATCAAACAAGAACTCTGATTCCCTAAAGAAAATAAGAAAACTGAAACCCTTTTCTTGACATTCACTGTGAAAATATTAGCAATATTGATACTTCCCTACACAAGAGTTTTGATGAGTTTCAGGGGTTTTTTTGCTTTGTGTTGTTTTAGCAAATGCGAATGCTTCTAAAAATACTCCAACCAAATGCTGAGACATTTCATAAGAAGAAGCATTGTTTACTATGGATGGAAAAAGTTGTGCTACTTTGCAAGCACTAGGGCCACACAATATTAACTCCATCCTTGAGGGGCTGCCTGGAGCTGGGACTATAACAGCATCCAGTCCCTGCCTGACAGGTACCATTTCACCTGGAGCTTGCACAATTAAATCATGGCACTCCTCAGCCAGTCCTACAGCACTAGCCATCTGGGACATCTCTCTTCAGCATGTGGCCAGGGTACAAAAGGGCTAAGGGAGTGGGCAAACTAACCTCTCTTGGGGATGTCCAGAAGAAAACTCAGATGGCAGATTTAAAGTATCTATGTCATGCAGCAAATACCAGCTTAGCTCCTTCTCCTGCATTTGGGTTCAGGGTTTGTGCATGTCTACTCATATGTAGAAAAAGGACCTCGCCCCAGCATTGCCTGAGCTTGGTAAAGCTGTCAGGTGCCAGTGCAGGAATGCTGAGACTGCCTGTGAGGAGGGGTGAGAAAGCCTCAACTTAGTGCTTTTTTGGCTCTCTGCTGCTACATGTTGGGGGTGTTGACATATGCGAATATTTTACAGCGGCAGGGAGAGGGCTCTGTGCATATGTGGGAGAACTGGCCATCAGAACAGGGGAGTCTGGCTTTTTCTTCAAGTACTAGGTTGATGTCTGGATTTTTTCCCCCGTTTTTCTTTTTCCCCATTGATGAGTACTGTTTTCAGTAAATGCTGTAACAACTGTTTTCCTGTCTCAGATTGGCATAGCAACAGCATCAGAAGAAAACTCAAAAGCATCAACTTAACGACATCCTGAAATGGCTTCAGAATTCATAATCATTTGAAGTGTAAGGGAAGTGGTTATTGTACAGCATACACCTTAGGCTGTTGGAAACCTTTCCTCCATGCACATGTTGACTGCCAAATGAAATAAGCCAGTTAAATACCTGTTCTTTAATTAGGTTTATCCTTGTAAGCATCCGTATGAAAAACATTGAAGTAACCTTAGGATATATTATGTAGCTGCACAGTAGAAACAAAAACCCATAAGTTTAGTATTATTTATTGTTGGTGTCACATAAGGATCTTAACAAGAAAATCCCAACCATTTATCAAAGCTACAATCTTTTTGGTTAGTAGAAACAAGAGACGTAACTGTGCTTAGAGAGCCTCTCTCAAGGGGGCAACTTCTCCTTTAACAACCCTCAAATATGATGTTTTTAACCCCACACTAACTGGTCTAAGTGTTTCTCAGTCTTGGCCATTACGCAATGTTTTGTTCTGTTCAGTAACACTGTGTTTCATAAAACATTCCTGCATTCTAGCATCTCTGGATAAATAAACCATGTTGAACTCTGACTTCATTGGCATTGTGAGAAGTAAACCTGACTTTGCTCATTTAAATATTAGTAACAACTTAAGTAAATTAAAATATTAAAAATTTCTCTTTTTTAACTTAGCTTACAAGCATTTCAAAACAGTATATCCAAGCTCTCCAAAGCTGCTTGCTGCTATTATGCCATTAGCAGCCCTATGGGATCTCTTCTACATCAGAGTAAATTGTTTTATGCTTAGTTCATCCCCACATCCAAGGTTCAAAGACTCTTATGCACCTCGTGGATGTTAACAAAGCCTGCAGTGAGGCTTCTGAGAGGCTTAACTCTTCTCGATTAATGTACCCCTTTGGTCCCCAAAGCCTTCAGCATAACTGACTTTCACTTGTTTTAAATGCGACCAAGAGATCAGATTATTTTAAAGTCAGCGAAGCCACTTGTGCACCTGCCTCTCTCTGCCGTCCAAGTGAGCGCAGACAGTGAATATGGACGTGCCTTTAGGTAACCACATGCAGAGAGAGAGGCTTGAGACAAAGGCCAGAATTTGTGCGGCAATTCCCCTTCAGTGCTGTGTAACTCACCCTACGGCCCGAGAAGCCTTTACCTCGCTACCGCTTGAACACAGAGAAGGCTGACTCTTGCAGCCCCACAAATCTTTTCCAGTCATTTGGGTGGGCGCCTCGCTCAGTCCGTTCCCCTAACGGCTGACGGCTCTCACAAGTTAGTCTCTATGTATTCGGTGACCGTGAGAGGCAGGGACGCGCCGGGAGGACTCCGGCTGCCTCAAGTTCCCCCAGCCTAGCTGTAAGGCTTCATCTGCCGGGCTCCAGGCTCACCGAGGGTCCCTGGGCACCGACCCCTCGGGCCCGCTCCCGCGGGCAGGCGGCGAACGCCCCGTTTCCCGCCTCGCCGCCTGGGCGCGCACCAGCTCCTCGGGGACTGGCGGTGCCGCGGTGACTTGGCGCCCCCCGGCGGCGGGCGGCTGCTATTGCAAACCTTGGAGGCCGCCGGCGGTGCCGCGGGGCTGGCGGAGCCCGGGGCGGGGACGGGGCCGTGGCAGAGGGGCAGGAGGCCCGGGCAGCGAGTGAGGACGTTTTCCCCGTCCTCAACGGAGGCGTGGGTACGAGATGTGTCCTGGGGAAACTCGCCTCTTTCTCCACCATTTCTTCTCTCTCCTCCTCTGCTCTCCTTCCCCCTTCTTCAAAAGAATAAAAGCTGTACTTGTGGCTGTAACGTAATGCGTGCTCTCATTTGGGGATGAGAGAGAGCCTGTCTTTGCAACCCAAGCCTAAAAAAGCGTGGAGGCACTGGATGTATCTGGGCAGGGCCCAGCAGGGCTGGGGGGCAGCAGGGGGGGACAGGGGTGCTCCAGCCCAAAGCCAGACTTGGAGCATGTCCCTGGAGTCTGGGGCTGCCCTTTGCCTGGGCTCCAACATCCCCAGGAGAAAGAGCAAACTCCCCTAATCCAGAAGTTTTTCCCTGGGCTGTTTGAAGCAAAGCATCTCCTCCTGTAGCGTTTACTCAGGAGGGGACAAGGCATAACCTATGGTCCCCTGTTCCTTGGCAGGAGCTGCCTCAGTTAGGACACACAGAAAGCAGCTTCACTGCAGAGGAGCAAGCCAGAATGAGCTTCTCTGCTGATTTCTCCTGCCCGCTTACGTTCACCTGGAAGATTATTATTATTATTTTATTATTATTTAGACTCAGAGTGGTCTGAGTCTGGGCTGGAGAAAGGCTGTTTTAAATGACTGTTTTCCAACAGGCAGAACTTACAAAACTTTTATCATAACTCTTCGGATGGAGTCTCATGAGGGAATAGGGTTTTCTTTTTTTTTTTTCCCCTTATTTCTGAGTTCCTAACTAATTAGGATGAAATGACATTGTCACACACGGAATTAATTGAATTCTGCCTGTACTGCTTAAACTCTTTAAAACATTCCTACCTAAATGAGCTCTTTGCTAATACGAGCTGAATTTTTCAGCTCTCTGGGCCAATCTTTGCACAATAAGTAAATGGTATTTATGCACGGGGAGGCCTCAGTGTAATGCCCTCTATTGCAAGTTCTAATAAAAGGCTGCTCTGTTTTGGCTCCTTATTAGAATAACACTATAAATAGCCTCTTTGTAACAAGGACTTTTTAAAAAATGTGAAAAGTTTTGCTCCAAAACCTCCTGGTGCACATTGTGCCACCATCTGGCAGATCTGGCTTTCAGGGTAGATTTACCTCCCAGCACTGTATTCACGCTGGGGTAGCAAAGAGTGCCAGAGAGGTAAAAAAAATGCAATCTTGGGAGAAAAGACATAAGCTGCCTGATGTAAACCAACACACACACACACAAAAAGCTGCGCAGTTTTAATATACCTTGGGAAGGGTCCATAGTGCTTATTGAAGCAAAACTCATGCTGATTTAGTGTCTAAGACTGCTGGACTTAGTCTTTAGATTGGTGTATGTTACACTTTTGGAAGAGAACTTGGAGACATTGCTTTTTTTCCTACATTAGATTAATTTTATAGAAGGAGTGCTGTTGTGAGCAGTATTGGCTGCAGAGGCACGATTGCCCTTGGAGCAAGCCCAGATACATAACTCAGTGGAGGCAGAAAAAGAAAGATTTACCAGTGCTGAGCAAAAGATGATCTAATGATCTAATGCAGTTTTTATTTGGATGATAACATATTTAGAGTTTATATTTTCTTGCCTTTCTCCAGAAGACCCGATGCAGTACCATGCCTCCAAAAAGCTCACTCATCTCTTTGTTTCATAGCTTTCAGAAATAGCACACATCTTTTTCCTCTACAGTGCTTTGGTATTTCTAAGGCGATCACTTAGTTTTTACTTTTCTTATAGGGGATATTCTTAATGAATTGGCATTTGACATTTTTTCCTTTGTCAATCGGTTTTGTACCATCATGAAAAAGCTCTGCTCGCAAGAAATTCCTAGCATACCTTCTCCCATATCTTAGTCTAAGTAACTAACACAGCAAGCATGTTTCTGTAGAGTCACAGGTAGTTAACTAGAGCATGGGATGAATGACTATTAACAAAATCAGGGTGATTTCTCAATTTCTAAAATTTGTATTGTTGTTTAATAAAGGAAAGCCCAAGAGAAATTACTGGTAGAGTAGATACATTCATCATATTGAACAAGATCGTGGTAAGGGTTTGAGAAAACTGCGTATGCATTACAAATTCTGGTTCAGGTTATTGCAGAGTTATTGCAAGAAAACTCCTGTCTCAGGAGTCATTTTGTTAGTCAGCAGTGGTGGATACATACTGATTTTTCAACACATGTCGATTGGATGGAAATAACCAGGAGCACTAAACTTGAAGGAGCTGTTCCTGAGGCATGGATATGCTGAGGAAGGAGCTGGGAAGAGACAGGGCAGTATGAACTTGACCAGCTTTAGCTTTTTGGGGGTGAATTGGGATGAGCAATAACTTATGAAGAGCTGAGTAAGGAAGTTGAGCCTTTACGAAGAGGACTATCAAATGGAGAAAACCTGCTAGATCGTGCACAGAAGCAGCAAAGCAACTGGATCGGGCAGGATCCAGCCTAACTGGCCACAGCGGTGGGGGGGGGATGACACACACTTGACACAGGTGGTCCCAAAGGAAGAGTGGGCACAAAGGATGCTTATTATTATCTGTAGCCTGCCAGCATCACTGGTCTTTCCCCACTTCTCTCTTCATTAGTCAGGTCACGCTCTTATACGGCTGGTGGTGTTTTAGCCTCTTCCCCCTGCCCCAATATGGGAGCTGCAGCCACTCCTGAATAATGCAGTTAGAGACTATGAGACAAGATTTTTTTCTGAGTATCTGTTATGTAAACTATGACTTATTCCTGAAGCTTTGATTTCTAGTCCAAATACCCCCAAACATGTAAGCCTGCAGGAGAAAGGTGTATGCTGGGTGACAACCAGAGCCAAGAGAGAATGCAGAACAAGCCTCAAGGGATGGTTGGGGATAATCCCAGTCTCCAGCTCTGGGAAGACACTTCTAGACTGAGCACTAGCACCAGAGAATTGCCCAAGCTAGGGAAACTGCTTTAATTGTGCAGGGAATTTGACTGCTGGATTCCCCTAAGGCAGGAGGTGATGATGCAAGAAGTGGTGGAAATGACCACATCTCTAATTTACCAAAAGCAAGAGGACTCCTGCAGCCAGAGGACGGCGATGCCTTCCAACCCGCCGTTCATACCTGAGGTGGCATGCCTATGTCCCATCTAAGAAAGGCGTTACCAGCATGTCCAAGCTGCGAAATATGGCATTCAGAAAGTATAGGTGTTCGAGGATTAAGGCTGCTCATGCAACTGCAGTTTGGACTCCTTCTGCTAATGCTTTCGTTGATGGCAGCCTGAATTACTTGATCCAATAAGGATCTTCCCTGCAGACCTGCTGCCGCTTGGGCAGTGCTATTAGTTGCAGTGTAGACCCTTCTGTCTGCTGAAAACTGAAGGTAGTTGCTAGTGCTCCAGCAGCCTCAATATGATGTTGCTTCCTATAAGCAACCCATTTTTGTGATAGGGACAACTTTCAGGCAAACACAAGAGGTTCCACTAAGGAAAAAAATGTGTCTGGAGTATTTTCATTTGAATTTTTTAGGATTTACTAGGAGGGAGGCACAGGCAATAGGGTCAGTCTCTTAGCCATATCTTCACCTTAGAAAGTCAGTGCAGCTCCACTGTAATCACAGACAGTTATCTTAGCTGTCAGATTTAAAATGATAGGTGTCATGTAGGTACAGGCAATACATGATAAATATCCTAAGTGTTTACTATTACTGCGAAGCCTCGCCTGTATCGCAGTGCGCTAAAGCCTGTTTCCAGGGAGGAAAAACCAGCATGCAGCTGACAGCTGTTCCCTTGCTGAGCAAATGCTTCTTCACAGGCATCACAACCCTCGGCTAGCTATTTCAAAAAGGAGACGGGGGGCCTTCACCAGAGTTGATTACTGCCAGAAAGAATAAGCTGCAGCCTTATTTTCCTGGTAGCCTGATTTAAAAGGGTTTTTCTACTGCCGTTTGTTTGTTTGTTTGTTTGTTTTCCATTGGCCTGGTAAAGTTTGCCAGGCTCAGCGAGGTGGGAAGAAGAGACTCGTTATTTTGCACTTGAGCCTGGTGTTGCTCTCCCATAGCTTTCCCCATACGCTAGTAAGGAACATGTTGAATTTGCATGTGATCAAAATTGCTTTTGCAACTTATTTTTTACTTCTCTGTGGCTGTTTCTCTATTTGGAGTGAGAAATAGCACACTGCTCCACTGGACTAAAGCATGGAGGCGTGAATTAACGTTCTCTACTCAATGCAGCTGAGCACACTCCGGTATTACAAGCAACCGCTCAGCCCAAGGGAATGAACTTATCCCTAACGCAGCCTAGGTCTTGGGCAGTCTCAGTGCCCCATCAAAAAGTAACTCAGTTCAGTTATCGATACTAAAAAAGAAAAGATTTAAATTGAGGGTTATTTTAATTTTCAGAATATTGCCGACTGCTGCGCCTTCTTCTGTGTCCCCCTCCCCCCCCCCCAATGTTTTGCTGAATTTTCTTCCAGACTCTCGGAGGAGGGAGTGTAGCCATGTATAGCAATACAAAAAATAAATTATAGTTATAACCAGAAGACGGCAATCCAAACCCAAGAAAAGAGCCACTTCAGCGAACACAGGGGACGAAAGGTCATTGTTCCTCCATCAACCCGTAGATACCACAGCACAGTGAGAATGCAAATGTATCCTTAAAGCCTAGCTGCAAGTCCAGCGTCAGTCACAAGAGCCCAAGCAAACTTTGGGGGCACAAGCTGGGCTTTCTTTCAGTTCTGCCAGGTTTTTCAGCATATTCGTACCGCTGCAGTTACGTTGCATAAAATACAAAAGCAAGAACACGCAATCAGATAGCGAACACTCACTAGCATGGGGTTTTACCTGAAACGAATGTTAAGCCACGCTGTGCCCTTCAGTCCCATCTCAGAAGTCATTAAAAATAAAAAATAAGAGGTAAGCTCGCCCAGCGATTACCGCGCAGGATTTAGCACGTCCTCTTGAAGCACATGCTGAGAGGTTTTGGCGAATCGAGGCCACGGGAGCGGCCAGGGACGACCTGGTGCTGCCCCCGAGAGCTGTGCACCGGCCCGCGGGAGAAGGCGTCCCAGCGGCGGGGCGGCTGCGGGATGGGGTGGGCTGTGGGGTGCTCCCGGCGTGGGGCTGGGGGCTGCTCCCGGCGTGGGGCTGGGGCCGTGCGGGAAGCTGGCGAGCGGGGAAGGCCGCCGCGCACCCTTCAGTAGTGGTCCCAGCAGGAGGGCTCAGTGCTGCCAGGGCTCTGCGCGGGACGGGGCTGGGGGCGACCCCGCCGCGCCCACGCACCCAGCGCCCACGCACGCCCCCGCGCCCACACCGCCCCTACCCCTTTTCGCCCAAACACCCTCCCACACCGTCCCCTCACCCACCCCCGCAGTCCCTCCGGCACCGCCCGTCACCGGGGCCGGGCCCCCCCGCCGCCTCCCCCGCTCCGCTCCGCTGCCGGCGGCGGCGCAGGAGCCCGCGGGCGGCCGCGCAGGAGGCGCGCTCGGGCCCCGCCGCCTCCCCGCCCCGCCGCCGCCATGGCGGTGCGGAGCCGCGGCGCTTGGCGGCGGCTGCTGCTGCTGCTGCTCCTGGCCGGCTCCGCCGCCAGCCCGGCGGAGGAGGGCGGCGGGCGGCGGGAGGCGGGCGGCGGGGAGCACGGCGAGGAGGCGGCGCGGCCCCACCACGACTCGTACGGCACCTTCGCCAGCGAGTTCTACGACCTGCGCTACCTCTCCGAGGAGGGTGCGGCGGCCGGGGGCAGGCGGCGGGGCCAGGCGGGGCGCGGCGGCCGGCGAGGCGAGCCCGGCGCGGGGGAGGGAGGGCCGGGCCGGGCCGGGCCGGGCCGGGCGGTTGGTGGCGGCCCGGCGGCGGGCGGGCGCGCGGGCGGCGGCGGCGGCGTTCAGCACGAAGGCCAGCGCCCGCCGCCATCTTCCGCCCGCCGCCGCCCGGGCGGCCTCCGGCCCTGCCGCTCCGGGACCGTGACCGCGGGGAGCCCCGGGTGCCCTGCCCGACGGCCGGGCCCTCCGCAGGGCTGGCGCCTCGCTCCCCGCCGGGCTGCGGCGCAGCGACAGCCCCGGGCCCGGGCACGTCCCCCAGGCGGGGGCCGGGGCAGCCCACGCCGGGCGGCAGAGGCCGGGGCCGCGGGGCCGCGGCAGGAGCCAGGGAGAGGGCCGGGGGTCCGGGCTCCGTCCCCGTCCCGCTGAGCGGGGCACCGGCGGCGGCTCGCCTTCCAAGGTGCAAAGCCTTTCATGAAAAGCTTTCCGGGCTGCTAACTTAAAAGGAGTCCCGTTTTTTGTGGTTTTCGAAGTGCCCTGTGATGTCTTCCGTGGTAAGAAATACTGTAGTCGCGTCTGTTTTTTGTGGCTTTTCTATTTTAAGTTCCAAATGGCAGAATGTTAAAACTCCAGTTTTGTGGCTAGGCTGCATTGAAAACCGGTTGTTTCATACATTTGGAAAAAAAGGATGACGTGAGAAGATGGGGTGTCCTGTGAGCAGTCTTTCAGTGATGCTCCGCTACAGGCTGCGGTGAAATTTTGCCGACTTTATCCGTTTATGCTGGGTAATTTACCCAGGCCTCTGATACAGTTAATGGAGGCTGTAATTTGCAGTTTACGGCATACTTGCTCTCTCCATTGGCATTGTCAGAAATCTAGGAAAGCAAATCAGGGCTCCCAAATGCCTGAAGTTGTGTAGGTTAAACGTTTGTGTGCAGATGCTGTAACTAACTGCAGTGTTTATTTCCTATTCAGTGAAGCGCTTTCAGAGGACTTTCTAGTTTCACAGCTCACACTTTGGTTTTCAGTTGGCTAAGTAAAAGAACATCCTTATTAAACTACCTGCGTTCATGCAACAGACACAAACTTCTACAGGCCAAACCGGAAAAGGTCTGTTTGCAAATGTTCACACTTTCTCTTTGGTGTACTGTAGTACAGCAGGCAGGGGATTGCTTGGAGGCATAACTCTCATTGTCCAGCTCTTCTGGGTCTTCCTTCACAAGTGATTGCAGGCCATAACTGCAGGCAATTCCCTGTTTTGATAGTCTCTTACCTTTTATTGCAATGCCTGTCTTATTTTACTTCTTAATGGAGGATATATTATAAGGTCCTTTCAGTATCCATTCCTACAGCTCTGAATCTGGTGCCCTGCATTTATACTTAATGCTGTCATTTATAGCTAAGGAGTCAGATTTAGTTCCCTTACAGATTTCCTGAGAGGACTAAGAGTGCACAAAGAGATAGCCGAGTGGAGATCCCTAATTGTTAGTTGACTGCATTACTCCGTGTTCCTGCTGCCTTAAGTTAACTTTTGCCCTCAGTGTAGCAAAGCCATGCTCCGGCATCCTTCTCCCTTCTTGACGAATCTAGGAAACCTGACAAAATTTTTGTTTTCAGTTACCAGTGTTACTTTGGTACCTGGACACAGGACTGTCTGAGCAAGGGATTGGGTATGTGACAAAGTAGTCCCTCATCTGAACAGCCCAGTTATAAGCAGACAAAGTAAATGTTATTGGAACCGTTTCTGTTTAGTATTATTGCTTTTTATTCCTTGTATTTTAACTAGTAATTATTTATTCTGATTATACAGGTTACCCTTTCCCTACTGCTCCTCCTGTGGATCCGTTTGCAAAAATCAGAGTGGATGACTGTGGAAAAACCAAGGGATGCTTCAGGTCAGTCTGAGATAAGAGTGCAGATACCTTTACGTTTGCAAATGCTGACTGACTGGAGACTTTGGTAAATGTTCCATATTCATTTTAATAAATGTTTATTATTTAGGAACATACTTTGTAGTTATGGACTATATTATTTGAGGAAACTAGATTATTTAAGGATATATGTCATAGTTATGGACCTACAGTTATTTCATGTTTCTTGTCTTTTCATGAAGCACTTACAAAACTAGGGCTAGGAAGGTCAACAGAGTAATACTGTGTCTAATTAATTGCTTGCCATACTTTTTCAATACTATACTTCTTACACTAAGAGAGTAATAATTGCAAACACTTAATTAATGGCACTTTGTGTATAGCATCATATAATATGTTTTACTGCCATTAAACCAAAATGCATTCTTTTAGTTTTTTCTTGCAGAAACGTAATTAAGTTCCATAGCAGGAAATTGCAAGGAAAAGTTACATATATTTCCAATTCCATCTAGGTACGGTAAACCTGGATGCAATGCAGAGACTTGTGACTACTTTCTAAGTTACCGTAGAATAGGAGCTGATGTTGAATTTGAGTTGAGTGCTGATACTGATGGCTGGGTGGCGGTGGGATTTTCCTCAGACAAGAAAATGGTAAGACATGTACAGTTCTTCATGTTGACAGTGTGCACACTTTTACATGCTAGGATATAAATGGTTTATATTTGATCTGTCAGAAACAGAGCATATAAGGAAAAACTAACTTGCTAAAAACAAAGCACCATTTGGTGGCCACCCTCAGAGCAGAAGCCAGGCCGACTGCCTCATCCTTCCTAACATGTCCTTTCCCTTTCTCTGAGAATTACAACAGTATTTTGGTTCAGCTCTGAATGTCTGAATGTTATTAGCTTTTTGTCTTTTTATTAGAAAAGCCCTCAGGGATAAGCCTATTCACATGGAAATGTCCTGTCGTGCTTTATGTCAGTGTTAGTTGGACAAAAGGCACATCAGAAACTAAATAGCAAATAATTTTATTCTTCAGTAAATCAGCTGACTTTCAACGATATAAATATGGCTTTCACTGATAAACTTTGGAAATCTTTTTGTTTCTTTCATACCTGTGTGTTGTTCCAGGGAAGCCACAAATGTGTGACAAAATGACTCCTAGTAATTTAAACGTACATAACCTAGAAAGCAGTCTTGTTAAATGTCTTCTTCTATCTCTCCTGGATTTTATTTGGTTTGTTTTTATGCTTATTCCTGTACTTCCTTTTTCATTCAAAAGCTTCACTTTTCCTTGTGTTTCAATAAGCAAAACAGGAGCGTGTACTATGCAAACTTTAAAAAAACCTGAGCAATAGACGACATGCAAAGATGTTTTGTCTGTGATCCTTGGTAAAATGTTTAGGATTAAAATGCAGTTCATAATGTAGGTGTTCGTATACAGAAACACTCCTGAGTATATAAAACAATACGGAGCCTGTGTCCTAAATCACAAGTCAGAGGACAGGACTGTTTCTTGTACAGTTGTAAGCAGTAGTATGAAAAAATACAGAATTTAGATGTCCTGGGCTAGGAAGACTCGCAGTGACTTAATGTTTTTATCAGGCCCAAAATGAGAAATAGAAAGAAAATGTGAGGGCAGGTGCTTTTCAGTCATTACTATATATTTTTTAATATGACTCTGTAAATAAACACAATAAGGATAGAAGTCTTTTGTGTCATAGAGAACAGTTCACGTCACAAGAAACATTTCATGTTTTTAACGTTGTGAGGAACAGTTTTACAGCCAAATTTTGGGAAGAGTTTAGACGCCTGGAAATGCAAGTACTCAAGAGGGTTTTCAAAGCAGCTCAGCATGTTTAAGCATTTGGCCCCAAGCTGTCAGAGATCCTGTTACCAGTTTGTAACTCTGATATACCTGCAGTAGATCCCAGGGTCCCACCACCTGCACCTCATCAGCCCCTTGGAAAGCAGGCGTTACCTTTCATCCCAGGCACACCAAGCAGCATGTTGGTCTCAGCTTCTGGTAAGAAGAATAAAGTAAGTGTAAAGTAAAAGATTTTGCTTCCAGATTTGCTGCATATGTCATCTAATGCCCATCAGTCAGCTGGACTAAACCAGCTAGCATCTGTCTTTCTCTCTTGTTCCCCTGCTGACTTCATCCTTTTTCATAACTTCCAGGATGTTTTGGTGTCCTAGGATAGGGAGGCGGTAATGGTAAAATGACTCTGGGTCTCACAGCTTGGCTGTGAGAAGTGGGCTGTGCCTTGGAGGCCCTAATCAAAATGTTGTAGCCTGGATAGCTACAGAAGTTCAGAAAAAAACCCTATTTTGCATACTCGATAGTTTTTTTTTAAAGTCCTTGACCTATTTCTTTGTCTCAAATAACACTACGCTTTTCCACTTGCAGGCTTTTGTGTCTAGGTAGGATTTTGTAATGTTCTATTAATCGAAATTCAGAAGGCTTTTTTCTTTCCTTTTTAATTTTTTATGTGAAAACAGCTTTATTTTTGCCTCTTTGTACTTAAGAACGAGAGATTTGTGCTCAGATGTATGAAAATTAATCTTGGAAAATAAGTTATGGAGAGCAAGGATAGGCTCAAGACAGAAGCTGGAAAGGTTGCCTGCAGCAGCACTGAGGTGCAGAAACTGTTCAAGCATGTGTTTTATGTAGTTGTCCCCTTTTTCCCTCACTTTCAGCACATCTTTTACAAATCCACGTAGCAATATTCCCAGAGAGCTGAACTGCACCTTTTTCTCTCCTTTCCCTATAACAAAGAACTCAGAGGTGATCACGCTAGCAAGCATTGTGTCTATCTCAGCATGACATATCAGAAAGATTAGTATTGGAGAAGTAGGACCTGTATTTAATATGGCCCCGATACCTGTGGCAGTGGTATTCAGTAAAATGCCATTCATCCAACTTGCACAGTGTTTTAATGGTTCCAGATATTAAGGCTTCTATGAGATAGTACTCCTAAAATTAATGCTAATCCAAGTGATGCAGTGCTCTACCACTTCGGCAGTGACCTTGCGTAACTCTTCTAGCAACTGGTTTAATATTTCTGTGAATGACCTCTACAAACAATTGTCTTATACTTCCTTCTGTCTGTTGTTTCTTTGCTTGATTGTAATGCTTGGTGGCTGTTTATGCTACATGAAGAAGCACATATTGATTATCCTTTTCTTGTTTCTTATGGTGTTCTGTATTCTGTTACTGCGTGCTGAATATTTTTCATTTTCTCTTAAGAGATATAAGAAGTGATGTTCCCTTAAGTGAACATGAGAAGAGATTAGGAAAAACAGACTGGAATTTATCGTATTATTTGCCCAGACTTAGTAGATTCATCTCCTCTATTTTACCAAATTTTATTGGATTTCTGTCCATGATTTGATGCAGTGGATTTTGCACACATCAAGGATTCAAGGCCGCCAGTTTTTATGAAGTAGGATCCCAGAACTTCACAAATTACAAAAGAAAACAGCCTTCCTCTGATCAATTAATTGTGTTATGTCAGGGTGATAGCATGTCTTACAAATATGTTATATATGTTAGGTAAAATAACTCTTAGAAAGATCCAAAAGAGAATTCAGAGATAGTAAGGTAAGTAAATGTTACTATCCACTTTGTGCTGTTCAATCTGATTAAAGACACATAGTTACGGAAACAAATTTTTGTTTATATGTAACTTAGAAAGAAGGAATGAGAGCCGCAGGTCTTGATCAGTTTTTAATAGTTAAAATTATATACATAAATGAGGAAATGTTTTGTGACACTTTTGTTTTCCTTCTACCAACATGTTTTTACCGTGTAGGGAGGAGATGATGTCATGGCTTGTGTTCATGATGATAACGGAAGAGTCCGAATACAGCACTTCTATAATGTCGGTCAGTGGGCTAAAGAAATCCAGAGAAATCCTGCTAGAGATGAAGAAGGAGTTTTTGAAAACAATCGTGTAACGTGTCGATTCAAGCGTCCTGTGTATGTTCCCAGAGAGGAAACCATCGTAGATCTGCACTTGAGTTGGTACTATCTGTTTGCTTGGGGTCCAGCTATTCAGGGTAAGTTGTTTTCCATGCTTGTGACAGAACTGGGGTGCCAAAATTGATAAATGCCTTTCAATTACAATATTCTTACTAGACCCCCTTTTTTTAAATTAACTAAAATTCTGGCAGCGTGAGGCTTAAAACACATAAAAAGGAAGACAAAATAAATAATAATCCTACCTGTCGTGTTTTCTTCACTATGTAGTTATTATCCCCACTCCCCAAAGATAAATTTAGGTAAGAATAATTCATAACTAGAAGTTCTGAATTCCTTTGAAGGATGTTTATTGTTTACTTGAATTTCATTTGTTTTATTGAGAAGTTTAATTTCAGAAAGCCGAGAAATGACCCTACTCACTGACAGTGTAATATTGCATGATCCTGTAGATTTGAAAATTACTTGGCTTTCTACCTGTTTCTTTGGTAGAGTTATAGAAAAAAATGCATCTGATGTTATTTCTTTCTGCCCTTACCTATTAAAGGTTCTATAACTCGTCATGATATAGACTCACCACCCGTATCAGAGCGTGTTGTCAGTATTTACAAGTATGAAGATATTTTCATGCCATCGGCTGCCTATCAGACCTTCTCTTCTCCATTCTGCTTGCTCCTCATTGTTGCACTGACCTTCTATTTATTGATGGGAACCCCGTGACCGGTGGAAGATAGCAAGAATTTGTCAGTGGAAGTTTCTCAGGATGGACTGCTATACGGATGGACGATGCATTTTTTCTATTGGAATTTATATCACACCACTATCATCATCTAGCTGCTTTTGAACATAGTTAGCTTCTCAGAAGAATGAAATAACCATCTCCTTTGAGTGGCAGAGTGGTGACAAATCATTTAAGAATAATCAGTGAACACATAGGAGAATATTTTCAGTGTTGTGACTACTTGCTTAAAGAAAAAGAGACTTTTGTAAAATCAATGTGTGTGCGTGCATATGTGTGTGTGTGTGTTTGGGAGGGGTGTCTGTATGTGTGTTTAGGCAAATTTAGGACATCTTATCAAATGACAAAATTGCCTTCCAAATTGCTCCCAAAAAGCAAATTTGGGAAAACATTATAATGCTGTTTGGTAGTTCTGGTGCAGAAAGCACAACTCTAAGTGCAGTTTCTGAACTTAAGATCAGGATACTGACACAGCAGTATAAAACCTGCCCTCCAGTAATGGACAGTTCTCCCAGTTTTTTTTATATTTATCAAGGTTTACTTGCTCCGGTACTTTCCAAAACTAAACTTGCATAATCAAGCATTAACATGATTTTTTCAATGGAAAAGAGGTGATGAATGTCTTTATAACAACAGTGTTTCAACACCCTTCTTGAAAGAAATGGCTACTTCTTCTGTGAGTGAGATATAAAGTTATTTAAACAAGGGGAAGGGAGAATACAGTAATGTAAATTCTCCATACACAGGAAAAACAGATGTAAAACAGAGAGAATATAGAAGTTCCCAACAAGCCATAGGACATCCTCCCAATAGATTAAATCAATTTTTTTTCTCTTTTTGTGAAAAACCAGTAATATTGCTGACAAGTAAATATGTTTTTAAGCAGTTGTGTAGTAGTATGAAGTAATCTGTTTTTCCATGTTGTATGCCTGTATATCCCGTTTGTGTTAAAGATGAATATGGGCAGCTGGTGTTAACTTACAAAGAAATGGAAATATAATTGAGATTATTTGTAAGGAAAGGTAGGGATTAATAAGAAGAGCAGTATCTTTAGTTTCATCAAACCATTGCTAAAATGTAGTTACTGTGGAAAAAGATGAGCTAAAGAGGAAATACATTAGATTTTTTTTATCACCAATAAATATTACAAGGTGATAAATATTACCAAAATGGACAGTGTCAAAAGATATTTATGAGCCACAGAATATTATGAAAAACTTCGATTTCTTGTGGAGAATTTCTGTTCTTCACATAATAGGAGGTGTATGACATATACATGTAGTAGTCAAATGTGCTTAGATAAGGTTGCTCATTCACTTCCTAACTTGCATTAAAATTCTATTTAAATAGAATTAAAATCTGAATTGTGCCAAAGTTCTATCTAATGTGGTACACTTGAGGACTCTGTAACATAGGATCTGGTAAAGTATGTGATGGACCTCATTTCTATTTTCATTGCTGCATAGAGTAAAAAGATTAACTAGCTTTGCTGGGTTTGCATCATTATTCACAGACTGAAGTTTGTAGACTAATTTTTTTTAGGCTCAGCATTCTTCAAATTTATGCTTAAAGTATATGAATTAGGTTTGAAGAGGAGTTTATCTCCATCACAAACATTTTATCCCTATTTCAAAAGAGAGATTGCTTAATTATATATATTTTCATTGATGTCTTTAAGAATTTGTTCACTTAAAATCACTGGACTAGAGTTCAGGAGAGGGAAGAGAAATTCACAATGAACTGAGCTTTAGAAGTGCATATAGTAGCTTTATTTAGTATAAATTACTTCTCTCAAGTTGGATAACCTACTCATCATCTGATGAAGTACATAGTGGAGACCACCTAATAAGGAAGGTCTGCTTTGTGCCATGATGGCTGTAAAATTTAGCCTTCAGATTGGCTGAAGCAGAGAGCTGAAGCCTTGGATAACGAGTTTTATATTCAGCAACCAGGTGAAGTGAAGAAATAATTAGGGGAAATTCTTTCTCCTTTGTGCTAATTTGTAGGCATCTGAGATAGTGCAGTTCCTTCTCTGAGATCACAGCTATTTAAAGTAGCATCAGGGTTGCTTTAGTTTATGGCTGTGTATGTACTGTTTTAGTTTCAGGTATTTACCTGATTACCCACTAAAGGGCTAATCTAATAAGTGAAAGGTACTGAAGTAGGATAGAAACCCATTTTGGCTCCTCATTTCTTTTTTAATACACTGCTGGATTTAGGATAGTCTGGCTGGACGCAGGCACAGAGGTATGATAAAGATGACGATAATAATACCAAGGTGAATGTGCAACTCCCGTAGAGCGGCTTTCCACTTACATGGAGTCAGACGTGGTTTAAAGTTCAGGCTCTAAAGCAACAGCAAATCCAGAGCAGAGGCAGAGCTGCTTAACAATATGTCTGCTGCAAAGTATAAACTGCTTCAGCTGTACCCATGTTCTCAATTAGGGTTAAAAATACATTTTTTTTTTCCTTTTTCAGTTTACTTGTCAGTGTGCTGTCTGGTGTTTTTGTCATCATATTTTTCTCTTGTTGACGTATTAGCAGAAATGTGCACTTCTATAAAAACTTTCACCCAAGCTTCAAAGTACTTAATCAGCACTAATTAAGTGTTTCTAATCAAGTGGGAGGAAATAAAAGGCCAGAACAAGCAGCAAAGCAATCTATTCTTTGGCATTTCAACTGATGGTTGAGTTTAGCACTGAGTTTGTCTGAGAGTTGCTCTTCAGAGTGGGAAAAGCAGGAATATGAGATTCAAGTTGACAAACAAAGAAGGTAACAAGTGTTTAGAAATTACTAGTTGGGAAGAAATCTATGAGAAGAAAAAGGTTGTAAGAGAAATGGAAAGGCTTTAACTCGGTGGTATTTAACTTTGTGCGATACTTGGTAAGTCTTAACATTTGAATGGGCATAGTAACTTGTCATGAAAGGTATTTTGGTTTTCATGTGTTTTGTTTTTCTTTTCCTTTTTAATATTGAAAAGCAGGATTGATCCCTGTTATGCAAAGTTACTACAAAGTAGCTTTCTTCAAAGTAATTTTTAAGTGACTATGGTATTTCAAAGATCTTTTTGGATTTTTTGAATTAATGGGTACCAACACAAACTAGAGGAAAAGGCCTCCTTTGGACAAGGAGGCAGACGTTTCTTTCTCTAAATTAAATAATTTTTAGTTTCTTTATCGTGACTACTAGCAAGCAGCTGTTAAAGAATACATTTCTAAAGTGCTTTTGTTTTGAGAATTACTTGCTGTGGGGTGACCTAATACAGAGGCATAGAGTTTAGATAGTGCATGTTTAGAGTATGGTGTCCTTTGGAAATTTAACTTTGATTATTAATTAGAAAGATAGGACTGGCAAAGACCATAAGGCATTAATTAATGTCCTTGAATATGTTCTTTCCATGCAAAACAAAATTCAGTTGTGACCATTGCTTGTTACATGAACCATGTTACAACCCTCTGCTCACTCTGTCCATCTTATCTAGAATGTTTTATACTTAAAGTTTGTAAGTTAGTTGAAAGAGAAATTAGCTGCTTCTATTTGTGGCAGTGCTTATTGCAAAGGGACCTTGTTTTTTGACTGTAGTGTCTGACTGGTACCCTGCTACAAATAATAAGCTAGGCCTGAAATGACATTAATAATAAGTAGGAAAGAGAGAAAAATAAGTGGAGAGAATAGACTTTCAGAAAGTCCTTCTTTTCTTTGCTGGAATCAAATAGCTATGTATATTTTTATGTATAGGTGAGATACTCCTAGATGCTAATTGATTCCCCCCCAAAAGAGCCTAGCTGATTTGATGATGCCATTCGATATGGGGTGAAGCTTTCTTCAAAATTCTATTATTATAAGGGAAATACTCTGGTTTTGAAAGAGAACATATTGATGAGAAAAGTTGGAAATCCCTCTGTGGCCTTCTTGATTGGTTTTGCAATACTTGGATAGCAAGAAAATAAACACTTGTGGACTCCCTAATCTGAGGAAACCTCCAGACGGGGTTAAAAGTTGTCAAAGCTGTGTTTGGCACTGACTTTTCCAGCCTTCAACAGGGGGATTAGAGAATGACTGGAGTGTGGTGTACATCAGCAAACCCAGGCAGCGGTTTTGAAGCTTGCCTAGGGCACCATATCCTGGGTCTGATCCAAGAAGAGCCCTGCAACTGCCTCCATGTACTCAATGGCTACTGAGAAATGGAAATAACAAACAGCACGACCCATCCTACAGCAAATCCCTTAAATATGTGTTATCTTCTTTTGCCAAACTGTGGTGTCCTTACTGTGAGTGTTAATGTCTAATCTTCCTCTGAAAAGTACTATGCTCCTTGTCACTAGCCTATGTCCTGTCCCCGTTTCCACAGATGCCTTATGGTATTTAGCGAGATGATCCTGAGAAGTCTTAGCCCAGCTGTGAAGAGGAGTTAGTGGGTAAGGAGGACTGATACACAGCTGTCTTCATGATTATCCAGGTCACAGTTAGAAATCTGTCATTGATGATACTGTAGTTATCTGTAAGTAAATGACTGCTGTAAGTTTAAGGGAAGATGCAGGTATCCCTATTTTTTTTTTGTCTGTCTTCTCCTTACTTTCCCATCCATCCCGTGCATCAGACATTTACAAAGCAGCAAATTATTTTCCTTTTAGAGAACAGACCTCCTATCTGGCCTTTCCAATCTCTTCTGGGGCCACTGGAAGTCTGCACCATGCTGTACTCTAGAGGCAGAATTAAAGCTTATATGCAAACTTTATAACTTTTAGTAGCATTTAAATTGCATTTTGCGATGCCTTTGTTTGCCACACTGATATGTAGCAGGTGTACTTTTTTCCTTTTTTTTTTTAATATTTCCAAGTAGTTTCCCTAAGGAAGAGTACTTGGTAATAGAAGTTTCCTTCTCCTAAAGCTATCTCATGCAATTACAGAATTACGAAAGGTCTAATATCATTCATTTTCAGAGATAACTATTGTGAGAGTGCTAATATTTTATATGAAGTATAACTTGGTATAGAGCCTTAGATTTATGCTAGAAGTGGAAACTGGTTAAATATTACAGTTGTTTCGGTGCTTCATGGAGCTGTGTATGTGCATAACTTGCATGAATTGGCATCCTCCACTTCAACCCTGACTCCACAACGTGTAATGAACGGATGAAGCAGTCTGCTTGAATGCTATACAGTGAGGCATAGGTGACCTCAAACAGTTTCGGATAGAACAGTGAAGAGACTGGTAGTAAGGCTGAATGACAAGGAAGGGCTAGTGGTTTTGGCATACTTCCTATTTTTGCATGAGTTTACATGTGGCAGAGCATGTCTGGTACTCTTAATCACAAGCAAATACCATTTGATGTGAATAGAAGGAACAGAGTCCGACTTTAATGAGAATTTAGCTTTTATGCAGGCCCTAGCTGCGTAAGGGCTGATGTGGGCACAAGGTCAGACTGTGCCTCAAGATGCGTACTCCCATGAAACTCCAAGGTAAGAGCTAGAGGCTTGATCTTGCCTTTGGAGGTATGAAAACCTGTCAAGACTCCGTAGGCAGCAGTGACAGTCAGCTGCTGTGTGTGTATGTACCTGCTTGCTGGCCATTTCACAAACTACTGCTGCAGCAGTTGGAGTATCAAAAGATGGAGGCTCTACATCTTTTCTTAAGAGCTTTCATTGTACATTGTCTATTTCCCTACTTAAAATGTCATTATCAGTATTTCTGTAGTGGTGTGTTAGGGCCTAATGCAGCTCTCCCACAGCTTGCATAGCACAGATACAGATCTAACTGGAAGGTTTTAAAGAAAATCTCAATTTCCTGAGTAGAAAAATTAATATTTTTTTTTTACCATATGTCAACATTTCACCACATCTTTTTTTTTTTCTTATCTAGTTATTTTTGTGCAATTTATATGTTGAGGTATCTGGTTTTTGCAGATACGGAGTAAGATCTAGGTAAACCTTTTTCTAAACCTGTTTTATTAGTATGAAATAATCACTTAGGTAACTTCCACTTTGTTTTTTTGATTTTGACAGTGGGTTTGGTAAAATTATGTATCTTTAACTTGGTTATTTAACTTATCTAATTTGGGCTCAGATAGTGAGGCAAACCAGTGTAACTTCAAAATGTCAAGGAGGACGTATGCAGCTTGTGGAGTTGAAAGGTGTGAAAAAGCAGACTTAAAAGACATTACTTGCTTTGAAAAATCTGTGATTTGAGTTGGAAATAGCAATGAATCTGCCATAAGGAAAGGGACAGATTTTTTTTTTCTTGGATTACTAAGTAGTTTGAGTTGCGCTCATAGAATCATAGAATATCTCAAGTTGGAAGGGACCCATAGGGATCATCGAGTCCGATTCCCTGCTCCTTGCAGGACTACCTAATACTAAACGATATGACTAAGTGTCATCCGGATGCTCCTTGAGCTCTAACAGGCTTGATGCCATGACCACTTGATGCCATGACCACTTGATGCCATGACCACTTGATGCCATGACCACTGTTCCAGTGACTGACCACCCTCTCCGTGAAGAACCTTTCCCCAGTGTCCAATCTGAACTTCCCCTGATGCAGCTTCATAGTCATTCACGACTGTTGCTTTTGCCCTACTTCTGCGTTTCTTATCTAAGTAGGAATGTTATTTCAAAGCGACGTGAGGTTGGAATAAGTGCAGGACTTCACAGCCCATATTTTAGAACAGCTGCTGTTCTGTATAGGCTAGTTTTGATCTGCAATTAGAGGCTGTTTAGGAATGTCCTTACAAGGTGAAGTTTTATATGGCCCTCTTTACAGAAAGTTTCTGTAAAGATGATGTGCTCTTTATAGACTAGAGCATTATAGAATTACCTGGTAGCAGTACTTTTCTGAGCTGTTTCTAAATGATACTTACTCAAATTCATGTTTACATTTTAAAGAAGTAATTGGATTTTTCAAAAGTGCTGAGCAGCTGCAAATCTTCTGTGGCTCCAATGCCTACTCAGGGCAGTGAACACTTTATGGCAACTAGTGATTGCAACATGTTGCCTAATTTAGTTTCACATCTCTCTCTCGAGCTTGACATCATTCAGTTCAATTTCATAAGACGGTATGAGTACAAGACTAAATAAAGGAACAATTCACTTAGGTTGTGTTCCAAGGAATAAAAATATTCCTGCTGATTTTTCACAACAATGATCTGCAAAGTTTAGATTAATGAAAAATATTCTTCCGAGAATTAATATTTAGGCAATGTAAATTTGCTGAAGGTATTTTTGTGTGTGTGTAACTCTGAGAAACTATATGAGAAAGTTTAAAAACAAAAGGGTAGACTCTGCTTTAGAGATAAAAGACGACAAAACACAGAATCCTACATGTTCCCTGACTCCTAGCTGATTTTTTGGGGTACAGAGTGATCCAGAAGAATATTTAGAAACCTGAGATGTTACCTGCTAGGGTATTATGTTTGCAGTTTTTACATAATAACCTTGTCACCTTCTTTGGTACAAAAATTAGCCTCACATTAGTGTTTTTTACAGTATTATTTACATTTTTTTTCCAAACAAGATGAAATGAGGATAAGTTCAGTAAGTCAAGAAAATATTGTCATATAGAGTATTAGGATAATAGGAAAGGAAGCACAGATGCCATATTTAAATCTAGGAGGAAAAAATCTTATTAAAGGACAAAATATGATATCTGTTTCTGAAATATGGGACTGCTCACATATACAGCAATGATTTCTTTTTCAGTTTTTCACAGTTGGTGATATGAAACCAGTGATAAAAATTGAAACAGAAAAAATTACCACAACAGATTTTCTCTAAAGCTGGAAGTATCATTCAAGTCTTGACATGGATAGTTAAAGATGAAATTCCAAACCTATTAACTAATGAGAAAAATGAAATGGTGGGACCCTGATATTTGTGTATAGTGTCCCCAGCCTTTATTTAGGCAGATACATTTTGTTAGCATTTTTGAAGCATCACGAGTTTAGGTTAAAACAGATGCCTGGTATGCCTTGGTATTTCTGATTAATATATCCTGAGATCTGGTTTGCTTTAACCTCTTTGCAAGTATGCAGGCTGTCGTAACTATGTTAACTCTTGCCACTTTTATGTATTACATGAAGTGTAATGGTTGAACCTGAAATGTCATCTCTACCTTTTTACTTTCTTCAGCGTTCTCAAGACTAATACATAGATAAAACTTACAAATAAGCAACTTGTAACTATAGTGCTAAGCAGTGTTCTGCATTCTTTATGCCAGGCTCTTGTTCTGTATGCCAATACCCAGCATCCATGTGAAGTCAATGAGTACTTGGTCGGGTAGGAGTGCAGAACTGGGGTTTTGTAGTCCAGAAGTAATCATCAAACTTCTTTGTATTATGTACTAGTATTTTTCAGAAGAATAACGCTGAATGAATACATAATGAAATTAGTGACCTACAGGACCTCTTTACAATCAGTGCATGCCCTAAATATTGCTTTGTGACATCTGTTTTATACTAAATGTTGGTGTTCAAGTGAGCCTTGTTAGCTATTTGACAATTACAGACAACAATATTTATAAACCTGTTATAATAAATGCCTTTTTAGTCTAAGAAAATGTGTGGTATGGCATTTATAAAAGGGGAAAAAAAGGTCTCTGTGAGGCTAAAGAAGCTTCTGCTGCTGCCCTGTGTTAACAATTCCTTCCTGTGCCATGGGCTTGAATTTATTACCCTGACTAATTCCATTTAAGCCAGTGAGGCTGGTCACAGTAGCAAATTAACAGATGTGGGGGATTACACGTTTTTCTTTTTCACCATCAGAATCACTGTGAAGCTGTAAATAAATGTAATCATCTGTATTTTAACAAAGTTATTAATCAAATTGTCATTTACTGTAAGTAGAATGTAGAGGTTCCTGTGGTGACCTCTATGCTGTGTTTTTGTAACCTATTTGATGCAACTGTAATCAAGTTGCTGATACTATAAATTTGGGTGTTCTTTATCTACTGTCATTGCTGCCCTGTTGCTTGGCTGGACAGAGCAGCTCCTGAAGCAGTCAAAACAAGCTTTTGCAGAAAAGAAGATGCAATTATATTAGAGGTTGGGAACAAAGAGGAGGAACTCCCATAATACTCAGCAGGCAAAAGCAGCTGTAGAAGTCTCTCAAACAGGGATGCTTCAATTTCTGAGATCTCTCAGGTTTGAGCAGGTATCTTAGCTCCTTGCTGGTGGACTGAGAAGAAGAGTTGGCTCATGGCACCAAGAAATGTATTGCTGTTACACTGTGTGCTCTCTTTGTTGTGGTTGTAGTATTACTACCCTGTAGTTGCAGGCTGCAAGAAAGGATGGGTCTCGTGTGTCAGCTACTTGTGCACTATCCAAGTGATCATGATCAATACAGGCCTTACATATACTCAATAGAGGGTCTTAAGTTATATTCTGTTTGTGCTACATAACATTTGATGGATTGGTAAGGCATTTTGTCACAAAAACCTGACGAGGCCAAAATATTCTTCTTTTACTCGGATCTCTCTATATCCAACTCTTGTTCCATGCACGCAGCCACCATGTGGGCTAACACTGCAAGATAGTGCTCTGGATTTTGTTCATCCCAAGGTCTTACTGGTGCTGTGTTTTGCATGCTGGCCCACCGAGTGAACATCTTTGTGTTGGTGCTATTGACTTCTCTGCCTTATGATCATGCATTTCATTCCCCTTCTTAACTGAGTAAGATTCATAGTTGTCTACATGAATCATTCAAGTATAGCACTGCTGATAATACCATACACTTTAACTGAGATACTGAACAAAGTTGTTTCTGCAATAAAATCGGTCACTGTTATAATCACTGGGTACAATCAGAGCCAGTGTTCCCAAGAGCTGGTTTTCATTTTCTTTTTACCACTATTTTGTAAATGACATTCTGTTTGGAGTCATCTCATCTTAGCAGCTGATCTGCATAAAAGATTAATTTCTTCTTTAGCCCAAAAGACAAAGGTATGTGCTGATAACCTAAAGATACTAAGTTTATATCTTAATGATGAACTTTAAGGATTATATATTTTTTTCCTTTGGTTCTGCTACTATTGAAACTATAGTAGTTTATGTTGAGTATTTTTCATTCATCTGAAGAGGATATTACTTTGTCATTAAACTGAGGTGAATTAATGATGTGAGATTAACCTCAACTGAATAATCACAAGTAATAGGTTAAAACAAACAAAATGTCTCTCAAGCAGGGATAAAGAGTTATTTTCCAAATATGCAGGCTAGTGCTGACACCTTGTGGCTTCATTACTGAGTTATTTCATAGTTTCATGTGGTTATTTCAGGTATAAATCACAATTAACTTGCTGTTGCCAGTGTTGTCTCTCCTCGGCTTCATGGCCACCTCAGTACCCAGTATTTTGGTACCATGTGTAAGACAGCTTGTAACTTTGGGCGGTGCTGACTGCACATCGAGTGAGTAAGAACTATGGGTGACTGCGATCTCCTGACGGGGACTCAAAAAGCTTCAGTTCAGTGCACAAAATCATGGGTGCTAGCGCAGCAGCAGACAAGTTATAAACTTCTCTCTTACTAGTTAATACCTCATTTTATATTTCCCTCTACATAGGAGAGCACCGAGGACTATCGATACTTACCATATGTGTGCTTTTAGGCACATAAATGTTTTCTACATTGACACAAAAGCATTCCTTTGCTGCCCTCTTCACCCTCGAAGAATTACTAATAGTAAAAATACATCCAAAGGGACTGTTGGAGAATTTCTGGTAGTATAGGACCCTGAGGTGCACTACTTATCTATGGCCATAAAAATGCCTAAACCACAATGTATCAGTGCAATTTATACCTAAATGGGCATCTAATCTAAAATCACATAACATTTCAAATCTTAAACAAAACCAGCTGTTAAGGCTGCAGTTGCTGTTTGAAATCTGTTGTGGAATTAACTTTTCAGAGCTTGAGGTGTGTCTTGTGAAGATCATGCATCCTCCCTCAGCTGTCACCTCAGAGATTGTTTTCTGATGTTTATGGTCATGTCCCTGTTCTTAAGTGTTCATGTTGTGGTAATACATGAGTTAGAAATCTTTATTTTATTGCATTGTGGGTTTGTTGTTTTGTTTGTTTTTTAATTTTATTTCTGATCTGTTTAGTTTTTTATAATGAATAGTGAAACACAGAATTGGAAAGGAAAGGCTTTCTACAGTAGGGACCAAATCCTCGGCTTCTGTAAATCAATATTTATAGCTTCACTCAAGTCAAAGAGGTGACGTTAATTTCTACTCCTGAAGAACAAGACTAAGTCTGCTGAGAAAAATCAAAGGAATAAGGATGGGCCTATGAATATTTGATTTGCTGGCATCTCTTGTTTATCTAACAGAAGGATTTGTACTCTCAACTCCCCCCCGTGTAAATCTTAATTGACACTTACTAATGGAATTTTAATGCAATAAATGTGTTGTAATGAGCCATTAGAGTCTCTTCTTGGCATGCTTCCTCCATTCTGCAGGAACTGAAGAGAAAAGGTTCAGGTAGCAATGCATACGTGTTACCTATTTTGGCACTCTGCCAGGAGGCAGATCTACCTGATCAAAGAGCAATGAGTGACAGTATTGTTTTAAGGTGCAATAAAAGCTTCTCATATGCACAACTACTTGTAATGCCTCATCACCATCAGGATCAAATGAGGTACCTGTAGGTCTGTACATGCCTCCACTGCATGAAATCAAAGCGCTTTGTCGAACCTACCTGTGATCTGTTCAGCAATGGAAAAAAGGAGCTGCAGGAGCCAAGAGGAAACTCTGTAAGCACAAAGGGGTGTGTAACTGGAGGGAAAGGCTTTGCGGCATGGAGATGTTGCACCGCAATGCAAAAGCTCTAGGAAACTGGCTGGGCCCAGCCCCACCTACAGCCATAGGATGCAACAGGGTTACAGGAAGTGTGTGGAAAAACCTCTACCTTTCCTCCTTGGGGTGATGGTAGGGATAGGTCTCAGCTATAGTCTCTTGTCTTTGTATTGCTCTGCCTTTAAAAGCTAGGCTATGAACAGTTGTATTCCCATTTTACAAGTTAAAAACAATTGTGCTCAGGGTAATTTCAGCTTTTAGATATGTGTCATGCAAGAAATGCTCCACCAAAGTCCTGGTGGACACAACTTTACTGTGAAGTTACATAATGTTAAACTTGCATGTAAATCCTAAAAAGGAAAAAAAAAATCAAATTCCCATATTTATGCGCTTTTCACATATTCAGAGGTATACAACCTCTGTAATATGTTGTAGAGGATGTGCTGCATCTCTCTTTCAGAAGAAAGAGGAAGATCGCTCTGGGGGTTTCATGGTAGTGTTGCCAGTAGCTTTAGTACCTGATGAAAGGTGGTGTTAAGCTGTGAAAGGAAAACTGTTTGAGAAGCACAGTGCCAGCACTGAGCTAGTTCAAATGTTGTGGATTCCAGCACTCGGAAAACTTGCTCAAATCAAGCGTATTTATTACAGAGGCATTTAGATCACGTGTAAAATGTTATCTGTCATCCTCACGCAGGGACAGGGAGGTCTGGTATATGCCAGATGCAGGAAATGAGCTCTTCCCTAGATTATTTGCAAAAACCATTTGATGCAACATAATGTCACAAATGTCAGGTCTACAAAACCAGGCAGAACACCTACTTTTTCAGTGGGCCTAATTCCCAGTAAAAGGGCTGATGATTCCTTGTTAAATAATTTGATGCCAGAGCAGGTTCAGACAAAATTCTCCAGCTGGTCTAACCAGTCTTGCTCTCCACCTTGCAATGATACTGCAGATTTCCGAACAGTTTCAGCTTCCAGAGGCTAAAGCGGCAGTAGGGACGGGAGAGCCTTTAACGGAGCTGCACTGGGGCTGCCCGCTGGGACGGGGATGAGGGTGTGAGGTGCGCTGCTCGGCTCTTTCAAGCTCCAGCCCTTGGCAGCCTTCTTCGGCAAAAGTAACGAAGGCGCCGGGAGGTCTCGGCCCGCACTCGGCGGTAACCGCTAAAGGACCTCCAGGACACCGCCCGCCAGGCCCTGCCGCGGGGAGAGCGCGGCCGCGGCTCTCCCGGAGCAGAACTACATTTCCCAGCACCCTTCCCCGCCGGCAACTCCCCTTCCCCGCTGGGCTGGGCGCACGCCCGTGCCCGGAGCCGTGCGGCGGCACTACAGCCCCCGGCAGCCCCGGCCGCCTCTCCGCGCCCTCGCCTCTGGCGGCAGCGGCGGCCGGAGGCGCGGCCGAGCCCGGCGCTGCGCGGGAGGGGGCGGGCGCTATGGCTGACAGCGGAGAGCCCCCGGCGGCCCCGGCCGCGGCCCCTCCGGGCTCGCCGACGGAGAAGCGGCGGCCGGGCGGCTCCCCCGGCGCGGGTGCCGCCGGGGCGGAGGGCGCGGCGGCGGCCATGCCGCGGCTGCCGCTGGGCGGCCCGGGCGGGGCAGCGGGGATGTCGCTGCCGCGGCTGGAGAAGCCGATCAAGCAGGCCTTCTACAACACCGGGGCGCTGCTGTTCGCGGGGCTGTGCTGCGGCGCCGCCGTCCTGGTCTACTTCATTCTGGAGGCCTTCCTGCGGCCGCTGCTCTGGGCTGTGCTCTGCGGCACCTTCCTGCACCCCTTCAAGAGCTCCCTGACGGCGCTGGGCCGCCGCTGGCTCGGCCGCCTGCACCGCTCCCGCACGCCCGTCCTGCTGGCCGCGCTCCTCCTCCCCATCTGCTTCGCCAACTACGGCGTGGAGGCGCTGGGCGAGCAGGTGCTGCGGCGGCGGCGGCTCCTGCTGCTCCTGGGCGCCGGGGGGCCGCTGCTCTACGGGCTCTACTGCCTGGGCAGCTCCCTGGGCGTGCAGGTGCTGCTGGCCCAAGCCGCCCAACTCATCTGCCAGGGGCTGGACTACTTCAGCAGCCAGTGGGTGAGTGCCCGCCTCGGGCGGGAAGGGGCTTCGGGGGTGGCCGAGTTGCCCTGGGGGCGCGGCGGGCGTCGGTTTCCCCCTTCCCCGCCTCGGAGGTGCGCGGCCCACCGGGGAGGGGTGGGATGTGGCCCCCGCCTCCGCCCGGCCGCGGCGCTCGCCCTGCCTTGCCTGCTTGCCCAGCTTGCCTGCTTGCCCAGCTTGCCTGCCTGCCTGCCTGCCTGGCGGGGGGCTGTTGCGGCGCGCGGGCTGGGGCGCGGCGCCGGCCGCCATCTCACTTGTTGCGCGGCAGCGGCGGGGGGGCTGGCGGGGAGGGTTTGCGGAGCCCAACGTTTAAAATCGTCAGGCGCCCGTTTGAAGTCGCTGCAGCCTTTTGGGGGTTTTTTGTTTGGTTGGTTGTTTGGTTTGTGTACGCTAAGGGAGGCAGGAACTCTCCTCTCAGCGCGGGGGTGTGCCTTTCGCCGCGCCGTTGCGGGCGCAGGGCAGTGCTCGCGGGGCGAGCGGCGCCAGGGATGCCGCGGCAAACCCCCAGCTGTCACGGCATCGCGGCGGTGCAGGGCAAACCTAGCCTTCGCTGTAAAGCCGTGCGTAAAATAGCTTTAAAAAAGCTCCCGAGCTAAAACCCAGGGCATGGAGAAGTGCTCCGTATGATCAGGTGGGTGCAGCAGAAGCAGATACGTTTTCTCTGTCGCTGTTTCATGTCCGTAGTTTAGTCATGCCCCGGGTTTGAGATGCTGTTAAGTCAAAGGTAATTCAAGTGAGGTCTTGGGCAAACAGCGACTCTGTTGAGCTGTAAGATGTGTATTAAGTGTTGTGAGGTAGCAGTTTGGCTCTGCAAGTGCCTCGGGGGGGGAGGGGGGGGGGAAGGCATCGTAAGGCTTGTTTCTCAGTGTACTGATTCTTTTTTTTCTTCTTAAAGTATCAAACGGTGCAAACTCAGTTTGAACGTTAAAAAGTAAAGCTGTTTATTTAACTTGCAAATTGTACTCATGGTAGTAAAGATTCTGGGAGACTGCTTTTCCCCGTGTTGTCTTCAGTAGGCAGGCTAGTTAAAACCTCCGGCAGAACTCATTTTCACTTTGTTAGTTATAAACGTTCAATTGGAAATGCAAAAAACGCTACATGTCTCAAGTAAATGGATGTGTGAAAGCACGGAGGATCAGTAAGCTGTACTTTTATTAAATACTGATGTACTGGCATGTTCGGATTGCTTAGTGTCAAAGATTTCTTTTAAGCTGCTCTATTTTTTTTTTTAAAAACGAAACAACAGCCTCCCCCTCCCCCCCCCTTGGGGAGAAAATGACATGTGCAGTTGGTTTAATGGGGATATATGTGGAGATAAAACTGAAGAACTATCTAACCCTGATTTTCTTATGTGGACAAGAGAGAGAAACTGTCAAGGAAAAAAAAATACTCTAACAAACTTGTCCAGGCTTCTGGTTTTGAATTACACATGGCCTTTGAATGCTAGTTTTATTCCTTCGGTGGAGCTGGTCCATGCTGATATCTCAAACACAACTTTGGAGGTGTATACCAGAAACAAAAAAGTAATAGTTCTCCTGAATGTACTGACAAAGGATATTTTGAGCTATTTCTAGTGTGAATAGGATGGACTGGAGAATGTGTTTTGTCTCTTGAAGGTAAACAGTGGAAGAAGAGATTTCCTTGGCTTTCTGTTCTGAAGTGTTGTTGTGCTGGAAAATGTCAGGGGAGATGTGTTTCTGGTCTGTGTCGTCCTCAGAAGTATAATTAAGACTGAGTAGATAGACACACACTATTTTTTATAAAGAGGCAAGATACAACCATCTTTACTTTCAGCTGAGTGGTGGAAGAATCTAAGCGTGTCTTGGTACTGATGGGAAATTTTGATTAGTTGCCACACAATTTACTTGATAAGCTTAAGATTTTCCTTTGCATTGGCCGACCTGTTTTATTTTTAACAAATCAGGGATATTGCTACACTAACCGACTTGGCTAAGTCCAGTCCTTCATTCAAACTTGGTTAACTAAGCTATACTTACACTGGGTAAGTATAAGGGTACTAAAGGAAGTTGCACTGATTTAACCTCATAACTACGGTCGTAATGCACTGCTGGATGTCTGTGCATGCTCTGTGCAATTTTGTTTAGCAGTGTCTGATACTTTTGTTTTGCACCAGTGTTTCTGATATGATACTTGTGTTCATTGAAGTGCTGTAAGATTTGAACTGGGCAAAAGACAGTGAGCTCCCAGAACTTTTCTGACTGGAGTTCCCTGGGAAGATTTTGGGTTCATGTCAAAATTACTGACCATGGACTTCCTTAAGCAAACCAGTTGCCGTAGCTTTCTTAAGCAAGCTGCCTATGCCTCTTTCTGGGGCCCTATATGAGAAAGAAACTAGTGGGGCTTCCCTTTGTAAATCACCTCAACGCAGCCTGGCATCATCTATAGACTTTACAGTGTTTTCCTATTCCAGTTTTTTGAATTTTGCTGTTACCTGATTTATATTGTCTCAGAGCTGTAGCAGGATGACTTAATTTTATCCATGCTGCTGAGGAGCCTTGAGCTGGATCAGTTAATAGTATCTGCTTTAACTTTAGTTAAGCATTTTAAAGCCATTTAATTGCCATGTTATATTGCAGGGCTCTGTTTGTATGTGTACATTCCACTTGTTAGCTGCACAGGAATTTTGGATATTACGAGTCAGTTTGCTCCATTGTGCTGTTCTTCTCAGGGGTCTGAATCCTCCACTGTTCCTTCTGTATGCTATCTTGCATGAAGACTACAACTATTTTTGTTTGTAGATACGCTATGTGATAAGCAAAAGTAATGGTAATATAATTTCTTGCACTGTTTCCTTTAGTAGCCCACTAAGCCATCTAGATTTCTGTGTTTTGAAATATTTTGATATGGAATAACTTAATTAACATAAAATAAGTACATTTTCCACTTAGACAGCAAGGAATGCTTTCTTGCCAAGAATATGATATATAAATCATTTATTAAAAGCATAAAAGAGATGAGCAAGCATGGCTTCTTTTAAGTGTGAGACCAGTATCTGACTAGCATAGTACATTTGTTTACGGTAATTTCATCTTGTGAACTATGAGTGTCTGTGCTTCAGCCACCAACGATTCTGCCTTGGGTTGCAAAGGTGTACGGTGTATTTATTCCTGTTTGGAGCTTTGCCCCACCTGAATGGTGCTGCTGCTGCTTACAGAGAGGAAGAATGTGGACGGTTGTCTTCTCCCTTTCTGATTCCTCCTGCTGTACTAGAGAAGTGAGAGGATGCCTGTCATTAGAATTTGACTGAGAACAATTATGGGTTTTTTGGTATACCGATTTGATGTTCTCTAACTAAAGGTATTTTTATAGTATCTACTAGGCCATGATAGAGAGGCAGAAATTCTCTTCAGTTCCAGAAAAAAATGTGCTCCAAATGCAGCAACTGCATGCGATAATGACATAGTAAGCTGTATCTTGGCACCAGTATGTTACAGAGCTTTCTTGTACTGTTGTCCTCAAATCTGGCAAAGCCATTTGTGGTGTTGATGAGTGAAGATTTGGAAGTGGCTGTATTCCTGTCTGTGGTTCTTAAGTCACACCTGCAATTTAGGAATTAGGAGTCCTAGATACCTCTATGATAGGACCGTTTGATAGGTGATTGCAAAACACTGCATTTGAAGAACAAGTCCCAGATCTTAGGCTAGTCTACAAGCATCTTGTTCCCACCATCTCCTTTTCTTTCCGTTTGTGCTTTACAGTTCCTGCATCATCTTTGAAGAAGCTTGCTCAAGAAATGTAGTAGGCTGCTGGCCATTAAAACTAGAAGCTAGTTATAAATTCCAGATGAGTTCCTTGCTCTGACTCCAGCCTTCTCTATGGGTTGTCTGCAGAAGTCTTACATAGAGGACATGTATTCTACATGAACTTCAGTTACATATAATAGGGAAGGGGAATGTTTTTCCGTATCTCTTTTTTGTGAAAAGGGGGGGAGTTTGTCCCATAGCAGACTGAGTATACCCTTACATGTTTATATGCTATGGCAATTTCAGCATGGTTACCCTTGCAGTTAGCATACCTTCTGAAGACTAATCTTGGATTGCCTTGTTGTCCTGGTTTTATAGGAAGTATGCTTGTATCCAGCACTGTGTCTAAGGTATGGGAAATTCTGCTTTGTGGCAAGAGTTCAAACTACTTCAGCCTGATGTTTTGCACTTGCAGTAATATACAGGAAATGCCAGCTATTGGTTGTATATTCTTTTTTTTTTTTCAGCAGGGTTCACATGCTCGTATTTATTTAGAAAACAGTTAGTTTGTAGATCCCAGCAGATGAAGTGAATTATACAGCTGCTGTACATTGACTCTGAAGTTCAACTTAGTAAATTAAATCTGATATAATCATAACTGGCAGAATTCTCTGGAGTGAACTTGGTTACAGGGCTGTCAAAATCTTTCTCTGATGGCCAGTCTTTTTTCCTTGGTCTGTCACAAGTTATTGGTCAGGGTCAGAACTGTGTACTCATAGGCCTGTGTGTCAGTGTATTTTTATATCTCTGACTGTACTAGGTACAACCCATGTTGTTTTAGCGGTTAGCATGCAGTTAGAGGACTTGATCACTCCTTTCCTCACTACAGTGCTGGGCAAATCTGGAAACGCCGTTTGCCATTTTGGAAACACCATTTGCCATTGACCACTATATTGGAATATTGTCAAAGTAGGTGTTGTCTGTTTTGGCCGGTTGACTGCTCCCTGTCAGGGAAGCTATCAAAGACATCCACCAGGGAAACCTCCGTTGTGTTGGCACTAGATGTCAGCAGTCCCTAAAGTAAGTAACCCTTGCAGACTGAAATTCTCAAACATGCTTCTTGGCAAATGTTTTGGGTCACAGGTTCCAAGATGCTTGGCTTCCACAGTGCTGTTGAATGTCACCTGTGGCGGCAAAAAAGCGTCTACATTTTGTCAAGTTCACCTGATGGGGCAATTTCTTTTCTAGCAAAGGAAAGGGTTAAGTTTGACCATAATGTTGGAATAACTATAAATGAGAAAAGCACAGTTCTGATTTTTGAGTTGCATATATTTTCTATTTTCTGAGTGGTGCAGGTAGGTGGTTTATTTTTTTCCTTCCCTTTCTTCTTAGAGCAGGCTTGCAGGTTTCTAAAACTTGCCCAGCATAAAAAAAAAAAACAAAACCCACACTTAAGGGCTGAAAAAGCCCTTAAGTATTCTTTCTGCAGTTTATAATAATCCTTTCATTATTTGATATCATGACTTGTAAATCATACAGCCAGGTACTGACTGTAAATACATCTTACCAAAACCACAGTTTTTAGTTTGTTTTCATAACTGCAGGGAATTTGATGTGCTCTGAAAAAACCCTTTTCACAAGTGAATCTTAAAGTTTGATTTCTGAATAGCATTTTTATTAATGGAGTTTCTCATAAATAACTTTTAGTTCACTTTCCCTGTCTTAATACAAAGGAGGAGCATTTTCAATATCCATAGCTGCAGTCTTCTGGATATCTTGGATGTAATGGATTTCCTTAAATTCACAGTGCAGGAAAAGTTGCAGGACACATTGGAAATACTTTTAACCCATGTGTGGCAGTGTTGATTTTGATGGTCTGTTCCCCCCTGCCCCAGGATTCTAGTTAGAAGTTAATAATTTTGTCCCTTCAAAAAGGGGTAGTCTCGCTAAACGCCAGCGTTCTGTTTCACATGGTTTAGCAGTCTGTGTGTGTGTTAATGCCGAACATATCTACATGGAGATATGTCACAGTCGGGGGTTCTAGAAGAAACAGAACTGGTATGCTCTTCTAGTTCTTTGGGCTTAGGACAAGGAGTAACCCAGTCTGTCAGGTTTACGCTTACTTGTGTTCACTTAGGAAAAAAAAAATCAGGATATTTACCTGCTTAGGTAAATGATGGCTTCCTTAGTGAAGGGGTGGTTTGAGTTTGCTCTGGGGTGGGCAATAGTATTATATGTGTGATTAGCTGGGTTTGGGTTATTTTGTTTTTGTATCTGTTTGGCAAAGACTGTCTCCATGCTAAATGAAGGGCAGTTACAGTTTCTTCGTTCTGCCAAAGTCTGCACATTGTCCTGACTTGTTAAAAACTGGAAACTTTTGGAAGGTTGCCAGGGCATGTATCAAAAGAAGTAACTGTTGGTTATTCTACTCAGTCTTCACTGTTGTGTTTACCCTGGAGTGGTTTACACGAAGCAGGTAGGAAACGTGTTTGCTGCTGGATGTTGGGTTGTTGGGGCAATGTTCCGAGGAAGGCGGAGGCGTTCCAACAGCTGTGCTACCAGGCAGGAGCTGTCCTTGCTTATCCCGCTTCCGACATATGCTTCAGTTGCCCGGTTGTCAGTGCCTGTCTTACCTCTGTGAGCCTGTTTAGCTGTAACTGAATTGGATAATAAACTCTTGGGTTTTTTTCCGGATAGTTTGTTATCGGCTTAGGGAGCTTGAGCTGGCTGGATGAACGTCGAAGCTGGTGTGCAGAAGAGGTGGGACTGCATGACTGGCAGTGGGAGAGGATGAACTGCTGCTTTCAGTAGCACAGAGCTATGAAATGAGCTCATCTGTAAAACCTGTCCCTTAGAGAGTAACTCGCTGATAGGAAAAAAAGGGAATGACCTGTGTAAATAAAGAATTTTATTCTTCAATATAAATTAATATAATGTTAAGAGTTGACTAGTAAGAAAGAGTTCGTTCTCATTGAAAAATGATGCCAAAGCCAAAAGAGTGTCTCAGATTTTCAAATTCTCTCAACTTTAACTGGAACTAGAAACAGACTTTCAGTAACGTTGGTGATACGGTCATGCTGATAAATCCTAGACCTTTCAACACTGAAATTTAAAAGGAAAATCAAAACACCGAAGCAGATACTTGAGCTTAACATAAAAGCTGCATCTTTCTGTGGTGTAATTTTGCCTCCAGTTGGCAATTTAAAGAGAACTGAGACCCTTCAGACTTGCCTAGGTGTCTCTAAATCTGGCCTTTTAAATTTACTACTGTAACTCAAGTGGATGCTGAAATCCAAGAAGCTGCACTGCAGTCTTACAGCTATCTATTCTGGGAAGCAGGCAGTTTTCCTTCTTGTGTCTAAAGGCAGAACAACGTTTTGTTCAATTTGCGAGGGGTGCTACAAAAGGCAAAGGAGATGTGAGAAACGAGGTCTTTGCTGTCTGTTCAGACAGTGAAGATAAGTGGGGGAAGGAAGAAGAAGGAAAGCTTACAGGACTAAACCATCCTAAAATTCTGATATATGGGAGTTGTGCATGTCTGTAAATATTAATTGTGATTGAATAAGCATTTAAGATCTCAGAGTACATGGTGAAAGTTAGGCATTTGCAACTGACTTCAGCTTGATAAATAAATAGTTTATGGTAGCTAATGCATTTTACAATATCTGAAGTGTGTGTATTAGTTACCTGGTTAGCTGTATACTCTTATCAATCAAATTTATAGGCATTTTGGTTTAGCATGGAATTTATATCCATTCTCGTTTCAGTGCAATAATTACAGTAGCTTAATTTTAATGAAAGTAGGCAGTATCTTTTGTTCTTCATTTCCATGGTGTCAGTTGTTGAGATGGACATGTAATAGTAAAGAGGCTATTAATATTCTCCTGCTCTTGTAGCCAAAACCTTTGGAGACCATTCAGAAAAACAGTGGGAAAGGTTATATAACATGCATTTAAAGGGTTAAAGGGGGGGGGGGGGGGGGGGGAAGTAGGCTGTTGCCAAGTTAGTATGGGATGAAATCCTGGTCCATGTCCTTTTAAGTTAATTTGCTTTGTCAGTTGCTTTCAGCTATGAATTGTTGGAAGTAGGCTACCCAAGTTAGGGAAGTAGGCTACCCTAGTTCCCAGGCAGGGTATTTCTTGCAGTGTAGGGAAGTGCACGGCTGTAACATTAACCGATGAGGAACTGATTACTCCATAGTGTCACTAAATTAAACCTCTTGCACCAGTCAATTGACTACATACGTTTTTTTTACAGGGCTTCAGAATTGTTATTGTTTGATCTCCAAAACAAGATTACTTATTTTAAAATAAGCTATTTCTCTCTATTCAATAGAAATACTTTTATTTGGGTCATTTGCTAAGCTTTTAGAAACGAGAATTGATGAATTATTGTAACTTACAACACAAAAAATTATTGAATCCTAAGCCCTGAAATGCCAGCTTTTAGTTCAGCCACATGCATGGCTAAAAGCAGTGCAACGTGTTTTGCTTTGTTGGCTGTTAAGCATAGGCTTATGCCCTGTTAGTCTCCTACTTTTTGCATACTTTTAATCAGAAAGTTTAATTCCTTGAACTTACTGAGTCTCCTATTTGTAATTTATAATTAAATTTAAAAGCTAAAGAGAAAAAATTGCAGCATCAAGGCAAATTTATCATACAAAGATGCTGTGTGGCCAATGTTAGGGTGTAGGATACCATCTTCATGCTGGGTTATCCCTTGCAATTACAGTTATGCTGTAATATGCCTTGTGAGTGAATTTATGTTACGAACCTATACTGTTAAAGGAGTGCTGCCACGCATTTCAGATCAAATCTTTTTGTTTTGTTTATGACTTTAGTCTTAAAACTAACACAACTCTTAGACATTAAGACGTTTGTTTTGAGTCCACATTTGGCCATAAGCATTATGCAGCTCTGTTGATGCAAAACTAGAGATAGACAGCAGCGAAAAGTTGGACTGATCGGCTTTGTTGAGAGAGGTTAGTGTGCAAAGGGTATACATTTGTTCACATTTTTTAAGTGATTTTAAATTACCTTGTCTGTATGAGCGTTCCCTCTGAAGTTAACAGGGTCCATCACTGCTTGTCTACTGAATTCAGTACAATTAAGATTTCCTCTACACCAATTAGGTACGTGGGAGTAGTCACACAAACCTGCTTTTCACAGGGACTGCTGCCTCTTCAGTGTGAGTCATATAGTGCAGAGTAAAGAGGTGAAAGCTCTTTTGGTGTGTTCTAATTACTTGTTCTGTGTCTCCGCCAGTGCATTCTTACTTCTTACAGTGATGTCTGATTCAGCAAATGCTGTTAATATAAGTTCTGTTTAAACTTCATTGGGATTTATGGCTTTTTAAGTGTAAATTTGAAGGTGTCCTTAACTGGTTATGGGTAGGGAATGTTTGTTGACTTTGGGCCAGAAACGTCGGGGGTGGGGGTTGTTTTTTGTTTGTTTGTTTGTTGTTTTTTAAGAATGCAACACTGACTTTTTATTTTTACAGGTTTTCATACCTCTTTTATTTTACATGTTCTGCTGAGTAGCAGCTTTTCACCTCCTGTTGCCTCTTCTGGCTTTTGCTTTCTTCTTTTCAGCATTTTCAAGCTCAAATTCTTCATCTCAAGATTCTTAATTACAATTCTCTATTGTGATTTATCTGATGAGCAGAGTTGTAGAAGGCAGTTAGAAGCAGCAAAGCCAAAATGACCACATCTGCCTCTTGATACGTTGTCACGGTCATTTTTCTGTCTCTTTTTAGTGGTTTTAGTTAAATATTTGATAAAATTACATGTCACAAGTCATTTAAGGCATGGCTGTTTTGTGGACCAACACCGCTGAGGAACAGCAGTTTCTGTTGTGCTTCCTAATGGCTTTGGCTTAAAACCCCCTTTGTCTCTTTGGACTGGCACGCAGGAGCTGGCAAGCTGCTCTGTGCTGGAATGAGTGGTGCTGTGCTGGCTCTGCCTCCCTGTGGCCCCACTGGTGGCCCTGTTTCATTTAGGTTCTCACCTTTCAATAGCAGTTCCAGAGTAATCGCTTGGTCTCAGCTGCAAAAGCATCTTCCTTCAGGGTTTGTGTCCCGCAAAGCGTGTATACCCCCTCACATTAAAACCATACTGAAGGCAGGCCAAAGGCATGTCTAGCCTGTCCTTGCACTTTGCACAAACTTTACATTTCTCTTGCATGGAGCAAAACCTCTTGTAATTAATTGATAGTTCTGAAATGTAGCCTTCTTAAAGAATTAGAACCTGACTTCAGTTCCTCAATGTGGCAGTTAGGGGTGCGTGTATGTGCGCGTATACACACACATCAAAATACAGCTGTATTGTACTCGTGTATGTATACATACCTGTGTGTATCTCTTTCTTAAAGATATGGACGTTGGTAGTTGGTTACCTGCTGATGGTTTCATTCAAGTGGAATATAAGCACTGAACATTACTTAAAAGCCATCTCTGTCCCCGTCTGGATTATGCTGCTCTTTCACTTAGGTGAGTAACAAGAAGTTATTATTCTAATGCGTCCGCTGGGATTCTGTTGTTTTGCAGACAAAGCTGCTCACTTGCTCTTCCGCTAAATCTTTATAACGGAGGTGTAGCTGAGAGTCAGGCTGTAATTCTGGCTGCACGTGGCCAGCAGGGAGTGCTGGAGTTTGGAATGGGAAGGCATCAAGATGCTGAGCAACATGTGTCTCCCGCTCCTCCTGCCCAGTTTGTACTTCCCATGGTTTTCCCTTATTTGGCTCACAGACCTGGTACTGACTCCTTGACAGTGGGGAAGGGCTGGGGTCACATCTGGGTGGATTTAGACTTTCGCTTGTGATGACTTTTAATATTATTATCTTCTTGAGAGCCTGCCATTAACCAAGGCTGAAGCTGTAAAATGCATTTCGTAGTAGTAATAGAAGCAAAAAAATCCCCATTCTATCAGTAGTCAACAAGCATGTCGATATGATATCAACAATATCAAATAAATTTGCCAGTAATCTATCTAATCTGTTAATACCAATATAAGATTATGGTAATCTATTAGTATTAGTTTTATGTTACATATTTAATATAACAGATTATCAGATTATATTATATCACAGTTTATGGTGGAAGTATCATGCAAATAATAGAAGACTATCATGACGGAAGGTTTCACAGCATACTTCATGATTTACTTTGCTTTAGCAGCACGTTTCAAGGGTTGTGCTGACCGTGTGGGGACACTTCCCTGAGGTTTTAAGCTACACGTAACGGCTTTGCATTTGCTTACATTTTGATGGCCTTGTGTTTGTTAGAAGTACTAGCTGAAAAGCCAAAACACAAGAAGGCACAGCTTGATGCCACTCTGTGGAGATCTAACATACAGATTTTTTGGGGAACTTGATTTGCCTCTGATATCTAAAATGTTTTTATTTTGTGTGTATTTTCATGTAATTTTGCATGTTGTTTTTAAAATTGTTCACTAAAGTATATCAGCATAGTTTAAAGTCACTGACGTTAGGAACGGTAACAACTTGGTTTATTAATCGAGAAACTTGTTAACCTGTTTTTTCTATTCTTCCTTTCTGTGAATGTAGAAAACTTGTTTGCTTTATGACACTTCTTAGTTTCTGCCCGGGTTGTTCTTGGTTGATGTGGTGCCTTTCTTGGTTTTTCTAAATGTGGAGTTTATTAATGTCATAATTTTTCTGGTAAAAAAACCCTGTATCTTTCAGCTTCTGTGGCAGGTTCCTGGAGAATTCCTGTGTTTCTGGTTATAGTTGTTCTGATGACTGTAGGCATGTTGCATGAACAGCAGAATGGAAAGGAGTCTTCTGGTAAGAAACGAGTCACTGTTTGTTTTATTGTTGGAGGCAAAAGTTCTGTAAAGTCAAGTGAAAGAATCTGGACTGTATTACTGTAAATTCAATATCATGCGGATTGCAAGAATTTACCATAAGATTTTTAGTATGTTTGTTTCAAAGTGATTTACACATGCTGAAGTGAATCTTTGTTTCTTTACAGAAAATCTTTGCAATGGACTAATGTTTGTTTTCCATAGCGAAGTAGTGACTCTCATTATCAAACCCAATTGCTTAAGTTTACAGAATCCTGTATGTAGTTTCAAGCATAAAGCGAGCCTAGGAAATGTGAAATCGGAGGCTAATTTTGAAAGAAATGAGCAAGATGGGTTTAGTAGCTCCTATAATATTGAGTATGAGAGAAACTGAGACAACTCCATCCAGCAAATTTCTTACATTCAGTCATTCATTTTTAAAATACCAGTTTCTTACAACTATGGTTTGTGTTTAGACTTTGAGAAAAATAAGTTTTGCCTGTTGTGAGTCAATTTTGCATAAAAGCAAATGTCAGGTGTTCCTTTCTGGTACTAGCTGTATTACTATTTTGGGAAACTAGCTGTATGATTATTTTGGGAAACTTTTTTCCTGTCTTGCTGTTTTAGTTTTCTTGAAAGTCATCATAATCTTGGTTAGTAAAATTGATCATTTGGTATAGAGATTTTTAGATTATTGAGACTGCCAGCAGCTGTGAATGACTTGGTCGGTAACCATTCATTAGCAAGGAAAGTGCTGAGCAAATAACTGGGTTTGTGTTTTGGCTCCAGGTGTGTTGTAACACTAAAATTAATAGCACTCATTCCTGTTTGATCATATTGACTACATATAATACATATTAAAAATTAACAGTGTCTATCCATACAATTTCTGTTGCTTGGCAGGTTTGGTGGGTATCAAGCAACAAATAAAATATTCTAAGACTTAAGCTTTTCTTTATTTACATACACATACATATTTTACAGGGGCAGAGCTTCCCGGTCAGATGATTTCCATTGCTGCTTCAACAATTGCCATGGCAATTTCAATGACAGAAGATGAGTCCAATAATGAACGTTCCTCACAACCCTCAGGTGACTGAATACTCTGTAAGAAAGCATTTGAATTTGCTCTAAAGGCATGAAATTGGAGGAAATTAAGAACAAATTTCAGCATAGTCCCTATCCTCTTCATCCTGTCCAAAATAGCACATTTATACTTACCTTGTGAAACAGGTTTGTCTGTTTTTAAAAATGTTAAGAAGACAATAATATAAAAGCTATCTTTCAAATGATAGTTTACATGGCTGTCTGTACGTTTAGAAGGCCTGACTAGAAGATTTTTTTTTCCTAGAACAAGGGTGTGATTTTTTTCCTGTTCTTTATTATTGATTTTTTTATTTTCCCTAGCCTTCTTTTGATTTGTTGGCAGTTATGAGATATAACTGGATTTCTGGACCAGGTACAGACAGACTGGAATAATTTTTGTATACATCACAGTGACAAAACCCCCTTTGTTCTCTGTTTAACTGTGGCATGCTCAAAGTCTTTCCTGTAGTGAGTTTACTTGGCATTGTAGCTTGAGTCACGATACTTTCACTTGCAATAACACTACTAGAAATCTGTAAGAAATGGCTTGAAAGAGTTGCAAAGAAGGTGTTTAGATGTCCATCACTAGTTTTGAACCTTACCATCATTTTTCCGGGTAGGCCTTTGATGGAATGCGATACTAGAAAATAAGCTATTATGAAGATCTCTGGAAATTGAAAGGTTTCATCCGTTTCCCACAAGTTGACAAAGCGGGTCATTCAACAACTTGACAGAATGTGAACGTCCAAAACTTTTTGAAATTGGCTGTGTCTGAGTCGTCTACTTCAAGACAGTATGTTCTTAATATTGTCTGTAACGTGTAAATCGTGCTCCAGAGGAGGAAACGTAGTGAATGTGCAGGAGAGAACGCTTTGAGCATGTGGCATTAAAAACTTCTGTCTAAACACCACCATTCGTGAAACTAAAAAGTTACTTCAGCCACCAGGTGAAATGGTATGGAACAAGCTGTTCAGAAATCTTTCTATGAAATGTAAACACACTTCCTAATTTTAAATATCTTAATGTAAGCTGTACTTGAAAACATGCTTCATTTTTAAATATAAAAAGGGCAGCTTTAGACAACTTTTTTTCTTATCTTTGTTTCTACATTTTACATGACTATCATCAAAATGAATATAGAACCCTTGGATGTACATTCTGAAATTTGAGAACGGAGCATCATGGCGACAATTCTCTTATATTGTTGTCTCTAATCTTTAATTTTGGAAAAGAGATTTTATTTTTTTTAGCTGAATTTTGAACATCTGGTCAAGCAACAGTCTCCCACAAATGTGCTATGTAAGTGGTTGTGTTCTTGTTTGTTGCTTGTGGGTTTGTTTTTTTTTTTAACTTACACACCAGTTTTAATTTTTTTCTCTTAAGACAGGTTTTTTTCTGTTTTCAGGTTGTAACCTCTCTTGGCCAAAAGAAAACTATAGCAGTTTTACAAAGGTGTCTTTTGTAGTGAATGTTTTTTGATATATTTTCTTGAGACAGTTAACCAGATGGTTTTTTGTCTTGCGAATTCTGTTGTTGTTTTCCTTCACAGCAGGAAAAGAACAAATAGGGAGTTTCCTGTTTACTACTAACAATAGTTCAAATAATTTTTCAACGATCTCTTGGGAATTAGCATTCTATTCTGTGATATTAAGTGTCCTTTTGGTCATCTTTGGTTTGGATCTTCTGAGTAAATGGTGATGAAACATTATTCTTGTACAGCAGAAGGTTTACCTGCAGGGTTAAGAAACTGCAGCTCCTTTGGTTTTCCTCTGCAGTGATTTTTGGATGTTTTGTTATCTTGCTTTGGAACTTGTAATGTAATGCACATCTCTTTTATGAGAACTTTAAGATTTGAAAGTTCACATCTTCAGCCAGGTGCATAGCAGACTTCAGGAGGAGATTTTCCTTATATCTATTCTAAATATGTCGGTGGTTGTCAAGGTTGATTAATTGTCAGTAGCAATAACAATGTTTATACTGTATTAAAGCAATTATAGAACAATCAATGCTTCATGTTTTTACTCTTCTCCTTACACTTCAATTTGTTCATAACAAAAAACAGGAGGGGAAATAAGGTGTATTGATTTTATAGGTTTTTCTGAACATTCATGTTTTTCCTTATTTTGTTGTTGAATAGTGGTATTTAGTGTTGGAGGTGAGGAATTTAGTAATACCAGTGAAGGTGGTGTAACTTGTCCTTCCTGCTGTCCCAAGAATTTCCAGAGTATACAGCAAATGAGAAATCTGCAACTTAAGAAGCAGATACCATTGCAGTATTTTGTTAGCTGCCTTGTAGGCAAGATTCTATTATCTTGTTGGTTTTGAATATGAGATACTGCAATCCTTAAATGTAGTCATGCCTTTTACCCTCCCTTCCCCCCCTCTTTGTTTTCTTAAAAAAAAAAATATATATTTTTCTCTTGAAATTACAGAAAGATGTGGTTATTCATGAAGGCGTACCTTCATCCTGGTGTTCTGAAAGACTTTTCTTTAATAATAATAAAATCACTGTTTCATCTAAGTGAAGATTTTATTCTGATACCCTGCTCCACAGAGATACAGACACTTGCCTTCCTGTTTGTGCTGCTGTTCCTTTTCCTTTTATTTAAGGAAGGGGAGGAGAATAATTCAAAATGCTATGCGTAAAGAAAAGAATATGTCTTAAGACAGCCTTGAAAATTGACTTTTTTGTTGTTTTTATTATATTCAATAAGTACCGTACTTCCTGATTTTGCTAGAATTCTTTCCTGGGTATAATGTTAGCCATTTGGGAAAGACTGTCATACTTTCTTTAGTTGGAAGACAGAAAGGTGTTTTTCAGGTTTCATCTCTAAAAATGTCATGAAGCACACTAAATGGGGTTTTATAGAACCTGGAGTTACTCTAAATCAGTATTCTGATAGTCCTTTTTTTCCTATTTGTGTTGACAAGGCACTCATGCCTTGGTTTGCAGAGCATATCTTGCCAACAAAATGTGACTTTTCGCATTTGCAAAGTTCGGTGGGTTTTTTGGGTGGATCAACTTTGTGAACTGACTTACGATACAGTCATCTGAATGGCAGTTTTGATGCTAAGGAGTCTGTTTGTCATGGGGAGAATACTAGGTCATTGGCAGTGCCAATTTAGTTTGACTTAAAGTACTGTGGAACTGCATTCTGAAAAAGCTTTCTTGTCTTGGGATCCCCTAGGAGTTTTTAGTCTTTTTTTCTTTTTTTTTTAATTCTTTTTTTTTTTTTTCTCTGTCAGCTCTTTCCCATCTGTGTTTTGCATTCTGTGTACAGTCTGCTCAAGTTAATAGGGAAACTGTAAGAGAATGAGACAGTTTAATTGGTGCTACTCTTAACATTATGTTGCTGTTATTTAATTAAGGTTTTCTTCATTGCAAAAATATGTTGATCAAATTTTTCATTATCAAAAGAAGGAATATTCTTTTTTTCTTTATAAAAGTGACTCTACTAAGGGCTTTTGGGGCAAAAAGTGTCAGATAACTTTAATCTTGAGGCATAGACTTCAGCATATTAAATTCCTTTGTTTTTTCTATTTTGGCATCTAGCACTTCCTTCCCTTTGATAAATATTAGAGTTTCTGCTTGTTATTATGTTAATTCTTAGGTTTGGTGTATTAATTTTGGAGCAAAAAAGTACAAAGAAAAGCGTTGGGTAAGTTGAATTGATAAGGGAGAATTCTCAAATGTGGATATAGTGTTTTCAAATTTGTGTTCCTTTAGTGCATTGTAAGCTGGAGCCATTTGTTTCTATCGGTACTCTTCTGCTTTGTTAAAAATAGACTGAGAAGTATAGGGGAATGATAGACCTCCTATTTCTTATGACAAAACCACTTTGTCATTTTAGGAAAGTTTCTGTTTACATGTAACTGTCTCTTCTCTTACGAAAAATAGACTTGTATCTCTTTCTCCAAGGTGTAGTTTGTACGTGATAGGGCTGGCCTTCATCCCTTTGAGACATGAACTGATTTGCCAAGAAGCATTCCACCTGAAGCTTCTGCTGTGTTTAGCTGCTTGCAGAGTTCCTTCTTTCAGGTTGCATGCTGTAATTCCTTTGGAAATATTCTTACGTTCCACCAAATATGTTACCAGCAACCAACTGATGTTTCTGTCACCATCCCAGTGTCTTTCAATTGGGAGAATCACTAGATCTACCTTATTGTATTAGTGTGGTGGGGAAGTGTTTATAAGCTCTAAAAATAGTTCCCCTTACTTGTAGAACACCAGTGCAGATTTCTACAGCAAAAGAAGAGTGTTCACCCAGTGTGCGAAGCTGCAGAATTTGTCACTTACCACTACTGTACACGTATGACAAATCTGCCTTGTCTTTTTGTACATTCTAGCTGTTATGCTTTAGGCTAGGAATGGCTTTAGTGACACATTGCAGCTAAAACCGCATGTGTGGAACATGAGTTGTTTGACTGATATGCATGTAGTATATTGTAATACATTTTTACAGCAGATTTTCTTTGTGAGAGGAATGTGGTTGGTGTTGATGTGACACAAGTCCAGCGAAAGAGTTGTGTTCATTGCTTACCTGCTGCGGTATGTACCAACGTAACAAATTGCCTTTTATTCTTCAGCATAGAGTTACTCTTCAGGTTTTCTCGTGTGTGTTCTTCCACGATGGCTGCAAATTTTTGTCAAGTAATGGTGTGTGTGGAAAGTGTGTGCATTTCACCACCAGCGTGAGACCTCAGTGAAAGTTAATACTGGTGTTCTCAGGGACAGAGTCTACATACAGCGACTGAAGATGGATTTGGTGTCACCCATACTAGGCAGATTTACCAACTGAAAAGTTAATTAAATAAATAAATTACTATGTTCTCTATACAAGAATTTTAATTTGGACATAATATTTTTGCCTGAAATGACTATTTACTGTTTATTTATAAGTGCCTTTAACACATCAGTTCACATTTTTTAATTGAATTTCATGTTTAATAACTTACAAATGAGGGAATGACAACATTTGTTATCCACTAATTTATGCTTGCTGTTGTTACTAAAATGTGTTATGCAAGCAAGTAATTTAGGATCACAATGTGAGTGCTATGTTTGTAATGGGAGTGTTCAGGAAAAGAAAAAGTGTAGTAAGAACTTTGTAAGATACAAGCTTGTCTCTTCAGTGTATGCTCTATTTTTTTTTTGTTTTGTTTAGTTTAAATGAGTTTTGAGCAAATCTAAGATTTCTTTTTGAATACTTGCAGTAAAGAGAGATCAAAGATTTCTTTTAAGACTTTAGATTTCTTTTAGAAGTGAACTACGCTTTGTGTTTTTCAGGGTTTTACAGTTCTTTGAGAAAACATATTTGGCTTGTAATTCACCTGCAGTGACAGGAGGCCTCTTAGAGGCTGCAGCATCTTTTCTTCTCTCCTCTTCCCAGCGCTGCTTGGCATGGTGTTGCATGATGTGGGAGAGCTTACACAGCCCTGTTCTAGCTTTTCAAAATTCAGATCAGTGCCAAGGCTGTCTCTGCCTTTTAGAGAAATGGCAAGAAAAACCCCAAAACACAACAAATGCAAACAAACAAAAAACAAGCAAAAAAAAAAAGGTTAATTTGGGATGAGGGAGCATATTCTGTTCTGTGGTGACCATTAATGTGATAATTTCCACTTCTTTGTTTGCCTTTGTTTTAGGAGCAACAGAAGGTGATCAGCCTCCACATGCTTCATCATCTTTCTCCTCCTCTTCTTCCTCTTCTGGGAGCAGACAAAGACCTGAGATTGGATCTTTTCTTAGAAAAAAGAAAACTAGTGATATTTACTTTGTTACACTTGTGTGGGCCATTGTCATTGTCCAGATCTGGCTAAATTTCTGGATTGTGCAGCTATTGCCAGTGCCTTTTGCAGGTAATAATCCAGTTATTAGAAATGTATGTTAAATGATTACTTTGGATAGCCTTAGGCTTTGTGTTAAATAAAATAGAAGGAAAGGCTTGTAGGCTTGTATGAGTTTTAATTTAAAACTTTTTCAAGACTTTTTCACAGAATAACAGTATCCTACAGGTCGGAAAAGACCTTTAAGATCATCAAGTCCAACTGTAAACCTAACACTGCCAAGTCCACCACTACACCATGTCCCTAAGCACCACATTTTGTTAAGACAAGGTGAATTGTAGCTTCAAATAGGAAGATTGATGTGCACTGTCTGGTACCATGTAGTGGACAACTATGTAAAATTGCTTTGTCTGTTGACTATTGTAGTTACCTGGAATAATTTAGTGCTGTACGTTACATTGTAAGAATACTTCTGGTTTAGAATACTTTGTTTTTCTTCCTCTTGATGTCATGTCTTTCATGTTTTTGCACCTATAGATAAAGAATATTTTAGCTGTTATACAGTAGTGAAGTACAGCTCATGCTAACTTTTGATTTCCATTAAAAATGGGTTGCTAGGCTTTGTGGACAAGTCACAAGATAAATTTGATTCTAATTCTAGCTCTGAGGTTAATTAGCTTTGTTGCTTCACATCTACATGCAGCTGTTCTCTTATATATCAAGCAAGAACGGAGTAGTTACGGTAGCTATCTAAAGAGGTTATTTTAAAACTGAATGCCACTTTTTCCAATGCTGTTTTGGGGGGTGAATAGGGAAGATGGGAACTCTGGAAATATGCATGAGCTACTATGAATCTGAAGGCATTTCCTCCCATCCTCCTACTGTAAACAAAGTGAGTTTTCTAATTTGCTTGGATTTTCTCTAAGCTTCAGATAAAATGCTAATTTTCAGCATTTTAAAAATGTATTTAACACTTAAATGTAGCTGTTTTCCCTTTTACCAAGTGTGGTGGGTTGGCCCCAGCTAGTGGCCAAGTACCCACAGAGCCAGTCACTTTTTTCCTGTCTTCCAGTGTGGGCTCATCAATGAGCTGCAGTCCCTTTCGAGAGGTACCAGCTCAGGTGGCTCCTCATCCCTAGGCCACAGTCCCTTCAAGAGGTGTACCTGCTCCGGCATGGGTCCTCCATAGGCCACGGTCCCTCTGAGTGGTGTGCCTGCTCCACTGTGGAGCACTTCTACTCCCTTGGCCTTTTTATTCCCTCTGTTCATCCTTCTGTTCCTTTTTCCTCTCTATTGGCTTGTTGTCTCTGTGTTCCCTCCTCCTTTACCTCTCTAGTGTTTTCTGCCCTTTCTTAAATGTATTTTCCCAGAGGCACCACACCCATGCCTGATGGGCTCAGCTTTGGTCTGTGGTGACTCCATTGTGGAGCCACCTGGAACCGACAGTGTCTGGTACAAGGTAGTCGCTGGTCTCTCCTCATGGAGGCCACCCCAGTGGCCACCTTGCTACCAAAACCTTGCCATTTACACATAATACACAAAGCCATTATAAACTGTCTAGTTGTGCATGTGGAAATCATGCCACTGGGGCCATGCTTGCAAGTTCGAGGGGCTGTGAACTATGAGAGGCATGGGGAAAGGAACAGCTGCATGTTTGGCCGTGGCACTGTATCAGCAGCTAAAGGGTAATGTGATGGTTAGGCATATGAATAGCTGGATGCAGGGTAAGAGGAGAGAGGGGTTTGATCTTTGTTTCATTCCGGTGTAGTTGCTACAGAAGAAACTGCCCAGTTTTGGTTTCTGGGCATCACAGGAAATGGAGATGGCAGGTTGGATGTAGCTCATAAATAAATCATAAAAATGATAAAGGGATTAGAAAATAAATTTTAGACTTACTAGAAGCAGAATTTATGTGGCTTATTAATTGAAAAGTCAAGGAGTGACTTAACCACTGTTTAGAAGTACCTGCTTGGGTGGGAGGGAAAATGGATGCAATAGTTTTGCAGTTAGGCAGACAACAATGAATGGTTTTAACCTTGAGCCAGACAAATGTAGATTAAAGTGCACATCTGTAACTGAAATGGATGAATACTGCTGCTGCCAGTCATTAGGTCTAAAATAGCTACCCGAACAATAAACTCATGCCAAAATAGAAATTAATTTTGAGAATATTTGTGACTTGTTGCCTCAGCAGTGACACTGGGCCATTAAGTGCTTTTTCTTGGCATATAACTGAATATAACTAGATCACCACAAAAATATTATGAAAAGGCAGTATAATGATGAACAGGGCCAAATTTAGAACAGTGGATCACATCAAGTGTCAGAAGGTGAATGATGATAACCTGGATTGTTAAAAGAAGAGGTGGTATTAAAAATACTTAGTAGTGGAAAATAAGAAGGCTTTCATAAAGCAAGTTTCCTTGCAACTATTCCAGTTTAAGGAGACTAATAACTTTAAGCACTTCTGAGACCTTAAAGAGAATGCTTCTGGTATGTAAAAAAATAAAATAAAATAACCATCCAAAACCTTAAATGGAAAGGTGTTAATTTCACCAGAGTTCCTTATATTGGTAGACAGGACTTATATGAAGTAGCATTTAGATTATTAGAAATATCTTGGTAACATTAACATTTTTCCTTGAATGCATTTGTACTTCGGTAGAATGAGATGCTCTTTTAAAATTGCTTAATGTAGAGGGTGGAAAAATTATACCATAATTATACCATAAAATGAAGAAGGGAAAAAATGACTTTTGAATTCAAAAGCTAAGCAATAAACCGGGTTGTGGAACACTTGCAGCATTTTGTTCAGCGATGTGAGCCTGGGAATCCTGGTATTTTCTCTTTTTAAGATCTTTCACTTACTTCCTTGCTTGTTCTCTTGTATCCTTCTTTTAATTCTATTTCTGTCTTCAGGTAATTTTCTGCTTCCTGGAGGTGTTTGGAATTTCTTATTATGCAGCCTTTCTCTTGGTCGCAACTTTCTAATAGCAGTCCTCCTTTAGCTTTTTCTCTCTTGCCTCTTTTTAACCTAATATAATTACAGCTATGTGATTGACTGTAGCACCTCCTGACATCACCTTTGCAATGACTGTACACTCAGTTATTTTAGAAGATATTATTTAAACACTTACTTTTAAATAGTAGCAGAAGGTGTTGTTCACCTTGTAAAATGCAAGCTTGCCCTGTTTTCCTGAGCAGCAGTTTGTGTATTTACCATGAGTTGCATTTCATCATACAAAACTTCAACCTGTAAGTTAGGGGCTGGCACTCGCACTGTGTTTTCTCCTTTTTTGTGTGTGTGCCACGTGATCTTTAGTAGAAAGATTATTAGATTTATTTTCTTGAAGAAAAGGAATAATCCTGTATTTGCCACATGGTGGTGCCAGAGGGTAAGGAAACCAAATGTCAGCAAATTGGTGCACGAGCTCTCCGTGAACAAGAATGTAAACTCTTACGCAAGTGGCTTACAGATCATAAGCTCTTGTGGAACTTTGATAAATGCCCCGTGGATATTAAAAGTTAACCTTTTCGGCTGTGTACGTCATTTTACGTATCTCCAAGTAGAAGCGTGATGTGAATTTTTGAGGATGAGGGAATTATTGTGGTGTTGATGTATGGCAGTAAGTAATGAATCTAGTTTGGAGAATAGTCTTTCATAATAAGAAAAAGCTTTATTAAAAGTACACTTGAATGTAATGATGGGGAGTTCAGTAGCAAATGTTGCTATAAATGCGATATAATTGGAGGATTACTGGTAGCATTTTCACAGAAAGTTATTTTACTGTGTAAGTAGAATTTTTAACACCGACTGTAGTATTTGATCTACATGTGACGTTCACTGTTTCTAAATTCTGGTTTAAAAAAATTAGGGAGAAATTAGGGGAATGATGTGATTCTGTTAATAGTTTCACTTTGTTTTCCTTTAGAACCATAGTTTTCAGTGTTTGGGGATGCAGCATTATTTTGTTTAGAGGTTTATGTATCAGTAGTTCATGGCAGGACTGGGTTGTGAGACCTCCTGGTCTGTTACTGCGACATGTAATAATTATGATCCTTTAAGTTGATGTATCTTGTAATGATGTTTTTGTGACTGGTATGTTTGCATCAATACTCCAGTAAAATCAGTTGTAATACAAATCTTTGTTTATAATCTGAATTAATTAACTCCTCTGTTGTGATGTTAAATTTTCTAGTGGCTTTGGAAGATTACTCACTTTTCTTCTTTTCAGTGATGAGAAGATAGATAACTTGAGTGGTATAACATTTTGTTGAATAAAAAAAGAATATAGCAAGTATTTAATGACTATTAAAGGTCTATTAGCTTCCATGGAAATTTTCATATGTATCATGCTTTTTTGCTCTTACATTCCTGACTGTGATGATTCACAAGTTTTGCACATATACTCGGTGAGGGAGAGCAGTGCCATCACAGAATTGGAACCATAAGCCTTATGCAAAAGTCTCTGGGTTTTATTTCAAGGCGAGTAAACGGACATGAGCTTTTATTTCTGTAACTGTAATGCTAGACATTTCTAGTGTTGTTGAGAAGCTCTTTATTTTACAGTGGATATATGTTAGGAGTGTTGGAGAGAAGCTGTTTGTGGCAGCAAAATGCTTCTTTTTTGGGGAAAAAAAAGTTGTGAGTATTTCTTCTGTTGTGTGGTTTTGAGGAGCAGTATGGATTTTTCTGAAGCTTTGTACGATCATCTTCAAGCCAAGATAAAAAGCTGATCTCAAAATAATGTTTTTGAAGTTTGAAGGCAAAATTAATCAGTATTTGTGTTTCAGTTGAAGGTTTAAATGAACACTTCTTTACTGTGAAATTGCGCATGATCTGCTGTCAGTTCTTAAAGGAAAGATAGAGCTTTAACAGTATAGAAGGCCTAAAACTTAAGAATTGAGGCTGAAAATTTTTTTGTATGTGTAACATACTGTTAAGTTCTGAATGTGGTATTTTATGTGTAGTCACCTGGCGTGGTGTATGTGTGAAGATGTGATAAATCCACTGTACTGGAACCATGGAATGGCGGCACCTTATCCCAGGCCTTGCTCAAGTCTGTTAGCTGCATAATCGGGCAACGTGCAGGCACCTTTCCTCTGCTGCCATCTAAATTCCATATGGATAAGCACGCTTGTAAAGCGAGTGAGGATATTAGTACTAAAACCACTTGAAAATTCTGAAAGTGGTTTCTAATGGGAAATAAAACTCGAGTCTGTTTTTTTCTCATAGGTCTTTCAGAATGGAATAGATGCATAGTCTTGTGGCGCTCCTCTGAAATCTCTAATACTTACTTTCCTTCTTGTGGTTACAGTTTGGGCACTTAAAAAACTCGTGGTTCATTTTGGAGTTTTGAACTTCATGGCAAACCATTGCAAAAGTTGGTGGCAACTTGTTGAAAACTTTGTGAAGGAACGTCAGGAAGCTCTTGCTCCGCGGCCCATCAGAGGGCTTGGAAGAGTCATGCTAAAGCTTGACAGTAAGGTATTTCTACTTATTTCCTTAAGCAACCTGGAAGTTTGTTTTATTCTCTGTTCACTGTATGCTGAGATACTTTAATTCTAAAATAAATGTCTGTCACTAATGGACGTGTCTCTCATGTAAAACCGTATCCTGTTTTATGGTGTATTTTAAACTGTGTCTCTTCTGTCACTATTCACACTTAAGTACACATTTAAACTTCGTTAAATGATTACATGCAAAGCTTGTCACTTATAAAATGTTGTGTTAGCTTTAGAAAATTCCATATCTGAGTAAGGCAAAATTCTCATGGTTCAGTCACCTTACCTGATTACAAAGATTTTGAAGTTAAGCTTAATGAGCTTTAATCTGAAGGATGAGACGTTCCTACTTCTGTTGTGAAAACTTAATTTAAAAAGCAACCCATTTTATTCTGTAAGTAGGGCCTGAGCTAGTTCGAAGACATTTGTTTATACTGTGTGGAAGTGTAGTTGTTGAACACAGTGGTATGGTGGGTACAGAAGGGAGGATTCCCTCTAACGGCAGAAATATGTGGGATAAGATATTTGGGAAATGCCATAGAATAAGGCTTCTGTGCTCCCCTCCCTTCTCCCCCACTCAAAATGAGCCCACATCTGCAAATTGCAGAGTTGGAAAGCTCCAGAAAAATTATGAAGGCTCCTCCATTCAGAATTGTAAGTTTCAACTTATCCTGATAGATTATTTTGTTTGTAATAGCTATGCCAGTGTGTAAGAATGTGTGTTCTGTAACTGTTGTTGAAGTATTCTCTGCTTTAGAAAAAGCCGTTACCTCAGAGTTTCCATAACTGAAGAGCTGAACCCAGTAAGTACATTTGTCAGAGCATCGGTACCTCAGCAGATCCATCTGCAGTTTATAGCTCTGGATTCCTACAGGAAAAGGAAGAGCTTAAGCCCAGATCTAACGGGTAAATGGATGTCAAAAGGTCAACAAAAGCATTAAAATGGCTGTAGGAAATAAGTAACGATTTCACAGAGTTCATTGAGGAAGAATTTGAAAAAGGAAAAGCCTTTCAGAATACAGCTATGAACAAGATAAAGGGGGTTTCCAAAGGTCGTGGAAAGTATTAATGTTAGGATAAAAGCTTACATTATACAAAGCTTTTCATTAAAAGCTTTTTTTTTTGTGAGTAAGAAGACTTTCTAGACATAATATTGTATGTACTGTATTTCATGAGTTGTCAAGTTTAGTATCCTTGTACTGCATAACTATATGATATAGTATCCCTTCGAATTCCACTAAGTCTTTTCTCCTTAAAGAAGGTAGGGCTTTTGTTGTAATGTGCAGCAGAACTTCCCACTCTTCAGCTTAAATGTATTTAAGGTCAGTTTATATTCATGTTGTTCTTGTCTAAGCAAAAGAGCAGTGTTGGCACAACTCATTTCTCCATCTCCCCTCTCCCCCCCCATTTTTTAGATGACGATCGTATTCCTTCTGAGTCTGTGCTGTGTGTATTAAAGCAATTCAAGCTCTTCTAGCCGTTATAAGAAGGACACTCGATACTCTGCATGGTTCTGTTGTCCTCGTTTGTGCCTATTCTAATTACAGTTCATGGGGCTTTATCATGGGTGGCTGGAATGATATGCGGTCTTCCAATGCTTATCACACTAATGCTTTCCTATCTTTTAACTTTTACTGCATATGCTTATTCTGTGCATTGTAAGGTCATGGATGCACCTTATTTCTGAGAATTTGGGAAGCAATGCCATAGGATATTGGCAATTGTGATTTTTGTGGGGACAAGGAAAGGAGAGGAATGAAAATGGCATCCTTGCAAGTTTTTTTGGAAAGGATGGATGAGCCGTATTTAAGTTGCATTACCAAACATTTTGGCTTCAGTAGGCACTGTTGAAGAGGAAGTAAAAATATGCAAACACAAAATAGAAATTCATGGAGTAAATTGTTACAGTTTAACTTTTATACATGTGTGTGTGTGAGAAACCAAGATTGAGGGATCATTTCTTTTGCAATTAGATGTTTAATTTTTTAATATTTTATTTGTACTTTCTTTTTGTGGGAGCTGAAGCTGCGTAGTGATTGTTTTGGTTTTTTTGTTTTGTTTTTTTGTATACTGAGTTAATTGGAGGCTGAATCTCAGCATCAGGATGTATTGGGGCTCTTAGCTAAGTACCACAAGCCATTGACAAGATCTGTTTCATACAAATATCTAGTGGTACTACTTGGTTTCTAAAGTGGTATGCCTGATTAGGAAATAGTTTCAGTTTTGAGTAAAAGGTAGTGAGGACGAGGAAGACATCTTATAGTGGCATATCTTTTTCTCCCAAACAAAGTTTAGGAGGGTAGTGTAAATGGTCCGGAAAATAACTCATTGTGAGAAATTATGGGAGAGTACTGCTCACGCATGCAAATGTTTGAGCTTTACTGATTATGTTTGTTTCTTAAATAAAAGCAGTAAGAAAAGCTGCTGCTCTTCTTTCCCACTGCTCATCAACCTCTGGTAATCTTTGAAATTGCAGACAAAAAAGAACTGAAGGGAAGTTCTGATCAAGAGGAAAGAAAGTAGGGCATTGCTTTTCATTTTCTTTATAAACAGTAGGTCAAGCTGTGCCTGTATGTGCAGGTCTGCTTTAAATATGGACTATAGAAATAAGATGTCCTTACTGTATTCTTTAGTCCCTGGTTTTGCATTTGCCCCACGGAGCCAACAGACGCAGCAGTTCAGATACAATAGACTTCCTGGAGGAAAGCGTAGGGAGGTTTCTGTTGTCATCCATCAGGTCATCTTAACACTTAATAGATATGGTATAATTCATGTTCTTATCAACAGTCAAGAACTAATAATTTGCTTCAGTCATATTTTTTTTTTAAAAAAGACTTGTCTTTTAATATGGTCACTGTAGTTTTATTTTGATTAGAGTTTGCAAGGGAGTTCAGCAGCATAGGCAGTTGCTCAACTGCATGCACTAGACTTATTAATTAGAATGCACTAGTATTGTGCATGCGTGCTTTCTGGTAGACTTCAGTTAATCATGTAGTTATTACATGCTTTTTCTAGGTATAGCGTACTAGAATTTTATATATGGAGGACTGTAATAGATTGTTAGGACTTTGGGTAAAGTCAAGGTTTGGCTCTTCTGGTACCAAGTTTAGCACGTAGTTAAAGCAAGCACGGAAAATGGGCAGAATCTCTACCAGTGCATATATTATTCTAGGAAATAGTTCCATAGACATGTAAGATCTTATATAAATAGTTTTCCAATAAAATACTGGAAAGGCAGCTGTAGCCTTACTAATTTTAGATGACTTGAAGATTAGAATTAAGCTGTAGCCAATTTTTAAATGTAGATTGATTACATTTGTAGAACTACTTAAACATCAGTATTGGTAAGATAGTAGGCAGGTAGAGCATCCCAGATACTGTCTTAAACATTGATAAAAAAATGACTGTTATCTTTGACATACAATGTTATTTCCTAGTTATTGTATTTATCATCCAATTCCAGGAGGCTGATATTATAGAAAAATACCAAAGACTTCCTTTCACATTCTGCTAAAATCTCAGGCTAACAATAGAGCTTTAGATTTTGTTGCATTGGAGTTGCAAAGTGGAGAAATACAGCCGTGAGATCTACGTCTTTTCCAAACTGAACCTAATGTATAGTGGGTTTTAATATGCGGAAGTAAAGTTAAAGGCAAAAGTATGTTGTTGAGTCAGTAAACTTTACCTTTTTTCACTGATAAATTATTCTATAGGTGAAGAGGTAAAATAGAAACAAATTCTACAGTGTCAATTTGAGTCTTTTGAAGCTTTGTCATTGCTTTCCATTACTGTGATTCTTTCCATGAGTAGTAAAAGCTAGTAGAAGTGGGTGCTTTGTGACATATTTTATTTTCATGTTTCCTGTTGTTCATGTCTCTTTGTAAATCTGTTTCTTGCTTCTGATATACCTTAATTAACATTCTGAGATTTTCTTTTTTTTTTAATTTGAAATGTTCTTACATTTTGTTTTCATTGGGAGCTAATATAATTTCTGGCAACTAGTGAAAACACTAGATTTATTGAGCATTCAATGATCTTGTTTTCAGGGAGAAACAAACTCCACTTACTTGATCGTAACCTCTAACAGATGAATAATGACATTAAAGCTTTTCACTGTTGTGATTATGCTGCTAACTAATTACTAATGGACAGTATTAATAGTCCTACATAAACTAGGTCCTAAAATGGGTATACTTGAGCAGTACGGGTGAGAATTAGTAAGGAAAAATAACTGTAGTACAAAAGGAGAAACTGACTGTTGAAGTGCAAAGAGCCTTCTGCACAACCAATAAAATTATATGAAATCCATACATTTATTTGATCTACAATTTGCTGTTGTGTGTATATCAGATTTAATTACATATTTGATGTTGTGCCATTGAATGTGAATGTTGTAATATGAATGTGGTACTAAAAAAACATATACAATTTGTTTAACAGTAGCTGACGTAATAGGAGTGTTTTGAAATACATAGGAAACTGCCTGAATGGGAGTATTAATGCAATAAACAAGTATCTTGTGTTAAGCTTTGGTGTTTCAGTAAAGTGCTCTTTTCTGAGTACTTTTACAAGTGCTGCTCTGACATCTGAAATTTAGCTCTCAGTGTAATTAAACTGGAATTGCCCAGATTATGCTGATAGCTCTGTTAATATCATTAAAGTTGTTCTTATTTGTTATATCCCTCCTTGTTTCAAAAAGTGCACGTTAATAGTAAAATCTAGATTCTTGCGTTGGAACTTGTTATGATCTTTTCTTCCTATTGCAATTACCTTTGTGTCTGGAACAATTTCATTTTCATTCTGTGGATGACTTTGCCTGCCTCTCATGGCTTTTTTCCCCTCTCTATTACTGCATTTTTCAATAATTTTCCACTGTGTTCTTGTCTTTTTTTCCCTTTTCTTCCATCTCCCCCTGCCACTGACAAGCTGTGGCACTGGCTTAATAAGAAGGTAAATAAACAGAAAAATTGTGATTCCAACTAATGGATTCTGTGGTTTTGGGGAGGTTTTGGCTTTTTTTGCAGCATGAACACTCCTTAACATGCTTGCTTCTATGTTTTCTCTCCCAAGTGTCTCTTTTCCAGCTCTTGATATAAGCTACTGAAGGTCATATAATTCTACCTGATCTCTTGTCTTCTACTAAAATGAATGCACATAGTTAAATGTTATGTACAGCAGAATATTGCATTAGCCTTTCAAGCGGTAGTTTGATGTAGTGGCACTTTTATTTAAGAACAGGTGATCTCCACCTGGTCCCCACTTGTATGTGTAACAAAACCAGTTCTCTCCTGGACTGGAGAGCTGTTCTCTGCTCACAGAAAGCATCAGTTAACTGAATTAACATGGGCGGTGAGGGTGAAGCACAGTTATAAAGCTGTGAATGCAAGTGCTTGCAAATAGTGCGTTGACTGGCTTCAGTCAGTGCTGTTAATCTTTTACTTTTGACGTGTCAAACTGGCCTGTATACTCAGTGGTATTGAGTTTAGCAGGAGTGAAAAGAGAATACTCATGGTCTCAGAACTGCTGAATCTAACGACAGTCTTAAGGGAAGCGAGGGCTAGTAAAAAAAAAAATTTAAAAATATAATTAAAGCAGTTGGTATAGCTAAAATATTTTTCCTTTTGTGTGTCTTTTAAAAGTGTGTGATGTGTTTTATAAGAAATGTACTCCTCAGTTCCCATGTTCATCTTAGTCAACTAGTGTTAACTATTGTTCTTTGGGGAACGGTCATCCCAAGAGAAGTTAAAATTGATTCAGTCCTTGTTTGGCCTCCTGTGTGGCTGAAATCTGGACAACTCCTCAATGCAGTGCTATCTCCGTGGGACTTGGGCAGTGTCATAGCTTCAGACAAGCACAGAGCTGGAGGGGGATGCCTGTAGGATGTGTACATCTGCAGGACCTCAGAGTTTTAAAGGTGCAAATCTAGTATGTGATAAAATGTATGAAAACCAAGTAATTAAGTGAAAGAATCAAATATCATATCTGGAAACGCGTTATGCTTCCAGCAGCAACTTTTATCCTCACTTACCACTTCAGTATTAGTGGGAGAGTCAGAATGGGTACTATGGTTTTCTAAACAACAACCCATCCTTTCCATTCAGTAGCTATTACAATAGAAACCGTAGATCTGCCTTGCATGTTGTGAAAGACACCTGAAATACTGTCGTTCTGACTGTCGTTCTGACACCTGTCGTTCTGAATGCTGTTGAGAACAAGCGGAACAGAGTAGAGCATGGAGGCTATGGGGGCACTGGCACAACTCTCTAAAAGGTTCTTGTCAACAATGAAATGGGGCTGCACAGCTGGTATCTGCTGTGGGGGGCAGATGGGGAATAATGCTGCATGTAGCGTCCAGGCTGAGCAGCTATAATGAATTTAGAAAGTTTGATCTTCAGTATTTAATCAGTGAACTCAGGGTTGTATGATGGTGGGCTTTCTGTGTTTCTGAACAAGAGGGTAGAGTTGCTTGCTTTATGATTCAGTTATAATTGTCCACTAAGAGGGGAATTTTTGAATATTCTTTTGCCCTTGAATATAGTTTGGTTGTTTTAAAATTACATTTTTATTTCCTGACTTTGAAATGTTTGTGTTATGTGAGTGACTTAAGATTAGTATAAATATGTGCAACCATAACCCTTTGTAAAAATTTTTTTATTAGGTATTGGTTTGTTAGTACAGTTTAGGTGAAGAGCTGAGTTCAGGTGAAGAGCCACAGGTGAATATTTAGTCTCAACTACTTTTTTTTCTGGCTCCGAGTTTGTCATTTGCTTGTTTGAAAATTCATGTATGTAGATCTTTTTTTTTTTCCTTAATATTAATGATAGGTTGCAAAAATAATTTCACCGTAATTGCTTTGAACTCTAAAATGTCTGGATTTTATTTTTAGTTTAGAGAATTGCATTATTGGGCAAAACTCTGTGGATATAGTTTCTTAACAGAGGGGTTTTTAGTTCCTAGGAGCTATTTTTGAAAACTACTGTTTTACTTCACGGTTTCATAGGAAGAGATCCTGAAAGTCCTATAGTGTTACATGCAGTGCTGACTTTTGTGCATGAGCAAGTAGTAATAATATTATAATCAAAATAAAAAAAAAGGCAAAAAAATACTGTGCAAACTGTATCAGATTCTTCTGGGTTTGTTTTGTTGGGTGGCTGTTGTTTTTTGTTGGTTTTTTTGTTTGTTTTTTGTTTTTAATAATTGCACTTAAAAAGTCATACTCTACCAGAGGCAAAGAAAGAAGGAGATTTGTAATACAGAAGACTGGATACAGTCAAAAGGTTGCTTCCTTTGCACCTTTCTCCTCTTTGCCTGTCTTTGAAGGGAAGTACTTATGAGAACACCAAGATAAATTTCCTGATAATCCACCAAGAAACTAAAAATACACCACCTAGAAATGGCAGAGTTTGAAATGATGGTTGATTATGGCTGCTAGTGATAAACCTTATCTTTTTTCATCCTGTTCTAAGAGCTTCTGTCAAAGAGCTGCTTGAAACTTTTTTTTTTGGGGCGTGGGCAAAGAAGAAGAATAGCATATAATCACATAGTTTAACACTGTATATGTAGCCCAAAATACAGAATAGGTTCAGCTGGGCTAGCATGATTTGTTCTTTATAACATTGTCTATGGCAGGAGTCTTTAGAAAGAATTGTTAAATGATGCTGCTGCCGTTGAAGGAACACTGGTGTAAGTAGACTTGAGACCTCATATAGACTGTTGTCTATCTTTTCTAACTTAACTACTCATCTGACTCATTTCAACATAACCCTGAGATGTGTCCTGATTACAGGCTTCCCCTTATTCTCATCAGATGATATTAATAAGATGGTATCCTCAAATATTAACTGAGCTAAAGGAAAATGTCAACAAGTCTAAGAAATGTCTTGGAAAAAATTCTGATAGATAGTGGAGCTGTTTAAAGAAAAAAAATAGTCCTTTTTGGTAATTTTATGTAGATTTAATTGAAAATGAAGTAGATGTCCAGGTATGCTTCACTGTGTGGGTAATACAGTAAATAAAACATACTAGAAAAACTAGTGTTCTGATGGCTATGCAGTGTGAAACATGAAAATATGAATTCATAGGTGATGTATCATACTGCATAACATGGAGAACCCGTCTAGATGGTAGGATTCCTGATTGTTAAGCATGAACTGTAGTTCTGTTACAGCTCAGTGTAATGTGGTTTGTATCATCACCCAAAAGTTGAAAGCAGGGAGTACTTGCAAATTACTGAGAAGCATTTTAACAGAATGCAACCCATCTTAAAAACTCTTTTTTGCAGTGAGCTAAATTTAAAAAAAAAAAAAAAAAGTCTAAAAGTTGATACCTTTCCCTTCAAAACTGTGACAATTAAGGATAGTTTTTTGTGGACAGTCTATCACAAATCAGTAATGTTTCCGTTTGGTTTTACAAGTGTGACCTTCTGTAGCTTAGGAGCCTGGCTTTCCTTTACCTTTGCATAATTTTGGATGTTGTGGCAGCATCAGCTTCCTGCTGTTGACTAACCTTTAGATTAGAAGCTTGGAACTGAATTTAAAATGGTCTCTGGCTAATGACTAGTGTTTAGTCAGTGTATGTTTGTCTTTGTGTGCATGCCCATGGTTTACAGGAAGGATGTAAAGGGAGGTCTGACAGGGTTGGGGTAAGAACGAAGTCTGGACCTGATACAGTGGTAAGTACAAGCACACAGGGATTTAACAGTCTAGCTTACCTGCAGTAACGTAGCACCTATGCATTATTTAGCATGAGTGTGCAAAGGTGAGTGCTTCCTCAGCAAGTATTGTGGGTAAACATAAAGGAAGGAAGGGAGGTTTAATAGGAAGCAAATTAAAGGAGGAGGAGTAAATGTAGCCCTAAAAGAACGTTGTACATCTGCTTTTACTTCCACAATCCTCAATCCAATTCAGTCTTCTCCTGTGATATGTCTGTACCAGTTGTATAATGTGGATCTCCTTAAGACTGTGGTGAGAGATGTAACTGCAGTACCTGTAGGCATACCAGAGCTGGCTTTCATCTAGCTTGCTTGGGCTACCTGCCCAAGTAAATAAACACAAGGTGGGCTTGCATGGCTGAGGCTGCTGTCTGTACTGGTACAACATCAGTGCTGCCATTACCTTACTAACTAGATTAAAGGTAATTCAGGCTTTACATGTGCTGCAGCCGCACCTCAATGGCAGCGTAGGCATACTCCAACGCAGTGCTAAGAAAGATCCCCGGTTTGTCATGTTCCAGTTCAGAGGGAGTCCTCATCCCGATCTTTTGGAGCTTGATCTTCCAGTAGTTGCTACCATGGTGAAACATCTAAGGCATCCAGCTTCAGCTGCACTGAGACTTCATCTATTGGATACCACTCACACAATCATCAAGGCTAGCATTTTTGGAGATCTTTGACAGTACCTCCAATTTCTTGGATTCAATGAGTCTGATTAAGGTGCTATATGTAAGACTAGCTGGTGGATTTCTTTTATCTCTAACTTAGAAAGTAAATAGCAGTTAGTTTGAACTTTGTTAACTAAGACATAACAAGGGCAGCTTTCATTTTTAATAGCTTTATTTTGAAGCCCATGCTATAAAATTTCCATCCCATGGCCATCCAGTGTTTTTCAGTGATATTTTTGATTTCTGACCTTTAAAACAGGGACTTTTATTTCTTGCTTCTCTTGCATAATCCTTAGATGTATGTGAGGCTTGGAAGGGTGCAGCAAATCCTGTTTTCAGTCTTATTTCCAAAGAGGTAACTGTCCCATGTAGAGGCTACTCTGAGTTTTTCAGAAAGCTGTAGTACTGCTGCAGGCAGGTAACCTCCCTCTAGTACTGGCAAGGCATTTCTGATGGCTGAAATATTTCAGCAATGCTGAAAAATGTTAAAAATAGATATCTAAGACAAAGGATTTTGCAGATTCCTTCAGGTTCTCTGAATTCCTTTCTGCAGGTCATAATATAGTGCAGGTTTTGTTACAAAAACTTGCTGGCTCAACGTCTTGTTTCTTTTAAAAGGATTTTGCTTTCTTCCAGTTTTCTTCATCATTTTGAACAACAGTTCTAAAATGCTGACTATAATCCTTGTGTTAATTTAGATCAAACAAGAAGCTGGGTGTAAAAGCACTTGAAGTTTAAAAATAATTGCTTAATGTACATTAACTGCTCAGATGCTACAGGATGAGCACAAAAAAAAATTCCTTACTTTTTTTTTTCTCAAATAGGAGATACAACTTCAGTGTTAACCAATTCAGTCATCACACAGCAGTCTGTAGAAGTTAGTTGTTCCAGGGCCAATTTCACGTGTAAGGGTAGGGTAAATAATAGAATAGAATAGAACTAATGTAAACCATCAGCAAGTGTATTAGTAGTTCTGTAAGATCTCTAAAAAGTTACCAGCCTAATCGCTGAACATGTAACTTGTAGTCACTTGGAAATACTTTCATCTACTGCACATTGGCTTTGACCTCAGTTCTCTTAAAGCACAAATTTTACAGCTGTCCTTCTGCTGCTTTTTCCTGCAGTAATGCCAGATGGAGTAGAAATAGCCTTGGTATTTGAACCATAGAAGCTCAAAAAAAGTATTTGGTCATACTCGTGTGGGCTTTTATGGCTTTTTATGTAAACAGTCAATTTGTATATGAGATGAAGCTCAGCGTGCACTATTCTAGAGCACTCTGCATAGTTGCGTGGCTGAGCAGTTTTATTGTTTTGAATGATGTTATCAGAATTTCTGTAGTCTTAAGTGGTATCACTGTTTGTTTGTGGACATGTATAGAATGGGCCTTTCCATAAACCAACAGAACAACATACACACCTGTTTCCTGTATCAGTAGGTTTAGCTGAGGCATGTTTAATGCTGAGCATCCTTTCGAGATTGAAAGTGGATAGAAATAGTCAGTGCTGAATAATTGGCCTGATGTTCAATAATGTAGAAAACCTCCAGCCCCATTTCAGTTCAGAAAGGGATGAGCAGATTTAAAAACTTGGTTACTTGCAGAAATACCTCATTTAGATGGCTATTAGCTATTCAAATTTTAAAGGCATGGTTGTACTTCACAGTATACCTTGATAGCTTCCAAGTCCTGTGCAGGCAGTATCTGTAAGTTTCCAAGTTGCTGAAGGACAAGAAACAAAGACACATTTCTAGGTTCATAGCTGACATGAATGCTAGCTTCTTTAGGTCTAGTAAGTAAATATTGAGTTATTGCTTGCTTTGCAGAGAGCTTGCTGTGTCTTGTGGTAATGTGTAAATGTCGTTCGCAAAATCACATGTCATACCGTGACTTTAATCATGCTAACATCGCTTGTTAATTGTTCATCTCCAAGCTTGGGCATAAATGCTGTTTGAGTACAGCCTGATTTTGCACTGTGATTGTAAATAAAGAGAACAATACTGTCATATAGCACATAGCATTGCTTTAATTAAAGACTGATTTATATGCTATGATTTGTTTTTTCTTTTTTCTGCACAGATGATCGTGTGGTTGGAGAAAATGCTAGATAAAATAATCAGCATTTTCATAATATTTTTGCTAGTGATAGGAACCCTTCTGCTAGCCCTGCTCCTTACTGCAAAGGTACAGTGCTCTAAGGAATGTAATCATAGAGCTCATTTTAAATTCTGAATGAAAGTTACTGATATTTATGCAAAATTATGTAGCTTAAAGAATTTTTTGAAAAATTCAGCAACTAAATGCTCTGTAGTTGAACTTGTTACTATTCTAAGACTTCTTATATATGAAAGTCTATATATTTATAGAGATTTGTATTTATATGTTTATTTACATATATGACAAAACTAATACATAGACATTTGGAAATAGGAAATTTATTCTACTAAAAGAATTACTGACTTATATATTACAGGAACAGATTTGTTTTGCATCCTGTCACACTTTTCTTGTCAACCGCAGAGCCACTTAGAATTTTTTCTTTTTAATTTACCTTGCATCAGAAACATATTTGCAAAATGCTTAAGGTGTATTTGTCAATTCGTTTGTGTAATTGCCTGTAATAACCTCATGGTATCCTGTTCTGAGTTTAAATATGCTGAGATTCATGATCAGATGGTCTCTGAAATTGATTTTTTGGTTTGTGGTTGGGGTGGTTTTTTTTCTCACCAGAAGAGGTCACTCGTACTTTTTTTTTTTTAAATGGAGCTGTGTTCATACTTGAAACAGTCAATGGAGATTGAATGTTTGACTTGAATACAGTTGCAGAACAAAAATCAATGGGTTCTGATGTCAATCTCCTTCTTCCAAAATGTAGGCTTATATAATGCTGAGTACTTAAAATTTAAAGCTTTAAAAGTTGTGCAAACATTCCTGCCTAAAGCTTCCTTATATTCATAAAAGGAACATTAATATATTTATAAAAGGTGTCTTTTATCATTCTTACTGATGAATTAATTTGGCGAGGCACTTCATAGGATGGTTGGTCATGTTAGAGCTGAGCATTCATTAACTTTTACACTTTTTTGATCCATGGCTTGAAAAGGTATATCTGAAACTGTGCTTTGTATTTTAGTACTTCCCTTGACAGCACTGCTGTATTGTTACATTTTTTTTCCACTGGTGAGATAAGTTTAAATTTCCTTTTGCTATTATTAGTCACACTGTGTGTGACCAAAATTGTCAGAACAGACTGATGATTATTGTATTGACTGCTTTCTGGGGTTAATGGCACTTCATTCTTGATAATGGGTTGTCTGCGTTGGAAGAATTATTCTTTGAATGTACAAACTGGTCGCTCCCCTCTCCACCCTCCCCTCACCCCCTCCGAAAAAAAAAAAAGCCTCTCTGAATGTAGGAAGAGTTGTAGTTTTCATTACATAACATTTCTCCTCTCTATATTTAATTTAGGTACATCAAGAGAGTGTTCACATGATTCAAGTCACAAGCAGCTTGATCAATGAGACAGTAGCCAGTCACCCAGAATGGGCAAAGTAAGAATGCTGAAGTTAAGCACATAGTATAGGGTGGATGAACAAGCTTCCAGGTGCTCTTATGTGTAGTTTTTAATTTAAAAAATCCCCTAGGTGAACAGAAATGGGAGTGGCTGTTGCAGGCAGATGTAAAAGCTAAACTCTCAGGCAGCAGTAGTGTTTATGCATTCCTCTGGAGGACTGTCAATGTGGTATCTCATTTGAGGACTGGTTGGACTTTGGTGGAGAAGGACAGCTATATAAACTTCTCTACTTACAGTGTTGGAGAAAAGCTTGCATAGTGCAGAGAATAAAGAGGTCAATATTCTTTTCCCTTTTAGCTGCGAAAGAAAAGTAATGGCAAAGAATGCTCTCTGTAGAAGGTTGCGAGGTGAGAGCTGAATTATTTTTTCAACGTGGAGACCTGGCTGCAGAATGCCTTTGAGGGAATAGGAGTTGAAGAAAATGTTTTTGGAGTGAACTGAAGAAGAGTTCGAGGGTGGAAAGAATGGTGGATGGGGAGAGTTTCGTATGAATCAGTTGGGAAGGGCTGTTCCTATTAAGAGTAGATGTGTATAGTGTACGCAGTGGGAAGTTTGTAAGATACAGTCTATGTAATGATTAGAGCAAACACAAAGGCAAATATTACAGGAGAGAGAAGATTTTGAGAGAAATGCATATAGAGAAAAACAAGGGCACACTTGTGAGCAAAGAAGTGATTGCATGAACAGCAGAGGGGGAGTAGGTAAGACTGAAGAGTGTGATTCTGAGGGGGGATGTTGCAGTTTGCTTTCGTTCTGCTTCAGCTAAACAGACATTGAGTAAAGGTGAGTCCAGGTGCTTACCAGGAAAAAAGAATTGTCTCCTGGACAAGAATGGTTGACTTTTTTCAAGGGCACTTTCTAAACAAAAGTGATGATGGTTTAATAGGATTGAAAGAAAGTGCATGCTGTGTTATAAAAGCAAGAGAAATTTTCAAAACCAGAACTAAAATTATATCGTTAATAAATGCTATAGTAATATGTGCTTTAGCAATACTTCAGTAATCACAATCAAGAGAACAGAAAGCACTTAATGTGTTTGTTTATTCCTTCATGGCATCTCTTGTGTTGTTTGGCCTTTCCATTTTGCCATGAGATGGAAATAAGTAGGACTAATGAAAATGGAAATTTGACTGTCACAAGCTTACTCACATAATTAAAATACTGGAGTACTAGTTGAGTAATTAGCAGAATTTTAGCTAAAATTTTTACTTCCAGTGTTCGCATCCAAATTTGAAGCATCCAAAACACTATCTTCTAATTCACTAGGAGTAAGTATACCTCTTGCCAAATCCATCAAGCTTCACCAGCTTTGAGCTTGATGCTCACATTTCATTTAGAGGTGAGTGACTGAAATGTCTTGGAATGTGTGAATTCCAATGCAAAACATTTCTGAAGGTCTATACAGACAGAAAAGCTTCCATGTAGATCTTCAGTCAGGTGAACAAATGCAGCAGTTTTATTTCCTGAATGCTTTATTGTTTTGGAAGGGCTCCAAAACGTGCCATTGAATCAACATGTGGAAAGAAAGTCAAAGCAGAGAATGTGTGCCCTGTATTCAGGAGTGTTGAAATGCTGGCAACTCAGTAGGTCCATTGCTTGAAAGTGTCATGAATCCTTGAAGAAATTCATGAGCAGATAGTTTGGTGGGGACTTAAAAATAACTGGTGCCCAAACCTGTTGCTTGATCTAATTGCTTTTTCAGGGAAACTATGTTAACAAGTTACATTCAGCTCGTAATTCAGAAGGTTGTCTTTGCAGCTAGGTGAGACTGTTTCATATAGTATTTTCAGAAAACTAGAACACCAGGAAAATTTCTAAGAATGTAGTGTGAATAGCATGCATACAGATTGAAGAGCAGATCTCTTTTGAAAAAGTTGAGATACCAGTTTAACTAAGGTTTCAAGAACCTTGGAGAATTCCAAATGCAGTGGCGTGCCCTAGATTTAATTGTGCTTTGCTTATGAGAAAGTCTGTTCCTTGATATGTAGAAGTAAATATTCTAGTTGTAGTAAGTCTATATGTATTTAACCTTAACTGTTGTTTTTTCAAAATGTTAATTTGTAATGTGTTTTGGGTGTAATGAAATGGGTAAAATACATAGCAGTTAACTTTGTTTTCCTTCTTTCAAAAAAACTAGCTGGCTCCCAGAAGCCCAGGTTATTCAGAAGGCACTCAATTCAGCAGCTAATAATGTATACCAATATGGCCGAGAATGGATTACACACAAGGTAAGAGTGAGCTTCCCCAACTTTTTTAATGTTTTCATTTCTTGTATTTCATAAAAGTAAAAAGAAATAAAAAGATTTTTGTCAGTGATTCTTTCCTGTGTGGTTAACCGTTTTGTTGACAGATCTGTGCATTCCACTCTAGTTTGTGAGGTGAAGGAAGGGTGGGAGTGATTTCAGTAGTCTGTTCTGCTCAGAGGAATATTTATTTTTAAGAGCTGAAAAATCTGTCATCATTTTAATAAGATTGCTGGTGAAAATGCATCAAATAAAGTAATTTTTCTCATCTGGCTTTAGCTGTTCAATTGTAGACAATGTAGACTTCTGCCCCCCAGTATTCTAATTTCTATGTGGGCTGCATGTGGTAGAATGGATATATTTTTTTTTTTAATTATAATTTATTTAAGTTAACTTTCTTCAGGAGAATTTGCCAAGATTCTTATTTATACATTTTGATATCTAGCACACATCTCAAACTGTTTGAAATATTTACTCTAAAGATGATCAAGAATTTTGGCTTAAGCATTTTAGAGATGGAATTGGTTTTTCAGTGCAGAAAGAAGTCCTCAGCTTAGTGCAGCAGAATGGGTTTTTTTACAGACAAAATCTGCATGTTGTGAACCCTGTTGTCTGAAGTGTGTATTCCATACTGATACTCAGCTTTTCTAATCATTTGGGTTTGAGCCATGCCTTTACTGACAATCTTAGGTAATTCATCTAGCCTGGAGTTCGTCAGTAGATGCCAGCTTTGCTCTGTCCTGTATAATAAAATAGTTCTGTATGTTTTAGCTCCATAAGATTTTAGGAGAAAAAGTGAATAACACCGCTGTGATTGAAAAACAAGTGCTAGAGCTCTGGGACAGGCTTTATCACTCTTGGTTTGTGAAGGTGGGTAACTTATTTAAATGGTATTTATATAAACTATCATGTAGTGCTTTGAGATAATTATGCTAAGTATGCATTTCTGAGAGAGACTAGCAAAAACTTGGAATGCTGAGTAAATGTCATAATAATAAATAGTTGGTAAAAGTTTCAAGTGTGTAAGATCATTCCACAGTCACAGTTTGAGTACAGCTAGAGCTGTGTCCTTCACTTAAGTAGTTATGTGTGTTTTTATATATGCCACTTACTTTACACTTTGCTCACTTTTTATATTTAGTATTTCATAGTTCAGAGCTTTCTGTTGAACTTTCATGATCTTGAGCAGTTAGGAAAAGGAAACTGGTATTCTGCATGATTTGTGTAACTTTGATTACTTTGAAATTTTGAGAAAGAAATTGTCCTTTCACTAAGTTTCTTGCAATGCATTTTTGCCAACTGTACTAGCCTTCCTATAATGGGTTCTGCACACAGAATCTTGAAAAATTCATAAGAGTTAAATCATTTTCATGCTGCCAATGCTATTTGCCTTTTAAAGGAAAAAGCAATTCATTAGCCATGGTGCAATGGAAGTATCAAAATCCAGAAGTCATAACCCTGAAATACTTCTGTATATTTAAATAATTGCAATTATAGTATGCTAACGCTTGTCTTTATACAGTCTTTTTTTAAAGTACCTCTAAAGTTCCAAGAAGATCTCTGTATTAAAAGAAGTAAGAGTTTCAGTATAGTAGTCAAAATAGAAGGGGAAAGAATCAGTTTCTTTTTCTGACAAGATAATGCTGTAGAAGAGCATGTGGAGAGATAACATGATGCTGTTGAGGAACATGGGACCACTGAGGAGAAATTGAAGCTGTATCTAGAACAGATTTTGCTGGCCTTAAGCACTTGGGAGTACTTAGTGTTAAACGCTTGACCAAGAAAAGCACCTACTTTTGATACAGTTATACTGATAAACCCATTGCTTTTGCTACTAGTATAACCTGTGTGTCAGATGGTCCGTAGCACTGTATCATTCAGCAGGGCTCTGTGTCACTACATGTGCTGTAGGAGTACTTTTGTTGCTGCGCTATACAGCACGGGTTGTGTCTGTGTTCGCTGTGTTATGCGATTTCTTTCCTGAGGGAATACTACGAGGCTTCTTACTTGTAGATGCTCTTCTGGTAGGGTAAGAAACAGCTTTCCTAGCAGTCAAAATGGCAGAAAGAGCTTCAGGAACGCACTGATGCTTCCTGCCTACAATCTTGAAGTCTGTTCCCCTGGCTGCTGTTTGCATACTAGACACCCTATGTTACCCTATGCGTGCTGGGCTGCTACCGATTATCTGCGGGCTGCAGGTGACTCCTCCAGAGTCTGTTTTTTGCCCCTTCTGTCGCACTCCATATCCACGCAAATGTCTCATCTGAGTGCTTTCCACCTGGCTGTTTCCTTCTGTAATATTACAGTAGCCTTGTGTGGTCCTTCAGTGTGTCTGAAAACTGGTAAACTAGATGATAGGCAGTGTGGAGGACACCTGTCCCATATCTAACACTCTCAGAACAGCTTTCAAGCTCCCCGCTATTTCAGTTCCATGAGCATAATAATTACACTTCATTTTGAGGCCTGCATAGTGTTGCTGTAGTCTGTAGGTGACTGAAACACCCAGGCTTGGTGATGCTCTTCCATGAAAGCTGTAGAATTGAGGAAGAATTGCTGACAAAACGTGCATTCAACCATTAACTGCTACTTTCTCAGAAGATCAATAGGTAGCAAATGGTGTATATTTTAAAAGGTTCAAGAGGTGTTGTGATAGATCAGTTACCGTTGCATTTATGTACCCAATGAAGTAAAATAGTAACAGAATAATAAATCGCTTGGAAGATGATGGCATAACTATGTAATCAAGGTGTCTTTCTCAAGTACAAGAATCTCCTCTTCCTAGTCCATTCGGATGTGGGGTTTTGTTTTGTTTTTAAGATCTAATGAATTTGTTGAAGAAGAACCAGTTGACAATTTCTTGGAATCCCTTATTTATCAACACCTGAGGCCTTAGGTGCTACAACAGTATAGTTGCTGAATAACAATGAACTTGAAATGTGTATGAATAACAATGTTACAAAATTTGCAAATGATACCTAACTCTGCTAGTTAATGGCGAGAGTTGTCTTTGAAAATAGAACTAGATGAACAGAAGATAGGTTCTTGATTCAGTTTACATATATTAAAGGCCTATTGGAGGGAGATTTTTGACTACTCATATGTTTCTGCTCTAAATAAACTGCCAGCTCAGAAGAAAGATCTCTGTGTTGCTGTGGATTGTTAAAGAACGTTAATTGTGCATCGTAAAGTGTAACAAGGCATCTAGGGAGAATTGGTAATAAGCAGAAAATGTAATGCTCTTGGGTAAATCAGTGCAGGGACTTCACTTGGAATACTACTTGCCATGACAGTATGCCAAAAAAGATGCTGTCAGTTTGAATGCAGGCTGGTAAGGTTAAAAGTTATTGGAAAATTTTAACAGAAGTAGTGGGATGCTTATATAAATACCAGAGTTGAGAACTTGAGAAGTATCTTGCTATTAAAGATTAGGATGAGATCTGTTGTGGTCAATGGGTTTGCTTAGACTTGCTTACAGTAGAATTTTGACATCCTTCTCTGAAACGCTTGCCACAATCCCAGACTGAGTCAAATAGTGTCATGCTAGATGGCGATCAGGTATGATTCAGTTGGACAACAGGCAACTTTATAATTAAGGTGAAGCCACTTAAGGAATTAGCAGTTGCGGTTATGGCCATTACCTGTTGTCTTGCTGTGTTGCAGTTAAAGTTGTGTAGTCGGAAGAAATCCTCCATGCTTCCAGTTTAGCTTTTAGCTTTCACATGACTGAACATTGTCAGTGGAGAAGTAGACACTAATTGTGAGAAAACTAGTTGTTTTGGCTTCTGCTTGTATTTTCCTTTGTGGATTGTACTGGGAAAAGTTGGATGTTGCAAACAGTAAATTATGTGGGCAGCAACTGAAATCATTACCTGTTTCTTCTCTGCTTTCATAAAGAGCAAGATAGATACCATTGTATCAGTCAAGCAGTAAAGCTAATGTTTAACTGAGGTGAATCAGTACAATATGCAGAACTGTTAATTATATGGGATTTCAGTCTGTTAATTATATGGGGAAAACTATGGTTTTCTGACAGATTTTAATTTTTCCAGTGAACAGAGTACTTCCAGGTATTTTTGAAGATGCCAATTAAAGCAGCTCTAAGTATTTGGATGCATGTTGGATCTGTTCCTCATTAAGAAAACATTAGTCTTTGGCTTTCTCATTTTTGTAAGTTATTCAAATGACTGGTTTCTTTACATCTTTGTCTCTCTTTTTAAGAATGTAACACATTCTGGAAGACACAAAGGACACAAATGGCACATAAACCGTCAAAACAGCTGGCTTGGTGATATTCTGGACTGGCAAGATGTTGCATCATTTGTTCATGATAACATTGAGACATTTCTTTCGGTATGTATTTTTTGCCCTTATTACCAAATTGATCTTATTTTTAACTGATAATAATTCCTCCTTGGACTACCACTAAGGTTATGGAGTTCAAGTACATGGAAAATTATGGAAAAACTGTTAGTGTTACTTACCTAAGTGTTAATTACCTAAGCAATTATTGTAAGCCCACTTTAGGATATAACCATACTACAAACAGAACTGGTTGTGATGAAGAAGCCCTCTTGATTTCAGCATCTTCATTAATACTAGCTTTCCAGACTTCTTCCTGAGAGAGATTGTTACTGTAGGATTATCTGTGTCACTTGCAGGCTCGTTTTAAATGCTTCATATGGTGTATGGAGGTAATTTGTTTGGAATTTCTCTTCATCTCTGTTTTCTAGAAATTGTGGTATTTGCTAAATATTCATTTACTTCAGACTTGTTTTTCCATAAAATGTATGGCAAGTGTGGGGTCAGTGGCTTTTCTTTTCAAAAAGAGACCAATTTGTCTAGGTTATAATTGAGGAAACTATTGACCAAGAGGTTGTGAAAACAAAAACAATTTTTTTTTTTAAGTCTTTGCTTTTTTCCCTCAAATTATTATTCATGGGGTTGAAAGCAGCTTATTTCTCTCTTCTTGATAAAAGTTCTGGGGAGAATGAAACTAATATTTTACACTGTGTGAATTCCGGAATTAATGCACTGGACCTTTCACCTCATGAGGAGCAAAAGAAAAAGCATTGAAAGCAATCCAAACTGAAGCAACTACATATCTCTGAAAAATGATGTTAAGTCTGAAATGCTTAATATACAGAGTCAATCCCTGATATAGTTCATGTTTGGCTTGAGCTGTTGTCATAAACTGGAAGTATCTTCAGGTTACTATTTATCCATTTTGGAAGAACATTATTTATACCTAACTCAAAACAACATTTCTGTGGATGCAATTTAAGCTAGTATTTGCCTCGAGGCAGTTCTTGTTTAGACTGATGAGCATGTGTGCTTTTTCTGTCCACCCTCAGCTGCTGCTTAAATGGTTACAGTTTCTATCGTAGAAGAAGATGTGCATCAAGAAAAAGTTGAGAGAAACTTTTTATTGTAGTAAACCTTTTTTCAGTTAATAGTGACACTTGCTTAATGCTTTCTCAAAGTTGACCATGCGTACTTGAGGCAGAGTTATAAACATGCACAACACATCATCATTTAAAATCAGTGTGGAGTTTCCCTCTAGGCAAGAGGGAGAGAAGGGGGGGAAACTACACGGTAGGTGCTAGCTATGTCATTTACAACATTGCTACACAGTGCTCAGAAACCATGATGATAAGTGTACTTCAGTGATCTAAATAGGCTAATAATGCAGGAAATAGTGTAAAGAGAATAAATATTTAAGACTGAAATACATTAATATTAAAATTTTCATTTAGCTAGCATGCCTTGCTTTACTTCTAAAATCTGGTTTAGAAGTTCAGGAAAAAAAAGTGCCAGCAGTTGACTTGCTTTCCTGTTTATTTCCATGAACTCATTACTCATCAGCTGTGGGGAAACAACTGTCCTTCTTTTTCTCCATACGCTCATGTCCTTAATGACAGACTGTAAACCAGTCAGCGTAGTACATAGCTCTAAATCCTGATTTCACATCCTTACTGGGCAGCATTTTGTTTGCTGGCTTGCTCATCCACAATGCATTGCATAAATATTACTCACAGTGATATTTCAAATTAAAATTGATGAAAATCTGATTTCTCTGCTTGTCTAGGTCATTAAAACTTGGAGATGATGAAAACAAGAATAGTTTTGACTTAAGTCTAGTGTTTCTAAGCAAGTTGCTTACCTACCCTAGGATATAATGGAAGCTTACTGTATTCAGGATTTATGTTTTTGTCAGAGAATGAAAATCTTTCTTTTGGTATTTTGAAGAGGAACAATGAGTTATTAGAATGGCATACTGAATTGGGAAGGATCAGTATTTTAAATTATTTGGATGCTTTTGAGGGGGCTTGTTTTGGGGGGTTTCTTTTTTCTTTTGGGTGGATTTTGTCTGTGTTTGGTTTGGGGTTTGTGGTTGTTTTTTTTTTGCCTTTTTTGCTGTTTTGTGGGACTTTGGGAGGGATTTTTTTTTTTTGGTTCTGTTTTGTGTATGGTGGGGGATTGGGGGGGGTTAAATAGATTAGCTATAATTCAGACTGTATGTTTCTCCATTTTGGACACTTGAAATCAATGGTAACCTGCAATTCTTAAGAGTATAGCAAGACACAGTACAGTCCCAAAAATGCTTTGACAGGTGTTTTTTTGGTGGTGTGTTGTTTTTTGGTTTGGTTTTTTGTTTGTTTTTTGTTTGTTTGTTTTTTAAAAAACACAAACCGTTTAAAGACAATGAGATAACTGTAAAGAAGTGTGTGTGAATATGCAGTGAGACTTCCTCCACCTTTGGAAAAGAATAAACTAAGATTACACTACTTGCACATAATATACAGATGACTCTGTATTCTCTGAAAATACAGATATTTGACAGCGTCATACTGCAATCACAAGCAGATAAGCTCTTTTCCATTGATGGAAATCATAGGAAGTGTTCATCCTCTTCAGTAAGAGAAGGAGCATTTGCTGTAAGAAGAATGTTAAAAGAAGACAGATGCAAGGGTTTCACTTCAGGCTTTTCCTGTAGTCAAAGAAACTTTCATATTAGAGTTGAAAACATATAATTAAATCACTGGCATAGCTGTGCTGGGGAATTACTGGCATTCATTTAATTTGTAACAATATGCATCGATTCAGTACTTTAACTATGAGTATCAGATAAAGAAGACTTCTATACCCCCCTCAAAATGTGCTGTTCATTATAGCACTTATACTTAGCTCTAGTTTGATGTAGACAGACCTTAATTATTTTAAAGTAATTCACTATATAAACATGTAAATTGCCTGAAGATTTAATATGAAGATAAGCTTTTCCAAATCATCAGTTTGCTTTTTTCTAAAAGCTTTGGTGTTAGCAGCACTGCTGCCTTTCAGCTTTGGATTTTTCCAATACTCTTTAGAAGCAGTAGTGTTATAAACCAGTTTATCCAGTGATGTGTTTCTGAAGTGGCATTTATTTCATCCTATTCTTAGTTTGGGGAAAGAACTAGAGTGGATCCTCACTCATGCCTCGAATTTTGCACCCTGTGCTCTATTCGAAGGTAGTTTTTCAGGTGAATGAAATATGCAATACATAGCTGGGCTATTAAGATTTAATTTCTGAAAAATAAAAAAGCCTCATTCCTTCCCCACTCACCTGCTTTTCCATTCATACCCTTTTCCTCCATTTCTTGAAGTCTTGAAACCTTGAGAAAATAAATTGCTTCTGGCTAAATCTGTGAATGATCACTCAGAACTCCTTCAATGGTATATGAGACATTGCTAATGTCTCCTTAAATTGATCTTTTTGCTTCTTGCACAAGAATATTCATCATTCCACCCACAGCCAGTATCTCATTCAGAGATTTCCCAGGCAGGAAGACAGAAGACCTTCCATTAAGAGGTACACAGCGAGCTTCAGCTCAGTTAGGTTTCTTTATCCGTGCCTTTAGCATGACTGATCTGTGTGTTCCAAATCAAGTCAGTTTCTCAAATATTTCACTGAGTTACCACATATCCTAATGTTTTCTCTGGCCCTGAGAATTTCTTGAAGTAATCTCCTAAGCTTATAGCTAATACAGTCCATTCTTCAGTAATAATTCAACTACTATGCACTTTTTTTTTCTGGTAATGTAAGCATTCAGAGGTTTGGTGTTCTCTTCTGCATAATGGGTGTTGTTTATTTCAGGGTAGGTAAAATTCAGCCTGATGCATATTTTTAGAGAAGGAGTTGATTTCTTTACAATCAGAAAGTCAAAGACATGATGCTGGAGGATAGTCCTTTTTCTGTTGCTGTTTTGTCTCTGTTTCATGTAAAGGTCAAGCAAAGATGTTTCTTCAAAAATAAGCTGTTGAGCCCTGAAGGGCTAGCCCAGAACTTTATGGATTTATTTCCAAACATTTATTTGGAAATCAGCTTTTAATTGGAGCAGGAAGCCTTTGATCTTGTGCATACTGTATTATTCTTCACAAAGTCCATTGCTTGCCTTTTACCTTAAAGGTTTATTGACTTGTTCTGTTGCTGTCATTTTTGAGTTGTCAGGATGATACATCTTTCTGAACAGAAAAAAAAAAAAAAGTATACAGAAGGACAGGTTTTTTTCCTAATACCTCTTTGTGTCCACTTTTATTCCCTTTAGAAATCTGTTAATGATCTCTATATTAGGTACATGAATTTACCTGGTTTCCAGAAATTTGTTGACTTGGAGTTCTCAGAAAATAACTTGTTTTGGTCAAGTGCCTTTTAAACCTTGCTTTCAGGTATTGGCTAGTTTAAGTCACCAGTAGGACACCTAAGATGGCTAAGAACATTAACTGCAATTTTGATTTCTTGCCTGTTACAGATTGGAAAGGCACAGCAGCTGATGCTCACAGTAGCACATCATGGTGTGATGCATAAGGGAGTCTTGAATTCTGTACAGCTTCATAGCTCTTTTAAACACAGATCTCTTAAGATTACTTACAAAGTAGTATTTTGGGGGAAGAGGTGTGTTTTTCACTTATTTAGTAACAGTAAAAGTATCAAAATTGCATTAAATACTGACACTTAGTTGTGTATTGGAGAACTGGTCTCAGCTGGCAAGGTATTAGAAATTGTTTATGCATAGTAACTGAGCTCATTAACTCAGCTGCAGTATGCTCTGGGAGTCAAATGGCATTATGAACTCTTTGGTGCAGGTACATGTATTTTGATTTTGTGGCTGTTAGTGAAGTATTTGAGCACTTTCTGACAGCTGGATTTAGTAATGATTAATGTCTGCTATGTCTGTCTTCTCATTCTAGTGATGAGAAGCATATGTCTTGAAATGTTAATGGTATACATGCATAAAGGAGAACTTACTCTATAGCTGGAGATGAGTCCTAAAAGATGCACTTGCTTTCATAAGACATACTGAAGCTGAACGAAAGGCACTATCCTCACTTATTCTAAAGCAAATGCTAGTGATAACTAGTTCAACAGTTCCAATCAATGATTCTACCTAACAAGGATGTTCTTCTAGGAGAACCATTCCCAATATTGATTGAATCGCCTGATAACGATATTCAAACTAACTGCAGTCGTATACTCCTGGTTATCACCTCCTTACCTAAAGCTTCTAGGGAAAGTGTTAAACAAATACAACCTATACTGGGGGAACATACTATTTTGAAGGAAACTTTACCATACCTCACCAGATGTACGCTGTCTTGTAGCAGATGAACCAAGCCCCTCTTCTTGTGAACCGCTCACCAGTATCAGCTCAGCTGATGTGTTGCAAGTGACGGTGTGCGAGGGAGGGAATTGATGATTGCTGTGATTAGTATTTAGAAGACTGATAAATCAGGCTAGCTTTAATCTTTAAAACAAAACTTTACTAGGCCAACTTTCATTAACAACGCACTGCATGCTAATGGTTTGTTTTACAGTCTGCTAATTGTTATTGTTACGTATTCAAAGTGGTCAGTCTTTAACAGTCATATCCTACATGAGCGGTGAGGATAGAATCCCATCGTGGTGACACTGTGTAGTTGGCACCAGTAGCCACTGTCCTTGATGGTCTGAGTCACAGAAGTCAAAGTGAGCAGGTTCAAGAGCTCTTACATAAGGAAAGCTGGAACTGAAATGGACATCTTCCCTCAAATTAAGGAGCTTGTCCTTTTATAAGGTGGTTTTGTTTCTGGACAGCTCCCACCCCTTGACTGCTGCCCTTGACTGTATAACATGTGATACTTGGAGAGGCGTTACTTTTCCAGGTCATGCCAGGTGCCTTAGCCTGTTGCTTGCCTTCTTGGGTTTTTTTTGCCCTTCCTTAGTTGCTACCGCATTTTCTTAAAACAAAAGCAGTCTTTTCCTAGCTCTTAAGGTTGTGCGTCTTCAATGCCTTCTTCCTCGATGAACTGCTTGTGTTTCAGGGGCCTTTGTTTTCAACCTGTGTCCCTATTTTCAAGGCTTTTGCTACTGTTCTGTGATTAAACTCCACATCATAACAGGACACCTGTGGCACCAAGCTGCTGTTCACACGCCAGGTTCTAGTAACAGGCTTAAACGTCTGGGACGGAGCCTTGCACAGTTAGCATACAAGTTGCGGCCTGTTATTAGCAACGGCAGTCCTATTGTAACTGAATACCAACTGAAAGGCCTCTGCTTTAGCTACAGACTGATCCCTCAAAAATCACAGCCCTCTGTGTTTACGGTCCTCATAGTGTAATGTACATTTAAGAAAGTTACCTGGCAGCTACATGAACTTATACCGCTGCTGCAGCCCCAGAATGAATTCTTAATCTGTAGAAGAAGGAAAAGGACAGGTACCAGTGGGACAACATTTTTCAGCAGAACGTCCTCGTCACTTCTAACCTCACTTGAATTCTCAAGAGAGACTAATAAAATCTGTTCAAAAGATGAGCCTTAAAATTCATAATTCCCACTAAATAGCAAGAAGCATGGACTAAGTAGATCTTTCTGGTTTTACTATGTGTTGTAATTCCCTGTCACTTCCCCCCAGCACTTATTATCTTCCAACTTTATGCTTAATAAATTATCTTCTATATGTTTCACTCAGTTCCAAGGGAGAGGCAATCACATGGCTCACACTGCTTTGTCTGCTCTACAAATGCCAACTACTGGCGTTTTTGTTTCGTTTTGGGGTTTGGGTTTTTTTTTGTTTGTTTTAGTCAATTAGACTGAATTAAGATATTCATTAAACCAAGAGTAACTGTTGCTAGTTTTGAAGTCTTCACTTACAGCTTTGAACCTGGAGAATGGCTTTTCTGTCAGAGCTTTCATAGTTTTTCCAGTTATATTAGTTAGTCTGAAAGAAGGTATGCCTTTTTGTTTGTAACCTTACTTCTTTTATATGTTTGAATCACTTTGGCTAATACATTCTTACTGTATTCCTTCTGAATGAAATATTTGTTTTGAAGCTACTGTGCATTGTGTTTAGGATGCCTCCATGTGCCATGCCGTGCCATGTCTTTATGTCTTTAATGTCTCATGAAGTTGCTGCCCTGTTCATATTGATGTGTCTGCATCCATACATAAACTAAATTGGCTGTAGTGGGTATTCTGTGTTTAAAGGCATGTCTTAAAACTACTCTTTACTATCTGTAACTAATAAGTAATCAGTTCCCCAAGTCAGTACAAAATTTAATAGATTGTCTAGCATTGTTTGACTTACTTTCCATAATTGCTTGACTAACCGATGCGTCCCTACTCAAAATCAAAACTTGTGTAGTTGTCTGCAGACATTTTAAAAATTATGCATCTCATTACCATAAAATATTTTTAAAACAAATTTATAAAGTAGCAATTCTACTATTTCATTTGAAGCTGTCTTCAGGTTTATTTCTACCTTGCGATGTTATTCCTTGTTCTTCACGTTTTAGCATTTCTGCTTTTGAAAAGATGAGTTTTCTCTCCCAAGACAAGATCTGCTTTCATTTGATTCTGATGTTAATTGCAATAAACAAGGGTCACTGCATCTATATTTTTTGCAATTTTGCATAATGAAATAATTTTGAGCATTGGGAGAAAAGTTCTGAAACCTTGTAACCATCTACCTAGAAATGTGTCTTTGGTAAAGTAGACATTTTCACTTGATATTACCTGCTGTAATTTAGGAGTGAGGGAAGATTATTTTTTTTAAAATGTCTTCTTTGTATGGCTTGATGGAAATGAATCACTTCTGTAAGCAGTTCTCTGTCCTAGCTAATACCATCCAGTGCCTGACTTTGTCTTCACTTCCCCCTCCTTTTCCAGATCCTGGAGTCTCTGTGGATAGTGATGAGTCGCAATGTGAGCCTCTTGTTTACTACAGTTACAACATTAGTGACAATCCTCTTCCATAGCGGGACAGCTCTTCTCAATTTTGTGCTTTCAGTGGTGAGTAGTATGTCATTGGTTTACATGGTCTGTTTTACTGAAGGAACCTAATTGCACATGTTGTAACAATGAAAAATCAAACCTAAAGCATTGAAAACATCTTCTAACCTTATCTAATACCAAAATTCTTTAAGCTTTTGCAACTTTCAAATCTGTTGTTTGGGGGACATTCTAGGCAAAGGGCAAGATTTGTGTACCATTAAGGAGCTGTCAGTCTTCCTATCGTACTATTAATGGAAAACGCTTGTTTCTGGCCTTGAAGATACTGACGTGTAACTTCTGATATCCTTCATAACTACTGAAATCTTATGGCATGTCCTCAGAAGCGTATCCTTAAACAAGCCAATGCTCTCAGAAGAGGAGAAAAATTGTTACAAGGAAATGTCAAGAAAAGTATTTATTTCACAAGGATTACCTTATTTTCCCTCTTTGAATGAAGTGTCTTCAGCAAATCTGTGTGAGGGGGTTGTTGCATTGTTTTTATTTAACCTCTGAGAGCTCTTAATTGCAGAATGCTTCCTACACAAAGTTAATTCTTACTAATATTATTGCCCATGCTGAGTAGTAGTCTCTGAAACTTTTTATTAAAGGTGTTTTCTTTAAGGGATGTGTTACTTTTTTGTGTATTATGTGAGCTAAATGTTTATAGTTTCTTTTGTTTCTAAATGCCACAGCTGTGTGGAGTAATTTATAATGGTAGAGGTAACTTCTTCTCGTTTGCTGTGACAGCTGTTACTTGAAATAAAAATAAAAATTTCCTAAAACACTGGCCTGCGACTTTTTCCTGTTTTAACTAAAAAAATACTGATCTTGGAAGCTTGACTGAAGTCCATGTCCTGGTTTTTAGTTCAGGATTCAAAAACATTTGTTAGAAAACAAAGTGTTTTGTCAGTTTAACTTCATTGCCTTCGTTGATGCTTGCTCAGGAGGGAGGTCTTTGTAGACAAAGCTGCAAAATTGAAATAATGTTTAACAGCATTTCAAGGCAACTGCGTGGTTTCTCTGGACTCTTTTCAGTATTTAAGAACAGATAACAATAAGACTTAGTGGAATGGCTGTCTTGAACTGAAGAAAATCACTGCCACTTAATTGTGTTGTTCTCTAGTTATCTTTCAGTTAGTAAAGAAAAGATTGCATGGGAATATTTCATTTCTTTTCTTCCTTAGTTCACAACTTCACCCGTGGTGACACATTGAAAACAGTGTCTGAGGAGTTAGTATACTTAATGACAAGTTTGGATAATAATTGCAGATTATTTCAATGCTTTCATTGCTCAGACACAAAATTTAGCTCTAGATGCCTAATGGCCTATACCAAGTTCATTACATGCTGTTGCTGTGATGCATGATCCTGCCTTTTTGTCTGTCAGCAGGGTCCTGCCACTTGCTGGGGCACTGTGCAGTCAGCTGGTTTAGCAGAGCTAGTTGGGATATTGCTGTGTTGGAATTCTTTTAAAGGTTAGATGCCCTAAAGGCTACTCTGTTTCCTCCACTTCTGTTGCAAGTCGAACATGTTACTTAAAATGGTCGTATAAAGCTTTCCCCACCAAAACACATCAGTCCTGCACTCTTGGTTTCTTGGATTTGACCATGAGCTTCCATTTTGCACTCCTAGTGATCTTACATATATAGGAAAGATTTGTTTTAATACATGTATAGGTTCTTTCTGTAGATTCTTGATAATGGCAGCCTTTGAAATGCAAACGCCAGAACTGATAAATTAGAAGTACTTCAACTTTTAAGAAATAAGGCAAAAAAAATCACTGAACAACTTTGTCCTGTTAACCGTACTTCAAATACACCAGGGTAAAGGGATATGCTTGCCTCCATTTCTATGCACAGAAAATGTCATGTATAAGTGTTGGTGTTCTTGTAACTGTATGAACTACCTCTTTTGAAGGCATTTAAAATTTGCATGCCTACCTGAAGAGTAGTTATTAATGCTGTCAAACACTGTGCTGTCAAACGCTATAACTTAGTCTTGTTTGTACTGTACATTTCATAGGCTGTTGTGTCTATTCAGAGGCATGGTTTCTCATCTTTATGGAAGTCTTTTGCAAAGGTTCTTGCTACAAAAACTAAACGGGTTTTCTTAAAACACAAAAAGGTAAATTAATGGAACTTGTTTTAACAGTGTTTAGTGTGTTTGTTAACAGCTTATGACTGAAAAAGAAAGGACTTAAATTTAGGATATTCAGTAAATAGCCTGCACTAAATAAAGATTAATACAGTCCATTATTTGGGGCAATAAGTAAGTGAAAATGGTAGTTGTTGTGAGAATTTAGTTGAGCCTTAAAGTACTTTTTAGGATAACTTAACTGAACTGTCATGGAGTCCATGTAGAAATAATATAACTGCTTCTTAATTTTTCCTTGTGCCTTTTTTTTTCTTTTTCCCTGCTGCAACAGCTTAATGCAATAAGCAGGGAAAATCCAGATGTGACCCTAGGATAAATTACTAGAGCTTTCTTAACTTTTGTGATGTGCGTTGTTACTGAATCCCATTTGGTAATTATGTCATTGTTAGATTTGCCTGCTGTTCACGTTCCGTCCTTCAGAGCTAAAGAAAAACACCCTCCAAGTGAGGAGGAGATGATGACCAGAAGTGACCTTAACAGTTCCTGTCCTTCTGCATTCTCAAGGCATACTTACATCTTTTGCTGTAGTGAGATTTTTTTTCAATAACTTGATTTCCAAGGGTGGATATCTTTAACAGTTTAGTTTTTCTTTAAGCTGAGATTTCAGCATGAACTGTTTTCTGCTTTCTTTTGGAAAGTCTTGAATTAAGAAGTTCATGGTTTCCTGGGAAAACTCTCACTATTCTCCAGTAAGGAGAAAGAGCTTTTGTATAAAGTTAATTTTAAATGTGAAGGCAAATAGTTTCAGAATTTTTGATTGTTCTAGTTTAGTTGCTGCATTTTTGACTGCTACCTGGCCCAATATCCTTTCCCCATCTCCCTTGGGTTTTTTAATGCAGTTTTGGAATGGAATTCTTACATTTTGAAGGGACTGAACCCTAAAGCTAGGTAGGCAGCATTTGAGCACATTTCGTGTGTTGCTGTGGTCCAGCCAGCAGTGTCAGCTGAAAAAGCTGACTCTCTTGAAAATACCATGTCTGTGTTTTGACAAAAGATATATTTAATGGGCTACTGAGGGAAGTTTTTTTTTCTACATGTGAAACAGAAGGAATTATTTTAAATTCTGTCTAGGTGGAGCTGTGCTTAAAAGAAAGCACTACTCCAGCATTAACTGTACTCTTATTTTTTAATTTTGCAGGATTCTTAGTTGCTACAGAAGAGTTTTTACTTGTTTGGTGGCACAAACTAATTTAAATTTTCCAACAAGATAATTCCTGAAGTGGTTAGCTTTTCAACAGATTAATTTCAGTCCAGTTTTAGTCGTCTTGAATAAAAATTAAGATAGTGAATTTTATTTTGATAAATGGTTTAAAAAATTGTGCTTTAAAACATAGAAATAATGGACACTTTGTTCAGAACCTCTGTTTTGAAAAATACATCTTCCATCAAAACATTCAGTAGGAAGTAATCTGTGTAGCATATCCATCCATGATCCAGGAAGACTGTATTCAGATCCTCAACAGATGTTTGAAAACTGATCGTTAATTAAGAGTGCCATTTCTATTTCACTTCTGAATACAAGTTCCTATCCACACACGCATGAACATGGATGTATATATATGCTTTTGTGTGTGTGTGTATATATACACACACGTACACTCACACATGCACATGCACACACACACATACACTCTGCTCATACTCTGTTACAAAGATCTAAAGAGAAAAGCTCCATTTGGCTGATGGGCATCTACAGTCCTGTGGGGAGTACGCAAATTTTTGATGCTGTAAAAAAAAAAAAAAAAAAAAAAAAAGAAAAGAGAGAGAGAGCGAGAGAGACATGAACAAAGCTCTTTTGGGCAGAAAATAGAGTATGAAAGGCAGATACAAAAATATGTGCTAAGTCTATGGACCTGACGCACAACCAATTAAGTAATGTGTTTCTTGATATATGTGAAATGTTGAATTACTGTTTTAGTATAGAGTGTTTACCCGTATCTTTCTCCTTGAATTCAGTCTATCCCACCTCAAATTAGAGTATTTAATGTTTTGGGCCACAGAACAAATTCTACAGAAAGAAATACTAATCCATCAATTGTTTAACAATGGAAAGATCTTATTATTTTATCTTTGGTGAATTCCTCCTCGTAGTCATCAGCAGGATCTTGAATTGTTGCTTAGGAAACAATTTAGGTAATGTCTGAAATCTCAGATATCCAGTAAAAGAGGTCTGAAAACTTTCAGACTCCAGTTGATATAGGGTAGGACACATCTTTTTGCTGCCGAATGTACTGTTGAGGCTATTCTACTTGTTTGAAGAGTCAGCAAGCCACTTGATAATGAATTACTATATTCTGTGACTACTTCTTTTTGCATTTCTGTACCTATTGAGTTAAAGCAAATACGTTCATTTCCCAAAATGCTGATAATCTAGAATTCAGTTGATTTTGTATGGTGCTGTGGTTACATGCATCTTGTCTTAGCAGGAATTGAGTTAGCTTTGTATCTTTTCCTAGCTTGTAGTTAATTTTAACACCATTTTATTCCATTGCTGTTCATCCCCAGCTGTCACTTTGGCTTTTACAGTTCAGGTGGGTATGTGTATGTTGGTGTGCTGTTACTCCCAAAGAAAGCAAGTTTCTTCTGTAAACAGTTGGGAAGAACAGCTTTTCCAGTCAGTACAGGTGCTGTGCGTGTTGCCACTTGAACTAATCCCTAGCTCTTATTCATAGCCTGCCTCAAGTCAGCCCTGTAGGTTTCTCATACCACAGGGAATCAAGCTTTGCCTGTTTGCTGCAGTTAATTTGCTTCTTTCCTGGCTGCCATATTCTTTTCTAAAGGCAACATCTTCAGAAGTTAACTGAGGCTGTCCTAATCAAACAAGATCCAGTGGAGCTGTTTTTCACTTTGCTTTTTGTGTCAGGATGAGCGGATATTGTACTTAGAGCAATATGCTGCTTTCTGTCTTGAAAACTGCACTGCAAGAAGGATCTGTAGCTGGATCCTGGTGGAAGGAAGACAAAACACCACGTGGATGCCTGCTTCAGTATAGTGAGTTTTGTAGCAAAATCAGGAAATATATAGTAATTTAGGAGAAATGGCAGTCCCTATCAAGGAGAAAATAACCATACTTACAGCATTACAGAGGATGCTAAAATCTAATTTGGGTTTTAAGATTTACTCATTCAAAATTGTAACAAAACATAGCTGGTGTTGCTGCTGGCACTGGATTATTTCCCGTTAAACCAAGGCCTAATTCAGTTGGGGTTTATTATGATCTCAGAATGAATGGTAGCAGCATGCTGTTTAAATGCGCTGATGTAATGACTTGTTTTAGTTGATAGATTGGTTTATCACCCATGGCAGAAGTTAAACACCTGGGAAGATGGAATACAGCCTACACCTATATATGGCATTTTGGAAAGGGGTCACAGTAGGTGAACAGCGGAGTGTGCCTTCCAAGTTAAAGGCTGGGAGGGTGGGGGGAAGTAGTAGTAACATTTCACTGAGTAGAAAGGAAGTAGGAACAGAGACAAATGGATGGCATTCTTAAGACTGGTAATGGAATACTGCATGTTGTGCTGTCTGCATTTTTTTTTTTCTGAGCATGTTCAGAGAGAATACAGGGACAGGGCATGAGGTGTCTGCAGACTGGATAAAATGCTTGAAAGTAAGAGACTTACGGAGGTCAGGCTGTTTGGCTTATCCAAAGATTAGGATGTGGTTTATTCTAGCATACGAGTAGGTTGGAAATAAGGAAAGTGAAAGAATTCTTTTTAGTCTTGGGAAGAAAGAAAAAAGATCTAAGGCTTGTAGATGAAGCAAATATAAGCCATAGTTTACCATTGGAGCATATAGACCGGATTTTCCTTGTCTGAGGTATTCTGTTTCAAGCTGGACACGTTACTGTGGTGTATGCTTAGCCCAAGAAGTTGCTGAGCCCACTGACAGGAAAATAAGGAAAACATAGTGGACTGCAACATAGAGGAAGCTAATATGATCTGATTGTATTTTTTTGGTCTTTAAACTGAAACAATGGAACTGCCATCGCTTCTGCTGAGAGTTCTCTTCAAGCTCACAGAAGTAGTCAGTCAGGATTGCCAGCCTAATAAATATTATAAATTTTCTGTTTGTGAGTTTTTGCTTAATTTGTATTTGATATCCAGCTGCATAATGACTCTTGAGACAACTCAGACTTATTTGGCAGCTTTTTGTTTGTTGTTGTTTAAGAATAGATGTTACTATTCAGCAACTCTTTGGTCTGCTAAACATGCTGGAGAAAAAAAACCCAAACAACTAGAATGTTGATCTAGATTCAATGTTGTTCAACATTCTAGTTGTTTGATCTAGATGTGACTTTGGAAAAAGGCTGAACAGGGCTAAAAGTTTTATAATGTTTAGCTATACCTGTTAAGTTCTTTGTGGAGCAGGGGAGAAAATTTTTCTTCTAGCTCTGTGTGTTTCTCTAAATCCAAGCTTGTGGAATAGTATTTTGTGCCTTTCCAATGAAGTTCAATATCTGAAGCATAGCTGCATACTGTAGTTCTGGAAAGTATTTATTGCCTGTTAAATTAAAACTCCAATTTGTTTTGCAGGTGATTTTTCTGACCACACTGTTCTACCTATTGAGTTCCAGTGATGAGTACTACAAGCCAGTAAAGTGGGTGATAAGCCTGACACCTTTGTCTCAGCCAGGTCCCTCCTCAAATATAGTTGGCCAATCTGTGGAGGAAGCAATAAGGTATGTTGTTGATTTCTTGCCTTTTCTGGAAAACTCTTTCTTAAATTTGATGTTCAACTACAAATACTTAGCAATTGCAACAGCTCATGTTTCAAAGACAAGTTGGAAATCTCAAAGACTTTAAAGAAGCTAGCATTGATGATTTTTCCCCCTTGATTGTTAAAAGAGCAATTTGATTGGACTTGCCTAAAAAAAAAATTCAGAGGTCTGTGCTGTAGTGAATACTAGTATTTTGTAGAACTGGTAACACCCATCACATCCCTAACCCATCAGGAAGCAGTGTGTTTGCAACTATGTTGGCACTAACAGCTAGTGCAGCTCAGTCGGAGCAGATTCATACAGCAAAACAGTTGAAATGGAGGACCTGACATCTGTGCTGTACGCATTCCAGAGTTATTTAGCTTGGAACTATTTTTAGTCTAATCTTGGGGGCTAAGTACCCGTTTGCAGCTAGAGTGTATTAGATATGCTTCTGGAGTAAATCTTCCAGTTCAGTTTCATCTGAGAGAAATCTAGTTCATGATTTCATGAACCAAATTACACCAAAGGGAACAATAGGGAAACGCTGCTCTTATCCCACTTAAAACACTACTGTACTGCACCTCCAGAGTGCATCCACAGTGTTTCATGCTTAGTTACCATTCTTATGTTTCACCTCTAAACTACTACAGTAATTGAAGGAGGACTTTTTGTGGTTTTAAACATGGTTCACTGAGATTTCACAGTAAAGCAATTTTTGGGGTGGTACAGTAAACTATTTCATTCATCACAGATGAATGAAACTGTCAGCCTTCACCTGCTAGCAGCTTGAAACACTAACGAGTTGGTAACATAATAAATGGATTTTAAATAAGGTATTTAAGTCGTAGCTCACTTCTCGAAAAAGTTGATGGGCTGGGCAAAGTCAACAGACTGCATGCTAAATTCTGTGCAGCCATTGTCTTTTACACCACTGCTTTCTGTGTCATCTTGCACATGCATACAAAACATGAATAGACTTTAAACTGGCGATGTATTAAAACTGCTTTCCAAACTCATTGCCAAATGTTTGCCATTGTTTTTAGGTGTACTTTACGAGAGAGTGTTGTTATCTGTTAACTGGTATTAAGCTGTTTTCTGGGTACATTTTAAGAACGAGAAGGTTATATCATGCTGCGGAAGATCTTGAACAGCAATGATAACTGCTGTAGTCATTTGAAATGAAGGGACAATCCACGCAGAAAGCAAAAAATTTGGATTTCTGCCAAAAAGTTAATAGCTCTTCTCTTGAGTGACTGCTATTGAGTTTTCATTGATCACATGGTTAGTATCTCAGTTCTATCTCTTCTGAAGAATGCAGGCAGATTTAGAAACTGAAACTTGTCTCAAGAATTGTTCTCTTCAGCCCTTGGTAGAGGGGAACAGTGTCAAAAAATAGGGCATGGCTTCTCTAGGCTTGGATACTCTGTAAGGAGGATTGTATTAAATGCAATTTGAAGTTTATAGGTCTGTGACACAGGTGACCAAGATATTTGTCAGAGTTCAGAATGGTGGAAAGAAAGAAAACAATGTTAGAGAAGCCACAGGAAAACGAGTAGGAAAGAGCCAGCATGCATCAGTAACTACAAATATGATGAGCAAAAGTCAGTATCTGGAGAATGTGGAATGTGAAGCTGCTTGTCCTATGTAAAGGAGTTCAGTCTGTGTGTTTGCTAAGGTAGCCTGAATCAGTCGTTCATATTTGTTTGTTTGGAGTAGCCTGTACTTGATGCCTTATTTGAATTCTTTGGAATGCTTCTTCTGAGACTTTCAGAAATTCCTCTCACTCACTCAGTTGTACCTAAGGATTTATCATAATGCTTCTAGATTAGCTTCCATTCCACTCAATACTAATTGTAATCTTCAGTATGTAAATCTGAAGAGTATAGTAACAAATGCCCATGAGTTTATGCGTGCCCAGTTTGTTGCCATATGAAAGACAATTGCCACTGCAAACCATTTCTTTTGTCACAAAGTAGCAGGTATCCTTTATTTTTGAAGACGAGTTGTTGCTAGAGGGTAGGAATCTGAAAATGGCTTGTTTACTTCATCTATAAAAGGCATACAAAATTAATGTTAATGCTTGGTGGTAGGATGGGAGGAAGAGGCTCCATGTGTATTCTGAATTATCCAGTAATGAAACTTCTGTAGTCACTTTCATCATTAGACTGTGATACCGTTACACAACATGAATCCAGCCTCAAAATACTCACGTGTTCAAGTTGACCAAAAGTATAAAAAGATCAGGTTATAAATCTTCAAAGTCACTAGCTGTGTTCCAGTTCCCATCACTCTTCAGCAGGACATAGCAAGAGCACAAAGCTAAGAGTGCATCTAACCAGTCCTGTCTGGAGGGCAGGGATCCTCCTAGAAAGAGATGCAGTTACATCTCTGTTGCTCATGGACCAAATGACATGAAAATACTCTTCTGCCATGTTGTCAGTCACTTCTGTTGCTCTTTTAATTAAAATGTGTTTGTGCAAAGCACTAGGGAACTTGGATACAATCAAGCAAGTCTGTTCCTTTGTGTCGGTTGCCACGTCTTTATCAGGAGAAGAGCAAGGGGGAAAGAAGAGGAGGGCAAACAGGTATTGGTTTCTGTAGCTCAAGAAATCCCATAACTTGAAGCTGCTATCCAGCAAGGACCTAATCAAACCAAGACCTTTTCCCACTGCAGCTTCTCTTATCAGAGCTGTGTTGTGATCTTTATTGTCCTGACTATAAGTAGATAGAGGTTTGAAAAACATATTTCTAAATCCCTTGGTGATGAGTTTGCAAAGGCAGTGACAGTTCCCTCTTCATGTGGATTGATTTGTGAGCTGTAGTGCGGTAAGAACAGCTTACCATCCTATTATGAGCCAAATCTTGAATTGCACTGTTTCTGACACAATACCTCAGATAGTCAATTTGCACTTCAGTAGTGGGAGAAAAAAAGATGCAACTGTGGTGGTACTGCAGGAGTTTTGAAGAACTTAGAGAGAATCCACAAGTGAACTGCTGAAAGAGGTAGAATGAAATGCCCTCCCAGCCTTTGATAGCACATCTGTTGGTGCAGGATGGGAAGCAGAATGCCAGCAGCATGTATCAGGTAATGGGAACCAGCAGGGATATGCTAAGACCAGGTCATGCGATGCCTGACCTGATTACTTAGTTGACTAGACTAGTACAACAAGGGCAGAGCAGCGAATAACAGATGGTGTGGAGGCACACGAAGGACGAGGTGAGCTCAGGGAACAGCCAGCAGAACTTCAGCAAGGACGACTTGTGCCGGGACCAACACGAGCCTTGCTTTGAGGAGGTGCCTGTCCTAGCGGGACAAGGGGAGAGCAGTGAGTGCCATTTAGTCTGACTTCAGCAAGGCCCGTGACACAGCCTCCCCCGGTGTCCAGATGGGCGAGGCGTGGACGGGAGAAGGAGACTACCCGGTGGGAGGGCCGCTGCCTTGTGCTCAGCAGGACAAACCCCGCGCGCGGGGCAGCCGCTAGTGGTGGTGTGCGTCAGGGCAGTGGTGGGGCTGATGCGGGTGAGGGTCTGAAGTAAGGGCCTGGGTGGCAGTGGGACGGGCCACCTTCCGCAAGGTCGTGGGTGCCCCTTGCCATGTGAGGAAGGCAGCAGCCTGATGGAAGGCAGGCCCTCTCGTCGCCTCTCCCTCGGGGCTCGGTGCCGACGAGATGGCCCCTCTTCTGGAGGGGCGGTGGTGGTGGATGGGAAAGAGGGGCCCACGCAGCCCTTTGAGAATCGACGAAAGAACTGTGTATTGGCGGGCGATGTTGCAGGTGAGCCTGCGGGAAGTCCGTAGAGTTTGTTTTCAGTTAAACCGGACGTTGCCCTTGCGAACCGGCGTTGGCTATGACCAATGACTGCGTTGTCTCTCAAGTGTTGTTCAATAACTCCCAGAATGACCTCCCTAACTTTCCCTGGCACTGAGGTGAGAGCGATACTGTGGCAACCAGAAATTCCTAGGGTTCGCTGCCTTTCTTATGATAATTTTACTCCATTTCAAAGACGATTACCAAATTGTTGATGTTACAGCCTGAAAACACCAGAACGTAAGGCACCAGCAAAGCAGGAAGGTGTGCATGGAACCGGAAAGTTTCCCAAAAGAGCCTCCTACTCGAAGACAGAGAGCAGGAGGGGTCACAGGAGTGCAGTGCAGATGCCGTCGCCAAAGTGCCGGCTAAGAGAGGACAAGAGCGTTTTGATTCTTTTGTCGTTGTTTATTGTCCGTTCAGGAAGGTGCGGAGGCTGGGCCACCGGTAGGGAGCCGGCCGGGCGCTCCTGCGACGCTGTTGTTGGCATCTCACGCAAGGGAGCCTGGATGGCTGGGGTACTGCCAGGTCATCGCTGTGGCAGGTAGACCCACTGCCATCGGTGACTGGACTGTTCTTGAGGTGGATCCACCTCCATGGGCTCCACGCTGTCGTCTGGTGGATTAACAGCCGTCGGCCCCATGCTGTGCTCGGGTGGATCGATGTCCATGGGCTCCACGTCGTCCTTTGGTGGTCTGTCACGCCTGGTCCTCAGACCGTGCCTGAGCAGATAGGCACGCCAGGGCCCCACGCTGTTCCCCTGGGTGGCCACAGCTGCGTGCTGGACGACCTCGCTCGCAAGAGCGTGGGCGATGGCTCTCATGGTGCGAGGGGGGATGTTCCTCCTCCTCCTCATCCTCCGCTGCTTCCCCATCTTCAGGCTCCTGAGAGGGTCCTTCCTCTTTGGCTGTTGCGGGAAGCGTCCCTGTGCTGTCCCACGCAAAGGTGGGCAGCCACCCGCCTCGCTGCTCAGGCTGGTGCCTGGCAGGCAGACGCGCCTGGGCTCCACGGCGTTCCCTGGTGGGCCTAGAGCCAAGAGCTGCATGGTGTCGCTGAGGGAAGCGAGGTGGACAGCGCTGACGGCACGAGGGTTGATTTTGTTCCTCCGCCGCCGCCGCCTGTGCCTCCTCCTCCTCCTCCTGCGAGGTGCCTTCCTCCTGCGCGGTTGCGGGGAGCGGCTCTGGGGCGTCCCACGCCAAGGTGGGCAGCCATCCGCCTCGCTGCTCCGGGTCCTCTTCCTTCCAAGCATGCTTGGCATGCGAGGGCCTGGAAGCTCAGCAGACTGTGGGCCAGCTGCCGGGGCCCTGCTTTTATAGGGCCGGAACGAAAGGCGGTGAGGTGGCTGGTGACGGCAGGAGGCCGCTGTGATGCGATCGTGACTGTGGCCAATGCGCGTGGCCAAATATGGCGTGTTTGGGCGTGGGGGGGGCGTGTGGCCTGAAAGGTGCCGAAATGTGGGAGGAGGAGGAGGAGGGTGGTGGGGGCTGAGGGCCCCTTTCCTGGGGCTCGCTCTGGCCTGCCAAGTTGCTTGCCTGCGAGAAGGGCGGCCCCTTGGGCACAGGGACCGCCCTCCACCTCCCGTCATGAGCCCTGGGCTCCAGCCCCCTGCTCATGCCGTGCCTGGGGTCCCCTCGATGAGACGGTGGCAAGAACATGCCAGGAGGGTCGGGGCTCCTCGGTGAGCCCCCACCGAGCCGGCACCCTGCAAGTGGCACAGCCCCCCACGCTCGCCAGTGGCTGAGAGGGGGCAAAGCATCCAGACATGGCGCCGGCCGGCGGGAAAAGGAGTCCCGGCCGGCCCGCGCAAGCTCTGCCAGCGTTCCATAAAAGAATTGCTGATTGCCAAGCGTTGCGTGGGCTCTTCTTCCCCGTCCCCTGTCCTTGCCCCTGGAGCGTGGAGAGGTGTCGTCTCTTCTGCACGGAGCGCGGAGGGAGGGAGAGGGGAGGAGAGGGCCTGGCGTCCTTTGGGCTGCTGTGCCAGCACGACGTGAGGAGCCTGTCGGAGGCCACCGAGGGAGGTGCTTGGGGCCTGGAGGTGGGGGTGGGTTCAGTCTGAGGTGCACCCTTGCTCCGTTCGCTCGGACGAAGGACAAAGCTTCTCACCGCTTTTGCGGTCTCTTGCTTACGCGTTGCGAGAAAGAGCTCTCCCGTGTTGTTGGAAGAATCGGAGCTGGAGAACGGGAGCCTTCTGGCAGGTTTGCAGGAAGAAGCTCTTGCCCTTCTCAGGCATCTGCCAGAAGATGGTTTGGAGGCACACGAAGGACGAGGTGAGCTCAGGGAACAGCCAGCAGAACTTCAGCAAGGACGACTTGTGCCGGGACCAACACGAGCCTTGCTTTGAGGAGGTGCCCGTCCTAGCGGGACAAGGGGAGAGCAGTGAGTGCCATTTAGTCTGACTTCAGCAAGGCCCGTGACACAGCCTCCCCCGGTGTCCAGATGGGCGAGGCGTGGACGGGAGAAGGAGACTACCCGGTGGGAGGGCCGCTGCCTTGTGCTCAGCAGGACAAACCCCGCGCGCGGGGCAGCCGCTAGTGGTGGTGTGCGTCAGGGCAGAGGTGGGGCTGATGCGGGTGAGGGTCTGAAGTAAGGGCCTGGGTGGCACTGGGACGGGCCACCTTCCGCAAGGTCGTGGGTGCCCCTTGCCATGTGAGGAAGGCAGCAGCCTGATGGAAGGCAGGCCCTCTCGTCGCCTCTCCCTCGGGGCTCGGTGCCGACGAGATGGCCCCTCTTCTGGAGGGGCGGTGGTGGTGGATGGGAAAGAGGGGCCCACGCAGCCCTTTGAGAATCGACGAAAGAACTGTGTATTGGCGGGCGATGTTGCAGGTGAGCCTGCGGGAAGTCCGTAGAGTTTGTTTTCAGTTAAACCGGACGTTGCCCTTGCGAACCGGCGTTGGCTATGACCAATGACTGCGTTGTCTCTCAAGTGTTGTTCAATAACTCCCAGAATGACCTCCCTAACTTTCCCTGGCACTGAGGTGAGAGCGATACTGTGGCAACCAGAAATTCCTAGGGTTCGCTGCCTTTCTTATGATAATTTTACTCCATTTCAAAGACGATTACCAAATTGTTGATGTTACAGCCTGAAAACACCAGAACGTAAGGCACCAGCAAAGCAGGAAGGTGTGCATGGAACCGGAAAGTTTCCCAAAAGAGCCTCCTACTCGAAGACAGAGAGCAGGAGGGGTCACAGGAGTGCAGTGCAGATGCCGTCGCCAAAGTGCCGGCTAAGAGAGGACAAGAGCGTTTTGATTCTTTTGTCGTTGTTTATTGTCCGTTCAGGAAGGTGCGGAGGCTGGGCCACCGGTAGGGAGCCGGCCGGGCGCTCCTGCGACGCTGTTGTTGGCATCTCACGCAAGGGAGCCTGGATGGCTGGGGTACTGCCAGGTCATCGCTGTGGCAGGTAGACCCACTGCCATCGGTGACTGGACTGTTCTTGAGGTGGATCCACCTCCATGGGCTCCACGCTGTCGTCTGGTGGATTAACAGCCGTCGGCCCCATGCTGTGCTCGGGTGGATCGATGTCCATGGGCTCCACGTCGTCCTTTGGTGGTCTGTCACGCCTGGTCCTCAGACCGTGCCTGAGCAGATAGGCACGCCAGGGCCCCACGCTGTTCCCCTGGGTGGCCACAGCTGCGTGCTGGACGACCTCGCTCGCAAGAGCGTGGGCGATGGCTCTCATGGTGCGAGGGGGGATGTTCCTCCTCCTCCTCATCCTCCGCTGCTTCCCCATCTTCAGGCTCCTGAGAGGGTCCTTCCTCTTTGGCTGTTGCGGGAAGCGTCCCTGTGCTGTCCCACGCAAAGGTGGGCAGCCACCCGCCTCGCTGCTCAGGCTGGTGCCTGGCAGGCAGACGCGCCTGGGCTCCACGGCGTTCCCTGGTGGGCCTAGAGCCAAGAGCTGCATGGTGTCGCTGAGGGAAGCGAGGTGGACAGCGCTGACGGCACGAGGGTTGATTTTGTTCCTCCGCCGCCGCCGCCTGTGCCTCCTCCTCCTCCTCCTGCGAGGTGCCTTCCTCCTGCGCGGTTGCGGGGAGCGGCTCTGGGGCGTCCCACGCCAAGGTGGGCAGCCATCCGCCTCGCTGCTCCGGGTCCTCTTCCTTCCAAGCATGCTTGGCATGCGAGGGCCTGGAAGCTCAGCAGACTGTGGGCCAGCTGCCGGGGCCCTGCTTTTATAGGGCCGGAACGAAAGGCGGTGAGGTGGCTGGTGACGGCAGGAGGCCGCTGTGATGCGATCGTGACTGTGGCCAATGCGCGTGGCCAAATATGGCGTGTTTGGGCGTGGGGGGGGCGTGTGGCCTGAAAGGTGCCGAAATGTGGGAGGAGGAGGAGGAGGGTGGTGGGGGCTGAGGGCCCCTTTCCTGGGGCTCGCTCTGGCCTGCCAAGTTGCTTGCCTGCGAGAAGGGCGGCCCCTTGGGCACAGGGACCGCCCTCCACCTCCCGTCATGAGCCCTGGGCTCCAGCCCCCTGCTCATGCCGTGCCTGGGGTCCCCTCGATGAGACGGTGGCAAGAACATGCCAGGAGGGTCGGGGCTCCTCGGTGAGCCCCCACCGAGCCGGCACCCTGCAAGTGGCACAGCCCCCCACGCTCGCCAGTGGCTGAGAGGGGGCAAAGCATCCAGACATGGCGCCGGCCGGCGGGAAAAGGAGTCCCGGCCGGCCCGCGCAAGCTCTGCCAGCGTTCCATAAAAGAATTGCTGATTGCCAAGCGTTGCGTGGGCTCTTCTTCCCCGTCCCCTGTCCTTGCCCCTGGAGCGTGGAGAGGTGTCGTCTCTTCTGCACGGAGCGCGGAGGGAGGGAGAGGGGAGGAGAGGGCCTGGCGTCCTTTGGGCTGCTGTGCCAGCACGACGTGAGGAGCCTGTCGGAGGCCACCGAGGGAGGTGCTTGGGGCCTGGAGGTGGGGGTGGGTTCAGTCTGAGGTGCACCCTTGCTCCGTTCGCTCGGACGAAGGACAAAGCTTCTCACCGCTTTTGCGGTCTCTTGCTTACGCGTTGCGAGAAAGAGCTCTCCCGTGTTGTTGGAAGAATCGGAGCTGGAGAACGGGAGCCTTCTGGCAGGTTTGCAGGAAGAAGCTCTTGCCCTTCTCAGGCATCTGCCAGAAGATGGTTTGGAGGCACACGAAGGACAAGGTGAGCTCAGGGAACAGCCAGCAGAACTTCAGCAAGGACGACTTGTGCCGGGACCAACACGAGCCTTGCTTTGAGGAGGTGCCCGTCCTAGCGGGACAAGGGGAGAGCAGTGAGTGCCATTTAGTCTGACTTCAGCAAGGCCCGTGACACAGCCTCCCCCGGTGTCCAGATGGGCGAGGCGTGGACGGGAGAAGGAGACTACCCGGTGGGAGGGCCGCTGCCTTGTGCTCAGCAGGACAAACCCCGCGCGCGGGGCAGCCGCTAGTGGTGGTGTGCGTCAGGGCAGTGGTGGGGCTGATGCGGGTGAGGGTCTGACGTAAGGGCCTGGGTGGCAGTGGGACGGGCCACCTTCCGCAAGGTCGTGGGTGCCCCTTGCCATGTGAGGAAGGCAGCAGCCTGATGGAAGGCAGGCCCTCTCGTCGCCTCTCCCTCGGGGCTCGGTGCCGACGAGATGGCCCCTCTTCTGGAGGGGCGGTGGTGGTGGATGGGAAAGAGGGGCCCACGCAGCCCTTTGAGAATCGACGAAAGAACTGTGTATTGGCGGGCGATGTTGCAGGTGAGCCTGCGGGAAGTCCGTAGAGTTTGTTTTCAGTTAAACCGGACGTTGCCCTTGCGAACCGGCGTTGGCTATGACCAATGACTGCGTTGTCTCTCAAGTGTTGTTCAATAACTCCCAGAATGACCTCCCTAACTTTCCCTGGCACTGAGGTGAGAGCGATACTGTGGCAACCAGAAATTCCTAGGGTTCGCTGCCTTTCTTATGATAATTTTACTCCATTTCAAAGACGATTACCAAATTGTTGATGTTACAGCCTGAAAACACCAGAACGTAAGGCACCAGCAAAGCAGGAAGGTGTGCATGGAACCGGAAAGTTTCCCAAAAGAGCCTCCTACTCGAAGACAGAGAGCAGGAGGGGTCACAGGAGTGCAGTGCAGATGCCGTCGCCAAAGTGCCGGCTAAGAGAGGACAAGAGCGTTTTGATTCTTTTGTCGTTGTTTATTGTCCGTTCAGGAAGGTGCGGAGGCTGGGCCACCGGTAGGGAGCCGGCCGGGCGCTCCTGCGACGCTGTTGTTGGCATCTCACGCAAGGGAGCCTGGATGGCTGGGGTACTGCCAGGTCATCGCTGTGGCAGGTAGACCCACTGCCATCGGTGACTGGACTGTTCTTGAGGTGGATCCACCTCCATGGGCTCCACGCTGTCGTCTGGTGGATTAACAGCCGTCGGCCCCATGCTGTGCTCGGGTGGATCGATGTCCATGGGCTCCACGTCGTCCTTTGGTGGTCTGTCACGCCTGGTCCTCAGACCGTGCCTGAGCAGATAGGCACGCCAGGGCCCCACGCTGTTCCCCTGGGTGGCCACAGCTGCGTGCTGGACGACCTCGCTCGCAAGAGCGTGGGCGATGGCTCTCATGGTGCGAGGGGGGATGTTCCTCCTCCTCCTCATCCTCCGCTGCTTCCCCATCTTCAGGCTCCTGAGAGGGTCCTTCCTCTTTGGCTGTTGCGGGAAGCGTCCCTGTGCTGTCCCACGCAAAGGTGGGCAGCCACCCGCCTCGCTGCTCAGGCTGGTGCCTGGCAGGCAGACGCGCCTGGGCTCCACGGCGTTCCCTGGTGGGCCTAGAGCCAAGAGCTGCATGGTGTCGCTGAGGGAAGCGAGGTGGACAGCGCTGACGGCACGAGGGTTGATTTTGTTCCTCCGCCGCCGCCGCCTGTGCCTCCTCCTCCTCCTCCTGCGAGGTGCCTTCCTCCTGCGCGGTTGCGGGGAGCGGCTCTGGGGCGTCCCACGCCAAGGTGGGCAGCCATCCGCCTCGCTGCTCCGGGTCCTCTTCCTTCCAAGCATGCTTGGCATGCGAGGGCCTGGAAGCTCAGCAGACTGTGGGCCAGCTGCCGGGGCCCTGCTTTTATAGGGCCGGAACGAAAGGCGGTGAGGTGGCTGGTGACGGCAGGAGGCCGCTGTGATGCGATCGTGACTGTGGCCAATGCGCGTGGCCAAATATGGCGTGTTTGGGCGTGGGGGGGGCGTGTGGCCTGAAAGGTGCCGAAATGTGGGAGGAGGAGGAGGAGGGTGGTGGGGGCTGAGGGCCCCTTTCCTGGGGCTCGCTCTGGCCTGCCAAGTTGCTTGCCTGCGAGAAGGGCGGCCCCTTGGGCACAGGGACCGCCCTCCACCTCCCGTCATGAGCCCTGGGCTCCAGCCCCCTGCTCATGCCGTGCCTGGGGTCCCCTCGATGAGACGGTGGCAAGAACATGCCAGGAGGGTCGGGGCTCCTCGGTGAGCCCCCACCGAGCCGGCACCCTGCAAGTGGCACAGCCCCCCACGCTCGCCAGTGGCTGAGAGGGGGCAAAGCATCCAGACATGGCGCCGGCCGGCGGGAAAAGGAGTCCCGGCCGGCCCGCGCAAGCTCTGCCAGCGTTCCATAAAAGAATTGCTGATTGCCAAGCGTTGCGTGGGCTCTTCTTCCCCGTCCCCTGTCCTTGCCCCTGGAGCGTGGAGAGGTGTCGTCTCTTCTGCACGGAGCGCGGAGGGAGGGAGAGGGGAGGAGAGGGCCTGGCGTCCTTTGGGCTGCTGTGCCAGCACGACGTGAGGAGCCTGTCGGAGGCCACCGAGGGAGGTGCTTGGGGCCTGGAGGTGGGGGTGGGTTCAGTCTGAGGTGCACCCTTGCTCCGTTCGCTCGGACGAAGGACAAAGCTTCTCACCGCTTTTGCGGTCTCTTGCTTACGCGTTGCGAGAAAGAGCTCTCCCGTGTTGTTGGAAGAATCGGAGCTGGAGAACGGGAGCCTTCTGGCAGGTTTGCAGGAAGAAGCTCTTGCCCTTCTCAGGCATCTGCCAGAAGATGGTTTGGAGGCACACGAAGGACAAGGTGAGCTCAGGGAACAGCCAGCAGAACTTCAGCAAGGACGACTTGTGCCGGGACCAACACGAGCCTTGCTTTGAGGAGGTGCCCGTCCTAGCGGGACAAGGGGAGAGCAGTGAGTGCCATTTAGTCTGACTTCAGCAAGGCCCGTGACACAGCCTCCCCCGGTGTCCAGATGGGCGAGGCGTGGACGGGAGAAGGAGACTACCCGGTGGGAGGGCCGCTGCCTTGTGCTCAGCAGGACAAACCCCGCGCGCGGGGCAGCCGCTAGTGGTGGTGTGCGTCAGGGCAGTGGTGGGGCTGATGCGGGTGAGGGTCTGACGTAAGGGCCTGGGTGGCAGTGGGACGGGCCACCTTCCGCAAGGTCGTGGGTGCCCCTTGCCATGTGAGGAAGGCAGCAGCCTGATGGAAGGCAGGCCCTCTCGTCGCCTCTCCCTCGGGGCTCGGTGCCGACGAGATGGCCCCTCTTCTGGAGGGGCGGTGGTGGTGGATGGGAAAGAGGGGCCCACGCAGCCCTTTGAGAATCGACGAAAGAACTGTGTATTGGCGGGCGATGTTGCAGGTGAGCCTGCGGGAAGTCCGTAGAGTTTGTTTTCAGTTAAACCGGACGTTGCCCTTGCGAACCGGCGTTGGCTATGACCAATGACTGCGTTGTCTCTCAAGTGTTGTTCAATAACTCCCAGAATGACCTCCCTAACTTTCCCTGGCACTGAGGTGAGAGCGATACTGTGGCAACCAGAAATTCCTAGGGTTCGCTGCCTTTCTTATGATAATTTTACTCCATTTCAAAGACGATTACCAAATTGTTGATGTTACAGCCTGAAAACACCAGAACGTAAGGCACCAGCAAAGCAGGAAGGTGTGCATGGAACCGGAAAGTTTCCCAAAAGAGCCTCCTACTCGAAGACAGAGAGCAGGAGGGGTCACAGGAGTGCAGTGCAGATGCCGTCGCCAAAGTGCCGGCTAAGAGAGGACAAGAGCGTTTTGATTCTTTTGTCGTTGTTTATTGTCCGTTCAGGAAGGTGCGGAGGCTGGGCCACCGGTAGGGAGCCGGCCGGGCGCTCCTGCGACGCTGTTGTTGGCATCTCACGCAAGGGAGCCTGGATGGCTGGGGTACTGCCAGGTCATCGCTGTGGCAGGTAGACCCACTGCCATCGGTGACTGGACTGTTCTTGAGGTGGATCCACCTCCATGGGCTCCACGCTGTCGTCTGGTGGATTAACAGCCGTCGGCCCCATGCTGTGCTCGGGTGGATCGATGTCCATGGGCTCCACGTCGTCCTTTGGTGGTCTGTCACGCCTGGTCCTCAGACCGTGCCTGAGCAGATAGGCACGCCAGGGCCCCACGCTGTTCCCCTGGGTGGCCACAGCTGCGTGCTGGACGACCTCGCTCGCAAGAGCGTGGGCGATGGCTCTCATGGTGCGAGGGGGGATGTTCCTCCTCCTCCTCATCCTCCGCTGCTTCCCCATCTTCAGGCTCCTGAGAGGGTCCTTCCTCTTTGGCTGTTGCGGGAAGCGTCCCTGTGCTGTCCCACGCAAAGGTGGGCAGCCACCCGCCTCGCTGCTCAGGCTGGTGCCTGGCAGGCAGACGCGCCTGGGCTCCACGGCGTTCCCTGGTGGGCCTAGAGCCAAGAGCTGCATGGTGTCGCTGAGGGAAGCGAGGTGGACAGCGCTGACGGCACGAGGGTTGATTTTGTTCCTCCGCCGCCGCCGCCTGTGCCTCCTCCTCCTCCTCCTGCGAGGTGCCTTCCTCCTGCGCGGTTGCGGGGAGCGGCTCTGGGGCGTCCCACGCCAAGGTGGGCAGCCATCCGCCTCGCTGCTCCGGGTCCTCTTCCTTCCAAGCATGCTTGGCATGCGAGGGCCTGGAAGCTCAGCAGACTGTGGGCCAGCTGCCGGGGCCCTGCTTTTATAGGGCCGGAACGAAAGGCGGTGAGGTGGCTGGTGACGGCAGGAGGCCGCTGTGATGCGATCGTGACTGTGGCCAATGCGCGTGGCCAAATATGGCGTGTTTGGGCGTGGGGGGGGCGTGTGGCCTGAAAGGTGCCGAAATGTGGGAGGAGGAGGAGGAGGGTGGTGGGGGCTGAGGGCCCCTTTCCTGGGGCTCGCTCTGGCCTGCCAAGTTGCTTGCCTGCGAGAAGGGCGGCCCCTTGGGCACAGGGACCGCCCTCCACCTCCCGTCATGAGCCCTGGGCTCCAGCCCCCTGCTCATGCCGTGCCTGGGGTCCCCTCGATGAGACGGTGGCAAGAACATGCCAGGAGGGTCGGGGCTCCTCGGTGAGCCCCCACCGAGCCGGCACCCTGCAAGTGGCACAGCCCCCCACGCTCGCCAGTGGCTGAGAGGGGGCAAAGCATCCAGACATGGCGCCGGCCGGCGGGAAAAGGAGTCCCGGCCGGCCCGCGCAAGCTCTGCCAGCGTTCCATAAAAGAATTGCTGATTGCCAAGCGTTGCGTGGGCTCTTCTTCCCCGTCCCCTGTCCTTGCCCCTGGAGCGTGGAGAGGTGTCGTCTCTTCTGCACGGAGCGCGGAGGGAGGGAGAGGGGAGGAGAGGGCCTGGCGTCCTTTGGGCTGCTGTGCCAGCACGACGTGAGGAGCCTGTCGGAGGCCACCGAGGGAGGTGCTTGGGGCCTGGAGGTGGGGGTGGGTTCAGTCTGAGGTGCACCCTTGCTCCGTTCGCTCGGACGAAGGACAAAGCTTCTCACCGCTTTTGCGGTCTCTTGCTTACGCGTTGCGAGAAAGAGCTCTCCCGTGTTGTTGGAAGAATCGGAGCTGGAGAACGGGAGCCTTCTGGCAGGTTTGCAGGAAGAAGCTCTTGCCCTTCTCAGGCATCTGCCAGAAGATGGTTTGGAGGCACACGAAGGACGAGGTGAGCTCAGGGAACAGCCAGCAGAACTTCAGCAAGGACGACTTGTGCCGGGACCAACACGAGCCTTGCTTTGAGGAGGTGCCCGTCCTAGCGGGACAAGGGGAGAGCAGTGAGTGCCATTTAGTCTGACTTCAGCAAGGCCCGTGACACAGCCTCCCCCGGTGTCCAGATGGGCGAGGCGTGGACGGGAGAAGGAGACTACCCGGTGGGAGGGCCGCTGCCTTGTGCTCAGCAGGACAAACCCCGCGCGCGGGGCAGCCGCTAGTGGTGGTGTGCGTCAGGGCAGAGGTGGGGCTGATGCGGGTGAGGGTCTGAAGTAAGGGCCTGGGTGGCAGTGGGACGGGCCACCTTCCGCAAGGTCGTGGGTGCCCCTTGCCATGTGAGGAAGGCAGCAGCCTGATGGAAGGCAGGCCCTCTCGTCGCCTCTCCCTCGGGGCTCGGTGCCGACGAGATGGCCCCTCTTCTGGAGGGGCGGTGGTGGTGGATGGGAAAGAGGGGCCCACGCAGCCCTTTGAGAATCGACGAAAGAACTGTGTATTGGCGGGCGATGTTGCAGGTGAGCCTGCGGGAAGTCCGTAGAGTTTGTTTTCAGTTAAACCGGACGTTGCCCTTGCGAACCGGCGTTGGCTATGACCAATGACTGCGTTGTCTCTCAAGTGTTGTTCAATAACTCCCAGAATGACCTCCCTAACTTTCCCTGGCACTGAGGTGAGAGCGATACTGTGGCAACCAGAAATTCCTAGGGTTCGCTGCCTTTCTTATGATAATTTTACTCCATTTCAAAGACGATTACCAAATTGTTGATGTTACAGCCTGAAAACACCAGAACGTAAGGCACCAGCAAAGCAGGAAGGTGTGCATGGAACCGGAAAGTTTCCCAAAAGAGCCTCCTACTCGAAGACAGAGAGCAGGAGGGGTCACAGGAGTGCAGTGCAGATGCCGTCGCCAAAGTGCCGGCTAAGAGAGGACAAGAGCGTTTTGATTCTTTTGTCGTTGTTTATTGTCCGTTCAGGAAGGTGCGGAGGCTGGGCCACCGGTAGGGAGCCGGCCGGGCGCTCCTGCGACGCTGTTGTTGGCATCTCACGCAAGGGAGCCTGGATGGCTGGGGTACTGCCAGGTCATCGCTGTGGCAGGTAGACCCACTGCCATCGGTGACTGGACTGTTCTTGAGGTGGATCCACCTCCATGGGCTCCACGCTGTCGTCTGGTGGATTAACAGCCGTCGGCCCCATGCTGTGCTCGGGTGGATCGATGTCCATGGGCTCCACGTCGTCCTTTGGTGGTCTGTCACGCCTGGTCCTCAGACCGTGCCTGAGCAGATAGGCACGCCAGGGCCCCACGCTGTTCCCCTGGGTGGCCACAGCTGCGTGCTGGACGACCTCGCTCGCAAGAGCGTGGGCGATGGCTCTCATGGTGCGAGGGGGGATGTTCCTCCTCCTCCTCATCCTCCGCTGCTTCCCCATCTTCAGGCTCCTGAGAGGGTCCTTCCTCTTTGGCTGTTGCGGGAAGCGTCCCTGTGCTGTCCCACGCAAAGGTGGGCAGCCACCCGCCTCGCTGCTCAGGCTGGTGCCTGGCAGGCAGACGCGCCTGGGCTCCACGGCGTTCCCTGGTGGGCCTAGAGCCAAGAGCTGCATGGTGTCGCTGAGGGAAGCGAGGTGGACAGCGCTGACGGCACGAGGGTTGATTTTGTTCCTCCGCCGCCGCCGCCTGTGCCTCCTCCTCCTCCTCCTGCGAAGGTGCCTTCCTCCTGCGCGGTTGCGGGGAGCGGCTCTGGGGCGTCCCACGCCAAGGTGGGCAGCCATCCGCCTCGCTGCTCCGGGTCCTCTTCCTTCCAAGCATGCTTGGCATGCGAGGGCCTGGAAGCTCAGCAGACTGTGGGCCAGCTGCCGGGGCCCTGCTTTTATAGGGCCGGAACAAAAGGCGGTGAGGTGGCTGGTGACGGCAGGAGGCCGCTGTGATGCGATCGTGACTGTGGCCAATGCGCGTGGCCAAATATGGCGTGTTTGGGCGTGGGGGGGGCGTGTGGCCTGAAAGGTGCCGAAATGTGGGAGGAGGAGGAGGAGGGTGGTGGGGGCTGAGGGCCCCTTTCCTGGGGCTCGCTCTGGCCTGCCAAGTTGCTTGCCTGCGAGAAGGGCGGCCCCTTGGGCACAGGGACCGCCCTCCACCTCCCGTCATGAGCCCTGGGCTCCAGCCCCCTGCTCATGCCGTGCCTGGGGTCCCCTCGATGAGACGGTGGCAAGAACATGCCAGGAGGGTCGGGGCTCCTCGGTGAGCCCCCACCGAGCCGGCACCCTGCAAGTGGCACAGCCCCCCACGCTCGCCAGTGGCTGAGAGGGGGCAAAGCATCCAGACATGGCGCCGGCCGGCGGGAAAAGGAGTCCCGGCCGGCCCGCGCAAGCTCTGCCAGCGTTCCATAAAAGAATTGCTGATTGCCAAGCGTTGCGTGGGCTCTTCTTCCCCGTCCCCTGTCCTTGCCCCTGGAGCGTGGAGAGGTGTCGTCTCTTCTGCACGGAGCGCGGAGGGAGGGAGAGGGGAGGAGAGGGCCTGGCGTCCTTTGGGCTGCTGTGCCAGCACGACGTGAGGAGCCTGTCGGAGGCCACCGAGGGAGGTGCTTGGGGCCTGGAGGTGGGGGTGGGTTCAGTCTGAGGTGCACCCTTGCTCCGTTCGCTCGGACGAAGGACAAAGCTTCTCACCGCTTTTGCGGTCTCTTGCTTACGCGTTGCGAGAAAGAGCTCTCCCGTGTTGTTGGAAGAATCGGAGCTGGAGAACGGGAGCCTTCTGGCAGGTTTGCAGGAAGAAGCTCTTGCCCTTCTCAGGCATCTGCCAGAAGATGGTTTGGAGGCACACGAAGGACGAGGTGAACTCAGGGAACAGCCAGCAGAACTTCAGCAAGGACGACTTGTGCCGGGACCAACACGAGCCTTGCTTTGAGGAGGTGCCCGTCCTAGCGGGACAAGGGGAGAGCAGTGAGTGCCATTTAGTCTGACTTCAGCAAGGCCCGTGACACAGCCTCCCCCGGTGTCCAGATGGGCGAGGCGTGGACGGGAGAAGGAGACTACCCGGTGGGAGGGCCGCTGCCTTGTGCTCAGCAGGACAAACCCCGCGCGCGGGGCAGCCGCTAGTGGTGGTGTGCGTCAGGGCAGAGGTGGGGCTGATGCGGGTGAGGGTCTGAAGTAAGGGCCTGGGTGGCAGTGGGACGGGCCACCTTCCGCAAGGTCGTGGGTGCCCCTTGCCATGTGAGGAAGGCAGCAGCCTGATGGAAGGCAGGCCCTCTCGTCGCCTCTCCCTCGGGGCTCGGTGCCGACGAGATGGCCCCTCTTCTGGAGGGGCGGTGGTGGTGGATGGGAAAGAGGGGCCCACGCAGCCCTTTGAGAATCGACGAAAGAACTGTGTATTGGCGGGCGATGTTGCAGGTGAGCCTGCGGGAAGTCCGTAGAGTTTGTTTTCAGTTAAACCGGACGTTGCCCTTGCGAACCGGCGTTGGCTATGACCAATGACTGCGTTGTCTCTCAAGTGTTGTTCAATAACTCCCAGAATGACCTCCCTAACTTTCCCTGGCACTGAGGTGAGAGCGATACTGTGGCAACCAGAAATTCCTAGGGTTCGCTGCCTTTCTTATGATAATTTTACTCCATTTCAAAGACGATTACCAAATTGTTGATGTTACAGCCTGAAAACACCAGAACGTAAGGCACCAGCAAAGCAGGAAGGTGTGCATGGAACCGGAAAGTTTCCCAAAAGAGCCTCCTACTCGAAGACAGAGAGCAGGAGGGGTCACAGGAGTGCAGTGCAGATGCCGTCGCCAAAGTGCCGGCTAAGAGAGGACAAGAGCGTTTTGATTCTTTTGTCGTTGTTTATTGTCCGTTCAGGAAGGTGCGGAGGCTGGGCCACCGGTAGGGAGCCGGCCGGGCGCTCCTGCGACGCTGTTGTTGGCATCTCACGCAAGGGAGCCTGGATGGCTGGGGTACTGCCAGGTCATCGCTGTGGCAGGTAGACCCACTGCCATCGGTGACTGGACTGTTCTTGAGGTGGATCCACCTCCATGGGCTCCACGCTGTCGTCTGGTGGATTAACAGCCGTCGGCCCCATGCTGTGCTCGGGTGGATCGATGTCCATGGGCTCCACGTCGTCCTTTGGTGGTCTGTCACGCCTGGTCCTCAGACCGTGCCTGAGCAGATAGGCACGCCAGGGCCCCACGCTGTTCCCCTGGGTGGCCACAGCTGCGTGCTGGACGACCTCGCTCGCAAGAGCGTGGGCGATGGCTCTCATGGTGCGAGGGGGGATGTTCCTTCTCCTCCTCATCCTCCGCTGCTTCCCCATCTTCAGGCTCCTGAGAGGGTCCTTCCTCTTTGGCTGTTGCGGGAAGCGTCCCTGTGCTGTCCCACGCAAAGGTGGGCAGCCACCCGCCTCGCTGCTCAGGCTGGTGCCTGGCAGGCAGACGCGCCTGGGCTCCACGGCGTTCCCTGGTGGGCCTAGAGCCAAGAGCTGCATGGTGTCGCTGAGGGAAGCGAGGTGGACAGCGCTGACGGCACGAGGGTTGATTTTGTTCCTCCGCCGCCGCCGCCTGTGCCTCCTCCTCCTCCTCCTGCGAGGTGCCTTCCTCCTGCGCGGTTGCGGGGAGCGGCTCTGGGGCGTCCCACGCCAAGGTGGGCAGCCATCCGCCTCGCTGCTCCGGGTCCTCTTCCTTCCAAGCATGCTTGGCATGCGAGGGCCTGGAAGCTCAGCAGACTGTGGGCCAGCTGCCGGGGCCCTGCTTTTATAGGGCCGGAACGAAAGGCGGTGAGGTGGCTGGTGACGGCAGGAGGCCGCTGTGATGCGATCGTGACTGTGGCCAATGCGCGTGGCCAAATATGGCGTGTTTGGGCGTGGGGGGGGCGTGTGGCCTGAAAGGTGCCGAAATGTGGGAGGAGGAGGAGGAGGGTGGTGGGGGCTGAGGGCCCCTTTCCTGGGGCTCGCTCTGGCCTGCCAAGTTGCTTGCCTGCGAGAAGGGCGGCCCCTTGGGCACAGGGACCGCCCTCCACCTCCCGTCATGAGCCCTGGGCTCCAGCCCCCTGCTCATGCCGTGCCTGGGGTCCCCTCGATGAGACGGTGGCAAGAACATGCCAGGAGGGTCGGGGCTCCTCGGTGAGCCCCCACCGAGCCGGCACCCTGCAAGTGGCACAGCCCCCCACGCTCGCCAGTGGCTGAGAGGGGGCAAAGCATCCAGACATGGCGCCGGCCGGCGGGAAAAGGAGTCCCGGCCGGCCCGCGCAAGCTCTGCCAGCGTTCCATAAAAGAATTGCTGATTGCCAAGCGTTGCGTGGGCTCTTCTTCCCCGTCCCCTGTCCTTGCCCCTGGAGCGTGGAGAGGTGTCGTCTCTTCTGCACGGAGCGCGGAGGGAGGGAGAGGGGAGGAGAGGGCCTGGCGTCCTTTGGGCTGCTGTGCCAGCACGACGTGAGGAGCCTGTCGGAGGCCACCGAGGGAGGTGCTTGGGGCCTGGAGGTGGGGGTGGGTTCAGTCTGAGGTGCACCCTTGCTCCGTTCGCTCGGACGAAGGACAAAGCTTCTCACCGCTTTTGCGGTCTCTTGCTTACGCGTTGCGAGAAAGAGCTCTCCCGTGTTGTTGGAAGAATCGGAGCTGGAGAACGGGAGCCTTCTGGCAGGTTTGCAGGAAGAAGCTCTTGCCCTTCTCAGGCATCTGCCAGAAGATGGTTTGGAGGCACACGAAGGACGAGGTGAGCTCAGGGAACAGCCAGCAGAACTTCAGCAAGGACGACTTGTGCCGGGACCAACACGAGCCTTGCTTTGAGGAGGTGCCCGTCCTAGCGGGACAAGGGGAGAGCAGTGAGTGCCATTTAGTCTGACTTCAGCAAGGCCCGTGACACAGCCTCCCCCGGTGTCCAGATGGGCGAGGCGTGGACGGGAGAAGGAGACTACCCGGTGGGAGGGCCGCTGCCTTGTGCTCAGCAGGACAAACCCCGCGCGCGGGGCAGCCGCTAGTGGTGGTGTGCGTCAGGGCAGTGGTGGGGCTGATGCGGGTGAGGGTCTGACGTAAGGGCCTGGGTGGCAGTGGGACGGGCCACCTTCCGCAAGGTCGTGGGTGCCCCTTGCCATGTGAGGAAGGCAGCAGCCTGATGGAAGGCAGGCCCTCTCGTCGCCTCTCCCTCGGGGCTCGGTGCCGACGAGATGGCCCCTCTTCTGGAGGGGCGGTGGTGGTGGATGGGAAAGAGGGGCCCACGCAGCCCTTTGAGAATCGACGAAAGAACTGTGTATTGGCGGGCGATGTTGCAGGTGAGCCTGCGGGAAGTCCGTAGAGTTTGTTTTCAGTTAAACCGGACGTTGCCCTTGCGAACCGGCGTTGGCTATGACCAATGACTGCGTTGTCTCTCAAGTGTTGTTCAATAACTCCCAGAATGACCTCCCTAACTTTCCCTGGCACTGAGGTGAGAGCGATACTGTGGCAACCAGAAATTCCTAGGGTTCGCTGCCTTTCTTATGATAATTTTACTCCATTTCAAAGACGATTACCAAATTGTTGATGTTACAGCCTGAAAACACCAGAACGTAAGGCACCAGCAAAGCAGGAAGGTGTGCATGGAACCGGAAAGTTTCCCAAAAGAGCCTCCTACTCGAAGACAGAGAGCAGGAGGGGTCACAGGAGTGCAGTGCAGATGCCGTCGCCAAAGTGCCGGCTAAGAGAGGACAAGAGCGTTTTGATTCTTTTGTCGTTGTTTATTGTCCGTTCAGGAAGGTGCGGAGGCTGGGCCACCGGTAGGGAGCCGGCCGGGCGCTCCTGCGACGCTGTTGTTGGCATCTCACGCAAGGGAGCCTGGATGGCTGGGGTACTGCCAGGTCATCGCTGTGGCAGGTAGACCCACTGCCATCGGTGACTGGACTGTTCTTGAGGTGGATCCACCTCCATGGGCTCCACGCTGTCGTCTGGTGGATTAACAGCCGTCGGCCCCATGCTGTGCTCGGGTGGATCGATGTCCATGGGCTCCACGTCGTCCTTTGGTGGTCTGTCACGCCTGGTCCTCAGACCGTGCCTGAGCAGATAGGCACGCCAGGGCCCCACGCTGTTCCCCTGGGTGGCCACAGCTGCGTGCTGGACGACCTCGCTCGCAAGAGCGTGGGCGATGGCTCTCATGGTGCGAGGGGGGATGTTCCTCCTCCTCCTCATCCTCCGCTGCTTCCCCATCTTCAGGCTCCTGAGAGGGTCCTTCCTCTTTGGCTGTTGCGGGAAGCGTCCCTGTGCTGTCCCACGCAAAGGTGGGCAGCCACCCGCCTCGCTGCTCAGGCTGGTGCCTGGCAGGCAGACGCGCCTGGGCTCCACGGCGTTCCCTGGTGGGCCTAGAGCCAAGAGCTGCATGGTGTCGCTGAGGGAAGCGAGGTGGACAGCGCTGACGGCACGAGGGTTGATTTTGTTCCTCCGCCGCCGCCGCCTGTGCCTCCTCCTCCTCCTCCTGCGAGGTGCCTTCCTCCTGCGCGGTTGCGGGGAGCGGCTCTGGGGCGTCCCACGCCAAGGTGGGCAGCCATCCGCCTCGCTGCTCCGGGTCCTCTTCCTTCCAAGCATGCTTGGCATGCGAGGGCCTGGAAGCTCAGCAGACTGTGGGCCAGCTGCCGGGGCCCTGCTTTTATAGGGCCGGAACGAAAGGCGGTGAGGTGGCTGGTGACGGCAGGAGGCCGCTGTGATGCGATCGTGACTGTGGCCAATGCGCGTGGCCAAATATGGCGTGTTTGGGCGTGGGGGGGGCGTGTGGCCTGAAAGGTGCCGAAATGTGGGAGGAGGAGGAGGAGGAGGGTGGTGGGGGCTGAGGGCCCCTTTCCTGGGGCTCGCTCTGGCCTGCCAAGTTGCTTGCCTGCGAGAAGGGCGGCCCCTTGGGCACAGGGACCGCCCTCCACCTCCCGTCATGAGCCCTGGGCTCCAGCCCCCTGCTCATGCCGTGCCTGGGGTCCCCTCGATGAGACGGTGGCAAGAACATGCCAGGAGGGTCGGGGCTCCTCGGTGAGCCCCCACCGAGCCGGCACCCTGCAAGTGGCACAGCCCCCCACGCTCGCCAGTGGCTGAGAGGGGGCAAAGCATCCAGACATGGCGCCGGCCGGCGGGAAAAGGAGTCCCGGCCGGCCCGCGCAAGCTCTGCCAGCGTTCCATAAAAGAATTGCTGATTGCCAAGCGTTGCGTGGGCTCTTCTTCCCCGTCCCCTGTCCTTGCCCCTGGAGCGTGGAGAGGTGTCGTCTCTTCTGCACGGAGCGCGGAGGGAGGGAGAGGGGAGGAGAGGGCCTGGCGTCCTTTGGGCTGCTGTGCCAGCACGACGTGAGGAGCCTGTCGGAGGCCACCGAGGGAGGTGCTTGGGGCCTGGAGGTGGGGGTGGGTTCAGTCTGAGGTGCACCCTTGCTCCGTTCGCTCGGACAAAGGACAAAGCTTCTCACCGCTTTTGCGGTCTCTTGCTTACGCGTTGCGAGAAAGAGCTCTCCCGTGTTGTTGGAAGAATCGGAGCTGGAGAACGGGAGCCTTCTGGCAGGTTTGCAGGAAGAAGCTCTTGCCCTTCTCAGGCATCTGCCAGAAGATGGTTTGGAGGCACACGAAGGACGAGGTGAACTCAGGGAACAGCCAGCAGAACTTCAGCAAGGACGACTTGTGCCGGGACCAACACGAGCCTTGCTTTGAGGAGGTGCCCGTCCTAGCGGGACAAGGGGAGAGCAGTGAGTGCCATTTAGTCTGACTTCAGCAAGGCCCGTGACACAGCCTCCCCCGGTGTCCAGATGGGCGAGGCGTGGACGGGAGAAGGAGACTACCCGGTGGGAGGGCCGCTGCCTTGTGCTCAGCAGGACAAACCCCGCGCGCGGGGCAGCCGCTAGTGGTGGTGTGCGTCAGGGCAGAGGTGGGGCTGATGCGGGTGAGGGTCTGAAGTAAGGGCCTGGGTGGCAGTGGGACGGGCCACCTTCCGCAAGGTCGTGGGTGCCCCTTGCCATGTGAGGAAGGCAGCAGCCTGATGGAAGGCAGGCCCTCTCGTCGCCTCTCCCTCGGGGCTCGGTGCCGACGAGATGGCCCCTCTTCTGGAGGGGCGGTGGTGGTGGATGGGAAAGAGGGGCCCACGCAGCCCTTTGAGAATCGACGAAAGAACTGTGTATTGGCGGGCGATGTTGCAGGTGAGCCTGCGGGAAGTCCGTAGAGTTTGTTTTCAGTTAAACCGGACGTTGCCCTTGCGAACCGGCGTTGGCTATGACCAATGACTGCGTTGTCTCTCAAGTGTTGTTCAATAACTCCCAGAATGACCTCCCTAACTTTCCCTGGCACTGAGGTGAGAGCGATACTGTGGCAACCAGAAATTCCTAGGGTTCGCTGCCTTTCTTATGATAATTTTACTCCATTTCAAAGACGATTACCAAATTGTTGATGTTACAGCCTGAAAACACCAGAACGTAAGGCACCAGCAAAGCAGGAAGGTGTGCATGGAACCGGAAAGTTTCCCAAAAGAGCCTCCTACTCGAAGACAGAGAGCAGGAGGGGTCACAGGAGTGCAGTGCAGATGCCGTCGCCAAAGTGCCGGCTAAGAGAGGACAAGAGCGTTTTGATTCTTTTGTCGTTGTTTATTGTCCGTTCAGGAAGGTGCGGAGGCTGGGCCACCGGTAGGGAGCCGGCCGGGCGCTCCTGCGACGCTGTTGTTGGCATCTCACGCAAGGGAGCCTGGATGGCTGGGGTACTGCCAGGTCATCGCTGTGGCAGGTAGACCCACTGCCATCGGTGACTGGACTGTTCTTGAGGTGGATCCACCTCCATGGGCTCCACGCTGTCGTCTGGTGGATTAACAGCCGTCGGCCCCATGCTGTGCTCGGGTGGATCGATGTCCATGGGCTCCACGTCGTCCTTTGGTGGTCTGTCACGCCTGGTCCTCAGACCGTGCCTGAGCAGATAGGCACGCCAGGGCCCCACGCTGTTCCCCTGGGTGGCCACAGCTGCGTGCTGGACGACCTCGCTCGCAAGAGCGTGGGCGATGGCTCTCATGGTGCGAGGGGGGATGTTCCTCCTCCTCCTCATCCTCCGCTGCTTCCCCATCTTCAGGCTCCTGAGAGGGTCCTTCCTCTTTGGCTGTTGCGGGAAGCGTCCCTGTGCTGTCCCACGCAAAGGTGGGCAGCCACCCGCCTCGCTGCTCAGGCTGGTGCCTGGCAGGCAGACGCGCCTGGGCTCCACGGCGTTCCCTGGTGGGCCTAGAGCCAAGAGCTGCATGGTGTCGCTGAGGGAAGCGAGGTGGACAGCGCTGACGGCACGAGGGTTGATTTTGTTCCTCCGCCGCCGCCGCCTGTGCCTCCTCCTCCTCCTCCTGCGAGGTGCCTTCCTCCTGCGCGGTTGCGGGGAGCGGCTCTGGGGCGTCCCACGCCAAGGTGGGCAGCCATCCGCCTCGCTGCTCCGGGTCCTCTTCCTTCCAAGCATGCTTGGCATGCGAGGGCCTGGAAGCTCAGCAGACTGTGGGCCAGCTGCCGGGGCCCTGCTTTTATAGGGCTGGAACGAAAGGCGGTGAGGTGGCTGGTGACGGCAGGAGGCCGCTGTGATGCGATCGTGACTGTGGCCAATGCGCGTGGCCAAATATGGCGTGTTTGGGCGTGGGGGGGGCGTGTGGCCTGAAAGGTGCCGAAATGTGGGAGGAGGAGGAGGAGGGTGGTGGGGGCTGAGGGCCCCTTTCCTGGGGCTCGCTCTGGCCTGCCAAGTTGCTTGCCTGCGAGAAGGGCGGCCCCTTGGGCACAGGGACCGCCCTCCACCTCCCGTCATGAGCCCTGGGCTCCAGCCCCCTGCTCATGCCGTGCCTGGGGTCCCCTCGATGAGACGGTGGCAAGAACATGCCAGGAGGGTCGGGGCTCCTCGGTGAGCCCCCACCGAGCCGGCACCCTGCAAGTGGCACAGCCCCCCACGCTCGCCAGTGGCTGAGAGGGGGCAAAGCATCCAGACATGGCGCCGGCCGGCGGGAAAAGGAGTCCCGGCCGGCCCGCGCAAGCTCTGCCAGCGTTCCATAAAAGAATTGCTGATTGCCAAGCGTTGCGTGGGCTCTTCTTCCCCGTCCCCTGTCCTTGCCCCTGGAGCGTGGAGAGGTGTCGTCTCTTCTGCACGGAGCGCGGAGGGAGGGAGAGGGGAGGAGAGGGCCTGGCGTCCTTTGGGCTGCTGTGCCAGCACGACGTGAGGAGCCTGTCGGAGGCCACCGAGGGAGGTGCTTGGGGCCTGGAGGTGGGGGTGGGTTCAGTCTGAGGTGCACCCTTGCTCCGTTCGCTCGGACGAAGGACAAAGCTTCTCACCGCTTTTGCGGTCTCTTGCTTACGCGTTGCGAGAAAGAGCTCTCCCGTGTTGTTGGAAGAATCGGAGCTGGAGAACGGGAGCCTTCTGGCAGGTTTGCAGGAAGAAGCTCTTGCCCTTCTCAGGCATCTGCCAGAAGATGGTTTGGAGGCACACGAAGGACGAGGTGAACTCAGGGAACAGCCAGCAGAACTTCAGCAAGGACGACTTGTGCCGGGACCAACACGAGCCTTGCTTTGAGGAGGTGCCCGTCCTAGCGGGACAAGGGGAGAGCAGTGAGTGCCATTTAGTCTGACTTCAGCAAGGCCCGTGACACAGCCTCCCCCGGTGTCCAGATGGGCGAGGCGTGGACGGGAGAAGGAGACTACCCGGTGGGAGGGCCGCTGCCTTGTGCTCAGCAGGACAAACCCCGCGCGCGGGGCAGCCGCTAGTGGTGGTGTGCGTCAGGGCAGAGGTGGGGCTGATGCGGGTGAGGGTCTGAAGTAAGGGCCTGGGTGGCAGTGGGACAGGCCACCTTCCGCAAGGTCGTGGGTGCCCCTTGCCATGTGAGGAAGGCAGCAGCCTGATGGAAGGCAGGCCCTCTCGTCGCCTCTCCCTCGGGGCTCGGTGCCGACGAGATGGCCCCTCTTCTGGAGGGGCGGTGGTGGTGGATGGGAAAGAGGGGCCCACGCAGCCCTTTGAGAATCGACGAAAGAACTGTGTATTGGCGGGCGATGTTGCAGGTGAGCCTGCGGGAAGTCCGTAGAGTTTGTTTTCAGTTAAACCGGACGTTGCCCTTGCGAACCGGCGTTGGCTATGACCAATGACTGCGTTGTCTCTCAAGTGTTGTTCAATAACTCCCAGAATGACCTCCCTAACTTTCCCTGGCACTGAGGTGAGAGCGATACTGTGGCAACCAGAAATTCCTAGGGTTCGCTGCCTTTCTTATGATAATTTTACTCCATTTCAAAGACGATTACCAAATTGTTGATGTTACAGCCTGAAAACACCAGAACGTAAGGCACCAGCAAAGCAGGAAGGTGTGCATGGAACCGGAAAGTTTCCCAAAAGAGCCTCCTACTCGAAGACAGAGAGCAGGAGGGGTCACAGGAGTGCAGTGCAGATGCCGTCGCCAAAGTGCCGGCTAAGAGAGGACAAGAGCGTTTTGATTCTTTTGTCGTTGTTTATTGTCCGTTCAGGAAGGTGCGGAGGCTGGGCCACCGGTAGGGAGCCGGCCGGGCGCTCCTGCGACGCTGTTGTTGGCATCTCACGCAAGGGAGCCTGGATGGCTGGGGTACTGCCAGGTCATCGCTGTGGCAGGTAGACCCACTGCCATCGGTGACTGGACTGTTCTTGAGGTGGATCCACCTCCATGGGCTCCACGCTGTCGTCTGGTGGATTAACAGCCATCGGCCCCATGCTGTGCTCGGGTGGATCGATGTCCATGGGCTCCACGTCGTCCTTTGGTGGTCTGTCACGCCTGGTCCTCAGACCGTGCCTGAGCAGATAGGCACGCCAGGGCCCCACGCTGTTCCCCTGGGTGGCCACAGCTGCGTGCTGGACGACCTCGCTCGCAAGAGCGTGGGCGATGGCTCTCATGGTGCGAGGGGGGATGTTCCTCCTCCTCCTCATCCTCCGCTGCTTCCCCATCTTCAGGCTCCTGAGAGGGTCCTTCCTCTTTGGCTGTTGCGGGAAGCGTCCCTGTGCTGTCCCACGCAAAGGTGGGCAGCCACCCGCCTCGCTGCTCAGGCTGGTGCCTGGCAGGCAGACGCGCCTGGGCTCCACGGCGTTCCCTGGTGGGCCTAGAGCCAAGAGCTGCATGGTGTCGCTGAGGGAAGCGAGGTGGACAGCGCTGACGGCACGAGGGTTGATTTTGTTCCTCCGCCACCGCCGCCTGTGCCTCCTCCTCCTCCTCCTGCGAGGTGCCTTCCTCCTGCGCGGTTGCGGGGAGCGGCTCTGGGGCGTCCCACGCCAAGGTAGGCAGCCATCCGCCTCGCTGCTCCGGGTCCTCTTCCTTCCAAGCATGCTTGGCATGCGAGGGCCTGGAAGCTCAGCAGACTGTGGGCCAGCTGCCGGGGCCCTGCTTTTATAGGGCCGGAACGAAAGGCGGTGAGGTGGCTGGTGACGGCAGGAGGCCACTGTGATGCGATCGTGACTGTGGCCAATGCGCGTGGCCAAATATGGCGTGTTTGGGCGTGGGGGGGGCGTGTGGCCTGAAAGGTGCCGAAATGTGGGAGGAGGAGGAGGAGGGTGGTGGGGGCTGAGGGCCCCTTTCCTGGGGCTCGCTCTGGCCTGCCAAGTTGCTTGCCTGCGAGAAGGGCGGCCCCTTGGGCACAGGGACCGCCCTCCACCTCCCGTCATGAGCCCTGGGCTCCAGCCCCCTGCTCATGCCGTGCCTGGGGTCCCCTCGATGAGACGGTGGCAAGAACATGCCAGGAGGGTCGGGGCTCCTCGGTGAGCCCCCACCGAGCCGGCACCCTGCAAGTGGCACAGCCCCCCACGCTCGCCAGTGGCTGAGAGGGGGCAAAGCATCCAGACATGGCGCCGGCCGGCGGGAAAAGGAGTCCCGGCCGGCCCGCGCAAGCTCTGCCAGCGTTCCATAAAAGAATTGCTGATTGCCAAGCGTTGCGTGGGCTCTTCTTCCCCGTCCCCTGTCCTTGCCCCTGGAGCGTGGAGAGGTGTCGTCTCTTCTGCACGGAGCGCGGAGGGAGGGAGAGGGGAGGAGAGGGCCTGGCGTCCTTTGGGCTGCTGTGCCAGCACGACGTGAGGAGCCTGTCGGAGGCCACCGAGGGAGGTGCTTGGGGCCTGGAGGTGGGGGTGGGTTCAGTCTGAGGTGCACCCTTGCTCCGTTCGCTCGGACGAAGGACAAAGCTTCTCACCGCTTTTGCGGTCTCTTGCTTACGCGTTGCGAGAAAGAGCTCTCCCGTGTTGTTGGAAGAATCGGAGCTGGAGAACGGGAGCCTTCTGGCAGGTTTGCAGGAAGAAGCTCTTGCCCTTCTCAGGCATCTGCCAGAAGATGGTTTGGAGGCACACGAAGGACGAGGTGAGCTCAGGGAACAGCCAGCAGAACTTCAGCAAGGACGACTTGTGCCGGGACCAACACGAGCCTTGCTTTGAGGAGGTGCCCGTCCTAGCGGGACAAGGGGAGAGCAGTGAGTGCCATTTAGTCTGACTTCAGCAAGGCCCGTGACACAGCCTCCCCCGGTGTCCAGATGGGCGAGGCGTGGACGGGAGAAGGAGACTACCCGGTGGGAGGGCCGCTGCCTTGTGCTCAGCAGGACAAACCCCGCGCGCGGGGCAGCCGCTAGTGGTGGTGTGCGTCAGGGCAGTGGTGGGGCTGATGCGGGTGAGGGTCTGACGTAAGGGCCTGGGTGGCAGTGGGACGGGCCACCTTCCGCAAGGTCGTGGGTGCCCCTTGCCATGTGAGGAAGGCAGCAGCCTGATGGAAGGCAGGCCCTCTCGTCGCCTCTCCCTCGGGGCTCGGTGCCGACGAGATGGCCCCTCTTCTGGAGGGGCGGTGGTGGTGGATGGGAAAGAGGGGCCCACGCAGCCCTTTGAGAATCGACGAAAGAACTGTGTATTGGCGGGCGATGTTGCAGGTGAGCCTGCGGGAAGTCCGTAGAGTTTGTTTTCAGTTAAACCGGACGTTGCCCTTGCGAACCGGCGTTGGCTATGACCAATGACTGCGTTGTCTCTCAAGTGTTGTTCAATAACTCCCAGAATGACCTCCCTAACTTTCCCTGGCACTGAGGTGAGAGCGATACTGTGGCAACCAGAAATTCCTAGGGTTCGCTGCCTTTCTTATGATAATTTTACTCCATTTCAAAGACGATTACCAAATTGTTGATGTTACAGCCTGAAAACACCAGAACGTAAGGCACCAGCAAAGCAGGAAGGTGTGCATGGAACCGGAAAGTTTCCCAAAAGAGCCTCCTACTCGAAGACAGAGAGCAGGAGGGGTCACAGGAGTGCAGTGCAGATGCCGTCGCCAAAGTGCCGGCTAAGAGAGGACAAGAGCGTTTTGATTCTTTTGTCGTTGTTTATTGTCCGTTCAGGAAGGTGCGGAGGCTGGGCCACCGGTAGGGAGCCGGCCGGGCGCTCCTGCGACGCTGTTGTTGGCATCTCACGCAAGGGAGCCTGGATGGCTGGGGTACTGCCAGGTCATCGCTGTGGCAGGTAGACCCACTGCCATCGGTGACTGGACTGTTCTTGAGGTGGATCCACCTCCATGGGCTCCACGCTGTCGTCTGGTGGATTAACAGCCGTCGGCCCCATGCTGTGCTCGGGTGGATCGATGTCCATGGGCTCCACGTCGTCCTTTGGTGGTCTGTCACGCCTGGTCCTCAGACCGTGCCTGAGCAGATAGGCACGCCAGGGCCCCACGCTGTTCCCCTGGGTGGCCACAGCTGCGTGCTGGACGACCTCGCTCGCAAGAGCGTGGGCGATGGCTCTCATGGTGCGAGGGGGGATGTTCCTCCTCCTCCTCATCCTCCGCTGCTTCCCCATCTTCAGGCTCCTGAGAGGGTCCTTCCTCTTTGGCTGTTGCGGGAAGCGTCCCTGTGCTGTCCCACGCAAAGGTGGGCAGCCACCCGCCTCGCTGCTCAGGCTGGTGCCTGGCAGGCAGACGCGCCTGGGCTCCACGGCGTTCCCTGGTGGGCCTAGAGCCAAGAGCTGCATGGTGTCGCTGAGGGAAGCGAGGTGGACAGCGCTGACGGCACGAGGGTTGATTTTGTTCCTCCGCCGCCGCCGCCTGTGCCTCCTCCTCCTCCTCCTGCGAGGTGCCTTCCTCCTGCGCGGTTGCGGGGAGCGGCTCTGGGGCGTCCCACGCCAAGGTGGGCAGCCATCCGCCTCGCTGCTCCGGGTCCTCTTCCTTCCAAGCATGCTTGGCATGCGAGGGCCTGGAAGCTCAGCAGACTGTGGGCCAGCTGCCGGGGCCCTGCTTTTATAGGGCTGGAACGAAAGGCGGTGAGGTGGCTGGTGACGGCAGGAGGCCGCTGTGATGCGATCGTGACTGTGGCCAATGCGCGTGGCCAAATATGGCGTGTTTGGGCGTGGGGGGGGCGTGTGGCCTGAAAGGTGCCGAAATGTGGGAGGAGGAGGAGGAGGGTGGTGGGGGCTGAGGGCCCCTTTCCTGGGGCTCGCTCTGGCCTGCCAAGTTGCTTGCCTGCGAGAAGGGCGGCCCCTTGGGCACAGGGACCGCCCTCCACCTCCCGTCATGAGCCCTGGGCTCCAGCCCCCTGCTCATGCCGTGCCTGGGGTCCCCTCGATGAGACGGTGGCAAGAACATGCCAGGAGGGTCGGGGCTCCTCGGTGAGCCCCCACCGAGCCGGCACCCTGCAAGTGGCACAGCCCCCCACGCTCGCCAGTGGCTGAGAGGGGGCAAAGCATCCAGACATGGCGCCGGCCGGCGGGAAAAGGAGTCCCGGCCGGCCCGCGCAAGCTCTGCCAGCGTTCCATAAAAGAATTGCTGATTGCCAAGCGTTGCGTGGGCTCTTCTTCCCCGTCCCCTGTCCTTGCCCCTGGAGCGTGGAGAGGTGTCGTCTCTTCTGCACGGAGCGCGGAGGGAGGGAGAGGGGAGGAGAGGGCCTGGCGTCCTTTGGGCTGCTGTGCCAGCACGACGTGAGGAGCCTGTCGGAGGCCACCGAGGGAGGTGCTTGGGGCCTGGAGGTGGGGGTGGGTTCAGTCTGAGGTGCACCCTTGCTCCGTTCGCTCGGACGAAGGACAAAGCTTCTCACCGCTTTTGCGGTCTCTTGCTTACGCGTTGCGAGAAAGAGCTCTCCCGTGTTGTTGGAAGAATCGGAGCTGGAGAACGGGAGCCTTCTGGCAGGTTTGCAGGAAGAAGCTCTTGCCCTTCTCAGGCATCTGCCAGAAGATGGTTTGGAGGCACACGAAGGACGAGGTGAGCTCAGGGAACAGCCAGCAGAACTTCAGCAAGGACGACTTGTGCCGGGACCAACACGAGCCTTGCTTTGAGGAGGTGCCCGTCCTAGCGGGACAAGGGGAGAGCAGTGAGTGCCATTTAGTCTGACTTCAGCAAGGCCCGTGACACAGCCTCCCCCGGTGTCCAGATGGGCGAGGCGTGGACGGGAGAAGGAGACTACCCGGTGGGAGGGCCGCTGCCTTGTGCTCAGCAGGACAAACCCCGCGCGCGGGGCAGCCGCTAGTGGTGGTGTGCGTCAGGGCAGTGGTGGGGCTGATGCGGGTGAGGGTCTGAAGTAAGGGCCTGGGTGGCAGTGGGACGGGCCACCTTCCGCAAGGTCGTGGGTGCCCCTTGCCATGTGAGGAAGGCAGCAGCCTGATGGAAGGCAGGCCCTCTCGTCGCCTCTCCCTCGGGGCTCGGTGCCGACGAGATGGCCCCTCTTCTGGAGGGGCGGTGGTGGTGGATGGGAAAGAGGGGCCCACGCAGCCCTTTGAGAATCGACGAAAGAACTGTGTATTGGCGGGCGATGTTGCAGGTGAGCCTGCGGGAAGTCCGTAGAGTTTGTTTTCAGTTAAACCGGACGTTGCCCTTGCGAACCGGCGTTGGCTATGACCAATGACTGCGTTGTCTCTCAAGTGTTGTTCAATAACTCCCAGAATGACCTCCCTAACTTTCCCTGGCACTGAGGTGAGAGCGATACTGTGGCAACCAGAAATTCCTAGGGTTCGCTGCCTTTCTTATGATAATTTTACTCCATTTCAAAGACGATTACCAAATTGTTGATGTTACAGCCTGAAAACACCAGAACGTAAGGCACCAGCAAAGCAGGAAGGTGTGCATGGAACCGGAAAGTTTCCCAAAAGAGCCTCCTACTCGAAGACAGAGAGCAGGAGGGGTCACAGGAGTGCAGTGCAGATGCCGTCGCCAAAGTGCCGGCTAAGAGAGGACAAGAGCATTTTGATTCTTTTGTCGTTGTTTATTGTCCGTTCAGGAAGGTGCGGAGGCTGGGCCACCGGTAGGGAGCCGGCCGGGCGCTCCTGCGACGCTGTTGTTGGCATCTCACGCAAGGGAGCCTGGATGGCTGGGGTACTGCCAGGTCATCGCTGTGGCAGGTAGACCCACTGCCATCGGTGACTGGACTGTTCTTGAGGTGGATCCACCTCCATGGGCTCCACGCTGTCGTCTGGTGGATTAACAGCCGTCGGCCCCATGCTGTGCTCGGGTGGATCGATGTCCATGGGCTCCACGTCGTCCTTTGGTGGTCTGTCACGCCTGGTCCTCAGACCGTGCCTGAGCAGATAGGCACGCCAGGGCCCCACGCTGTTCCCCTGGGTGGCCACAGCTGCGTGCTGGACGACCTCGGTCGCAAGAGCGTGGGCGATGGCTCTCATGGTGCGAGGGGGGATGTTCCTCCTCCTCCTCATCCTCCGCTGCTTCCCCATCTTCAGGCTCCTGAGAGGGTCCTTCCTCTTTGGCTGTTGCGGGAAGCGTCCCTGTGCTGTCCCACGCAAAGGTGGGCAGCCACCCGCCTCGCTGCTCAGGCTGGTGCCTGGCAGGCAGACGCGCCTGGGCTCCACGGCGTTCCCTGGTGGGCCTAGAGCCAAGAGCTGCATGGTGTCGCTGAGGGAAGCGAGGTGGACAGCGCTGACGGCACGAGGGTTGATTTTGTTCCTCCGCTGCCGCCGCCTGTGCCTCCTCCTCCTCCTCCTGCGAGGTGCCTTCCTCCTGCGCGGTTGCGGGGAGCGGCTCTGGGGCGTCCCACGCCAAGGTGGGCAGCCATCCGCCTCGCTGCTCCGGGTCCTCTTCCTTCCAAGCATGCTTGGCATGCGAGGGCCTGGAAGCTCAGCAGACTGTGGGCCAGCTGCCGGGGCCCTGCTTTTATAGGGCCGGAACGAAAGGCGGTGAGGTGGCTGGTGACGGCAGGAGGCCGCTGTGATGCGATCGTGACTGTGGCCAATGCGCGTGGCCAAATATGGCGTGTTTGGGCGTGGGGGGGGCGTGTGGCCTGAAAGGTGCCGAAATGTGGGAGGAGGAGGAGGAGGGTGGTGGGGGCTGAGGGCCCCTTTCCTGGGGCTCGCTCTGGCCTGCCAAGTTGCTTGCCTGCGAGAAGGGCGGCCCCTTGGGCACAGGGACCGCCCTCCACCTGCCGTCATGAGCCCTGGGCTCCAGCCCCCTGCTCATGCCGTGCCTGGGGTCCCCTCGATGAGACGGTGGCAAGAACATGCCAGGAGGGTCGGGGCTCCTCGGTGAGCCCCCACCGAGCCGGCACCCTGCAAGTGGCACAGCCCCCCACGCTCGCCAGTGGCTGAGAGGGGGCAAAGCATCCAGACATGGCGCCGGCCGGCGGGAAAAGGAGTCCCGGCCGGCCCGCGCAAGCTCTGCCAGCGTTCCATAAAAGAATTGCTGATTGCCAAGCGTTGCGTGGGCTCTTCTTCCCCGTCCCCTGTCCTTGCCCCTGGAGCGTGGAGAGGTGTCGTCTCTTCTGCACGGAGCGCGGAGGGAGGGAGAGGGGAGGAGAGGGCCTGGCGTCCTTTGGGCTGCTGTGCCAGCACGACGTGAGGAGCCTGTCGGAGGCCACCGAGGGAGGTGCTTGGGGCCTGGAGGTGGGGGTGGGTTCAGTCTGAGGTGCACCCTTGCTCCGTTCGCTCGGACGAAGGACAAAGCTTCTCACCGCTTTTGCGGTCTCTTGCTTACGCGTTGCGAGAAAGAGCTCTCCCGTGTTGTTGGAAGAATCGGAGCTGGAGAACGGGAGCCTTCTGGCAGGTTTGCAGGAAGAAGCTCTTGCCCTTCTCAGGCATCTGCCAGAAGATGGTTTGGAGGCACACGAAGGACGAGGTGAGCTCAGGGAACAGCCAGCAGAACTTCAGCAAGGACGACTTGTGCCGGGACCAACACGAGCCTTGCTTTGAGGAGGTGCCCGTCCTAGCGGGACAAGGGGAGAGCAGTGAGTGCCATTTAGTCTGACTTCAGCAAGGCCCGTGACACAGCCTCCCCCGGTGTCCAGATGGGCGAGGCGTGGACGGGAGAAGGAGACTACCCGGTGGGAGGGCCGCTGCCTTGTGCTCAGCAGGACAAACCCCGCGCGCGGGGCAGCCGCTAGTGGTGGTGTGCGTCAGGGCAGTGGTGGGGCTGATGCGGGTGAGGGTCTGACGTAAGGGCCTGGGTGGCAGTGGGACGGGCCACCTTCCGCAAGGTCGTGGGTGCCCCTTGCCATGTGAGGAAGGCAGCAGCCTGATGGAAGGCAGGCCCTCTCGTCGCCTCTCCCTCGGGGCTCGGTGCCGACGAGATGGCCCCTCTTCTGGAGGGGCGGTGGTGGTGGATGGGAAAGAGGGGCCCACGCAGCCCTTTGAGAATCGACGAAAGAACTGTGTATTGGTGGGCGATGTTGCAGGTGAGCCTGCGGGAAGTCCGTAGAGTTTGTTTTCAGTTAAACCGGACGTTGCCCTTGCGAACCGGCGTTGGCTATGACCAATGACTGCGTTGTCTCTCAAGTGTTGTTCAATAACTCCCAGAATGACCTCCCTAACTTTCCCTGGCACTGAGGTGAGAGCGATACTGTGGCAACCAGAAATTCCTAGGGTTCGCTGCCTTTCTTATGATAATTTTACTCCATTTCAAAGACGATTACCAAATTGTTGATGTTACAGCCTGAAAACACCAGAACGTAAGGCACCAGCAAAGCAGGAAGGTGTGCATGGAACCGGAAAGTTTCCCAAAAGAGCCTCCTACTCGAAGACAGAGAGCAGGAGGGGTCACAGGAGTGCAGTGCAGATGCCGTCGCCAAAGTGCCGGCTAAGAGAGGACAAGAGCGTTTTGATTCTTTTGTCGTTGTTTATTGTCCGTTCAGGAAGGTGCGGAGGCTGGGCCACCGGTAGGGAGCCGGCCGGGCGCTCCTGCGACGCTGTTGTTGGCATCTCACGCAAGGGAGCCTGGATGGCTGGGGTACTGCCAGGTCATCGCTGTGGCAGGTAGACCCACTGCCATCGGTGACTGGACTGTTCTTGAGGTGGATCCACCTCCATGGGCTCCACGCTGTCGTCTGGTGGATTAACAGCCGTCGGCCCCATGCTGTGCTCGGGTGGATCGATGTCCATGGGCTCCACGTCGTCCTTTGGTGGTCTGTCACGCCTGGTCCTCAGACCGTGCCTGAGCAGATAGGCACGCCAGGGCCCCACGCTGTTCCCCTGGGTGGCCACAGCTGCGTGCTGGACGACCTCGCTCGCAAGAGCGTGGGCGATGGCTCTCATGGTGCGAGGGGGGATGTTCCTCCTCCTCCTCATCCTCCGCTGCTTCCCCATCTTCAGGCTCCTGAGAGGGTCCTTCCTCTTTGGCTGTTGCGGGAAGCGTCCCTGTGCTGTCCCACGCAAAGGTGGGCAGCCACCCGCCTCGCTGCTCAGGCTGGTGCCTGGCAGGCAGACGCGCCTGGGCTCCACGGCGTTCCCTGGTGGGCCTAGAGCCAAGAGCTGCATGGTGTCGCTGAGGGAAGCGAGGTGGACAGCGCTGACGGCACGAGGGTTGATTTTGTTCCTCCGCCGCCGCCGCCTGTGCCTCCTCCTCCTCCTCCTGCGAGGTGCCTTCCTCCTGCGCGGTTGCGGGGAGCGGCTCTGGGGCGTCCCACGCCAAGGTGGGCAGCCATCCGCCTCGCTGCTCCGGGTCCTCTTCCTTCCAAGCATGCTTGGCATGCGAGGGCCTGGAAGCTCAGCAGACTGTGGGCCAGCTGCCGGGGCCCTGCTTTTATAGGGCCGGAACGAAAGGCGGTGAGGTGGCTGGTGACGGCAGGAGGCCGCTGTGATGCGATCGTGACTGTGGCCAATGCGCGTGGCCAAATATGGCGTGTTTGGGCGTGGGGGGGGCGTGTGGCCTGAAAGGTGCCGAAATGTGGGAGGAGGAGGAGGAGGGTGGTGGGGGCTGAGGGCCCCTTTCCTGGGGCTCGCTCTGGCCTGCCAAGTTGCTTGCCTGCGAGAAGGGCGGCCCCTTGGGCACAGGGACCGCCCTCCACCTGCCGTCATGAGCCCTGGGCTCCAGCCCCCTGCTCATGCCGTGCCTGGGGTCCCCTCGATGAGACGGTGGCAAGAACATGCCAGGAGGGTCGGGGCTCCTCGGTGAGCCCCCACCGAGCCGGCACCCTGCAAGTGGCACAGCCCCCCACGCTCGCCAGTGGCTGAGAGGGGGCAAAGCATCCAGACATGGCGCCGGCCGGCGGGAAAAGGAGTCCCGGCCGGCCCGCGCAAGCTCTGCCAGCGTTCCATAAAAGAATTGCTGATTGCCAAGCGTTGCGTGGGCTCTTCTTCCCCGTCCCCTGTCCTTGCCCCTGGAGCGTGGAGAGGTGTCGTCTCTTCTGCACGGAGCGCGGAGGGAGGGAGAGGGGAGGAGAGGGCCTGGCGTCCTTTGGGCTGCTGTGCCAGCACGACGTGAGGAGCCTGTCGGAGGCCACCGAGGGAGGTGCTTGGGGCCTGGAGGTGGGGGTGGGTTCAGTCTGAGGTGCACCCTTGCTCCGTTCGCTCGGACGAAGGACAAAGCTTCTCACCGCTTTTGCGGTCTCTTGCTTACGCGTTGCGAGAAAGAGCTCTCCCGTGTTGTTGGAAGAATCGGAGCTGGAGAACGGGAGCCTTCTGGCAGGTTTGCAGGAAGAAGCTCTTGCCCTTCTCAGGCATCTGCCAGAAGATGGTTTGGAGGCACACGAAGGACGAGGTGAGCTCAGGGAACAGCCAGCAGAACTTCAGCAAGGACGACTTGTGCCGGGACCAACACGAGCCTTGCTTTGAGGAGGTGCCCGTCCTAGCGGGACAAGGGGAGAGCAGTGAGTGCCATTTAGTCTGACTTCAGCAAGGCCCGTGACACAGCCTCCCCCGGTGTCCAGATGGGCGAGGCGTGGACGGGAGAAGGAGACTACCCGGTGGGAGGGCCGCTGCCTTGTGCTCAGCAGGACAAACCCCGCGCGCGGGGCAGCCGCTAGTGGTGGTGTGCGTCAGGGCAGTGGTGGGGCTGATGCGGGTGAGGGTCTGAAGTAAGGGCCTGGGTGGCAGTGGGACGGGCCACCTTCCGCAAGGTCGTGGGTGCCCCTTGCCATGTGAGGAAGGCAGCAGCCTGATGGAAGGCAGGCCCTCTCGTCGCCTCTCCCTCGGGGCTCGGTGCCGACGAGATGGCCCCTCTTCTGGAGGGGCGGTGGTGGTGGATGGGAAAGAGGGGCCCACGCAGCCCTTTGAGAATCGACGAAAGAACTGTGTATTGGTGGGCGATGTTGCAGGTGAGCCTGCGGGAAGTCCGTAGAGTTTGTTTTCAGTTAAACCGGACGTTGCCCTTGCGAACCGGCGTTGGCTATGACCAATGACTGCGTTGTCTCTCAAGTGTTGTTCAATAACTCCCAGAATGACCTCCCTAACTTTCCCTGGCACTGAGGTGAGAGCGATACTGTGGCAACCAGAAATTCCTAGGGTTCGCTGCCTTTCTTATGATAATTTTACTCCATTTCAAAGACGATTACCAAATTGTTGATGTTACAGCCTGAAAACACCAGAACGTAAGGCACCAGCAAAGCAGGAAGGTGTGCATGGAACCGGAAAGTTTCCCAAAAGAGCCTCCTACTCGAAGACAGAGAGCAGGAGGGGTCACAGGAGTGCAGTGCAGATGCCGTCGCCAAAGTGCCGGCTAAGAGAGGACAAGAGCGTTTTGATTCTTTTGTCGTTGTTTATTGTCCGTTCAGGAAGGTGCGGAGGCTGGGCCACCGGTAGGGAGCCGGCCGGGCGCTCCTGCGACGCTGTTGTTGGCATCTCACGCAAGGGAGCCTGGATGGCTGGGGTACTGCCAGGTCATCGCTGTGGCAGGTAGACCCACTGCCATCGGTGACTGGACTGTTCTTGAGGTGGATCCACCTCCATGGGCTCCACGCTGTCGTCTGGTGGATTAACAGCCGTCGGCCCCATGCTGTGCTCGGGTGGATCGATGTCCATGGGCTCCACGTCGTCCTTTGGTGGTCTGTCACGCCTGGTCCTCAGACCGTGCCTGAGCAGATAGGCACGCCAGGGCCCCACGCTGTTCCCCTGGGTGGCCACAGCTGCGTGCTGGACGACCTCGCTCGCAAGAGCGTGGGCGATGGCTCTCATGGTGCGAGGGGGGATGTTCCTCCTCCTCCTCATCCTCCGCTGCTTCCCCATCTTCAGGCTCCTGAGAGGGTCCTTCCTCTTTGGCTGTTGCGGGAAGCGTCCCTGTGCTGTCCCACGCAAAGGTGGGCAGCCACCCGCCTCGCTGCTCAGGCTGGTGCCTGGCAGGCAGACGCGCCTGGGCTCCACGGCGTTCCCTGGTGGGCCTAGAGCCAAGAGCTGCATGGTGTCGCTGAGGGAAGCGAGGTGGACAGCGCTGACGGCACGAGGGTTGATTTTGTTCCTCCGCCGCCGCCGCCTGTGCCTCCTCCTCCTCCTCCTGCGAGGTGCCTTCCTCCTGCGCGGTTGCGGGGAGCGGCTCTGGGGCGTCCCACGCCAAGGTGGGCAGCCATCCGCCTCGCTGCTCCGGGTCCTTTTCCTTCCAAGCATGCTTGGCATGCGAGGGCCTGGAAGCTCAGCAGACTGTGGGCCAGCTGCCGGGGCCCTGCTTTTATAGGGCCGGAACGAAAGGCGGTGAGGTGGCTGGTGACGGCAGGAGGCCGCTGTGATGCGATCGTGACTGTGGCCAATGCGCGTGGCCAAATATGGCGTGTTTGGGCGTGGGGGGGGCGTGTGGCCTGAAAGGTGCCGAAATGTGGGAGGAGGAGGAGGAGGGTGGTGGGGGCTGAGGGCCCCTTTCCTGGGGCTCGCTCTGGCCTGCCAAGTTGCTTGCCTGCGAGAAGGGCGGCCCCTTGGGCACAGGGACCGCCCTCCACCTCCCGTCATGAGCCCTGGGCTCCAGCCCCCTGCTCATGCCGTGCCTGGGGTCCCCTCGATGAGACGGTGGCAAGAACATGCCAGGAGGGTCGGGGCTCCTCGGTGAGCCCCCACCGAGCCGGCACCCTGCAAGTGGCACAGCCCCCCACGCTCGCCAGTGGCTGAGAGGGGGCAAAGCATCCAGACATGGCGCCGGCCGGCGGGAAAAGGAGTCCCGGCCGGCCCGCGCAAGCTCTGCCAGCGTTCCATAAAAGAATTGCTGATTGCCAAGCGTTGCGTGGGCTCTTCTTCCCCGTCCCCTGTCCTTGCCCCTGGAGCGTGGAGAGGTGTCGTCTCTTCTGCACGGAGCGCGGAGGGAGGGAGAGGGGAGGAGAGGGCCTGGCGTCCTTTGGGCTGCTGTGCCAGCACGACGTGAGGAGCCTGCCGGAGGCCACCGAGGGAGGTGCTTGGGGCCTGGAGGTGGGGGTGGGTTCAGTCTGAGGTGCACCCTTGCTCCGTTCGCTCGGACGAAGGACAAAGCTTCTCACCGCTTTTGCGGTCTCTTGCTTACGCGTTGCGAGAAAGAGCTCTCCCGTGTTGTTGGAAGAATCGGAGCTGGAGAACGGGAGCCTTCTGGCAGGTTTGCAGGAAGAAGCTCTTGCCCTTCTCAGGCATCTGCCAGAAGATGGTTTGGAGGCACACGAAGGACGAGGTGAGCTCAGGGAACAGCCAGCAGAACTTCAGCAAGGACGACTTGTGCCGGGACCAACACGAGCCTTGCTTTGAGGAGGTGCCCGTCCTAGCGGGACAAGGGGAGAGCAGTGAGTGCCATTTAGTCTGACTTCAGCAAGGCCCGTGACACAGCCTCCCCCGGTGTCCAGATGGGCGAGGCGTGGACGGGAGAAGGAGACTACCCGGTGGGAGGGCCGCTGCCTTGTGCTCAGCAGGACAAACCCCGCGCGCGGGGCAGCCGCTAGTGGTGGTGTGCGTCAGGGCAGTGGTGGGGCTGATGCGGGTGAGGGTCTGAAGTAAGGGCCTGGGTGGCAGTGGGACGGGCCACCTTCCGCAAGGTCGTGGGTGCCCCTTGCCATGTGAGGAAGGCAGCAGCCTGATGGAAGGCAGGCCCTCTCGTCGCCTCTCCCTCGGGGCTCGGTGCCGACGAGATGGCCCCTCTTCTGGAGGGGCGGTGGTGGTGGATGGGAAAGAGGGGCCCACGCAGCCCTTTGAGAATCGACGAAAGAACTGTGTATTGGTGGGCGATGTTGCAGGTGAGCCTGCGGGAAGTCCGTAGAGTTTGTTTTCAGTTAAACCGGACGTTGCCCTTGCGAACCGGCGTTGGCTATGACCAATGACTGCGTTGTCTCTCAAGTGTTGTTCAATAACTCCCAGAATGACCTCCCTAACTTTCCCTGGCACTGAGGTGAGAGCGATACTGTGGCAACCAGAAATTCCTAGGGTTCGCTGCCTTTCTTATGATAATTTTACTCCATTTCAAAGACGATTACCAAATTGTTGATGTTACAGCCTGAAAACACCAGAACGTAAGGCACCAGCAAAGCAGGAAGGTGTGCATGGAACCGGAAAGTTTCCCAAAAGAGCCTCCTACTCGAAGACAGAGAGCAGGAGGGGTCACAGGAGTGCAGTGCAGATGCCGTCGCCAAAGTGCCGGCTAAGAGAGGACAAGAGCGTTTTGATTCTTTTGTCGTTGTTTATTGTCCGTTCAGGAAGGTGCGGAGGCTGGGCCACCGGTAGGGAGCCGGCCGGGCGCTCCTGCGACGCTGTTGTTGGCATCTCACGCAAGGGAGCCTGGATGGCTGGGGTACTGCCAGGTCATCGCTGTGGCAGGTAGACCCACTGCCATCGGTGACTGGACTGTTCTTGAGGTGGATCCACCTCCATGGGCTCCACGCTGTCGTCTGGTGGATTAACAGCCGTCGGCCCCATGCTGTGCTCGGGTGGATCGATGTCCATGGGCTCCACGTCGTCCTTTGGTGGTCTGTCACGCCTGGTCCTCAGACCGTGCCTGAGCAGATAGGCACGCCAGGGCCCCACGCTGTTCCCCTGGGTGGCCACAGCTGCGTGCTGGACGACCTCGGTCGCAAGAGCGTGGGCGATGGCTCTCATGGTGCGAGGGGGGATGTTCCTCCTCCTCCTCATCCTCCGCTGCTTCCCCATCTTCAGGCTCCTGAGAGGGTCCTTCCTCTTTGGCTGTTGCGGGAAGCGTCCCTGTGCTGTCCCACGCAAAGGTGGGCAGCCACCCGCCTCGCTGCTCAGGCTGGTGCCTGGCAGGCAGACGCGCCTGGGCTCCACGGCGTTCCCTGGTGGGCCTAGAGCCAAGAGCTGCATGGTGTCGCTGAGGGAAGCGAGGTGGACAGCGCTGACGGCACGAGGGTTGATTTTGTTCCTCCGCCGCCGCCGCCTGTGCCTCCTCCTCCTCCTCCTGCGAGGTGCCTTCCTCCTGCGCGGTTGCGGGGAGCGGCTCTGGGGCGTCCCACGCCAAGGTGGGCAGCCATCCGCCTCGCTGCTCCGGGTCCTCTTCCTTCCAAGCATGCTTGGCATGCGAGGGCCTGGAAGCTCAGCAGACTGTGGGCCAGCTGCCGGGGCCCTGCTTTTATAGGGCCGGAACGAAAGGCGGTGAGGTGGCTGGTGACGGCAGGAGGCCACTGTGATGCGATCGTGACTGTGGCCAATGCGCGTGGCCAAATATGGCGTGTTTGGGCGTGGGGGGGGCGTGTGGCCTGAAAGGTGCCGAAATGTGGGAGGAGGAGGAGGAGGGTGGTGGGGGCTGAGGGCCCCTTTCCTGGGGCTCGCTCTGGCCTGCCAAGTTGCTTGCCTGCGAGAAGGGCGGCCCCTTGGGCACAGGGACCGCCCTCCACCTCCCGTCATGAGCCCTGGGCTCCAGCCCCCTGCTCATGCCGTGCCTGGGGTCCCCTCGATGAGACGGTGGCAAGAACATGCCAGGAGGGTCGGGGCTCCTCGGTGAGCCCCCACCGAGCCGGCACCCTGCAAGTGGCACAGCCCCCCACGCTCGCCAGTGGCTGAGAGGGGGCAAAGCATCCAGACATGGCGCCGGCCGGCGGGAAAAGGAGTCCCGGCCGGCCCGCGCAAGCTCTGCCAGCGTTCCATAAAAGAATTGCTGATTGCCAAGCGTTGCGTGGGCTCTTCTTCCCCGTCCCCTGTCCTTGCCCCTGGAGCGTGGAGAGGTGTCGTCTCTTCTGCACGGAGCGCGGAGGGAGGGAGAGGGGAGGAGAGGGCCTGGCGTCCTTTGGGCTGCTGTGCCAGCACGACGTGAGGAGCCTGTCGGAGGCCACCGAGGGAGGTGCTTGGGGCCTGGAGGTGGGGGTGGGTTCAGTCTGAGGTGCACCCTTGCTCCGTTCGCTCGGACAAAGGACAAAGCTTCTCACCGCTTTTGCGGTCTCTTGCTTACGCGTTGCGAGAAAGAGCTCTCCCGTGTTGTTGGAAGAATCGGAGCTGGAGAACGGGAGCCTTCTGGCAGGTTTGCAGGAAGAAGCTCTTGCCCTTCTCAGGCATCTGCCAGAAGATGGTTTGGAGGCACACGAAGGACGAGGTGAGCTCAGGGAACAGCCAGCAGAACTTCAGCAAGGACGACTTGTGCCGGGACCAACACGAGCCTTGCTTTGAGGAGGTGCCCGTCCTAGCGGGACAAGGGGAGAGCAGTGAGTGCCATTTAGTCTGACTTCAGCAAGGCCCGTGACACAGCCTCCCCCGGTGTCCAGATGGGCGAGGCGTGGACGGGAGAAGGAGACTACCCGGTGGGAGGGCCGCTGCCTTGTGCTCAGCAGGACAAACCCCGCGCGCGGGGCAGCCGCTAGTGGTGGTGTGCGTCAGGGCAGTGGTGGGGCTGATGCGGGTGAGGGTCTGACGTAAGGGCCTGGGTGGCAGTGGGACGGGCCACCTTCCGCAAGGTCGTGGGTGCCCCTTGCCATGTGAGGAAGGCAGCAGCCTGATGGAAGGCAGGCCCTCTCGTCGCCTCTCCCTCGGGGCTCGGTGCCGACGAGATGGCCCCTCTTCTGGAGGGGCGGTGGTGGTGGATGGGAAAGAGAGGCCCACGCAGCCCTTTGAGAATCGACGAAAGAACTGTGTATTGGTGGGCGATGTTGCAGGTGAGCCTGCGGGAAGTCCGTAGAGTTTGTTTTCAGTTAAACCGGACGTTGCCCTTGCGAACCGGCGTTGGCTATGACCAATGACTGCGTTGTCTCTCAAGTGTTGTTCAATAACTCCCAGAATGACCTCCCTAACTTTCCCTGGCACTGAGGTGAGAGCGATACTGTGGCAACCAGAAATTCCTAGGGTTCGCTGCCTTTCTTATGATAATTTTACTCCATTTCAAAGACGATTACCAAATTGTTGATGTTACAGCCTGAAAACACCAGAACGTAAGGCACCAGCAAAGCAGGAAGGTGTGCATGGAACCGGAAAGTTTCCCAAAAGAGCCTCCTACTCGAAGACAGAGAGCAGGAGGGGTCACAGGAGTGCAGTGCAGATGCCGTCGCCAAAGTGCCGGCTAAGAGAGGACAAGAGCGTTTTGATTCTTTTGTCGTTGTTTATTGTCCGTTCAGGAAGGTGCGGAGGCTGGGCCACCGGTAGGGAGCCGGCCGGGCGCTCCTGCGACGCTGTTGTTGGCATCTCACGCAAGGGAGCCTGGATGGCTGGGGTACTGCCAGGTCATCGCTGTGGCAGGTAGACCCACTGCCATCGGTGACTGGACTGTTCTTGAGGTGGATCCACCTCCATGGGCTCCACGCTGTCGTCTGGTGGATTAACAGCCGTCGGCCCCATGCTGTGCTCGGGTGGATCGATGTCCATGGGCTCCACGTCGTCCTTTGGTGGTCTGTCACGCCTGGTCCTCAGACCGTGCCTGAGCAGATAGGCACGCCAGGGCCCCACGCTGTTCCCCTGGGTGGCCACAGCTGCGTGCTGGACGACCTCGGTCGCAAGAGCGTGGGCGATGGCTCTCATGGTGCGAGGGGGGATGTTCCTCCTCCTCCTCATCCTCCGCTGCTTCCCCATCTTCAGGCTCCTGAGAGGGTCCTTCCTCTTTGGCTGTTGCGGGAAGCGTCCCTGTGCTGTCCCACGCAAAGGTGGGCAGCCACCCGCCTCGCTGCTCAGGCTGGTGCCTGGCAGGCAGACGCGCCTGGGCTCCACGGCGTTCCCTGGTGGGCCTAGAGCCAAGAGCTGCATGGTGTCGCTGAGGGAAGCGAGGTGGACAGCGCTGACGGCACGAGGGTTGATTTTGTTCCTCCGCCGCCGCCGCCTGTGCCTCCTCCTCCTCCTCCTGCGAGGTGCCTTCCTCCTGCGCGGTTGCGGGGAGCGGCTCTGGGGCGTCCCACGCCAAGGTGGGCAGCCATCCGCCTCGCTGCTCCGGGTCCTCTTCCTTCCAAGCATGCTTGGCATGCGAGGGCCTGGAAGCTCAGCAGACTGTGGGCCAGCTGCCGGGGCCCTGCTTTTATAGGGCCGGAACGAAAGGCGGTGAGGTGGCTGGTGACGGCAGGAGGCCACTGTGATGCGATCGTGACTGTGGCCAATGCGCGTGGCCAAATATGGCGTGTTTGGGCGTGGGGGGGGCGTGTGGCCTGAAAGGGGCCGAAATGTGGGAGGAGGAGGAGGAGGGTGGTGGGGGCTGAGGGCCCCTTTCCTGGGGCTCGCTCTGGCCTGCCAAGTTGCTTGCCTGCGAGAAGGGCGGCCCCTTGGGCACAGGGACCGCCCTCCACCTCCCGTCATGAGCCCTGGGCTCCAGCCCCCTGCTCATGCCGTGCCTGGGGTCCCCTCGATGAGACGGTGGCAAGAACATGCCAGGAGGGTCGGGGCTCCTCGGTGAGCCCCCACCGAGCCGGCACCCTGCAAGTGGCACAGCCCCCCACGCTCGCCAGTGGCTGAGAGGGGGCAAAGCATCCAGACATGGCGCCGGCCGGCGGGAAAAGGAGTCCCGGCCGGCCCGCGCAAGCTCTGCCAGCGTTCCATAAAAGAATTGCTGATTGCCAAGCGTTGCGTGGGCTCTTCTTCCCCGTCCCCTGTCCTTGCCCCTGGAGCGTGGAGAGGTGTCGTCTCTTCTGCACGGAGCGCGGAGGGAGGGAGAGGGGAGGAGAGGGCCTGGCGTCCTTTGGGCTGCTGTGCCAGCACGACGTGAGGAGCCTGTCGGAGGCCACCGAGGGAGGTGCTTGGGGCCTGGAGGTGGGGGTGGGTTCAGTCTGAGGTGCACCCTTGCTCCGTTCGCTCGGACGAAGGACAAAGCTTCTCACCGCTTTTGCGGTCTCTTGCTTACGCGTTGCGAGAAAGAGCTCTCCCGTGTTGTTGGAAGAATCGGAGCTGGAGAACGGGAGCCTTCTGGCAGGTTTGCAGGAAGAAGCTCTTGCCCTTCTCAGGCATCTGCCAGAAGATGGTTTGGAGGCACACGAAGGACGAGGTGAGCTCAGGGAACAGCCAGCAGAACTTCAGCAAGGACGACTTGTGCCGGGACCAACACGAGCCTTGCTTTGAGGAGGTGCCCGTCCTAGCGGGACAAGGGGAGAGCAGTGAGTGCCATTTAGTCTGACTTCAGCAAGGCCCGTGACACAGCCTCCCCCGGTGTCCAGATGGGCGAGGCGTGGACGGGAGAAGGAGACTACCCGGTGGGAGGGCCGCTGCCTTGTGCTCAGCAGGACAAACCCCGCGCGCGGGGCAGCCGCTAGTGGTGGTGTGCGTCAGGGCAGTGGTGGGGCTGATGCGGGTGAGGGTCTGAAGTAAGGGCCTGGGTGGCAGTGGGACGGGCCACCTTCCGCAAGGTCGTGGGTGCCCCTTGCCATGTGAGGAAGGCAGCAGCCTGATGGAAGGCAGGCCCTCTCGTCGCCTCTCCCTCGGGGCTCGGTGCCGACGAGATGGCCCCTCTTCTGGAGGGGCGGTGGTGGTGGATGGGAAAGAGGGGCCCACGCAGCCCTTTGAGAATCGACGAAAGAACTGTGTATTGGTGGGCGATGTTGCAGGTGAGCCTGCGGGAAGTCCGTAGAGTTTGTTTTCAGTTAAACCGGACGTTGCCCTTGCGAACCGGCGTTGGCTATGACCAATGACTGCGTTGTCTCTCAAGTGTTGTTCAATAACTCCCAGAATGACCTCCCTAACTTTCCCTGGCACTGAGGTGAGAGCGATACTGTGGCAACCAGAAATTCCTAGGGTTCGCTGCCTTTCTTATGATAATTTTACTCCATTTCAAAGACGATTACCAAATTGTTGATGTTACAGCCTGAAAACACCAGAACGTAAGGCACCAGCAAAGCAGGAAGGTGTGCATGGAACCGGAAAGTTTCCCAAAAGAGCCTCCTACTCGAAGACAGAGAGCAGGAGGGGTCACAGGAGTGCAGTGCAGATGCCGTCGCCAAAGTGCCGGCTAAGAGAGGACAAGAGCGTTTTGATTCTTTTGTCGTTGTTTATTGTCCGTTCAGGAAGGTGCGGAGGCTGGGCCACCGGTAGGGAGCCGGCCGGGCGCTCCTGCGACGCTGTTGTTGGCATCTCACGCAAGGGAGCCTGGATGGCTGGGGTACTGCCAGGTCATCGCTGTGGCAGGTAGACCCACTGCCATCGGTGACTGGACTGTTCTTGAGGTGGATCCACCTCCATGGGCTCCACGCTGTCGTCTGGTGGATTAACAGCCGTCGGCCCCATGCTGTGCTCGGGTGGATCGATGTCCATGGGCTCCACGTCGTCCTTTGGTGGTCTGTCACGCCTGGTCCTCAGACCGTGCCTGAGCAGATAGGCACGCCAGGGCCCCACGCTGTTCCCCTGGGTGGCCACAGCTGCGTGCTGGACGACCTCGCTCGCAAGAGCGTGGGCGATGGCTCTCATGGTGCGAGGGGGGATGTTCCTCCTCCTCCTCATCCTCCGCTGCTTCCCCATCTTCAGGCTCCTGAGAGGGTCCTTCCTCTTTGGCTGTTGCGGGAAGCGTCCCTGTGCTGTCCCACGCAAAGGTGGGCAGCCACCCGCCTCGCTGCTCAGGCTGGTGCCTGGCAGGCAGACGCGCCTGGGCTCCACGGCGTTCCCTGGTGGGCCTAGAGCCAAGAGCTGCATGGTGTCGCTGAGGGAAGCGAGGTGGACAGCGCTGACGGCACGAGGGTTGATTTTGTTCCTCCGCCGCCGCCGCCTGTGCCTCCTCCTCCTCCTCCTGCGAGGTGCCTTCCTCCTGCGCGGTTGCGGGGAGCGGCTCTGGGGCGTCCCACGCCAAGGTGGGCAGCCATCCGCCTCGCTGCTCCGGGTCCTCTTCCTTCCAAGCATGCTTGGCATGCGAGGGCCTGGAAGCTCAGCAGACTGTGGGCCAGCTGCCGGGGCCCTGCTTTTATAGGGCCGGAACGAAAGGCGGTGAGGTGGCTGGTGACGGCAGGAGGCCACTGTGATGCGATCGTGACTGTGGCCAATGCGCGTGGCCAAATATGGCGTGTTTGGGCGTGGGGGGGGCGTGTGGCCTGAAAGGGGCCGAAATGTGGGAGGAGGAGGAGGAGGGTGGTGGGGGCTGAGGGCCCCTTTCCTGGGGCTCGCTCTGGCCTGCCAAGTTGCTTGCCTGCGAGAAGGGCGGCCCCTTGGGCACAGGGACCGCCCTCCACCTCCCGTCATGAGCCCTGGGCTCCAGCCCCCTGCTCATGCCGTGCCTGGGGTCCCCTCGATGAGACGGTGGCAAGAACATGCCAGGAGGGTCGGGGCTCCTCGGTGAGCCCCCACCGAGCCGGCACCCTGCAAGTGGCACAGCCCCCCACGCTCGCCAGTGGCTGAGAGGGGGCAAAGCATCCAGACATGGCGCCGGCCGGCGGGAAAAGGAGTCCCGGCCGGCCCGCGCAAGCTCTGCCAGCGTTCCATAAAAGAATTGCTGATTGCCAAGCGTTGCGTGGGCTCTTCTTCCCCGTCCCCTGTCCTTGCCCCTGGAGCGTGGAGAGGTGTCGTCTCTTCTGCACGGAGCGCGGAGGGAGGGAGAGGGGAGGAGAGGGCCTGGCGTCCTTTGGGCTGCTGTGCCAGCACGACGTGAGGAGCCTGTCGGAGGCCACCGAGGGAGGTGCTTGGGGCCTGGAGGTGGGGGTGGGTTCAGTCTGAGGTGCACCCTTGCTCCGTTCGCTCGGACGAAGGACAAAGCTTCTCACCGCTTTTGCGGTCTCTTGCTTACGCGTTGCGAGAAAGAGCTCTCCCGTGTTGTTGGAAGAATCGGAGCTGGAGAACGGGAGCCTTCTGGCAGGTTTGCAGGAAGAAGCTCTTGCCCTTCTCAGGCATCTGCCAGAAGATGGTTTGGAGGCACACGAAGGACGAGGTGAGCTCAGGGAACAGCCAGCAGAACTTCAGCAAGGACGACTTGTGCCGGGACCAACACGAGCCTTGCTTTGAGGAGGTGCCCGTCCTAGCGGGACAAGGGGAGAGCAGTGAGTGCCATTTAGTCTGACTTCAGCAAGGCCCGTGACACAGCCTCCCCCGGTGTCCAGATGGGCAAGGCGTGGACGGGAGAAGGAGACTACCCGGTGGGAGGGCCGCTGCCTTGTGCTCAGCAGGACAAACCCCGCGCGCGGGGCAGCCGCTAGTGGTGGTGTGCGTCAGGGCAGTGGTGGGGCTGATGCGGGTGAGGGTCTGAAGTAAGGGCCTGGGTGGCAGTGGGACGGGCCACCTTCCGCAAGGTCGTGGGTGCCCCTTGCCATGTGAGGAAGGCAGCAGCCTGATGGAAGGCAGGCCCTCTCGTCGCCTCTCCCTCGGGGCTCGGTGCCGACGAGATGGCCCCTCTTCTGGAGGGGCGGTGGTGGTGGATGGGAAAGAGGGGCCCACGCAGCCCTTTGAGAATCGACGAAAGAACTGTGTATTGGCGGGCGATGTTGCAGGTGAGCCTGCGGGAAGTCCGTAGAGTTTGTTTTCAGTTAAACCGGACGTTGCCCTTGCGAACCGGCGTTGGCTATGACCAATGACTGCGTTGTCTCTCAAGTGTTGTTCAATAACTCCCAGAATGACCTCCCTAACTTTCCCTGGCACTGAGGTGAGAGCGATACTGTGGCAACCAGAAATTCCTAGGGTTCGCTGCCTTTCTTATGATAATTTTACTCCATTTCAAAGACGATTACCAAATTGTTGATGTTACAGCCTGAAAACACCAGAACGTAAGGCACCAGCAAAGCAGGAAGGTGTGCATGGAACCGGAAAGTTTCCCAAAAGAGCCTCCTACTCGAAGACAGAGAGCAGGAGGGGTCACAGGAGTGCAGTGCAGATGCCGTCGCCAAAGTGCCGGCTAAGAGAGGACAAGAGCGTTTTGATTCTTTTGTCGTTGTTTATTGTCCGTTCAGGAAGGTGCGGAGGCTGGGCCACCGGTAGGGAGCCGGCCGGGCGCTCCTGCGACGCTGTTGTTGGCATCTCACGCAAGGGAGCCTGGATGGCTGGGGGACTGCCAGGTCATCGCTGTGGCAGGTAGACCCACTGCCATCGGTGACTGGACTGTTCTTGAGGTGGATCCACCTCCATGGGCTCCACGCTGTCGTCTGGTGGATTAACAGCCGTCGGCCCCATGCTGTGCTCGGGTGGATCGATGTCCATGGGCTCCACGTCGTCCTTTGGTGGTCTGTCACGCCTGGTCCTCAGACCGTGCCTGAGCAGATAGGCACGCCAGGGCCCCACGCTGTTCCCCTGGGTGGCCACAGCTGCGTGCTGGACGACCTCGCTCGCAAGAGCGTGGGCGATGGCTCTCATGGTGCGAGGGGGGATGTTCCTCCTCCTCCTCATCCTCCGCTGCTTCCCCATCTTCAGGCTCCTGAGAGGGTCCTTCCTCTTTGGCTGTTGCGGGAAGCGTCCCTGTGCTGTCCCACGCAAAGGTGGGCAGCCACCCGCCTCGCTGCTCAGGCTGGTGCCTGGCAGGCAGACGCGCCTGGGCTCCACGGCGTTCCCTGGTGGGCCTAGAGCCAAGAGCTGCATGGTGTCGCTGAGGGAAGCGAGGTGGACAGCGCTGACGGCACGAGGGTTGATTTTGTTCCTCCGCCGCCGCCGCCTGTGCCTCCTCCTCCTCCTCCTGCGAGGTGCCTTCCTCCTGCGCGGTTGCGGGGAGTGGCTCTGGGGCGTCCCACGCCAAGGTGGGCAGCCATCCGCCTCGCTGCTCCGGGTCCTCTTCCTTCCAAGCATGCTTGGCATGCGAGGGCCTGGAAGCTCAGCAGACTGTGGGCCAGCTGCCGGGGCCCTGCTTTTATAGGGCCGGAACGAAAGGCGGTGAGGTGGCTGGTGACGGCAGGAGGCCGCTGTGATGCGATCGTGACTGTGGCCAATGCGCGTGGCCAAATATGGCGTGTTTGGGCGTGGGGGGGGCGTGTGGCCTGAAAGGGGCCGAAATGTGGGAGGAGGAGGAGGAGGGTGGTGGGGGCTGAGGGCCCCTTTCCTGGGGCTCGCTCTGGCCTGCCAAGTTGCTTGCCTGCGAGAAGGGCGGCCCCTTGGGCACAGGGACCGCCCTCCACCTCCCGTCATGAGCCCTGGGCTCCAGCCCCCTGCTCATGCCGTGCCTGGGGTCCCCTCGATGAGACGGTGGCAAGAACATGCCAGGAGGGTCGGGGCTCCTCGGTGAGCCCCCACCGAGCCGGCACCCTGCAAGTGGCACAGCCCCCCACGCTCGCCAGTGGCTGAGAGGGGGCAAAGCATCCAGACATGGCGCCGGCCGGCGGGAAAAGGAGTCCCGGCCGGCCCGCGCAAGCTCTGCCAGCGTTCCATAAAAGAATTGCTGATTGCCAAGCGTTGCGTGGGCTCTTCTTCCCCGTCCCCTGTCCTTGCCCCTGGAGCGTGGAGAGGTGTCGTCTCTTCTGCACGGAGCGCGGAGGGAGGGAGAGGGGAGGAGAGGGCCTGGCGTCCTTTGGGCTGCTGTGCCAGCACGACGTGAGGAGCCTGTCGGAGGCCACCGAGGGAGGTGCTTGGGGCCTGGAGGTGGGGGTGGGTTCAGTCTGAGGTGCACCCTTGCTCCGTTCGCTCGGACGAAGGACAAAGCTTCTCACCGCTTTTGCGGTCTCTTGCTTACGCGTTGCGAGAAAGAGCTCTCCCGTGTTGTTGGAAGAATCGGAGCTGGAGAACGGGAGCCTTCTGGCAGGTTTGCAGGAAGAAGCTCTTGCCCTTCTCAGGCATCTGCCAGAAGATGGTTTGGAGGCACACGAAGGACGAGGTGAGCTCAGGGAACAGCCAGCAGAACTTCAGCAAGGACGACTTGTGCCGGGACCAACACGAGCCTTGCTTTGAGGAGGTGCCCGTCCTAGCGGGACAAGGGGAGAGCAGTGAGTGCCATTTAGTCTGACTTCAGCAAGGCCCGTGACACAGCCTCCCCCGGTGTCCAGATGGGCGAGGCGTGGACGGGAGAAGGAGACTACCCGGTGGGAGGGCCGCTGCCTTGTGCTCAGCAGGACAAACCCCGCGCGCGGGGCAGCCGCTAGTGGTGGTGTGCGTCAGGGCAGTGGTGGGGCTGATGCGGGTGAGGGTCTGACGTAAGGGCCTGGGTGGCAGTGGGACGGGCCACCTTCCGCAAGGTCGTGGGTGCCCCTTGCCATGTGAGGAAGGCAGCAGCCTGATGGAAGGCAGGCCCTCTCGTCGCCTCTCCCTCGGGGCTCGGTGCCGACGAGATGGCCCCTCTTCTGGAGGGGCGGTGGTGGTGGATGGGAAAGAGGGGCCCACGCAGCCCTTTGAGAATCGACGAAAGAACTGTGTATTGGTGGGCGATGTTGCAGGTGAGCCTGCGGGAAGTCCGTAGAGTTTGTTTTCAGTTAAACCGGACGTTGCCCTTGCGAACCGGCGTTGGCTATGACCAATGACTGCGTTGTCTCTCAAGTGTTGTTCAATAACTCCCAGAATGACCTCCCTAACTTTCCCTGGCACTGAGGTGAGAGCGATACTGTGGCAACCAGAAATTCCTAGGGTTCGCTGCCTTTCTTATGATAATTTTACTCCATTTCAAAGACGATTACCAAATTGTTGATGTTACAGCCTGAAAACACCAGAACGTAAGGCACCAGCAAAGCAGGAAGGTGTGCATGGAACCGGAAAGTTTCCCAAAAGAGCCTCCTACTCGAAGACAGAGAGCAGGAGGGGTCACAGGAGTGCAGTGCAGATGCCGTCGCCAAAGTGCCGGCTAAGAGAGGACAAGAGCGTTTTGATTCTTTTGTCGTTGTTTATTGTCCGTTCAGGAAGGTGCGGAGGCTGGGCCACCGGTAGGGAGCCGGCCGGGCGCTCCTGCGACGCTGTTGTTGGCATCTCACGCAAGGGAGCCTGGATGGCTGGGGTACTGCCAGGTCATCGCTGTGGCAGGTAGACCCACTGCCATCGGTGACTGGACTGTTCTTGAGGTGGATCCACCTCCATGGGCTCCACGCTGTCGTCTGGTGGATTAACAGCCGTCGGCCCCATGCTGTGCTCGGGTGGATCGATGTCCATGGGCTCCACGTCGTCCTTTGGTGGTCTGTCACGCCTGGTCCTCAGACCGTGCCTGAGCAGATAGGCACGCCAGGGCCCCACGCTTTTCCCCTGGGTGGCCACAGCTGCGTGCTGGACGACCTCGGTCGCAAGAGCGTGGGCGATGGCTCTCATGGTGCGAGGGGGGATGTTCCTCCTCCTCCTCATCCTCCGCTGCTTCCCCATCTTCAGGCTCCTGAGAGGGTCCTTCCTCTTTGGCTGTTGCGGGAAGCGTCCCTGTGCTGTCCCACGCAAAGGTGGGCAGCCACCCGCCTCGCTGCTCAGGCTGGTGCCTGGCAGGCAGACGCGCCTGGGCTCCACGGCGTTCCCTGGTGGGCCTAGAGCCAAGAGCTGCATGGTGTCGCTGAGGGAAGCGAGGTGGACAGCGCTGACGGCACGAGGGTTGATTTTGTTCCTCCGCCGCCGCCGCCTGTGCCTCCTCCTCCTCCTCCTGCGAGGTGCCTTCCTCCTGCGCGGTTGCGGGGAGCGGCTCTGGGGCGTCCCACGCCAAGGTGGGCAGCCATCCGCCTCGCTGCTCCGGGTCCTCTTCCTTCCAAGCATGCTTGGCATGCGAGGGCCTGGAAGCTCAGCAGACTGTGGGCCAGCTGCCGGGGCCCTGCTTTTATAGGGCCGGAACGAAAGGCGGTGAGGTGGCTGGTGACGGCAGGAGGCCACTGTGATGCGATCGTGACTGTGGCCAATGCGCGTGGCCAAATATGGCGTGTTTGGGCGTGGGGGGGGCGTGTGGCCTGAAAGGGGCCGAAATGTGGGAGGAGGAGGAGGAGGGTGGTGGGGGCTGAGGGCCCCTTTCCTGGGGCTCGCTCTGGCCTGCCAAGTTGCTTGCCTGCGAGAAGGGCGGCCCCTTGGGCACAGGGACCGCCCTCCACCTGCCGTCATGAGCCCTGGGCTCCAGCCCCCTGCTCATGCCGTGCCTGGGGTCCCCTCGATGAGACGGTGGCAAGAACATGCCAGGAGGGTCGGGGCTCCTCGGTGAGCCCCCACCGAGCCGGCACCCTGCAAGTGGCACAGCCCCCCACGCTCGCCAGTGGCTGAGAGGGGGCAAAGCATCCAGACATGGCGCCGGCCGGCGGGAAAAGGAGTCCCGGCCGGCCCGCGCAAGCTCTGCCAGCGTTCCATAAAAGAATTGCTGATTGCCAAGCGTTGCGTGGGCTCTTCTTCCCCGTCCCCTGTCCTTGCCCCTGGAGCGTGGAGAGGTGTCGTCTCTTCTGCACGGAGCGCGGAGGGAGGGAGAGGGGAGGAGAGGGCCTGGCGTCCTTTGGGCTGCTGTGCCAGCACGACGTGAGGAGCCTGTCGGAGGCCACCGAGGGAGGTGCTTGGGGCCTGGAGGTGGGGGTGGGTTCAGTCTGAGGTGCACCCTTGCTCCGTTCGCTCGGACGAAGGACAAAGCTTCTCACCGCTTTTGCGGTCTCTTGCTTACGCGTTGCGAGAAAGAGCTCTCCCGTGTTGTTGGAAGAATCGGAGCTGGAGAACGGGAGCCTTCTGGCAGGTTTGCAGGAAGAAGCTCTTGCCCTTCTCAGGCATCTGCCAGAAGATGGTTTGGAGGCACACGAAGGACGAGGTGAGCTCAGGGAACAGCCAGCAGAACTTCAGCAAGGACGACTTGTGCCGGGACCAACACGAGCCTTGCTTTGAGGAGGTGCCCGTCCTAGCGGGACAAGGGGAGAGCAGTGAGTGCCATTTAGTCTGACTTCAGCAAGGCCCGTGACACAGCCTCCCCCGGTGTCCAGATGGGCGAGGCGTGGACGGGAGAAGGAGACTACCCGGTGGGAGGGCCGCTGCCTTGTGCTCAGCAGGACAAACCCCGCGCGCGGGGCAGCCGCTAGTGGTGGTGTGCGTCAGGGCAGTGGTGGGGCTGATGCGGGTGAGGGTCTGACGTAAGGGCCTGGGTGGCAGTGGGACGGGCCACCTTCCGCAAGGTCGTGGGTGCCCCTTGCCATGTGAGGAAGGCAGCAGCCTGATGGAAGGCAGGCCCTCTCGTCGCCTCTCCCTCGGGGCTCGGTGCCGACGAGATGGCCCCTCTTCTGGAGGGGCGGTGGTGGTGGATGGGAAAGAGGGGCCCACGCAGCCCTTTGAGAATCGACGAAAGAACTGTGTATTGGTGGGCGATGTTGCAGGTGAGCCTGCGGGAAGTCCGTAGAGTTTGTTTTCAGTTAAACCGGACGTTGCCCTTGCGAACCGGCGTTGGCTATGACCAATGACTGCGTTGTCTCTCAAGTGTTGTTCAATAACTCCCAGAATGACCTCCCTAACTTTCCCTGGCACTGAGGTGAGAGCGATACTGTGGCAACCAGAAATTCCTAGGGTTCGCTGCCTTTCTTATGATAATTTTACTCCATTTCAAAGACGATTACCAAATTGTTGATGTTACAGCCTGAAAACACCAGAACGTAAGGCACCAGCAAAGCAGGAAGGTGTGCATGGAACCGGAAAGTTTCCCAAAAGAGCCTCCTACTCGAAGACAGAGAGCAGGAGGGGTCACAGGAGTGCAGTGCAGATGCCGTCGCCAAAGTGCCGGCTAAGAGAGGACAAGAGCGTTTTGATTCTTTTGTCGTTGTTTATTGTCCGTTCAGGAAGGTGCGGAGGCTGGGCCACCGGTAGGGAGCCGGCCGGGCGCTCCTGCGACGCTGTTGTTGGCATCTCACGCAAGGGAGCCTGGATGGCTGGGGTACTGCCAGGTCATCGCTGTGGCAGGTAGACCCACTGCCATCGGTGACTGGACTGTTCTTGAGGTGGATCCACCTCCATGGGCTCCACGCTGTCGTCTGGTGGATTAACAGCCGTCGGCCCCATGCTGTGCTCGGGTGGATCGATGTCCATGGGCTCCACGTCGTCCTTTGGTGGTCTGTCACGCCTGGTCCTCAGACCGTGCCTGAGCAGATAGGCACGCCAGGGCCCCACGCTGTTCCCCTGGGTGGCCACAGCTGCGTGCTGGACGACCTCGCTCGCAAGAGCGTGGGCGATGGCTCTCATGGTGCGAGGGGGGATGTTCCTCCTCCTCCTCATCCTCCGCTGCTTCCCCATCTTCAGGCTCCTGAGAGGGTCCTTCCTCTTTGGCTGTTGCGGGAAGCGTCCCTGTGCTGTCCCACGCAAAGGTGGGCAGCCACCCGCCTCGCTGCTCAGGCTGGTGCCTGGCAGGCAGACGCGCCTGGGCTCCACGGCGTTCCCTGGTGGGCCTAGAGCCAAGAGCTGCATGGTGTCGCTGAGGGAAGCGAGGTGGACAGCGCTGACGGCACGAGGGTTGATTTTGTTCCTCCGCCGCCGCCGCCTGTGCCTCCTCCTCCTCCTCCTGCGAGGTGCCTTCCTCCTGCGCGGTTGCGGGGAGCGGCTCTGGGGCGTCCCACGCCAAGGTGGGCAGCCATCCGCCTCGCTGCTCCGGGTCCTCTTCCTTCCAAGCATGCTTGGCATGCGAGGGCCTGGAAGCTCAGCAGACTGTGGGCCAGCTGCCGGGGCCCTGCTTTTATAGGGCCGGAACGAAAGGCGGTGAGGTGGCTGGTGACGGCAGGAGGCCGCTGTGATGCGATCGTGACTGTGGCCAATGCGCGTGGCCAAATATGGCGTGTTTGGGCGTGGGGGGGGCGTGTGGCCTGAAAGGGGCCGAAATGTGGGAGGAGGAGGAGGAGGGTGGTGGGGGCTGAGGGCCCCTTTCCTGGGGCTCGCTCTGGCCTGCCAAGTTGCTTGCCTGCGAGAAGGGCGGCCCCTTGGGCACAGGGACCGCCCTCCACCTCCCGTCATGAGCCCTGGGCTCCAGCCCCCTGCTCATGCCGTGCCTGGGGTCCCCTCGATGAGACGGTGGCAAGAACATGCCAGGAGGGTCGGGGCTCCTCGGTGAGCCCCCACCGAGCCGGCACCCTGCAAGTGGCACAGCCCCCCACGCTCGCCAGTGGCTGAGAGGGGGCAAAGCATCCAGACATGGCGCCGGCCGGCGGGAAAAGGAGTCCCGGCCGGCCCGCGCAAGCTCTGCCAGCGTTCCATAAAAGAATTGCTGATTGCCAAGCGTTGCGTGGGCTCTTCTTCCCCGTCCCCTGTCCTTGCCCCTGGAGCGTGGAGAGGTGTCGTCTCTTCTGCACGGAGCGCGGAGGGAGGGAGAGGGGAGGAGAGGGCCTGGCGTCCTTTGGGCTGCTGTGCCAGCACGACGTGAGGAGCCTGTCGGAGGCCACCGAGGGAGGTGCTTGGGGCCTGGAGGTGGGGGTGGGTTCAGTCTGAGGTGCACCCTTGCTCCGTTCGCTCGGACGAAGGACAAAGCTTCTCACCGCTTTTGCGGTCTCTTGCTTACGCGTTGCGAGAAAGAGCTCTCCCGTGTTGTTGGAAGAATCGGAGCTGGAGAACGGGAGCCTTCTGGCAGGTTTGCAGGAAGAAGCTCTTGCCCTTCTCAGGCATCTGCCAGAAGATGGTTTGGAGGCACACGAAGGACGAGGTGAGCTCAGGGAACAGCCAGCAGAACTTCAGCAAGGACGACTTGTGCCGGGACCAACACGAGCCTTGCTTTGAGGAGGTGCCCGTCCTAGCGGGACAAGGGGAGAGCAGTGAGTGCCATTTAGTCTGACTTCAGCAAGGCCCGTGACACAGCCTCCCCCGGTGTCCAGATGGGCGAGGCGTGGACGGGAGAAGGAGACTACCCGGTGGGAGGGCCGCTGCCTTGTGCTCAGCAGGACAAACCCCGCGCGCGGGGCAGCCGCTAGTGGTGGTGTGCGTCAGGGCAGAGGTGGGGCTGATGCGGGTGAGGGTCTGAAGTAAGGGCCTGGGTGGCAGTGGGACGGGCCACCTTCCGCAAGGTCGTGGGTGCCCCTTGCCATGTGAGGAAGGCAGCAGCCTGATGGAAGGCAGGCCCTCTCGTCGCCTCTCCCTCGGGGCTCGGTGCCGACGAGATGGCCCCTCTTCTGGAGGGGCGGTGGTGGTGGATGGGAAAGAGGGGCCCACGCAGCCCTTTGAGAATCGACGAAAGAACTGTGTATTGGCGGGCGATGTTGCAGGTGAGCCTGCGGGAAGTCCGTAGAGTTTGTTTTCAGTTAAACCGGACGTTGCCCTTGCGAACCGGCGTTGGCTATGACCAATGACTGCGTTGTCTCTCAAGTGTTGTTCAATAACTCCCAGAATGACCTCCCTAACTTTCCCTGGCACTGAGGTGAGAGCGATACTGTGGCAACCAGAAATTCCTAGGGTTCGCTGCCTTTCTTATGATAATTTTACTCCATTTCAAAGACGATTACCAAATTGTTGATGTTACATCCTGAAAACACCAGAACGTAAGGCACCAGCAAAGCAGGAAGGTGTGCATGGAACCGGAAAGTTTCCCAAAAGAGCCTCCTACTCGAAGACAGAGAGCAGGAGGGGTCACAGGAGTGCAGTGCAGATGCCGTCGCCAAAGTGCCGGCTAAGAGAGGACAAGAGCGTTTTGATTCTTTTGTCGTTGTTTATTGTCCGTTCAGGAAGGTGCGGAGGCTGGGCCACCGGTAGGGAGCCGGCCGGGCGCTCCTGCGACGCTGTTGTTGGCATCTCACGCAAGGGAGCCTGGATGGCTGGGGTACTGCCAGGTCATCGCTGTGGCAGGTAGACCCACTGCCATCGGTGACTGGACTGTTCTTGAGGTGGATCCACCTCCATGGGCTCCACGCTGTCGTCTGGTGGATTAACAGCCGTCGGCCCCATGCTGTGCTCGGGTGGATCGATGTCCATGGGCTCCACGTCGTCCTTTGGTGGTCTGTCACGCCTGGTCCTCAGACCGTGCCTGAGCAGATAGGCACGCCAGGGCCCCACGCTGTTCCCCTGGGTGGCCACAGCTGCGTGCTGGACGACCTCGGTCGCAAGAGCGTGGGCGATGGCTCTCATGGTGCGAGGGGGGATGTTCCTCCTCCTCCTCATCCTCCGCTGCTTCCCCATCTTCAGGCTCCTGAGAGGGTCCTTCCTCTTTGGCTGTTGCGGGAAGCGTCCCTGTGCTGTCCCACGCAAAGGTGGGCAGCCACCCGCCTCGCTGCTCAGGCTGGTGCCTGGCAGGCAGACGCGCCTGGGCTCCACGGCGTTCCCTGGTGGGCCTAGAGCCAAGAGCTGCATGGTGTCGCTGAGGGAAGCGAGGTGGACAGCGCTGACGGCACGAGGGTTGATTTTGTTCCTCCGCCGCCGCCGCCTGTGCCTCCTCCTCCTCCTCCTGCGAGGTGCCTTCCTCCTGCGCAGTTGCGGGGAGCGGCTCTGGGGCGTCCCACGCCAAGGTGGGCAGCCATCCGCCTCGCTGCTCCGGGTCCTCTTCCTTCCAAGCATGCTTGGCATGCGAGGGCCTGGAAGCTCAGCAGACTGTGGGCCAGCTGCCGGGGCCCTGCTTTTATAGGGCCGGAACGAAAGGCGGTGAGGTGGCTGGTGACGGCAGGAGGCCGCTGTGATGCGATCGTGACTGTGGCCAATGCGCGTGGCCAAATATGGCGTGTTTGGGCGTGGGGGGGGCGTGTGGCCTGAAAGGTGCCGAAATGTGGGAGGAGGAGGAGGAGGGTGGTGGGGGCTGAGGGCCCCTTTCCTGGGGCTCGCTCTGGCCTGCCAAGTTGCTTGCCTGCGAGAAGGGCGGCCCCTTGGGCACAGGGACCGCCCTCCACCTCCCGTCATGAGCCCTGGGCTCCAGCCCCCTGCTCATGCCGTGCCTGGGGTCCCCTCGATGAGACGGTGGCAAGAACATGCCAGGAGGGTCGGGGCTCCTCGGTGAGCCCCCACCGAGCCGGCACCCTGCAAGTGGCACAGCCCCCCACGCTCGCCAGTGGCTGAGAGGGGGCAAAGCATCCAGACATGGCGCCGGCCGGCGGGAAAAGGAGTCCCGGCCGGCCCGCGCAAGCTCTGCCAGCGTTCCATAAAAGAATTGCTGATTGCCAAGCGTTGCGTGGGCTCTTCTTCCCCGTCCCCTGTCCTTGCCCCTGGAGCGTGGAGAGGTGTCGTCTCTTCTGCACGGAGCGCGGAGGGAGGGAGAGGGGAGGAGAGGGCCTGGCGTCCTTTGGGCTGCTGTGCCAGCACGACGTGAGGAGCCTGTCGGAGGCCACCGAGGGAGGTGCTTGGGGCCTGGAGGCGGGGGTGGGTTCAGTCTGAGGTGCACCCTTGCTCCGTTCGCTCGGACGAAGGACAAAGCTTCTCACCGCTTTTGCGGTCTCTTGCTTACGCGTTGCGAGAAAGAGCTCTCCCGTGTTGTTGGAAGAATCGGAGCTGGAGAACGGGAGCCTTCTGGCAGGTTTGCAGGAAGAAGCTCTTGCCCTTCTCAGGCATCTGCCAGAAGATGGTTTGGAGGCACACGAAGGACGAGGTGAACTCAGGGAACAGCCAGCAGAACTTCAGCAAGGACGACTTGTGCCGGGACCAACACGAGCCTTGCTTTGAGGAGGTGCCCGTCCTAGCGGGACAAGGGGAGAGCAGTGAGTGCCATTTAGTCTGACTTCAGCAAGGCCCGTGACACAGCCTCCCCCGGTGTCCAGATGGGCAAGGCGTGGACGGGAGAAGGAGACTACCCGGTGGGAGGGCCGCTGCCTTGTGCTCAGCAGGACAAACCCCGCGCGCGGGGCAGCCGCTAGTGGTGGTGTGCGTCAGGGCAGTGGTGGGGCTGATGCGGGTGAGGGTCTGAAGTAAGGGCCTGGGTGGCAGTGGGACGGGCCACCTTCCGCAAGGTCGTGGGTGCCCCTTGCCATGTGAGGAAGGCAGCAGCCTGATGGAAGGCAGGCCCTCTCGTCGCCTCTCCCTCGGGGCTCGGTGCCGACGAGATGGCCCCTCTTCTGGAGGGGCGGTGGTGGTGGATGGGAAAGAGGGGCCCACGCAGCCCTTTGAGAATCGACGAAAGAACTGTGTATTGGCGGGCGATGTTGCAGGTGAGCCTGCGGGAAGTCCGTAGAGTTTGTTTTCAGTTAAACCGGACGTTGCCCTTGCGAACCGGCGTTGGCTATGACCAATGACTGCGTTGTCTCTCAAGTGTTGTTCAATAACTCCCAGAATGACCTCCCTAACTTTCCCTGGCACTGAGGTGAGAGCGATACTGTGGCAACCAGAAATTCCTAGGGTTCGCTGCCTTTCTTATGATAATTTTACTCCATTTCAAAGACGATTACCAAATTGTTGATGTTACAGCCTGAAAACACCAGAACGTAAGGCACCAGCAAAGCAGGAAGGTGTGCATGGAACCGGAAAGTTTCCCAAAAGAGCCTCCTACTCGAAGACAGAGAGCAGGAGGGGTCACAGGAGTGCAGTGCAGATGCCGTCGCCAAAGTGCCGGCTAAGAGAGGACAAGAGCGTTTTGATTCTTTTGTCGTTGTTTATTGTCCGTTCAGGAAGGTGCGGAGGCTGGGCCACCGGTAGGGAGCCGGCCGGGCGCTCCTGCGACGCTGTTGTTGGCATCTCACGCAAGGGAGCCTGGATGGCTGGGGTACTGCCAGGTCATCGCTGTGGCAGGTAGACCCACTGCCATCGGTGACTGGACTGTTCTTGAGGTGGATCCACCTCCATGGGCTCCACGCTGTCGTCTGGTGGATTAACAGCCGTCGGCCCCATGCTGTGCTCGGGTGGATCGATGTCCATGGGCTCCACGTCGTCCTTTGGTGGTCTGTCACGCCTGGTCCTCAGACCGTGCCTGAGCAGATAGGCACGCCAGGGCCCCACGCTGTTCCCCTGGGTGGCCACAGCTGCGTGCTGGACGACCTCGCTCGCAAGAGCGTGGGCGATGGCTCTCATGGTGCGAGGGGGGATGTTCCTCCTCCTCCTCATCCTCCGCTGCTTCCCCATCTTCAGGCTCCTGAGAGGGTCCTTCCTCTTTGGCTGTTGCGGGAAGCGTCCCTGTGCTGTCCCACGCAAAGGTGGGCAGCCACCCGCCTCGCTGCTCAGGCTGGTGCCTGGCAGGCAGACGCGCCTGGGCTCCACGGCGTTCCCTGGTGGGCCTAGAGCCAAGAGCTGCATGGTGTCGCTGAGGGAAGCGAGGTGGACAGCGCTGACGGCACGAGGGTTGATTTTGTTCCTCCGCCGCCGCCGCCTGTGCCTCCTCCTCCTCCTCCTGCGAGGTGCCTTCCTCCTGCGCAGTTGCGGGGAGCGGCTCTGGGGCGTCCCACGCCAAGGTGGGCAGCCATCCGCCTCGCTGCTCCGGGTCCTCTTCCTTCCAAGCATGCTTGGCATGCGAGGGCCTGGAAGCTCAGCAGACTGTGGGCCAGCTGCCGGGGCCCTGCTTTTATAGGGCCGGAACGAAAGGCGGTGAGGTGGCTGGTGACGGCAGGAGGCCGCTGTGATGCGATCGTGACTGTGGCCAATGCGCGTGGCCAAATATGGCGTGTTTGGGCGTGGGGGGGGCGTGTGGCCTGAAAGGTGCCGAAATGTGGGAGGAGGAGGAGGAGGGTGGTGGGGGCTGAGGGCCCCTTTCCTGGGGCTCGCTCTGGCCTGCCAAGTTGCTTGCCTGCGAGAAGGGCGGCCCCTTGGGCACAGGGACCGCCCTCCACCTCCCGTCATGAGCCCTGGGCTCCAGCCCCCTGCTCATGCCGTGCCTGGGGTCCCCTCGATGAGACGGTGGCAAGAACATGCCAGGAGGGTCGGGGCTCCTCGGTGAGCCCCCACCGAGCCGGCACCCTGCAAGTGGCACAGCCCCCCACGCTCGCCAGTGGCTGAGAGGGGGCAAAGCATCCAGACATGGCGCCGGCCGGCGGGAAAAGGAGTCCCGGCCGGCCCGCGCAAGCTCTGCCAGCGTTCCATAAAAGAATTGCTGATTGCCAAGCGTTGCGTGGGCTCTTCTTCCCCGTCCCCTGTCCTTGCCCCTGGAGCGTGGAGAGGTGTCGTCTCTTCTGCACGGAGCGCGGAGGGAGGGAGAGGGGAGGAGAGGGCCTGGCGTCCTTTGGGCTGCTGTGCCAGCACGACGTGAGGAGCCTGTCGGAGGCCACCGAGGGAGGTGCTTGGGGCCTGGAGGCGGGGGTGGGTTCAGTCTGAGGTGCACCCTTGCTCCGTTCGCTCGGACGAAGGACAAAGCTTCTCACCGCTTTTGCGGTCTCTTGCTTACGCGTTGCGAGAAAGAGCTCTCCCGTGTTGTTGGAAGAATCGGAGCTGGAGAACGGGAGCCTTCTGGCAGGTTTGCAGGAAGAAGCTCTTGCCCTTCTCAGGCATCTGCCAGAAGATGGTTTGGAGGCACACGAAGGACGAGGTGAACTCAGGGAACAGCCAGCAGAACTTCAGCAAGGACGACTTGTGCCGGGACCAACACGAGCCTTGCTTTGAGGAGGTGCCCGTCCTAGCGGGACAAGGGGAGAGCAGTGAGTGCCATTTAGTCTGACTTCAGCAAGGCCCGTGACACAGCCTCCCCCGGTGTCCAGATGGGCGAGGCGTGGACGGGAGAAGGAGACTACCCGGTGGGAGGGCCGCTGCCTTGTGCTCAGCAGGACAAACCCCGCGCGCGGGGCAGCCGCTAGTGGTGGTGTGCGTCAGGGCAGAGGTGGGGCTGATGCGGGTGAGGGTCTGAAGTAAGGGCCTGGGTGGCAGTGGGACGGGCCACCTTCCGCAAGGTCGTGGGTGCCCCTTGCCATGTGAGGAAGGCAGCAGCCTGATGGAAGGCAGGCCCTCTCGTCGCCTCTCCCTCGGGGCTCGGTGCCGACGAGATGGCCCCTCTTCTGGAGGGGCGGTGGTGGTGGATGGGAAAGAGGGGCCCACGCAGCCCTTTGAGAATCGACGAAAGAACTGTGTATTGGCGGGCGATGTTGCAGGTGAGCCTGCGGGAAGTCCGTAGAGTTTGTTTTCAGTTAAACCGGACGTTGCCCTTGCGAACCGGCGTTGGCTATGACCAATGACTGCGTTGTCTCTCAAGTGTTGTTCAATAACTCCCAGAATGACCTCCCTAACTTTCCCTGGCACTGAGGTGAGAGCGATACTGTGGCAACCAGAAATTCCTAGGGTTCGCTGCCTTTCTTATGATAATTTTACTCCATTTCAAAGACGATTACCAAATTGTTGATGTTACAGCCTGAAAACACCAGAACGTAAGGCACCAGCAAAGCAGGAAGGTGTGCATGGAACCGGAAAGTTTCCCAAAAGAGCCTCCTACTCGAAGACAGAGAGCAGGAGGGGTCACAGGAGTGCAGTGCAGATGCCGTCGCCAAAGTGCCGGCTAAGAGAGGACAAGAGCGTTTTGATTCTTTTGTCGTTGTTTATTGTCCGTTCAGGAAGGTGCGGAGGCTGGGCCACCGGTAGGGAGCCGGCCGGGCGCTCCTGCGACGCTGTTGTTGGCATCTCACGCAAGGGAGCCTGGATGGCTGGGGTACTGCCAGGTCATCGCTGTGGCAGGTAGACCCACTGCCATCGGTGACTGGACTGTTCTTGAGGTGGATCCACCTCCATGGGCTCCACGCTGTCGTCTGGTGGATTAACAGCCGTCGGCCCCATGCTGTGCTCGGGTGGATCGATGTCCATGGGCTCCACGTCGTCCTTTGGTGGTCTGTCACGCCTGGTCCTCAGACCGTGCCTGAGCAGATAGGCACGCCAGGGCCCCACGCTGTTCCCCTGGGTGGCCACAGCTGCGTGCTGGACGACCTCGCTCGCAAGAGCGTGGGCGATGGCTCTCATGGTGCGAGGGGGGATGTTCCTCCTCCTCCTCATCCTCCGCTGCTTCCCCATCTTCAGGCTCCTGAGAGGGTCCTTCCTCTTTGGCTGTTGCGGGAAGCGTCCCTGTGCTGTCCCACGCAAAGGTGGGCAGCCACCCGCCTCGCTGCTCAGGCTGGTGCCTGGCAGGCAGACGCGCCTGGGCTCCACGGCGTTCCCTGGTGGGCCTAGAGCCAAGAGCTGCATGGTGTCGCTGAGGGAAGCGAGGTGGACAGCGCTGACGGCACGAGGGTTGATTTTGTTCCTCCGCCGCCGCCGCCTGTGCCTCCTCCTCCTCCTCCTGCGAGGTGCCTTCCTCCTGCGCAGTTGCGGGGAGCGGCTCTGGGGCGTCCCACGCCAAGGTGGGCAGCCATCCGCCTCGCTGCTCCGGGTCCTCTTCCTTCCAAGCATGCTTGGCATGCGAGGGCCTGGAAGCTCAGCAGACTGTGGGCCAGCTGCCGGGGCCCTGCTTTTATAGGGCCGGAACGAAAGGCGGTGAGGTGGCTGGTGACGGCAGGAGGCCGCTGTGATGCGATCGTGACTGTGGCCAATGCGCGTGGCCAAATATGGCGTGTTTGGGCGTGGGGGGGGCGTGTGGCCTGAAAGGTGCCGAAATGTGGGAGGAGGAGGAGGAGGGTGGTGGGGGCTGAGGGCCCCTTTCCTGGGGCTCGCTCTGGCCTGCCAAGTTGCTTGCCTGCGAGAAGGGCGGCCCCTTGGGCACAGGGACCGCCCTCCACCTCCCGTCATGAGCCCTGGGCTCCAGCCCCCTGCTCATGCCGTGCCTGGGGTCCCCTCGATGAGACGGTGGCAAGAACATGCCAGGAGGGTCGGGGCTCCTCGGTGAGCCCCCACCGAGCCGGCACCCTGCAAGTGGCACAGCCCCCCACGCTCGCCAGTGGCTGAGAGGGGGCAAAGCATCCAGACATGGCGCCGGCCGGCGGGAAAAGGAGTCCCGGCCGGCCCGCGCAAGCTCTGCCAGCGTTCCATAAAAGAATTGCTGATTGCCAAGCGTTGCGTGGGCTCTTCTTCCCCGTCCCCTGTCCTTGCCCCTGGAGCGTGGAGAGGTGTCGTCTCTTCTGCACGGAGCGCGGAGGGAGGGAGAGGGGAGGAGAGGGCCTGGCGTCCTTTGGGCTGCTGTGCCAGCACGACGTGAGGAGCCTGTCGGAGGCCACCGAGGGAGGTGCTTGGGGCCTGGAGGCGGGGGTGGGTTCAGTCTGAGGTGCACCCTTGCTCCGTTCGCTCGGACGAAGGACAAAGCTTCTCACCGCTTTTGCGGTCTCTTGCTTACGCGTTGCGAGAAAGAGCTCTCCCGTGTTGTTGGAAGAATCGGAGCTGGAGAACGGGAGCCTTCTGGCAGGTTTGCAGGAAGAAGCTCTTGCCCTTCTCAGGCATCTGCCAGAAGATGGTTTGGAGGCACACGAAGGACGAGGTGAACTCAGGGAACAGCCAGCAGAACTTCAGCAAGGACGACTTGTGCCGGGACCAACACGAGCCTTGCTTTGAGGAGGTGCCCGTCCTAGCGGGACAAGGGGAGAGCAGTGAGTGCCATTTAGTCTGACTTCAGCAAGGCCCGTGACACAGCCTCCCCCGGTGTCCAGATGGGCGAGGCGTGGACGGGAGAAGGAGACTACCCGGTGGGAGGGCCGCTGCCTTGTGCTCAGCAGGACAAACCCCGCGCGCGGGGCAGCCGCTAGTGGTGGTGTGCGTCAGGGCAGAGGTGGGGCTGATGCGGGTGAGGGTCTGAAGTAAGGGCCTGGGTGGCAGTGGGACGGGCCACCTTCCGCAAGGTCGTGGGTGCCCCTTGCCATGTGAGGAAGGCAGCAGCCTGATGGAAGGCAGGCCCTCTCGTCGCCTCTCCCTCGGGGCTCGGTGCCGACGAGATGGCCCCTCTTCTGGAGGGGCGGTGGTGGTGGATGGGAAAGAGGGGCCCACGCAGCCCTTTGAGAATCGACGAAAGAACTGTGTATTGGCGGGCGATGTTGCAGGTGAGCCTGCGGGAAGTCCGTAGAGTTTGTTTTCAGTTAAACCGGACGTTGCCCTTGCGAACCGGCGTTGGCTATGACCAATGACTGCGTTGTCTCTCAAGTGTTGTTCAATAACTCCCAGAATGACCTCCCTAACTTTCCCTGGCACTGAGGTGAGAGCGATACTGTGGCAACCAGAAATTCCTAGGGTTCGCTGCCTTTCTTATGATAATTTTACTCCATTTCAAAGACGATTACCAAATTGTTGATGTTACAGCCTGAAAACACCAGAACGTAAGGCACCAGCAAAGCAGGAAGGTGTGCATGGAACCGGAAAGTTTCCCAAAAGAGCCTCCTACTCGAAGACAGAGAGCAGGAGGGGTCACAGGAGTGCAGTGCAGATGCCGTCGCCAAAGTGCCGGCTAAGAGAGGACAAGAGCGTTTTGATTCTTTTGTCGTTGTTTATTGTCCGTTCAGGAAGGTGCGGAGGCTGGGCCACCGGTAGGGAGCCGGCCGGGCGCTCCTGCGACGCTGTTGTTGGCATCTCACGCAAGGGAGCCTGGATGGCTGGGGTACTGCCAGGTCATCGCTGTGGCAGGTAGACCCACTGCCATCGGTGACTGGACTGTTCTTGAGGTGGATCCACCTCCATGGGCTCCACGCTGTCGTCTGGTGGATTAACAGCCGTCGGCCCCATGCTGTGCTCGGGTGGATCGATGTCCATGGGCTCCACGTCGTCCTTTGGTGGTCTGTCACGCCTGGTCCTCAGACCGTGCCTGAGCAGATAGGCACGCCAGGGCCCCACGCTGTTCCCCTGGGTGGCCACAGCTGCGTGCTGGACGACCTCGCTCGCAAGAGCGTGGGCGATGGCTCTCATGGTGCGAGGGGGGATGTTCCTCCTCCTCCTCATCCTCCGCTGCTTCCCCATCTTCAGGCTCCTGAGAGGGTCCTTCCTCTTTGGCTGTTGCGGGAAGCGTCCCTGTGCTGTCCCACGCAAAGGTGGGCAGCCACCCGCCTCGCTGCTCAGGCTGGTGCCTGGCAGGCAGACGCGCCTGGGCTCCACGGCGTTCCCTGGTGGGCCTAGAGCCAAGAGCTGCATGGTGTCGCTGAGGGAAGCGAGGTGGACAGCGCTGACGGCACGAGGGTTGATTTTGTTCCTCCGCCGCCGCCGCCTGTGCCTCCTCCTCCTCCTCCTGCGAGGTGCCTTCCTCCTGCGCAGTTGCGGGGAGCGGCTCTGGGGCGTCCCACGCCAAGGTGGGCAGCCATCCGCCTCGCTGCTCCGGGTCCTCTTCCTTCCAAGCATGCTTGGCATGCGAGGGCCTGGAAGCTCAGCAGACTGTGGGCCAGCTGCCGGGGCCCTGCTTTTATAGGGCCGGAACGAAAGGCGGTGAGGTGGCTGGTGACGGCAGGAGGCCGCTGTGATGCGATCGTGACTGTGGCCAATGCGCGTGGCCAAATATGGCGTGTTTGGGCGTGGGGGGGGCGTGTGGCCTGAAAGGTGCCGAAATGTGGGAGGAGGAGGAGGAGGGTGGTGGGGGCTGAGGGCCCCTTTCCTGGGGCTCGCTCTGGCCTGCCAAGTTGCTTGCCTGCGAGAAGGGCGGCCCCTTGGGCACAGGGACCGCCCTCCACCTCCCGTCATGAGCCCTGGGCTCCAGCCCCCTGCTCATGCCGTGCCTGGGGTCCCCTCGATGAGACGGTGGCAAGAACATGCCAGGAGGGTCGGGGCTCCTCGGTGAGCCCCCACCGAGCCGGCACCCTGCAAGTGGCACAGCCCCCCACGCTCGCCAGTGGCTGAGAGGGGGCAAAGCATCCAGACATGGCGCCGGCCGGCGGGAAAAGGAGTCCCGGCCGGCCCGCGCAAGCTCTGCCAGCGTTCCATAAAAGAATTGCTGATTGCCAAGCGTTGCGTGGGCTCTTCTTCCCCGTCCCCTGTCCTTGCCCCTGGAGCGTGGAGAGGTGTCGTCTCTTCTGCACGGAGCGCGGAGGGAGGGAGAGGGGAGGAGAGGGCCTGGCGTCCTTTGGGCTGCTGTGCCAGCACGACGTGAGGAGCCTGTCGGAGGCCACCGAGGGAGGTGCTTGGGGCCTGGAGGTGGGGGTGGGTTCAGTCTGAGGTGCACCCTTGCTCCGTTCGCTCGGACGAAGGACAAAGCTTCTCACCGCTTTTGCGGTCTCTTGCTTACGCGTTGCGAGAAAGAGCTCTCCCGTGTTGTTGGAAGAATCGGAGCTGGAGAACGGGAGCCTTCTGGCAGGTTTGCAGGAAGAAGCTCTTGCCCTTCTCAGGCATCTGCCAGAAGATGGTTTGGAGGCACACGAAGGACGAGGTGAACTCAGGGAACAGCCAGCAGAACTTCAGCAAGGACGACTTGTGCCGGGACCAACACGAGCCTTGCTTTGAGGAGGTGCCCGTCCTAGCGGGACAAGGGGAGAGCAGTGAGTGCCATTTAGTCTGACTTCAGCAAGGCCCGTGACACAGCCTCCCCCGGTGTCCAGATGGGCGAGGCGTGGACGGGAGAAGGAGACTACCCGGTGGGAGGGCCGCTGCCTTGTGCTCAGCAGGACAAACCCCGCGCGCGGGGCAGCCGCTAGTGGTGGTGTGCGTCAGGGCAGAGGTGGGGCTGATGCGGGTGAGGGTCTGAAGTAAGGGCCTGGGTGGCAGTGGGACGGGCCACCTTCCGCAAGGTCGTGGGTGCCCCTTGCCATGTGAGGAAGGCAGCAGCCTGATGGAAGGCAGGCCCTCTCGTCGCCTCTCCCTCGGGGCTCGGTGCCGACGAGATGGCCCCTCTTCTGGAGGGGCGGTGGTGGTGGATGGGAAAGAGGGGCCCACGCAGCCCTTTGAGAATCGACGAAAGAACTGTGTATTGGCGGGCGATGTTGCAGGTGAGCCTGCGGGAAGTCCGTAGAGTTTGTTTTCAGTTAAACCGGACGTTGCCCTTGCGAACCGGCGTTGGCTATGACCAATGACTGCGTTGTCTCTCAAGTGTTGTTCAATAACTCCCAGAATGACCTCCCTAACTTTCCCTGGCACTGAGGTGAGAGCGATACTGTGGCAACCAGAAATTCCTAGGGTTCGCTGCCTTTCTTATGATAATTTTACTCCATTTCAAAGACGATTACCAAATTGTTGATGTTACAGCCTGAAAACACCAGAACGTAAGGCACCAGCAAAGCAGGAAGGTGTGCATGGAACCGGAAAGTTTCCCAAAAGAGCCTCCTACTCGAAGACAGAGAGCAGGAGGGGTCACAGGAGTGCAGTGCAGATGCCGTCGCCAAAGTGCCGGCTAAGAGAGGACAAGAGCGTTTTGATTCTTTTGTCGTTGTTTATTGTCCGTTCAGGAAGGTGCGGAGGCTGGGCCACCGGTAGGGAGCCGGCCGGGCGCTCCTGCGACGCTGTTGTTGGCATCTCACGCAAGGGAGCCTGGATGGCTGGGGGACTGCCAGGTCATCGCTGTGGCAGGTAGACCCACTGCCATCGGTGACTGGACTGTTCTTGAGGTGGATCCACCTCCATGGGCTCCACGCTGTCGTCTGGTGGATTAACAGCCGTCGGCCCCATGCTGTGCTCGGGTGGATCGATGTCCATGGGCTCCACGTCGTCCTTTGGTGGTCTGTCACGCCTGGTCCTCAGACCGTGCCTGAGCAGATAGGCACGCCAGGGCCCCACGCTGTTCCCCTGGGTGGCCACAGCTGCGTGCTGGACGACCTCGCTCGCAAGAGCGTGGGCGATGGCTCTCATGGTGCGAGGGGGGATGTTCCTCCTCCTCCTCATCCTCCGCTGCTTCCCCATCTTCAGGCTCCTGAGAGGGTCCTTCCTCTTTGGCTGTTGCGGGAAGCGTCCCTGTGCTGTCCCACGCAAAGGTGGGCAGCCACCCGCCTCGCTGCTCAGGCTGGTGCCTGGCAGGCAGACGCGCCTGGGCTCCACGGCGTTCCCTGGTGGGCCTAGAGCCAAGAGCTGCATGGTGTCGCTGAGGGAAGCGAGGTGGACAGCGCTGACGGCACGAGGGTTGATTTTGTTCCTCCGCCGCCGCCGCCTGTGCCTCCTCCTCCTCCTCCTGCGAGGTGCCTTCCTCCTGCGCGGTTGCGGGGAGCGGCTCTGGGGCGTCCCACGCCAAGGTGGGCAGCCATCCGCCTCGCTGCTCCGGGTCCTCTTCCTTCCAAGCATGCTTGGCATGCGAGGGCCTGGAAGCTCAGCAGACTGTGGGCCAGCTGCCGGGGCCCTGCTTTTATAGGGCCGGAACGAAAGGCGGTGAGGTGGCTGGTGACGGCAGGAGGCCGCTGTGATGCGATCGTGACTGTGGCCAATGCGCGTGGCCAAATATGGCGTGTTTGGGCGTGGGGGGGGCGTGTGGCCTGAAAGGTGCCGAAATGTGGGAGGAGGAGGAGGAGGGTGGTGGGGGCTGAGGGCCCCTTTCCTGGGGCTCGCTCTGGCCTGCCAAGTTGCTTGCCTGCGAGAAGGGCGGCCCCTTGGGCACAGGGACCGCCCTCCACCTCCCGTCATGAGCCCTGGGCTCCAGCCCCCTGCTCATGCCGTGCCTGGGGTCCCCTCGATGAGACGGTGGCAAGAACATGCCAGGAGGGTCGGGGCTCCTCGGTGAGCCCCCACCGAGCCGGCACCCTGCAAGTGGCACAGCCCCCCACGCTCGCCAGTGGCTGAGAGGGGGCAAAGCATCCAGACATGGCGCCGGCCGGCGGGAAAAGGAGTCCCGGCCGGCCCGCGCAAGCTCTGCCAGCGTTCCATAAAAGAATTGCTGATTGCCAAGCGTTGCGTGGGCTCTTCTTCCCCGTCCCCTGTCCTTGCCCCTGGAGCGTGGAGAGGTGTCGTCTCTTCTGCACGGAGCGCGGAGGGAGGGAGAGGGGAGGAGAGGGCCTGGCGTCCTTTGGGCTGCTGTGCCAGCACGACGTGAGGAGCCTGTCGGAGGCCACCGAGGGAGGTGCTTGGGGCCTGGAGGTGGGGGTGGGTTCAGTCTGAGGTGCACCCTTGCTCCGTTCGCTCGGACGAAGGACAAAGCTTCTCACCGCTTTTGCGGTCTCTTGCTTACGCGTTGCGAGAAAGAGCTCTCCCGTGTTGTTGGAAGAATCGGAGCTGGAGAACGGGAGCCTTCTGGCAGGTTTGCAGGAAGAAGCTCTTGCCCTTCTCAGGCATCTGCCAGAAGATGGTTTGGAGGCACACGAAGGACGAGGTGAGCTCAGGGAACAGCCAGCAGAACTTCAGCAAGGACGACTTGTGCCGGGACCAACACGAGCCTTGCTTTGAGGAGGTGCCCGTCCTAGCGGGACAAGGGGAGAGCAGTGAGTGCCATTTAGTCTGACTTCAGCAAGGCCCGTGACACAGCCTCCCCCGGTGTCCAGATGGGCGAGGCGTGGACGGGAGAAGGAGACTACCCGGTGGGAGGGCCGCTGCCTTGTGCTCAGCAGGACAAACCCCGCGCGCGGGGCAGCCGCTAGTGGTGGTGTGCGTCAGGGCAGTGGTGGGGCTGATGCGGGTGAGGGTCTGACGTAAGGGCCTGGGTGGCAGTGGGACGGGCCACCTTCCGCAAGGTCGTGGGTGCCCCTTGCCATGTGAGGAAGGCAGCAGCCTGATGGAAGGCAGGCCCTCTCGTCGCCTCTCCCTCGGGGCTCGGTGCCGACGAGATGGCCCCTCTTCTGGAGGGGCGGTGGTGGTGGATGGGAAAGAGGGGCCCACGCAGCCCTTTGAGAATCGACGAAAGAACTGTGTATTGGTGGGCGATGTTGCAGGTGAGCCTGCGGGAAGTCCGTAGAGTTTGTTTTCAGTTAAACCGGACGTTGCCCTTGCGAACCGGCGTTGGCTATGACCAATGACTGCGTTGTCTCTCAAGTGTTGTTCAATAACTCCCAGAATGACCTCCCTAACTTTCCCTGGCACTGAGGTGAGAGCGATACTGTGGCAACCAGAAATTCCTAGGGTTCGCTGCCTTTCTTATGATAATTTTACTCCATTTCAAAGACGATTACCAAATTGTTGATGTTACAGCCTGAAAACACCAGAACGTAAGGCACCAGCAAAGCAGGAAGGTGTGCATGGAAACGGAAAGTTTCCCAAAAGAGCCTCCTACTCGAAGACAGAGAGCAGGAGGGGTCACAGGAGTGCAGTGCAGATGCCGTCGCCAAAGTGCCGGCTAAGAGAGGACAAGAGCGTTTTGATTCTTTTGTCGTTGTTTATTGTCCGTTCAGGAAGGTGCGGAGGCTGGGCCACCGGTAGGGAGCCGGCCGGGAGCTCCTGCGACGCTGTTGTTGGCATCTCACGCAAGGGAGCCTGGATGGCTGGGGGACTGCCAGGTCATCGCTGTGGCAGGTAGACCCACTGCCATCGGTGACTGGACTGTTCTTGAGGTGGATCCACCTCCATGGGCTCCACGCTGTCGTCTGGTGGATTAACAGCCGTCGGCCCCATGCTGTGCTCGGGTGGATCGATGTCCATGGGCTCCACGTCGTCCTTTGGTGGTCTGTCACGCCTGGTCCTCAGACCGTGCCTGAGCAGATAGGCACGCCAGGGCCCCACGCTGTTCCCCTGGGTGGCCACAGCTGCGTGCTGGACGACCTCGCTCGCAAGAGCGTGGGCGATGGCTCTCATGGTGCGAGGGGGGATGTTCCTCCTCCTCCTCATCCTCCGCTGCTTCCCCATCTTCAGGCTCCTGAGAGGGTCCTTCCTCTTTGGCTGTTGCGGGAAGCGTCCCTGTGCTGTCCCACGCAAAGGTGGGCAGCCACCCGCCTCGCTGCTCAGGCTGGTGCCTGGCAGGCAGACGCGCCTGGGCTCCACGGCGTTCCCTGGTGGGCCTAGAGCCAAGAGCTGCATGGTGTCGCTGAGGGAAGCGAGGTGGACAGCGCTGACGGCACGAGGGTTGATTTTGTTCCTCCGCCGCCGCCGCCTGTGCCTCCTCCTCCTCCTCCTGCGAGGTGCCTTCCTCCTGCGCGGTTGCGGGGAGCGGCTCTGGGGCGTCCCACGCCAAGGTGGGCAGCCATCCGCCTCGCTGCTCCGGGTCCTCTTCCTTCCAAGCATGCTTGGCATGCGAGGGCCTGGAAGCTCAGCAGACTGTGGGCCAGCTGCCGGGGCCCTGCTTTTATAGGGCCGGAACGAAAGGCGGTGAGGTGGCTGGTGACGGCAGGAGGCCGCTGTGATGCGATCGTGACTGTGGCCAATGCGCGTGGCCAAATATGGCGTGTTTGGGCGTGGGGGGGCGTGTGGCCTGAAAGGTGCCGAAATGTGGGAGGAGGAGGAGGAGGGTGGTGGGGGCTGAGGGCCCCTTTCCTGGGGCTCGCTCTGGCCTGCCAAGTTGCTTGCCTGCGAGAAGGGCGGCCCCTTGGGCACAGGGACCGCCCTCCACCTCCCGTCATGAGCCCTGGGCTCCAGCCCCCTGCTCATGCCGTGCCTGGGGTCCCCTCGATGAGACGGTGGCAAGAACATGCCAGGAGGGTCGGGGCTCCTCGGTGAGCCCCCACCGAGCCGGCACCCTGCAAGTGGCACAGCCCCCCACGCTCGCCAGTGGCTGAGAGGGGGCAAAGCATCCAGACATGGCGCCGGCCGGCGGGAAAAGGAGTCCCGGCCGGCCCGCGCAAGCTCTGCCAGCGTTCCATAAAAGAATTGCTGATTGCCAAGCGTTGCGTGGGCTCTTCTTCCCCGTCCCCTGTCCTTGCCCCTGGAGCGTGGAGAGGTGTCGTCTCTTCTGCACGGAGCGCGGAGGGAGGGAGAGGGGAGGAGAGGGCCTGGCGTCCTTTGGGCTGCTGTGCCAGCACGACGTGAGGAGCCTGTCGGAGGCCACCGAGGGAGGTGCTTGGGGCCTGGAGGTGGGGGTGGGTTCAGTCTGAGGTGCACCCTTGCTCCGTTCGCTCGGACGAAGGACAAAGCTTCTCACCGCTTTTGCGGTCTCTTGCTTACGCGTTGCGAGAAAGAGCTCTCCCGTGTTGTTGGAGGAATCGGAGCTGGAGAACGGGAGCCTTCTGGCAGGTTTGCAGGAAGAAGCTCTTGCCCTTCTCAGGCATCTGCCAGAAGATGGTTTGGAGGCACACGAAGGACGAGGTGAGCTCAGGGAACAGCCAGCAGAACTTCAGCAAGGACGACTTGTGCCGGGACCAACACGAGCCTTGCTTTGAGGAGGTGCCCGTCCTAGCGGGACAAGGGGAGAGCAGTGAGTGCCATTTAGTCTGACTTCAGCAAGGCCCGTGACACAGCCTCCCCCGGTGTCCAGATGGGCGAGGCGTGGACGGGAGAAGGAGACTACCCGGTGGGAGGGCCGCTGCCTTGTGCTCAGCAGGACAAACCCCGCGCGCGGGGCAGCCGCTAGTGGTGGTGTGCGTCAGGGCAGTGGTGGGGCTGATGCGGGTGAGGGTCTGACGTAAGGGCCTGGGTGGCAGTGGGACGGGCCACCTTCCGCAAGGTCGTGGGTGCCCCTTGCCATGTGAGGAAGGCAGCAGCCTGATGGAAGGCAGGCCCTCTCGTCGCCTCTCCCTCGGGGCTCGGTGCCGACGAGATGGCCCCTCTTCTGGAGGGGCGGTGGTGGTGGATGGGAAAGAGGGGCCCACGCAGCCCTTTGAGAATCGACGAAAGAACTGTGTATTGGTGGGCGATGTTGCAGGTGAGCCTGCGGGAAGTCCGTAGAGTTTGTTTTCAGTTAAACCGGACGTTGCCCTTGCGAACCGGCGTTGGCTATGACCAATGACTGCGTTGTCTCTCAAGTGTTGTTCAATAACTCCCAGAATGACCTCCCTAACTTTCCCTGGCACTGAGGTGAGAGCGATACTGTGGCAACCAGAAATTCCTAGGGTTCGCTGCCTTTCTTATGATAATTTTACTCCATTTCAAAGACGATTACCAAATTGTTGATGTTACAGCCTGAAAACACCAGAACGTAAGGCACCAGCAAAGCAGGAAGGTGTGCATGGAAACGGAAAGTTTCCCAAAAGAGCCTCCTACTCGAAGACAGAGAGCAGGAGGGGTCACAGGAGTGCAGTGCAGATGCCGTCGCCAAAGTGCCGGCTAAGAGAGGACAAGAGCGTTTTGATTCTTTTGTCGTTGTTTATTGTCCGTTCAGGAAGGTGCGGAGGCTGGGCCACCGGTAGGGAGCCGGCCGGGCGCTCCTGCGACGCTGTTGTTGGCATCTCACGCAAGGGAGCCTGGATGGCTGGGGGACTGCCAGGTCATCGCTGTGGCAGGTAGACCCACTGCCATCGGTGACTGGACTGTTCTTGAGGTGGATCCACCTCCATGGGCTCCACGCTGTCGTCTGGTGGATTAACAGCCGTCGGCCCCATGCTGTGCTCGGGTGGATCGATGTCCATGGGCTCCACGTCGTCCTTTGGTGGTCTGTCACGCCTGGTCCTCAGACCGTGCCTGAGCAGATAGGCACGCCAGGGCCCCACGCTGTTCCCCTGGGTGGCCACAGCTGCGTGCTGGACGACCTCGCTCGCAAGAGCGTGGGCGATGGCTCTCATGGTGCGAGGGGGGATGTTCCTCCTCCTCCTCATCCTCCGCTGCTTCCCCATCTTCAGGCTCCTGAGAGGGTCCTTCCTCTTTGGCTGTTGCGGGAAGCGTCCCTGTGCTGTCCCACGCAAAGGTGGGCAGCCACCCGCCTCGCTGCTCAGGCTGGTGCCTGGCAGGCAGACGCGCCTGGGCTCCACGGCGTTCCCTGGTGGGCCTAGAGCCAAGAGCTGCATGGTGTCGCTGAGGGAAGCGAGGTGGACAGCGCTGACGGCACGAGGGTTGATTTTGTTCCTCCGCCGCCGCCGCCTGTGCCTCCTCCTCCTCCTCCTGCGAGGTGCCTTCCTCCTGCGCGGTTGCGGGGAGCGGCTCTGGGGCGTCCCACGCCAAGGTGGGCAGCCATCCGCCTCGCTGCTCCGGGTCCTTTTCCTTCCAAGCATGCTTGGCATGCGAGGGCCTGGAAGCTCAGCAGACTGTGGGCCAGCTGCCGGGGCCCTGCTTTTATAGGGCCGGAACGAAAGGCGGTGAGGTGGCTGGTGACGGCAGGAGGCCACTGTGATGCGATCGTGACTGTGGCCAATGCGCGTGGCCAAATATGGCGTGTTTGGGCGTGGGGGGGCGTGTGGCCTGAAAGGTGCCGAAATGTGGGAGGAGGAGGAGGAGGGTGGTGGGGGCTGAGGGCCCCTTTCCTGGGGCTCGCTCTGGCCTGCCAAGTTGCTTGCCTGCGAGAAGGGCGGCCCCTTGGGCACAGGGACCGCCCTCCACCTCCCGTCATGAGCCCTGGGCTCCAGCCCCCTGCTCATGCCGTGCCTGGGGTCCCCTCGATGAGACGGTGGCAAGAACATGCCAGGAGGGTCGGGGCTCCTCGGTGAGCCCCCACCGAGCCGGCACCCTGCAAGTGGCACAGCCCCCCACGCTCGCCAGTGGCTGAGAGGGGGCAAAGCATCCAGACATGGCGCCGGCCGGCGGGAAAAGGAGTCCCGGCCGGCCCGCGCAAGCTCTGCCAGCGTTCCATAAAAGAATTGCTGATTGCCAAGCGTTGCGTGGGCTCTTCTTCCCCGTCCCCTGTCCTTGCCCCTGGAGCGTGGAGAGGTGTCGTCTCTTCTGCACGGAGCGCGGAGGGAGGGAGAGGGGAGGAGAGGGCCTGGCGTCCTTTGGGCTGCTGTGCCAGCACGACGTGAGGAGCCTGTCGGAGGCCACCGAGGGAGGTGCTTGGGGCCTGGAGGTGGGGGTGGGTTCAGTCTGAGGTGCACCCTTGCTCCGTTCGCTCGGACGAAGGACAAAGCTTCTCACCGCTTTTGCGGTCTCTTGCTTACGCGTTGCGAGAAAGAGCTCTCCCGTGTTGTTGGAGGAATCGGAGCTGGAGAACGGGAGCCTTCTGGCAGGTTTGCAGGAAGAAGCTCTTGCCCTTCTCAGGCATCTGCCAGAAGATGGTTTGGAGGCACACGAAGGACGAGGTGAGCTCAGGGAACAGCCAGCAGAACTTCAGCAAGGACGACTTGTGCCGGGACCAACACGAGCCTTGCTTTGAGGAGGTGCCCGTCCTAGCGGGACAAGGGGAGAGCAGTGAGTGCCATTTAGTCTGACTTCAGCAAGGCCCGTGACACAGCCTCCCCCGGTGTCCAGATGGGCGAGGCGTGGACGGGAGAAGGAGACTACCCGGTGGGAGGGCCGCTGCCTTGTGCTCAGCAGGACAAACCCCGCGCGCGGGGCAGCCGCTAGTGGTGGTGTGCGTCAGGGCAGTGGTGGGGCTGATGCGGGTGAGGGTCTGACGTAAGGGCCTGGGTGGCAGTGGGACGGGCCACCTTCCGCAAGGTCGTGGGTGCCCCTTGCCATGTGAGGAAGGCAGCAGCCTGATGGAAGGCAGGCCCTCTCGTCGCCTCTCCCTCGGGGCTCGGTGCCGACGAGATGGCCCCTCTTCTGGAGGGGCGGTGGTGGTGGATGGGAAAGAGGGGCCCACGCAGCCCTTTGAGAATCGACGAAAGAACTGTGTATTGGTGGGCGATGTTGCAGGTGAGCCTGCGGGAAGTCCGTAGAGTTTGTTTTCAGTTAAACCGGACGTTGCCCTTGCGAACCGGCGTTGGCTATGACCAATGACTGCGTTGTCTCTCAAGTGTTGTTCAATAACTCCCAGAATGACCTCCCTAACTTTCCCTGGCACTGAGGTGAGAGCGATACTGTGGCAACCAGAAATTCCTAGGGTTCGCTGCCTTTCTTATGATAATTTTACTCCATTTCAAAGACGATTACCAAATTGTTGATGTTACAGCCTGAAAACACCAGAACGTAAGGCACCAGCAAAGCAGGAAGGTGTGCATGGAAACGGAAAGTTTCCCAAAAGAGCCTCCTACTCGAAGACAGAGAGCAGGAGGGGTCACAGGAGTGCAGTGCAGATGCCGTCGCCAAAGTGCCGGCTAAGAGAGGACAAGAGCGTTTTGATTCTTTTGTCGTTGTTTATTGTCCGTTCAGGAAGGTGCGGAGGCTGGGCCACCGGTAGGGAGCCGGCCGGGCGCTCCTGCGACGCTGTTGTTGGCATCTCACGCAAGGGAGCCTGGATGGCTGGGGGACTGCCAGGTCATCGCTGTGGCAGGTAGACCCACTGCCATCGGTGACTGGACTGTTCTTGAGGTGGATCCACCTCCATGGGCTCCACGCTGTCGTCTGGTGGATTAACAGCCGTCGGCCCCATGCTGTGCTCGGGTGGATCGATGTCCATGGGCTCCACGTCGTCCTTTGGTGGTCTGTCACGCCTGGTCCTCAGACCGTGCCTGAGCAGATAGGCACGCCAGGGCCCCACGCTGTTCCCCTGGGTGGCCACAGCTGCGTGCTGGACGACCTCGCTCGCAAGAGCGTGGGCGATGGCTCTCATGGTGCGAGGGGGGATGTTCCTCCTCCTCCTCATCCTCCGCTGCTTCCCCATCTTCAGGCTCCTGAGAGGGTCCTTCCTCTTTGGCTGTTGCGGGAAGCGTCCCTGTGCTGTCCCACGCAAAGGTGGGCAGCCACCCGCCTCGCTGCTCAGGCTGGTGCCTGGCAGGCAGACGCGCCTGGGCTCCACGGCGTTCCCTGGTGGGCCTAGAGCCAAGAGCTGCATGGTGTCGCTGAGGGAAGCGAGGTGGACAGCGCTGACGGCACGAGGGTTGATTTTGTTCCTCCGCCGCCGCCGCCTGTGCCTCCTCCTCCTCCTCCTGCGAGGTGCCTTCCTCCTGCGCGGTTGCGGGGAGCGGCTCTGGGGCGTCCCACGCCAAGGTGGGCAGCCATCCGCCTCGCTGCTCCGGGTCCTCTTCCTTCCAAGCATGCTTGGCATGCGAGGGCCTGGAAGCTCAGCAGACTGTGGGCCAGCTGCCGGGGCCCTGCTTTTATAGGGCCGGAACGAAAGGCGGTGAGGTGGCTGGTGACGGCAGGAGGCCGCTGTGATGCGATCGTGACTGTGGCCAATGCGCGTGGCCAAATATGGCGTGTTTGGGCGTGGGGGGGGCGTGTGGCCTGAAAGGTGCCGAAATGTGGGAGGAGGAGGAGGAGGGTGGTGGGGGCTGAGGGCCCCTTTCCTGGGGCTCGCTCTGGCCTGCCAAGTTGCTTGCCTGCGAGAAGGGCGGCCCCTTGGGCACAGGGACCGCCCTCCACCTGCCGTCATGAGCCCTGGGCTCCAGCCCCCTGCTCATGCCGTGCCTGGGGTCCCCTCGATGAGACGGTGGCAAGAACATGCCAGGAGGGTCGGGGCTCCTCGGTGAGCCCCCACCGAGCCGGCACCCTGCAAGTGGCACAGCCCCCCACGCTCGCCAGTGGCTGAGAGGGGGCAAAGCATCCAGACATGGCGCCGGCCGGCGGGAAAAGGAGTCCCGGCCGGCCCGCGCAAGCTCTGCCAGCGTTCCATAAAAGAATTGCTGATTGCCAAGCGTTGCGTGGGCTCTTCTTCCCCGTCCCCTGTCCTTGCCCCTGGAGCGTGGAGAGGTGTCGTCTCTTCTGCACGGAGCGCGGAGGGAGGGAGAGGGGAGGAGAGGGCCTGGCGTCCTTTGGGCTGCTGTGCCAGCACGACGTGAGGAGCCTGTCGGAGGCCACCGAGGGAGGTGCTTGGGGCCTGGAGGTGGGGGTGGGTTCAGTCTGAGGTGCACCCTTGCTCCGTTCGCTCGGACGAAGGACAAAGCTTCTCACCGCTTTTGCGGTCTCTTGCTTACGCGTTGCGAGAAAGAGCTCTCCCGTGTTGTTGGAGGAATCGGAGCTGGAGAACGGGAGCCTTCTGGCAGGTTTGCAGGAAGAAGCTCTTGCCCTTCTCAGGCATCTGCCAGAAGATGGTTTGGAGGCACACGAAGGACGAGGTGAGCTCAGGGAACAGCCAGCAGAACTTCAGCAAGGACGACTTGTGCCGGGACCAACACGAGCCTTGCTTTGAGGAGGTGCCCGTCCTAGCGGGACAAGGGGAGAGCAGTGAGTGCCATTTAGTCTGACTTCAGCAAGGCCCGTGACACAGCCTCCCCCGGTGTCCAGATGGGCGAGGCGTGGACGGGAGAAGGAGACTACCCGGTGGGAGGGCCGCTGCCTTGTGCTCAGCAGGACAAACCCCGCGCGCGGGGCAGCCGCTAGTGGTGGTGTGCGTCAGGGCAGTGGTGGGGCTGATGCGGGTGAGGGTCTGACGTAAGGGCCTGGGTGGCAGTGGGACGGGCCACCTTCCGCAAGGTCGTGGGTGCCCCTTGCCATGTGAGGAAGGCAGCAGCCTGATGGAAGGCAGGCCCTCTCGTCGCCTCTCCCTCGGGGCTCGGTGCCGACGAGATGGCCCCTCTTCTGGAGGGGCGGTGGTGGTGGATGGGAAAGAGGGGCCCACGCAGCCCTTTGAGAATCGACGAAAGAACTGTGTATTGGTGGGCGATGTTGCAGGTGAGCCTGCGGGAAGTCCGTAGAGTTTGTTTTCAGTTAAACCGGACGTTGCCCTTGCGAACCGGCGTTGGCTATGACCAATGACTGCGTTGTCTCTCAAGTGTTGTTCAATAACTCCCAGAATGACCTCCCTAACTTTCCCTGGCACTGAGGTGAGAGCGATACTGTGGCAACCAGAAATTCCTAGGGTTCGCTGCCTTTCTTATGATAATTTTACTCCATTTCAAAGACGATTACCAAATTGTTGATGTTACAGCCTGAAAACACCAGAACGTAAGGCACCAGCAAAGCAGGAAGGTGTGCATGGAAACGGAAAGTTTCCCAAAAGAGCCTCCTACTCGAAGACAGAGAGCAGGAGGGGTCACAGGAGTGCAGTGCAGATGCCGTCGCCAAAGTGCCGGCTAAGAGAGGACAAGAGCGTTTTGATTCTTTTGTCGTTGTTTATTGTCCGTTCAGGAAGGTGCGGAGGCTGGGCCACCGGTAGGGAGCCGGCCGGGCGCTCCTGCGACGCTGTTGTTGGCATCTCACGCAAGGGAGCCTGGATGGCTGGGGTACTGCCAGGTCATCGCTGTGGCAGGTAGACCCACTGCCATCGGTGACTGGACTGTTCTTGAGGTGGATCCACCTCCATGGGCTCCACGCTGTCGTCTGGTGGATTAACAGCCGTCGGCCCCATGCTGTGCTCGGGTGGATCGATGTCCATGGGCTCCACGTCGTCCTTTGGTGGTCTGTCACGCCTGGTCCTCAGACCGTGCCTGAGCAGATAGGCACGCCAGGGCCCCACGCTGTTCCCCTGGGTGGCCACAGCTGCGTGCTGGACGACCTCGCTCGCAAGAGCGTGGGCGATGGCTCTCATGGTGCGAGGGGGGATGTTCCTCCTCCTCCTCATCCTCCGCTGCTTCCCCATCTTCAGGCTCCTGAGAGGGTCCTTCCTCTTTGGCTGTTGCGGGAAGCGTCCCTGTGCTGTCCCACGCAAAGGTGGGCAGCCACCCGCCTCGCTGCTCAGGCTGGTGCCTGGCAGGCAGACGCGCCTGGGCTCCACGGCGTTCCCTGGTGGGCCTAGAGCCAAGAGCTGCATGGTGTCGCTGAGGGAAGCGAGGTGGACAGCGCTGACGGCACGAGGGTTGATTTTGTTCCTCCGCCGCCGCCGCCTGTGCCTCCTCCTCCTCCTCCTGCGAGGTGCCTTCCTCCTGCGCGGTTGCGGGGAGCGGCTCTGGGGCGTCCCACGCCAAGGTGGGCAGCCATCCGCCTCGCTGCTCCGGGTCCTCTTCCTTCCAAGCATGCTTGGCATGCGAGGGCCTGGAAGCTCAGCAGACTGTGGGCCAGCTGCCGGGGCCCTGCTTTTATAGGGCCGGAACGAAAGGCGGTGAGGTGGCTGGTGACGGCAGGAGGCCGCTGTGATGCGATCGTGACTGTGGCCAATGCGCGTGGCCAAATATGGCGTGTTTGGGCGTGGGGGGGGTGTGTGGCCTGAAAGGTGCCGAAATGTGGGAGGAGGAGGAGGAGGGTGGTGGGGGCTGAGGGCCCCTTTCCTGGGGCTCGCTCTGGCCTGCCAAGTTGCTTGCCTGCGAGAAGGGCGGCCCCTTGGGCACAGGGACCGCCCTCCACCTCCCGTCATGAGCCCTGGGCTCCAGCCCCCTGCTCATGCCGTGCCTGGGGTCCCCTCGATGAGACGGTGGCAAGAACATGCCAGGAGGGTCGGGGCTCCTCGGTGAGCCCCCACCGAGCCGGCACCCTGCAAGTGGCACAGCCCCCCACGCTCGCCAGTGGCTGAGAGGGGGCAAAGCATCCAGACATGGCGCCGGCCGGCGGGAAAAGGAGTCCCGGCCGGCCCGCGCAAGCTCTGCCAGCGTTCCATAAAAGAATTGCTGATTGCCAAGCGTTGCGTGGGCTCTTCTTCCCCGTCCCCTGTCCTTGCCCCTGGAGCGTGGAGAGGTGTCGTCTCTTCTGCACGGAGCGCGGAGGGAGGGAGAGGGGAGGAGAGGGCCTGGCGTCCTTTGGGCTGCTGTGCCAGCACGACGTGAGGAGCCTGTCGGAGGCCACCGAGGGAGGTGCTTGGGGCCTGGAGGTGGGGGTGGGTTCAGTCTGAGGTGCACCCTTGCTCCGTTCGCTCGGACGAAGGACAAAGCTTCTCACCGCTTTTGCGGTCTCTTGCTTACGCGTTGCGAGAAAGAGCTCTCCCGTGTTGTTGGAAGAATCGGAGCTGGAGAACGGGAGCCTTCTGGCAGGTTTGCAGGAAGAAGCTCTTGCCCTTCTCAGGCATCTGCCAGAAGATGGTTTGGAGGCACACGAAGGACGAGGTGAGCTCAGGGAACAGCCAGCAGAACTTCAGCAAGGACGACTTGTGCCGGGACCAACACGAGCCTTGCTTTGAGGAGGTGCCCGTCCTAGCGGGACAAGGGGAGAGCAGTGAGTGCCATTTAGTCTGACTTCAGCAAGGCCCGTGACACAGCCTCCCCCGGTGTCCAGATGGGCGAGGCGTGGACGGGAGAAGGAGACTACCCGGTGGGAGGGCCGCTGCCTTGTGCTCAGCAGGACAAACCCCGCGCGCGGGGCAGCCGCTAGTGGTGGTGTGCGTCAGGGCAGAGGTGGGGCTGATGCGGGTGAGGGTCTGAAGTAAGGGCCTGGGTGGCAGTGGGACGGGCCACCTTCCGCAAGGTCGTGGGTGCCCCTTGCCATGTGAGGAAGGCAGCAGCCTGATGGAAGGCAGGCCCTCTCGTCGCCTCTCCCTCGGGGCTCGGTGCCGACGAGATGGCCCCTCTTCTGGAGGGGCGGTGGTGGTGGATGGGAAAGAGGGGCCCACGCAGCCCTTTGAGAATCGACGAAAGAACTGTGTATTGGCGGGCGATGTTGCAGGTGAGCCTGCGGGAAGTCCGTAGAGTTTGTTTTCAGTTAAACCGGACGTTGCCCTTGCGAACCGGCGTTGGCTATGACCAATGACTGCGTTGTCTCTCAAGTGTTGTTCAATAACTCCCAGAATGACCTCCCTAACTTTCCCTGGCACTGAGGTGAGAGCGATACTGTGGCAACCAGAAATTCCTAGGGTTCGCTGCCTTTCTTATGATAATTTTACTCCATTTCAAAGACGATTACCAAATTGTTGATGTTACAGCCTGAAAACACCAGAACGTAAGGCACCAGCAAAGCAGGAAGGTGTGCATGGAAACGGAAAGTTTCCCAAAAGAGCCTCCTACTCGAAGACAGAGAGCAGGAGGGGTCACAGGAGTGCAGTGCAGATGCCGTCGCCAAAGTGCCGGCTAAGAGAGGACAAGAGCGTTTTGATTCTTTTGTCGTTGTTTATTGTCCGTTCAGGAAGGTGCGGAGGCTGGGCCACCGGTAGGGAGCCGGCCGGGCGCTCCTGCGACGCTGTTGTTGGCATCTCACGCAAGGGAGCCTGGATGGCTGGGGGACTGCCAGGTCATCGCTGTGGCAGGTAGACCCACTGCCATCGGTGACTGGACTGTTCTTGAGGTGGATCCACCTCCATGGGCTCCACGCTGTCGTCTGGTGGATTAACAGCCGTCGGCCCCATGCTGTGCTCGGGTGGATCGATGTCCATGGGCTCCACGTCGTCCTTTGGTGGTCTGTCACGCCTGGTCCTCAGACCGTGCCTGAGCAGATAGGCACGCCAGGGCCCCACGCTGTTCCCCTGGGTGGCCACAGCTGCGTGCTGGACGACCTCGCTCGCAAGAGCGTGGGCGATGGCTCTCATGGTGCGAGGGGGGATGTTCCTCCTCCTCCTCATCCTCCGCTGCTTCCCCATCTTCAGGCTCCTGAGAGGGTCCTTCCTCTTTGGCTGTTGCGGGAAGCGTCCCTGTGCTGTCCCACGCAAAGGTGGGCAGCCACCCGCCTCGCTGCTCAGGCTGGTGCCTGGCAGGCAGACGCGCCTGGGCTCCACGGCGTTCCCTGGTGGGCCTAGAGCCAAGAGCTGCATGGTGTCGCTGAGGGAAGCGAGGTGGACAGCGCTGACGGCACGAGGGTTGATTTTGTTCCTCCGCCGCCGCCGCCTGTGCCTCCTCCTCCTCCTCCTGCGAGGTGCCTTCCTCCTGCGCGGTTGCGGGGAGCGGCTCTGGGGCGTCCCACGCCAAGGTGGGCAGCCATCCGCCTCGCTGCTCCGGGTCCTCTTCCTTCCAAGCATGCTTGGCATGCGAGGGCCTGGAAGCTCAGCAGACTGTGGGCCAGCTGCCGGGGCCCTGCTTTTATAGGGCCGGAACGAAAGGCGGTGAGGTGGCTGGTGACGGCAGGAGGCCGCTGTGATGCGATCGTGACTGTGGCCAATGCGCGTGGCCAAATATGGCGTGTTTGGGCGTGGGGGGGGCGTGTGGCCTGAAAGGTGCCGAAATGTGGGAGGAGGAGGAGGAGGGTGGTGGGGGCTGAGGGCCCCTTTCCTGGGGCTCGCTCTGGCCTGCCAAGTTGCTTGCCTGCGAGAAGGGCGGCCCCTTGGGCACAGGGACCGCCCTCCACCTGCCGTCATGAGCCCTGGGCTCCAGCCCCCTGCTCATGCCGTGCCTGGGGTCCCCTCGATGAGACGGTGGCAAGAACATGCCAGGAGGGTCGGGGCTCCTCGGTGAGCCCCCACCGAGCCGGCACCCTGCAAGTGGCACAGCCCCCCACGCTCGCCAGTGGCTGAGAGGGGGCAAAGCATCCAGACATGGCGCCGGCCGGCGGGAAAAGGAGTCCCGGCCGGCCCGCGCAAGCTCTGCCAGCGTTCCATAAAAGAATTGCTGATTGCCAAGCGTTGCGTGGGCTCTTCTTCCCCGTCCCCTGTCCTTGCCCCTGGAGCGTGGAGAGGTGTCGTCTCTTCTGCACGGAGCGCGGAGGGAGGGAGAGGGGAGGAGAGGGCCTGGCGTCCTTTGGGCTGCTGTGCCAGCACGACGTGAGGAGCCTGTCGGAGGCCACCGAGGGAGGTGCTTGGGGCCTGGAGGTGGGGGTGGGTTCAGTCTGAGGTGCACCCTTGCTCCGTTCGCTCGGACGAAGGACAAAGCTTCTCACCGCTTTTGCGGTCTCTTGCTTACGCGTTGCGAGAAAGAGCTCTCCCGTGTTGTTGGAGGAATCGGAGCTGGAGAACGGGAGCCTTCTGGCAGGTTTGCAGGAAGAAGCTCTTGCCCTTCTCAGGCATCTGCCAGAAGATGGTTTGGAGGCACACGAAGGACGAGGTGAGCTCAGGGAACAGCCAGCAGAACTTCAGCAAGGACGACTTGTGCCGGGACCAACACGAGCCTTGCTTTGAGGAGGTGCCCGTCCTAGCGGGACAAGGGGAGAGCAGTGAGTGCCATTTAGTCTGACTTCAGCAAGGCCCGTGACACAGCCTCCCCCGGTGTCCAGATGGGCGAGGCGTGGACGGGAGAAGGAGACTACCCGGTGGGAGGGCCGCTGCCTTGTGCTCAGCAGGACAAACCCCGCGCGCGGGGCAGCCGCTAGTGGTGGTGTGCGTCAGGGCAGTGGTGGGGCTGATGCGGGTGAGGGTCTGACGTAAGGGCCTGGGTGGCAGTGGGACGGGCCACCTTCCGCAAGGTCGTGGGTGCCCCTTGCCATGTGAGGAAGGCAGCAGCCTGATGGAAGGCAGGCCCTCTCGTCGCCTCTCCCTCGGGGCTCGGTGCCGACGAGATGGCCCCTCTTCTGGAGGGGCGGTGGTGGTGGATGGGAAAGAGGGGCCCACGCAGCCCTTTGAGAATCGACGAAAGAACTGTGTATTGGTGGGCGATGTTGCAGGTGAGCCTGCGGGAAGTCCGTAGAGTTTGTTTTCAGTTAAACCGGACGTTGCCCTTGCGAACCGGCGTTGGCTATGACCAATGACTGCGTTGTCTCTCAAGTGTTGTTCAATAACTCCCAGAATGACCTCCCTAACTTTCCCTGGCACTGAGGTGAGAGCGATACTGTGGCAACCAGAAATTCCTAGGGTTCGCTGCCTTTCTTATGATAATTTTACTCCATTTCAAAGACGATTACCAAATTGTTGATGTTACAGCCTGAAAACACCAGAACGTAAGGCACCAGCAAAGCAGGAAGGTGTGCATGGAAACGGAAAGTTTCCCAAAAGAGCCTCCTACTCGAAGACAGAGAGCAGGAGGGGTCACAGGAGTGCAGTGCAGATGCCGTCGCCAAAGTGCCGGCTAAGAGAGGACAAGAGCGTTTTGATTCTTTTGTCGTTGTTTATTGTCCGTTCAGGAAGGTGCGGAGGCTGGGCCACCGGTAGGGAGCCGGCCGGGCGCTCCTGCGACGCTGTTGTTGGCATCTCACGCAAGGGAGCCTGGATGGCTGGGGTACTGCCAGGTCATCGCTGTGGCAGGTAGACCCACTGCCATCGGTGACTGGACTGTTCTTGAGGTGGATCCACCTCCATGGGCTCCACGCTGTCGTCTGGTGGATTAACAGCCGTCGGCCCCATGCTGTGCTCGGGTGGATCGATGTCCATGGGCTCCACGTCGTCCTTTGGTGGTCTGTCACGCCTGGTCCTCAGACCGTGCCTGAGCAGATAGGCACGCCAGGGCCCCACGCTGTTCCCCTGGGTGGCCACAGCTGCGTGCTGGACGACCTCGCTCGCAAGAGCGTGGGCGATGGCTCTCATGGTGCGAGGGGGGATGTTCCTCCTCCTCCTCATCCTCCGCTGCTTCCCCATCTTCAGGCTCCTGAGAGGGTCCTTCCTCTTTGGCTGTTGCGGGAAGCGTCCCTGTGCTGTCCCACGCAAAGGTGGGCAGCCACCCGCCTCGCTGCTCAGGCTGGTGCCTGGCAGGCAGACGCGCCTGGGCTCCACGGCGTTCCCTGGTGGGCCTAGAGCCAAGAGCTGCATGGTGTCGCTGAGGGAAGCGAGGTGGACAGCGCTGACGGCACGAGGGTTGATTTTGTTCCTCCGCCGCCGCCGCCTGTGCCTCCTCCTCCTCCTCCTGCGAGGTGCCTTCCTCCTGCGCGGTTGCGGGGAGCGGCTCTGGGGCGTCCCACGCCAAGGTGGGCAGCCATCCGCCTCGCTGCTCCGGGTCCTCTTCCTTCCAAGCATGCTTGGCATGCGAGGGCCTGGAAGCTCAGCAGACTGTGGGCCAGCTGCCGGGGCCCTGCTTTTATAGGGCCGGAACGAAAGGCGGTGAGGTGGCTGGTGACGGCAGGAGGCCGCTGTGATGCGATCGTGACTGTGGCCAATGCGCGTGGCCAAATATGGCGTGTTTGGGCGTGGGGGGGGGGTGTGGCCTGAAAGGTGCCGAAATGTGGGAGGAGGAGGAGGAGGGTGGTGGGGGCTGAGGGCCCCTTTCCTGGGGCTCGCTCTGGCCTGCCAAGTTGCTTGCCTGCGAGAAGGGCGGCCCCTTGGGCACAGGGACCGCCCTCCACCTGCCGTCATGAGCCCTGGGCTCCAGCCCCCTGCTCATGCCGTGCCTGGGGTCCCCTCGATGAGACGGTGGCAAGAACATGCCAGGAGGGTCGGGGCTCCTCGGTGAGCCCCCACCGAGCCGGCACCCTGCAAGTGGCACAGCCCCCCACGCTCGCCAGTGGCTGAGAGGGGGCAAAGCATCCAGACATGGCGCCGGCCGGCGGGAAAAGGAGTCCCGGCCGGCCCGCGCAAGCTCTGCCAGCGTTCCATAAAAGAATTGCTGATTGCCAAGCGTTGCGTGGGCTCTTCTTCCCCGTCCCCTGTCCTTGCCCCTGGAGCGTGGAGAGGTGTCGTCTCTTCTGCACGGAGCGCGGAGGGAGGGAGAGGGGAGGAGAGGGCCTGGCGTCCTTTGGGCTGCTGTGCCAGCACGACGTGAGGAGCCTGTCGGAGGCCACCGAGGGAGGTGCTTGGGGCCTGGAGGTGGGGGTGGGTTCAGTCTGAGGTGCACCCTTGCTCCGTTCGCTCGGACGAAGGACAAAGCTTCTCACCGCTTTTGCGGTCTCTTGCTTACGCGTTGCGAGAAAGAGCTCTCCCGTGTTGTTGGAGGAATCGGAGCTGGAGAACGGGAGCCTTCTGGCAGGTTTGCAGGAAGAAGCTCTTGCCCTTCTCAGGCATCTGCCAGAAGATGGTTTGGAGGCACACGAAGGACGAGGTGAGCTCAGGGAACAGCCAGCAGAACTTCAGCAAGGACGACTTGTGCCGGGACCAACACGAGCCTTGCTTTGAGGAGGTGCCCGTCCTAGCGGGACAAGGGGAGAGCAGTGAGTGCCATTTAGTCTGACTTCAGCAAGGCCCGTGACACAGCCTCCCCCGGTGTCCAGATGGGCGAGGCGTGGACGGGAGAAGGAGACTACCCGGTGGGAGGGCCGCTGCCTTGTGCTCAGCAGGACAAACCCCGCGCGCGGGGCAGCCGCTAGTGGTGGTGTGCGTCAGGGCAGTGGTGGGGCTGATGCGGGTGAGGGTCTGACGTAAGGGCCTGGGTGGCAGTGGGACGGGCCACCTTCCGCAAGGTCGTGGGTGCCCCTTGCCATGTGAGGAAGGCAGCAGCCTGATGGAAGGCAGGCCCTCTCGTCGCCTCTCCCTCGGGGCTCGGTGCCGACGAGATGGCCCCTCTTCTGGAGGGGCGGTGGTGGTGGATGGGAAAGAGGGGCCCACGCAGCCCTTTGAGAATCGACGAAAGAACTGTGTATTGGTGGGCGATGTTGCAGGTGAGCCTGCGGGAAGTCCGTAGAGTTTGTTTTCAGTTAAACCGGACGTTGCCCTTGCGAACCGGCGTTGGCTATGACCAATGACTGCGTTGTCTCTCAAGCGTTGTTCAATAACTCCCAGAATGACCTCCCTAACTTTCCCTGGCACTGAGGTGAGAGCGATACTGTGGCAACCAGAAATTCCTAGGGTTCGCTGCCTTTCTTATGATAATTTTACTCCATTTCAAAGACGATTACCAAATTGTTGATGTTACAGCCTGAAAACACCAGAACGTAAGGCACCAGCAAAGCAGGAAGGTGTGCATGGAAACGGAAAGTTTCCCAAAAGAGCCTCCTACTCGAAGACAGAGAGCAGGAGGGGTCACAGGAGTGCAGTGCAGATGCCGTCGCCAAAGTGCCGGCTAAGAGAGGACAAGAGCGTTTTGATTCTTTTGTCGTTGTTTATTGTCCGTTCAGGAAGGTGCGGAGGCTGGGCCACCGGTAGGGAGCCGGCCGGGCGCTCCTGCGACGCTGTTGTTGGCATCTCACGCAAGGGAGCCTGGATGGCTGGGGTACTGCCAGGTCATCGCTGTGGCAGGTAGACCCACTGCCATCGGTGACTGGACTGTTCTTGAGGTGGATCCACCTCCATGGGCTCCACGCTGTCGTCTGGTGGATTAACAGCCGTCGGCCCCATGCTGTGCTCGGGTGGATCGATGTCCATGGGCTCCACGTCGTCCTTTGGTGGTCTGTCACGCCTGGTCCTCAGACCGTGCCTGAGCAGATAGGCACGCCAGGGCCCCACGCTGTTCCCCTGGGTGGCCACAGCTGCGTGCTGGACGACCTCGCTCGCAAGAGCGTGGGCGATGGCTCTCATGGTGCGAGGGGGGATGTTCCTCCTCCTCCTCATCCTCCGCTGCTTCCCCATCTTCAGGCTCCTGAGAGGGTCCTTCCTCTTTGGCTGTTGCGGGAAGCGTCCCTGTGCTGTCCCACGCAAAGGTGGGCAGCCACCCGCCTCGCTGCTCAGGCTGGTGCCTGGCAGGCAGACGCGCCTGGGCTCCACGGCGTTCCCTGGTGGGCCTAGAGCCAAGAGCTGCATGGTGTCGCTGAGGGAAGCGAGGTGGACAGCGCTGACGGCACGAGGGTTGATTTTGTTCCTCCGCCGCCGCCGCCTGTGCCTCCTCCTCCTCCTCCTGCGAGGTGCCTTCCTCCTGCGCGGTTGCGGGGAGCGGCTCTGGGGCGTCCCACGCCAAGGTGGGCAGCCATCCGCCTCGCTGCTCCGGGTCCTCTTCCTTCCAAGCATGCTTGGCATGCGAGGGCCTGGAAGCTCAGCAGACTGTGGGCCAGCTGCCGGGGCCCTGCTTTTATAGGGCTGGAACGAAAGGCGGTGAGGTGGCTGGTGACGGCAGGAGGCCGCTGTGATGCGATCGTGACTGTGGCCAATGCGCGTGGCCAAATATGGCGTGTTTGGGCGTGGGGGGGGCGTGTGGCCTGAAAGGTGCCGAAATGTGGGAGGAGGAGGAGGAGGGTGGTGGGGGCTGAGGGCCCCTTTCCTGGGGCTCGCTCTGGCCTGCCAAGTTGCTTGCCTGCGAGAAGGGCGGCCCCTTGGGCACAGGGACCGCCCTCCACCTGCCGTCATGAGCCCTGGGCTCCAGCCCCCTGCTCATGCCGTGCCTGGGGTCCCCTCGATGAGACGGTGGCAAGAACATGCCAGGAGGGTCGGGGCTCCTCGGTGAGCCCCCACCGAGCCGGCACCCTGCAAGTGGCACAGCCCCCCACGCTCGCCAGTGGCTGAGAGGGGGCAAAGCATCCAGACATGGCGCCGGCCGGCGGGAAAAGGAGTCCCGGCCGGCCCGCGCAAGCTCTGCCAGCGTTCCATAAAAGAATTGCTGATTGCCAAGCGTTGCGTGGGCTCTTCTTCCCCGTCCCCTGTCCTTGCCCCTGGAGCGTGGAGAGGTGTCGTCTCTTCTGCACGGAGCGCGGAGGGAGGGAGAGGGGAGGAGAGGGCCTGGCGTCCTTTGGGCTGCTGTGCCAGCACGACGTGAGGAGCCTGTCGGAGGCCACCGAGGGAGGTGCTTGGGGCCTGGAGGTGGGGGTGGGTTCAGTCTGAGGTGCACCCTTGCTCCGTTCGCTCGGACGAAGGACAAAGCTTCTCACCGCTTTTGCGGTCTCTTGCTTACGCGTTGCGAGAAAGAGCTCTCCCGTGTTGTTGGAGGAATCGGAGCTGGAGAACGGGAGCCTTCTGGCAGGTTTGCAGGAAGAAGCTCTTGCCCTTCTCAGGCATCTGCCAGAAGATGGTTTGGAGGCACACGAAGGACGAGGTGAGCTCAGGGAACAGCCAGCAGAACTTCAGCAAGGACGACTTGTGCCGGGACCAACACGAGCCTTGCTTTGAGGAGGTGCCCGTCCTAGCGGGACAAGGGGAGAGCAGTGAGTGCCATTTAGTCTGACTTCAGCAAGGCCCGTGACACAGCCTCCCCCGGTGTCCAGATGGGCGAGGCGTGGACGGGAGAAGGAGACTACCCGGTGGGAGGGCCGCTGCCTTGTGCTCAGCAGGACAAACCCCGCGCGCGGGGCAGCCGCTAGTGGTGGTGTGCGTCAGGGCAGTGGTGGGGCTGATGCGGGTGAGGGTCTGACGTAAGGGCCTGGGTGGCAGTGGGACGGGCCACCTTCCGCAAGGTCGTGGGTGCCCCTTGCCATGTGAGGAAGGCAGCAGCCTGATGGAAGGCAGGCCCTCTCGTCGCCTCTCCCTCGGGGCTCGGTGCCGACGAGATGGCCCCTCTTCTGGAGGGGCGGTGGTGGTGGATGGGAAAGAGGGGCCCACGCAGCCCTTTGAGAATCGACGAAAGAACTGTGTATTGGTGGGCGATGTTGCAGGTGAGCCTGCGGGAAGTCCGTAGAGTTTGTTTTCAGTTAAACCGGACGTTGCCCTTGCGAACCGGCGTTGGCTATGACCAATGACTGCGTTGTCTCTCAAGTGTTGTTCAATAACTCCCAGAATGACCTCCCTAACTTTCCCTGGCACTGAGGTGAGAGCGATACTGTGGCAACCAGAAATTCCTAGGGTTCGCTGCCTTTCTTATGATAATTTTACTCCATTTCAAAGACGATTACCAAATTGTTGATGTTACAGCCTGAAAACACCAGAACGTAAGGCACCAGCAAAGCAGGAAGGTGTGCATGGAAACGGAAAGTTTCCCAAAAGAGCCTCCTACTCGAAGACAGAGAGCAGGAGGGGTCACAGGAGTGCAGTGCAGATGCCGTCGCCAAAGTGCCGGCTAAGAGAGGACAAGAGCGTTTTGATTCTTTTGTCGTTGTTTATTGTCCGTTCAGGAAGGTGCGGAGGCTGGGCCACCGGTAGGGAGCCGGCCGGGCGCTCCTGCGACGCTGTTGTTGGCATCTCACGCAAGGGAGCCTGGATGGCTGGGGTACTGCCAGGTCATCGCTGTGGCAGGTAGACCCACTGCCATCGGTGACTGGACTGTTCTTGAGGTGGATCCACCTCCATGGGCTCCACGCTGTCGTCTGGTGGATTAACAGCCGTCGGCCCCATGCTGTGCTCGGGTGGATCGATGTCCATGGGCTCCACGTCGTCCTTTGGTGGTCTGTCACGCCTGGTCCTCAGACCGTGCCTGAGCAGATAGGCACGCCAGGGCCCCACGCTGTTCCCCTGGGTGGCCACAGCTGCGTGCTGGACGACCTCGCTCGCAAGAGCGTGGGCGATGGCTCTCATGGTGCGAGGGGGGATGTTCCTCCTCCTCCTCATCCTCCGCTGCTTCCCCATCTTCAGGCTCCTGAGAGGGTCCTTCCTCTTTGGCTGTTGCGGGAAGCGTCCCTGTGCTGTCCCACGCAAAGGTGGGCAGCCACCCGCCTCGCTGCTCAGGCTGGTGCCTGGCAGGCAGACGCGCCTGGGCTCCACGGCGTTCCCTGGTGGGCCTAGAGCCAAGAGCTGCATGGTGTCGCTGAGGGAAGCGAGGTGGACAGCGCTGACGGCACGAGGGTTGATTTTGTTCCTCCGCCGCCGCCGCCTGTGCCTCCTCCTCCTCCTCCTGCGAGGTGCCTTCCTCCTGCGCGGTTGCGGGGAGCGGCTCTGGGGCGTCCCACGCCAAGGTGGGCAGCCATCCGCCTCGCTGCTCCGGGTCCTCTTCCTTCCAAGCATGCTTGGCATGCGAGGGCCTGGAAGCTCAGCAGACTGTGGGCCAGCTGCCGGGGCCCTGCTTTTATAGGGCCGGAACGAAAGGCGGTGAGGTGGCTGGTGACGGCAGGAGGCCGCTGTGATGCGATCGTGACTGTGGCCAATGCGCGTGGCCAAATATGGCGTGTTTGGGCGTGGGGGGGGGGTGTGGCCTGAAAGGTGCCGAAATGTGGGAGGAGGAGGAGGAGGGTGGTGGGGGCTGAGGGCCCCTTTCCTGGGGCTCGCTCTGGCCTGCCAAGTTGCTTGCCTGCGAGAAGGGCGGCCCCTTGGGCACAGGGACCGCCCTCCACCTGCCGTCATGAGCCCTGGGCTCCAGCCCCCTGCTCATGCCGTGCCTGGGGTCCCCTCGATGAGACGGTGGCAAGAACATGCCAGGAGGGTCGGGGCTCCTCGGTGAGCCCCCACCGAGCCGGCACCCTGCAAGTGGCACAGCCCCCCACGCTCGCCAGTGGCTGAGAGGGGGCAAAGCATCCAGACATGGCGCCGGCCGGCGGGAAAAGGAGTCCCGGCCGGCCCGCGCAAGCTCTGCCAGCGTTCCATAAAAGAATTGCTGATTGCCAAGCGTTGCGTGGGCTCTTCTTCCCCGTCCCCTGTCCTTGCCCCTGGAGCGTGGAGAGGTGTCGTCTCTTCTGCACGGAGCGCGGAGGGAGGGAGAGGGGAGGAGAGGGCCTGGCGTCCTTTGGGCTGCTGTGCCAGCACGACGTGAGGAGCCTGTCGGAGGCCACCGAGGGAGGTGCTTGGGGCCTGGAGGTGGGGGTGGGTTCAGTCTGAGGTGCACCCTTGCTCCGTTCGCTCGGACGAAGGACAAAGCTTCTCACCGCTTTTGCGGTCTCTTGCTTACGCGTTGCGAGAAAGAGCTCTCCCGTGTTGTTGGAGGAATCGGAGCTGGAGAACGGGAGCCTTCTGGCAGGTTTGCAGGAAGAAGCTCTTGCCCTTCTCAGGCATCTGCCAGAAGATGGTTTGGAGGCACACGAAGGACGAGGTGAGCTCAGGGAACAGCCAGCAGAACTTCAGCAAGGACGACTTGTGCCGGGACCAACACGAGCCTTGCTTTGAGGAGGTGCCCGTCCTAGCGGGACAAGGGGAGAGCAGTGAGTGCCATTTAGTCTGACTTCAGCAAGGCCCGTGACACAGCCTCCCCCGGTGTCCAGATGGGCGAGGCGTGGACGGGAGAAGGAGACTACCCGGTGGGAGGGCCGCTGCCTTGTGCTCAGCAGGACAAACCCCGCGCGCGGGGCAGCCGCTAGTGGTGGTGTGCGTCAGGGCAGTGGTGGGGCTGATGCGGGTGAGGGTCTGACGTAAGGGCCTGGGTGGCAGTGGGACGGGCCACCTTCCGCAAGGTCGTGGGTGCCCCTTGCCATGTGAGGAAGGCAGCAGCCTGATGGAAGGCAGGCCCTCTCGTCGCCTCTCCCTCGGGGCTCGGTGCCGACGAGATGGCCCCTCTTCTGGAGGGGCGGTGGTGGTGGATGGGAAAGAGGGGCCCACGCAGCCCTTTGAGAATCGACGAAAGAACTGTGTATTGGTGGGCGATGTTGCAGGTGAGCCTGCGGGAAGTCCGTAGAGTTTGTTTTCAGTTAAACCGGACGTTGCCCTTGCGAACCGGCGTTGGCTATGACCAATGACTGCGTTGTCTCTCAAGCGTTGTTCAATAACTCCCAGAATGACCTCCCTAACTTTCCCTGGCACTGAGGTGAGAGCGATACTGTGGCAACCAGAAATTCCTAGGGTTCGCTGCCTTTCTTATGATAATTTTACTCCATTTCAAAGACGATTACCAAATTGTTGATGTTACAGCCTGAAAACACCAGAACGTAAGGCACCAGCAAAGCAGGAAGGTGTGCATGGAAACGGAAAGTTTCCCAAAAGAGCCTCCTACTCGAAGACAGAGAGCAGGAGGGGTCACAGGAGTGCAGTGCAGATGCCGTCGCCAAAGTGCCGGCTAAGAGAGGACAAGAGCGTTTTGATTCTTTTGTCGTTGTTTATTGTCCGTTCAGGAAGGTGCGGAGGCTGGGCCACCGGTAGGGAGCCGGCCGGGCGCTCCTGCGACGCTGTTGTTGGCATCTCACGCAAGGGAGCCTGGATGGCTGGGGTACTGCCAGGTCATCGCTGTGGCAGGTAGACCCACTGCCATCGGTGACTGGACTGTTCTTGAGGTGGATCCACCTCCATGGGCTCCACGCTGTCGTCTGGTGGATTAACAGCCGTCGGCCCCATGCTGTGCTCGGGTGGATCGATGTCCATGGGCTCCACGTCGTCCTTTGGTGGTCTGTCACGCCTGGTCCTCAGACCGTGCCTGAGCAGATAGGCACGCCAGGGCCCCACGCTGTTCCCCTGGGTGGCCACAGCTGCGTGCTGGACGACCTCGCTCGCAACAGCGTGGGCGATGGCTCTCATGGTGCGAGGGGGGATGTTCCTCCTCCTCCTCATCCTCCGCTGCTTCCCCATCTTCAGGCTCCTGAGAGGGTCCTTCCTCTTTGGCTGTTGCGGGAAGCGTCCCTGTGCTGTCCCACGCAAAGGTGGGCAGCCACCCGCCTCGCTGCTCAGGCTGGTGCCTGGCAGGCAGACGCGCCTGGGCTCCACGGCGTTCCCTGGTGGGCCTAGAGCCAAGAGCTGCATGGTGTCGCTGAGGGAAGCGAGGTGGACAGCGCTGACGGCACGAGGGTTGATTTTGTTCCTCCGCTGCCGCCGCCTGTGCCTCCTCCTCCTCCTCCTGCGAGGTGCCTTCCTCCTGCGCGGTTGCGGGGAGCGGCTCTGGGGCGTCCCACGCCAAGGTGGGCAGCCATCCGCCTCGCTGCTCCGGGTCCTCTTCCTTCCAAGCATGCTTGGCATGCGAGGGCCTGGAAGCTCAGCAGACTGTGGGCCAGCTGCCGGGGCCCTGCTTTTATAGGGCCGGAACGAAAGGCGGTGAGGTGGCTGGTGACGGCAGGAGGCCGCTGTGATGCGATCGTGACTGTGGCCAATGCGCGTGGCCAAATATGGCGTGTTTGGGCGTGGGGGGGGCGTGTGGCCTGAAAGGTGCCGAAATGTGGGAGGAGGAGGAGGAGGGTGGTGGGGGCTGAGGGCCCCTTTCCTGGGGCTCGCTCTGGCCTGCCAAGTTGCTTGCCTGCGAGAAGGGCGGCCCCTTGGGCACAGGGACCGCCCTCCACCTGCCGTCATGAGCCCTGGGCTCCAGCCCCCTGCTCATGCCGTGCCTGGGGTCCCCTCGATGAGACGGTGGCAAGAACATGCCAGGAGGGTCGGGGCTCCTCGGTGAGCCCCCACCGAGCCGGCACCCTGCAAGTGGCACAGCCCCCCACGCTCGCCAGTGGCTGAGAGGGGGCAAAGCATCCAGACATGGCGCCGGCCGGCGGGAAAAGGAGTCCCGGCCGGCCCGCGCAAGCTCTGCCAGCGTTCCATAAAAGAATTGCTGATTGCCAAGCGTTGCGTGGGCTCTTCTTCCCCGTCCCCTGTCCTTGCCCCTGGAGCGTGGAGAGGTGTCGTCTCTTCTGCACGGAGCGCGGAGGGAGGGAGAGGGGAGGAGAGGGCCTGGCGTCCTTTGGGCTGCTGTGCCAGCACGACGTGAGGAGCCTGTCGGAGGCCACCGAGGGAGGTGCTTGGGGCCTGGAGGTGGGGGTGGGTTCAGTCTGAGGTGCACCCTTGCTCCGTTCGCTCGGACGAAGGACAAAGCTTCTCACCGCTTTTGCGGTCTCTTGCTTACGCGTTGCGAGAAAGAGCTCTCCCGTGTTGTTGGAAGAATCGGAGCTGGAGAACGGGAGCCTTCTGGCAGGTTTGCAGGAAGAAGCTCTTGCCCTTCTCAGGCATCTGCCAGAAGATGGTTTGGAGGCACACGAAGGACGAGGTGAGCTCAGGGAACAGCCAGCAGAACTTCAGCAAGGACGACTTGTGCCGGGACCAACACGAGCCTTGCTTTGAGGAGGTGCCCGTCCTAGCAGGACAAGGGGAGAGCAGTGAGTGCCATTTAGTCTGACTTCAGCAAGGCCCGTGACACAGCCTCCCCCGGTGTCCAGATGGGCGAGGCGTGGACGGGAGAAGGAGACTACCCGGTGGGAGGGCCGCTGCCTTGTGCTCAGCAGGACAAACCCCGCGCGCGGGGCAGCCGCTAGTGGTGGTGTGCGTCAGGGCAGTGGTGGGGCTGATGCGGGTGAGGGTCTGACGTAAGGGCCTGGGTGGCAGTGGGACGGGCCACCTTCCGCAAGGTCGTGGGTGCCCCTTGCCATGTGAGGAAGGCAGCAGCCTGATGGAAGGCAGGCCCTCTCGTCGCCTCTCCCTCGGGGCTTGGTGCCGACGAGATGGCCCCTCTTCTGGAGGGGCGGTGGTGGTGGATGGGAAAGAGGGGCCCACGCAGCCCTTTGAGAATCGACGAAAGAACTGTGTATTGGTGGGCGATGTTGCAGGTGAGCCTGCGGGAAGTCCGTAGAGTTTGTTTTCAGTTAAACCGGACGTTGCCCTTGCGAACCGGCGTTGGCTATGACCAATGACTGCGTTGTCTCTCAAGTGTTGTTCAATAACTCCCAGAATGACCTCCCTAACTTTCCCTGGCACTGAGGTGAGAGCGATACTGTGGCAACCAGAAATTCCTAGGGTTCGCTGCCTTTCTTATGATAATTTTACTCCATTTCAAAGACGATTACCAAATTGTTGATGTTACAGCCTGAAAACACCAGAACGTAAGGCACCAGCAAAGCAGGAAGGTGTGCATGGAAACGGAAAGTTTCCCAAAAGAGCCTCCTACTCGAAGACAGAGAGCAGGAGGGGTCACAGGAGTGCAGTGCAGATGCCGTCGCCAAAGTGCCGGCTAAGAGAGGACAAGAGCGTTTTGATTCTTTTGTCGTTGTTTATTGTCCGTTCAGGAAGGTGCGGAGGCTGGGCCACCGGTAGGGAGCCGGCCGGGCGCTCCTGCGACGCTGTTGTTGGCATCTCACGCAAGGGAGCCTGGATGGCTGGGGTACTGCCAGGTCATCGCTGTGGCAGGTAGACCCACTGCCATCGGTGACTGGACTGTTCTTGAGGTGGATCCACCTCCATGGGCTCCACGCTGTCGTCTGGTGGATTAACAGCCGTCGGCCCCATGCTGTGCTCGGGTGGATCGATGTCCATGGGCTCCACGTCGTCCTTTGGTGGTCTGTCACGCCTGGTCCTCAGACCGTGCCTGAGCAGATAGGCACGCCAGGGCCCCACGCTGTTCCCCTGGGTGGCCACAGCTGCGTGCTGGACGACCTCGCTCGCAAGAGCGTGGGCGATGGCTCTCATGGTGCGAGGGGGGATGTTCCTCCTCCTCCTCATCCTCCGCTGCTTCCCCATCTTCAGGCTCCTGAGAGGGTCCTTCCTCTTTGGCTGTTGCGGGAAGCGTCCCTGTGCTGTCCCACGCAAAGGTGGGCAGCCACCCGCCTCGCTGCTCAGGCTGGTGCCTGGCAGGCAGACGCGCCTGGGCTCCACGGCGTTCCCTGGTGGGCCTAGAGCCAAGAGCTGCATGGTGTCGCTGAGGGAAGCGAGGTGGACAGCGCTGACGGCACGAGGGTTGATTTTGTTCCTCCGCTGCCGCCGCCTGTGCCTCCTCCTCCTCCTCCTGCGAGGTGCCTTCCTCCTGCGCGGTTGCGGGGAGCGGCTCTGGGGCGTCCCACGCCAAGGTGGGCAGCCATCCGCCTCGCTGCTCCGGGTCCTCTTCCTTCCAAGCATGCTTGGCATGCGAGGGCCTGGAAGCTCAGCAGACTGTGGGCCAGCTGCCGGGGCCCTGCTTTTATAGGGCCGGAACGAAAGGCGGTGAGGTGGCTGGTGACGGCAGGAGGCCGCTGTGATGCGATCGTGACTGTGGCCAATGCGCGTGGCCAAATATGGCGTGTTTGGGCGTGGGGGGGGCGTGTGGCCTGAAAGGTGCCGAAATGTGGGAGGAGGAGGAGGAGGGTGGTGGGGGCTGAGGGCCCCTTTCCTGGGGCTCGCTCTGGCCTGCCAAGTTGCTTGCCTGCGAGAAGGGCGGCCCCTTGGGCACAGGGACCGCCCTCCACCTGCCGTCATGAGCCCTGGGCTCCAGCCCCCTGCTCATGCCGTGCCTGGGGTCCCCTCGATGAGACGGTGGCAAGAACATGCCAGGAGGGTCGGGGCTCCTCGGTGAGCCCCCACCGAGCCGGCACCCTGCAAGTGGCACAGCCCCCCACGCTCGCCAGTGGCTGAGAGGGGGCAAAGCATCCAGACATGGCGCCGGCCGGCGGGAAAAGGAGTCCCGGCCGGCCCGCGCAAGCTCTGCCAGCGTTCCATAAAAGAATTGCTGATTGCCAAGCGTTGCGTGGGCTCTTCTTCCCCGTCCCCTGTCCTTGCCCCTGGAGCGTGGAGAGGTGTCGTCTCTTCTGCACGGAGCGCGGAGGGAGGGAGAGGGGAGGAGAGGGCCTGGCGTCCTTTGGGCTGCTGTGCCAGCACGACGTGAGGAGCCTGTCGGAGGCCACCGAGGGAGGTGCTTGGGGCCTGGAGGTGGGGGTGGGTTCAGTCTGAGGTGCACCCTTGCTCCGTTCGCTCGGACGAAGGACAAAGCTTCTCACCGCTTTTGCGGTCTCTTGCTTACGCGTTGCGAGAAAGAGCTCTCCCGTGTTGTTGGAAGAATCGGAGCTGGAGAACGGGAGCCTTCTGGCAGGTTTGCAGGAAGAAGCTCTTGCCCTTCTCAGGCATCTGCCAGAAGATGGTTTGGAGGCACACAAAGGACGAGGTGAGCTCAGGGAACAGCCAGCAGAACTTCAGCAAGGACGACTTGTGCCGGGTCCAACACGAGCCTTGCTTTGAGGAGGTGCCCGTCCTAGCGGGACAAGGGGAGAGCAGTGAGTGCCATTTAGTCTGACTTCAGCAAGGCCCGTGACACAGCCTCCCCCGGTGTCCAGATGGGCGAGGCGTGGACGGGAGAAGGAGACTACCCGGTGGGAGGGCCGCTGCCTTGTGCTCAGCAGGACAAACCCCGCGCGCGGGGCAGCCGCTAGTGGTGGTGTGCGTCAGGGCAGTGGTGGGGCTGATGCGGGTGAGGGTCTGACGTAAGGGCCTGGGTGGCAGTGGGACGGGCCACCTTCCGCAAGGTCGTGGGTGCCCCTTGCCATGTGAGGAAGGCAGCAGCCTGATGGAAGGCAGGCCCTCTCGTCGCCTCTCCCTCGGGGCTCGGTGCCGACGAGATGGCCCCTCTTCTGGAGGGGCGGTGGTGGTGGATGGGAAAGAGGGGCCCACGCAGCCCTTTGAGAATCGACGAAAGAACTGTGTATTGGTGGGCGATGTTGCAGGTGAGCCTGCGGGAAGTCCGTAGAGTTTGTTTTCAGTTAAACCGGACGTTGCCCTTGCGAACCGGCGTTGGCTATGACCAATGACTGCGTTGTCTCTCAAGTGTTGTTCAATAACTCCCAGAATGACCTCCCTAACTTTCCCTGGCACTGAGGTGAGAGCGATACTGTGGCAACCAGAAATTCCTAGGGTTCGCTGCCTTTCTTATGATAATTTTACTCCATTTCAAAGACGATTACCAAATTGTTGATGTTACAGCCTGAAAACACCAGAACGTAAGGCACCAGCAAAGCAGGAAGGTGAGCATGGAACCGGAAAGTTTCCCAAAAGAGCCTCCTACTCGAAGACAGAGAGCAGGAGGGGTCACAGGAGTGCAGTGCAGATGCCGTCGCCAAAGTGCCGGCTAAGAGAGGACAAGAGCGTTTTGATTCTTTTGTCGTTGTTTATTGTCCGTTCAGGAAGGTGCGGAGGCTGGGCCACCGGTAGGGAGCCGGCCGGGCGCTCCTGCGACGCTGTTGTTGGCATCTCACGCAAGGGAGCCTGGATGGCTGGGGTACTGCCAGGTCATCGCTGTGGCAGGTAGACCCACTGCCATCGGTGACTGGACTGTTCTTGAGGTGGATCCACCTCCATGGGCTCCACGCTGTCGTCTGGTGGATTAACAGCCGTCGGCCCCATGCTGTGCTCGGGTGGATCGATGTCCATGGGCTCCACGTCGTCCTTTGGTGGTCTGTCACGCCTGGTCCTCAGACCGTGCCTGAGCAGATAGGCACGCCAGGGCCCCACGCTGTTCCCCTGGGTGGCCACAGCTGCGTGCTGGACGACCTCGCTCGCAAGAGCGTGGGCGATGGCTCTCATGGTGCGAGGGGGGATGTTCCTCCTCCTCCTCATCCTCCGCTGCTTCCCCATCTTCAGGCTCCTGAGAGGGTCCTTCCTCTTTGGCTGTTGCGGGAAGCGTCCCTGTGCTGTCCCACGCAAAGGTGGGCAGCCACCCGCCTCGCTGCTCAGGCTGGTGCCTGGCAGGCAGACGCGCCTGGGCTCCACGGCGTTCCCTGGTGGGCCTAGAGCCAAGAGCTGCATGGTGTCGCTGAGGGAAGCGAGGTGGACAGCGCTGACGGCACGAGGGTTGATTTTGTTCCTCCGCCGCCGCCGCCTGTGCCTCCTCCTCCTCCTCCTGCGAGGTGCCTTCCTCCTGCGCGGTTGCGGGGAGCGGCTCTGGGGCGTCCCACGCCAAGGTGGGCAGCCATCCGCCTCGCTGCTCCGGGTCCTCTTCCTTCCAAGCATGCTTGGCATGCGAGGGCCTGGAAGCTCAGCAGACTGTGGGCCAGCTGCCGGGGCCCTGCTTTTATAGGGCCGGAACGAAAGGCGGTGAGGTGGCTGGTGACGGCAGGAGGCCACTGTGATGCGATCGTGACTGTGGCCAATGCGCGTGGCCAAATATGGCGTGTTTGGGCGTGGGGGGGGCGTGTGGCCTGAAAGGTGCCGAAATGTGGGAGGAGGAGGAGGAGGGTGGTGGGGGCTGAGGGCCCCTTTCCTGGGGCTCGCTCTGGCCTGCCAAGTTGCTTGCCTGCGAGAAGGGCGGCCCCTTGGGCACAGGGACCGCCCTCCACCTCCCGTCATGAGCCCTGGGCTCCAGCCCCCTGCTCATGCCGTGCCTGGGGTCCCCTCGATGAGACGGTGGCAAGAACATGCCAGGAGGGTCGGGGCTCCTCGGTGAGCCCCCACCGAGCCGGCACCCTGCAAGTGGCACAGCCCCCCACGCTCGCCAGTGGCTGAGAGGGGGCAAAGCATCCAGACATGGCGCCGGCCGGCGGGAAAAGGAGTCCCGGCCGGCCCGCGCAAGCTCTGCCAGCGTTCCATAAAAGAATTGCTGATTGCCAAGCGTTGCGTGGGCTCTTCTTCCCCGTCCCCTGTCCTTGCCCCTGGAGCGTGGAGAGGTGTCGTCTCTTCTGCACGGAGCGCGGAGGGAGGGAGAGGGGAGGAGAGGGCCTGGCGTCCTTTGGGCTGCTGTGCCAGCACGACGTGAGGAGCCTGTCGGAGGCCACCGAGGGAGGTGCTTGGGGCCTGGAGGTGGGGGTGGGTTCAGTCTGAGGTGCACCCTTGCTCCGTTCGCTCGGACGAAGGACAAAGCTTCTCACCGCTTTTGCGGTCTCTTGCTTACGCGTTGCGAGAAAGAGCTCTCCCGTGTTGTTGGAAGAATCGGAGCTGGAGAACGGGAGCCTTCTGGCAGGTTTGCAGGAAGAAGCTCTTGCCCTTCTCAGGCATCTGCCAGAAGATGGTTTGGAGGCACACGAAGGACGAGGTGAGCTCAGGGAACAGCCAGCAGAACTTCAGCAAGGACGACTTGTGCCGGGACCAACACGAGCCTTGCTTTGAGGAGGTGCCCGTCCTAGCGGGACAAGGGGAGAGCAGTGAGTGCCATTTAGTCTGACTTCAGCAAGGCCCGTGACACAGCCTCCCCCGGTGTCCAGATGGGCGAGGCGTGGACGGGAGAAGGAGACTACCCGGTGGGAGGGCCGCTGCCTTGTGCTCAGCAGGACAAACCCCGCGCGCGGGGCAGCCGCTAGTGGTGGTGTGCGTCAGGGCAGTGGTGGGGCTGATGCGGGTGAGGGTCTGACGTAAGGGCCTGGGTGGCAGTGGGACGGGCCACCTTCCGCAAGGTCGTGGGTGCCCCTTGCCATGTGAGGAAGGCAGCAGCCTGATGGAAGGCAGGCCCTCTCGTCGCCTCTCCCTCGGGGCTCGGTGCCGACGAGATGGCCCCTCTTCTGGAGGGGCGGTGGTGGTGGATGGGAAAGAGGGGCCCACGCAGCCCTTTGAGAATCGACGAAAGAACTGTGTATTGGTGGGCGATGTTGCAGGTGAGCCTGCGGGAAGTCCGTAGAGTTTGTTTTCAGTTAAACCGGACGTTGCCCTTGCGAACCGGCGTTGGCTATGACCAATGACTGCGTTGTCTCTCAAGTGTTGTTCAATAACTCCCAGAATGACCTCCCTAACTTTCCCTGGCACTGAGGTGAGAGCGATACTGTGGCAACCAGAAATTCCTAGGGTTCGCTGCCTTTCTTATGATAATTTTACTCCATTTCAAAGACGATTACCAAATTGTTGATGTTACAGCCTGAAAACACCAGAACGTAAGGCACCAGCAAAGCAGGAAGGTGTGCATGGAACCGGAAAGTTTCCCAAAAGAGCCTCCTACTCGAAGACAGAGAGCAGGAGGGGTCACAGGAGTGCAGTGCAGATGCCGTCGCCAAAGTGCCGGCTAAGAGAGGACAAGAGCGTTTTGATTCTTTTGTCGTTGTTTATTGTCCGTTCAGGAAGGTGCGGAGGCTGGGCCACCGGTAGGGAGCCGGCCGGGCGCTCCTGCGACGCTGTTGTTGGCATCTCACGCAAGGGAGCCTGGATGGCTGGGGTACTGCCAGGTCATCGCTGTGGCAGGTAGACCCACTGCCATCGGTGACTGGACTGTTCTTGAGGTGGATCCACCTCCATGGGCTCCACGCTGTCGTCTGGTGGATTAACAGCCGTCGGCCCCATGCTGTGCTCGGGTGGATCGATGTCCATGGGCTCCACGTCGTCCTTTGGTGGTCTGTCACGCCTGGTCCTCAGACCGTGCCTGAGCAGATAGGCACGCCAGGGCCCCACGCTGTTCCCCTGGGTGGCCACAGCTGCGTGCTGGACGACCTCGCTCGCAAGAGCGTGGGCGATGGCTCTCATGGTGCGAGGGGGGATGTTCCTCCTCCTCCTCATCCTCCGCTGCTTCCCCATCTTCAGGCTCCTGAGAGGGTCCTTCCTCTTTGGCTGTTGCGGGAAGCGTCCCTGTGCTGTCCCACGCAAAGGTGGGCAGCCACCCGCCTCGCTGCTCAGGCTGGTGCCTGGCAGGCAGACGCGCCTGGGCTCCACGGCGTTCCCTGGTGGGCCTAGAGCCAAGAGCTGCATGGTGTCGCTGAGGGAAGCGAGGTGGACAGCGCTGACGGCACGAGGGTTGATTTTGTTCCTCCGCCGCCGCCGCCTGTGCCTCCTCCTCCTCCTCCTGCGAGGTGCCTTCCTCCTGCGCGGTTGCGGGGAGCGGCTCTGGGGCGTCCCACGCCAAGGTGGGCAGCCATCCGCCTCGCTGCTCCGGGTCCTCTTCCTTCCAAGCATGCTTGGCATGCGAGGGCCTGGAAGCTCAGCAGACTGTGGGCCAGCTGCCGGGGCCCTGCTTTTATAGGGCCGGAACGAAAGGCGGTGAGGTGGCTGGTGACGGCAGGAGGCCACTGTGATGCGATCGTGACTGTGGCCAATGCGCGTGGCCAAATATGGCGTGTTTGGGCGTGGGGGGGGCGTGTGGCCTGAAAGGTGCCGAAATGTGGGAGGAGGAGGAGGAGGGTGGTGGGGGCTGAGGGCCCCTTTCCTGGGGCTCGCTCTGGCCTGCCAAGTTGCTTGCCTGCGAGAAGGGCGGCCCCTTGGGCACAGGGACCGCCCTCCACCTGCCGTCATGAGCCCTGGGCTCCAGCCCCCTGCTCATGCCGTGCCTGGGGTCCCCTCGATGAGACGGTGGCAAGAACATGCCAGGAGGGTCGGGGCTCCTCGGTGAGCCCCCACCGAGCCGGCACCCTGCAAGTGGCACAGCCCCCCACGCTCGCCAGTGGCTGAGAGGGGGCAAAGCATCCAGACATGGCGCCGGCCGGCGGGAAAAGGAGTCCCGGCCGGCCCGCGCAAGCTCTGCCAGCGTTCCATAAAAGAATTGCTGATTGCCAAGCGTTGCGTGGGCTCTTCTTCCCCGTCCCCTGTCCTTGCCCCTGGAGCGTGGAGAGGTGTCGTCTCTTCTGCACGGAGCGCGGAGGGAGGGAGAGGGGAGGAGAGGGCCTGGCGTCCTTTGGGCTGCTGTGCCAGCACGACGTGAGGAGCCTGTCGGAGGCCACCGAGGGAGGTGCTTGGGGCCTGGAGGTGGGGGTGGGTTCAGTCTGAGGTGCACCCTTGCTCCGTTCGCTCGGACGAAGGACAAAGCTTCTCACCGCTTTTGCGGTCTCTTGCTTACGCGTTGCGAGAAAGAGCTCTCCCGTGTTGTTGGAAGAATCGGAGCTGGAGAACGGGAGCCTTCTGGCAGGTTTGCAGGAAGAAGCTCTTGCCCTTCTCAGGCATCTGCCAGAAGATGGTTTGGAGGCACACGAAGGACGAGGTGAGCTCAGGGAACAGCCAGCAGAACTTCAGCAAGGACGACTTGTGCCGGGACCAACACGAGCCTTGCTTTGAGGAGGTGCCCGTCCTAGCGGGACAAGGGGAGAGCAGTGAGTGCCATTTAGTCTGACTTCAGCAAGGCCCGTGACACAGCCTCCCCCGGTGTCCAGATGGGCGAGGCGTGGACGGGAGAAGGAGACTACCCGGTGGGAGGGCCGCTGCCTTGTGCTCAGCAGGACAAACCCCGCGCGCGGGGCAGCCGCTAGTGGTGGTGTGCGTCAGGGCAGTGGTGGGGCTGATGCGGGTGAGGGTCTGACGTAAGGGCCTGGGTGGCAGTGGGACGGGCCACCTTCCGCAAGGTCGTGGGTGCCCCTTGCCATGTGAGGAAGGCAGCAGCCTGATGGAAGGCAGGCCCTCTCGTCGCCTCTCCCTCGGGGCTCGGTGCCGACGAGATGGCCCCTCTTCTGGAGGGGCGGTGGTGGTGGATGGGAAAGAGGGGCCCACGCAGCCCTTTGAGAATCGACGAAAGAACTGTGTATTGGTGGGCGATGTTGCAGGTGAGCCTGCGGGAAGTCCGTAGAGTTTGTTTTCAGTTAAACCGGACGTTGCCCTTGCGAACCGGCGTTGGCTATGACCAATGACTGCGTTGTCTCTCAAGTGTTGTTCAATAACTCCCAGAATGACCTCCCTAACTTTCCCTGGCACTGAGGTGAGAGCGATACTGTGGCAACCAGAAATTCCTAGGGTTCGCTGCCTTTCTTATGATAATTTTACTCCATTTCAAAGACGATTACCAAATTGTTGATGTTACAGCCTGAAAACACCAGAACGTAAGGCACCAGCAAAGCAGGAAGGTGTGCATGGAAACGGAAAGTTTCCCAAAAGAGCCTCCTACTCGAAGACAGAGAGCAGGAGGGGTCACAGGAGTGCAGTGCAGATGCCGTCGCCAAAGTGCCGGCTAAGAGAGGACAAGAGCGTTTTGATTCTTTTGTCGTTGTTTATTGTCCGTTCAGGAAGGTGCGGAGGCTGGGCCACCGGTAGGGAGCCGGCCGGGCGCTCCTGCGACGCTGTTGTTGGCATCTCACGCAAGGGAGCCTGGATGGCTGGGGTACTGCCAGGTCATCGCTGTGGCAGGTAGACCCACTGCCATCGGTGACTGGACTGTTCTTGAGGTGGATCCACCTCCATGGGCTCCACGCTGTCGTCTGGTGGATTAACAGCCGTCGGCCCCATGCTGTGCTCGGGTGGATCGATGTCCATGGGCTCCACGTCGTCCTTTGGTGGTCTGTCACGCCTGGTCCTCAGACCGTGCCTGAGCAGATAGGCACGCCAGGGCCCCACGCTGTTCCCCTGGGTGGCCACAGCTGCGTGCTGGACGACCTCGCTCGCAACAGCGTGGGCGATGGCTCTCATGGTGCGAGGGGGGATGTTCCTCCTCCTCCTCATCCTCCGCTGCTTCCCCATCTTCAGGCTCCTGAGAGGGTCCTTCCTCTTTGGCTGTTGCGGGAAGCGTCCCTGTGCTGTCCCACGCAAAGGTGGGCAGCCACCCGCCTCGCTGCTCAGGCTGGTGCCTGGCAGGCAGACGCGCCTGGGCTCCACGGCGTTCCCTGGTGGGCCTAGAGCCAAGAGCTGCATGGTGTCGCTGAGGGAAGCGAGGTGGACAGCGCTGACGGCACGAGGGTTGATTTTGTTCCTCCGCCGCCGCCGCCTGTGCCTCCTCCTCCTCCTCCTGCGAGGTGCCTTCCTCCTGCGCGGTTGCGGGGAGCGGCTCTGGGGCGTCCCACGCCAAGGTGGGCAGCCATCCGCCTCGCTGCTCCGGGTCCTCTTCCTTCCAAGCATGCTTGGCATGCGAGGGCCTGGAAGCTCAGCAGACTGTGGGCCAGCTGCCGGGGCCCTGCTTTTATAGGGCCGGAACGAAAGGCGGTGAGGTGGCTGGTGACGGCAGGAGGCCGCTGTGATGCGATCGTGACTGTGGCCAATGCGCGTGGCCAAATATGGCGTGTTTGGGCGTGGGGGGGCATGTGGCCTGAAAGGTGCCGAAATGTGGGAGGAGGAGGAGGAGGGTGGTGGGGGCTGAGGGCCCCTTTCCTGGGGCTCGCTCTGGCCTGCCAAGTTGCTTGCCTGCGAGAAGGGCGGCCCCTTGGGCACAGGGACCGCCCTCCACCTCCCGTCATGAGCCCTGGGCTCCAGCCCCCTGCTCATGCCGTGCCTGGGGTCCCCTCGATGAGACGGTGGCAAGAACATGCCAGGAGGGTCGGGACTCCTCGGTGAGCCCCCACCGAGCCGGCACCCTGCAAGTGGCACAGCCCCCCACGCTCGCCAGTGGCTGAGAGGGGGCAAAGCATCCAGACATGGCGCCGGCCGGCGGGAAAAGGAGTCCCGGCCGGCCCGCGCAAGCTCTGCCAGCGTTCCATAAAAGAATTGCTGATTGCCAAGCGTTGCGTGGGCTCTTCTTCCCCGTCCCCTGTCCTTGCCCCTGGAGCGTGGAGAGGTGTCGTCTCTTCTGCACGGAGCGCGGAGGGAGGGAGAGGGGAGGAGAGGGCCTGGCGTCCTTTGGGCTGCTGTGCCAGCACGACGTGAGGAGCCTGTCGGAGGCCACCGAGGGAGGTGCTTGGGGCCTGGAGGTGGGGGTGGGTTCAGTCTGAGGTGCACCCTTGCTCCGTTCGCTCGGACGAAGGACAAAGCTTCTCACCGCTTTTGCGGTCTCTTGCTTACGCGTTGCGAGAAAGAGCTCTCCCGTGTTGTTGGAGGAATCGGAGCTGGAGAACGGGAGCCTTCTGGCAGGTTTGCAGGAAGAAGCTCTTGCCCTTCTCAGGCATCTGCCAGAAGATGGTTTGGAGGCACACGAAGGACGAGGTGAGCTCAGGGAACAGCCAGCAGAACTTCAGCAAGGACGACTTGTGCCGGGACCAACACGAGCCTTGCTTTGAGGAGGTGCCCGTCCTAGCGGGACAAGGGGAGAGCAGTGAGTGCCATTTAGTCTGACTTCAGCAAGGCCCGTGACACAGCCTCCCCCGGTGTCCAGATGGGCGAGGCGTGGACGGGAGAAGGAGACTACCCGGTGGGAGGGCCGCTGCCTTGTGCTCAGCAGGACAAACCCCGCGCGCGGGGCAGCCGCTAGTGGTGGTGTGCGTCAGGGCAGTGGTGGGGCTGATGCGGGTGAGGGTCTGACGTAAGGGCCTGGGTGGCAGTGGGACGGGCCACCTTCCGCAAGGTCGTGGGTGCCCCTTGCCATGTGAGGAAGGCAGCAGCCTGATGGAAGGCAGGCCCTCTCGTCGCCTCTCCCTCGGGGCTCGGTGCCGACGAGATGGCCCCTCTTCTGGAGGGGCGGTGGTGGTGGATGGGAAAGAGGGGCCCACGCAGCCCTTTGAGAATCGACGAAAGAACTGTGTATTGGTGGGCGATGTTGCAGGTGAGCCTGCGGGAAGTCCGTAGAGTTTGTTTTCAGTTAAACCGGACGTTGCCCTTGCGAACCGGCGTTGGCTATGACCAATGACTGCGTTGTCTCTCAAGTGTTGTTCAATAACTCCCAGAATGACCTCCCTAACTTTCCCTGGCACTGAGGTGAGAGCGATACTGTGGCAACCAGAAATTCCTAGGGTTCGCTGCCTTTCTTATGATAATTTTACTCCATTTCAAAGACGATTACCAAATTGTTGATGTTACAGCCTGAAAACACCAGAACGTAAGGCACCAGCAAAGCAGGAAGGTGTGCATGGAAACGGAAAGTTTCCCAAAAGAGCCTCCTACTCGAAGACAGAGAGCAGGAGGGGTCACAGGAGTGCAGTGCAGATGCCGTCGCCAAAGTGCCGGCTAAGAGAGGACAAGAGCGTTTTGATTCTTTTGTCGTTGTTTATTGTCCGTTCAGGAAGGTGCGGAGGCTGGGCCACCGGTAGGGAGCCGGCCGGGCGCTCCTGCGACGCTGTTGTTGGCATCTCACGCAAGGGAGCCTGGATGGCTGGGGTACTGCCAGGTCATCGCTGTGGCAGGTAGACCCACTGCCATCGGTGACTGGACTGTTCTTGAGGTGGATCCACCTCCATGGGCTCCACGCTGTCGTCTGGTGGATTAACAGCCGTCGGCCCCATGCTGTGCTCGGGTGGATCGATGTCCATGGGCTCCACGTCGTCCTTTGGTGGTCTGTCACGCCTGGTCCTCAGACCGTGCCTGAGCAGATAGGCACGCCAGGGCCCCACGCTGTTCCCCTGGGTGGCCACAGCTGCGTGCTGGACGACCTCGCTCGCAAGAGCGTGGGCGATGGCTCTCATGGTGCGAGGGGGGATGTTCCTCCTCCTCCTCATCCTCCGCTGCTTCCCCATCTTCAGGCTCCTGAGAGGGTCCTTCCTCTTTGGCTGTTGCGGGAAGCGTCCCTGTGCTGTCCCACGCAAAGGTGGGCAGCCACCCGCCTCGCTGCTCAGGCTGGTGCCTGGCAGGCAGACGCGCCTGGGCTCCACGGCGTTCCCTGGTGGGCCTAGAGCCAAGAGCTGCATGGTGTCGCTGAGGGAAGCGAGGTGGACAGCGCTGACGGCACGAGGGTTGATTTTGTTCCTCCGCCGCCGCCGCCTGTGCCTCCTCCTCCTCCTCCTGCGAGGTGCCTTCCTCCTGCGCGGTTGCGGGGAGCGGCTCTGGGGCGTCCCACGCCAAGGTGGGCAGCCATCCGCCTCGCTGCTCCGGGTCCTCTTCCTTCCAAGCATGCTTGGCATGCGAGGGCCTGGAAGCTCAGCAGACTGTGGGCCAGCTGCCGGGGCCCTGCTTTTATAGGGCCGGAACGAAAGGCGGTGAGGTGGCTGGTGACGGCAGGAGGCCGCTGTGATGCGATCGTGACTGTGGCCAATGCGCGTGGCCAAATATGGCGTGTTTGGGCGTGGGGGGGCATGTGGCCTGAAAGGTGCCGAAATGTGGGAGGAGGAGGAGGAGGGTGGTGGGGGCTGAGGGCCCCTTTCCTGGGGCTCGCTCTGGCCTGCCAAGTTGCTTGCCTGCGAGAAGGGCGGCCCCTTGGGCACAGGGACCGCCCTCCACCTCCCGTCATGAGCCCTGGGCTCCAGCCCCCTGCTCATGCCGTGCCTGGGGTCCCCTCGATGAGACGGTGGCAAGAACATGCCAGGAGGGTCGGGACTCCTCGGTGAGCCCCCACCGAGCCGGCACCCTGCAAGTGGCACAGCCCCCCACGCTCGCCAGTGGCTGAGAGGGGGCAAAGCATCCAGACATGGCGCCGGCCGGCGGGAAAAGGAGTCCCGGCCGGCCCGCGCAAGCTCTGCCAGCGTTCCATAAAAGAATTGCTGATTGCCAAGCGTTGCGTGGGCTCTTCTTCCCCGTCCCCTGTCCTTGCCCCTGGAGCGTGGAGAGGTGTCGTCTCTTCTGCACGGAGCGCGGAGGGAGGGAGAGGGGAGGAGAGGGCCTGGCGTCCTTTGGGCTGCTGTGCCAGCACGACGTGAGGAGCCTGTCGGAGGCCACCGAGGGAGGTGCTTGGGGCCTGGAGGTGGGGGTGGGTTCAGTCTGAGGTGCACCCTTGCTCCGTTCGCTCGGACGAAGGACAAAGCTTCTCACCGCTTTTGCGGTCTCTTGCTTACGCGTTGCGAGAAAGAGCTCTCCCGTGTTGTTGGAGGAATCGGAGCTGGAGAACGGGAGCCTTCTGGCAGGTTTGCAGGAAGAAGCTCTTGCCCTTCTCAGGCATCTGCCAGAAGATGGTTTGGAGGCACACGAAGGACGAGGTGAGCTCAGGGAACAGCCAGCAGAACTTCAGCAAGGACGACTTGTGCCGGGACCAACACGAGCCTTGCTTTGAGGAGGTGCCCGTCCTAGCGGGACAAGGGGAGAGCAGTGAGTGCCATTTAGTCTGACTTCAGCAAGGCCCGTGACACAGCCTCCCCCGGTGTCCAGATGGGCGAGGCGTGGACGGGAGAAGGAGACTACCCGGTGGGAGGGCCGCTGCCTTGTGCTCAGCAGGACAAACCCCGCGCGCGGGGCAGCCGCTAGTGGTGGTGTGCGTCAGGGCAGTGGTGGGGCTGATGCGGGTGAGGGTCTGACGTAAGGGCCTGGGTGGCAGTGGGACGGGCCACCTTCCGCAAGGTCGTGGGTGCCCCTTGCCATGTGAGGAAGGCAGCAGCCTGATGGAAGGCAGGCCCTCTCGTCGCCTCTCCCTCGGGGCTCGGTGCCGACGAGATGGCCCCTCTTCTGGAGGGGCGGTGGTGGTGGATGGGAAAGAGGGGCCCACGCAGCCCTTTGAGAATCGACGAAAGAACTGTGTATTGGTGGGCGATGTTGCAGGTGAGCCTGCGGGAAGTCCGTAGAGTTTGTTTTCAGTTAAACCGGACGTTGCCCTTGCGAACCGGCGTTGGCTATGACCAATGACTGCGTTGTCTCTCAAGTGTTGTTCAATAACTCCCAGAATGACCTCCCTAACTTTCCCTGGCACTGAGGTGAGAGCGATACTGTGGCAACCAGAAATTCCTAGGGTTCGCTGCCTTTCTTATGATAATTTTACTCCATTTCAAAGACGATTACCAAATTGTTGATGTTACAGCCTGAAAACACCAGAACGTAAGGCACCAGCAAAGCAGGAAGGTGTGCATGGAAACGGAAAGTTTCCCAAAAGAGCCTCCTACTCGAAGACAGAGAGCAGGAGGGGTCACAGGAGTGCAGTGCAGATGCCGTCGCCAAAGTGCCGGCTAAGAGAGGACAAGAGCGTTTTGATTCTTTTGTCGTTGTTTATTGTCCGTTCAGGAAGGTGCGGAGGCTGGGCCACCGGTAGGGAGCCGGCCGGGCGCTCCTGCGACGCTGTTGTTGGCATCTCACGCAAGGGAGCCTGGATGGCTGGGGTACTGCCAGGTCATCGCTGTGGCAGGTAGACCCACTGCCATCGGTGACTGGACTGTTCTTGAGGTGGATCCACCTCCATGGGCTCCACGCTGTCGTCTGGTGGATTAACAGCCGTCGGCCCCATGCTGTGCTCGGGTGGATCGATGTCCATGGGCTCCACGTCGTCCTTTGGTGGTCTGTCACGCCTGGTCCTCAGACCGTGCCTGAGCAGATAGGCACGCCAGGGCCCCACGCTGTTCCCCTGGGTGGCCACAGCTGCGTGCTGGACGACCTCGCTCGCAAGAGCGTGGGCGATGGCTCTCATGGTGCGAGGGGGGATGTTCCTCCTCCTCATCATCCTCCGCTGCTTCCCCATCTTCAGGCTCCTGAGAGGGTCCTTCCTCTTTGGCTGTTGCGGGAAGCGTCCCTGTGCTGTCCCACGCAAAGGTGGGCAGCCACCCGCCTCGCTGCTCAGGCTGGTGCCTGGCAGGCAGACGCGCCTGGGCTCCACGGCGTTCCCTGGTGGGCCTAGAGCCAAGAGCTGCATGGTGTCGCTGAGGGAAGCGAGGTGGACAGCGCTGACGGCACGAGGGTTGATTTTGTTCCTCCGCCGCCGCCGCCTGTGCCTCCTCCTCCTCCTCCTGCGAGGTGCCTTCCTCCTGCGCGGTTGCGGGGAGCGGCTCTGGGGCGTCCCACGCCAAGGTGGGCAGCCATCCGCCTCGCTGCTCCGGGTCCTTTTCCTTCCAAGCATGCTTGGCATGCGAGGGCCTGGAAGCTCAGCAGACTGTGGGCCAGCTGCCGGGGCCCTGCTTTTATAGGGCCGGAACGAAAGGCGGTGAGGTGGCTGGTGACGGCAGGAGGCCGCTGTGATGCGATCGTGACTGTGGCCAATGCGCGTGGCCAAATATGGCGTGTTTGGGCGTGGGGGGGGCGTGTGGCCTGAAAGGTGCCGAAATGTGGGAGGAGGAGGAGGAGGGTGGTGGGGGCTGAGGGCCCCTTTCCTGGGGCTCGCTCTGGCCTGCCAAGTTGCTTGCCTGCGAGAAGGGCGGCCCCTTGGGCACAGGGACCGCCCTCCACCTCCCGTCATGAGCCCTGGGCTCCAGCCCCCTGCTCATGCCGTGCCTGGGGTCCCCTCGATGAGACGGTGGCAAGAACATGCCAGGAGGGTCGGGGCTCCTCGGTGAGCCCCCACCGAGCCGGCACCCTGCAAGTGGCACAGCCCCCCACGCTCGCCAGTGGCTGAGAGGGGGCAAAGCATCCAGACATGGCGCCGGCCGGCGGGAAAAGGAGTCCCGGCCGGCCCGCGCAAGCTCTGCCAGCGTTCCATAAAAGAATTGCTGATTGCCAAGCGTTGCGTGGGCTCTTCTTCCCCGTCCCCTGTCCTTGCCCCTGGAGCGTGGAGAGGTGTCGTCTCTTCTGCACGGAGCGCGGAGGGAGGGAGAGGGGAGGAGAGGGCCTGGCGTCCTTTGGGCTGCTGTGCCAGCACGACGTGAGGAGCCTGTCGGAGGCCACCGAGGGAGGTGCTTGGGGCCTGGAGGTGGGGGTGGGTTCAGTCTGAGGTGCACCCTTGCTCCGTTCGCTCGGACGAAGGACAAAGCTTCTCACCGCTTTTGCGGTCTCTTGCTTACGCGTTGCGAGAAAGAGCTCTCCCGTGTTGTTGGAAGAATCGGAGCTGGAGAACGGGAGCCTTCTGGCAGGTTTGCAGGAAGAAGCTCTTGCCCTTCTCAGGCATCTGCCAGAAGATGGTTTGGAAGCACACGAAGGACGAGGTGAGCTCAGGGAACAGCCAGCAGAACTTCAGCAAGGACGACTTGTGCCGGGACCAACACGAGCCTTGCTTTGAGGAGGTGCCCGTCCTAGCGGGACAAGGGGAGAGCAGTGAGTGCCATTTAGTCTGACTTCAGCAAGGCCCGTGACACAGCCTCCCCCGGTGTCCAGATGGGCGAGGCGTGGACGGGAGAAGGAGACTACCCGGTGGGAGGGCCGCTGCCTTGTGCTCAGCAGGACAAACCCCGCGCGCGGGGCAGCCGCTAGTGGTGGTGTGCGTCAGGGCAGTGGTGGGGCTGATGCGGGTGAGGGTCTGACGTAAGGGCCTGGGTGGCAGTGGGACGGGCCACCTTCCGCAAGGTCGTGGGTGCCCCTTGCCATGTGAGGAAGGCAGCAGCCTGATGGAAGGCAGGCCCTCTCGTCGCCTCTCCCTCGGGGCTCGGTGCCGACGAGATGGCCCCTCTTCTGGAGGGGCGGTGGTGGTGGATGGGAAAGAGGGGCCCACGCAGCCCTTTGAGAATCGACGAAAGAACTGTGTATTGGTGGGCGATGTTGCAGGTGAGCCTGCGGGAAGTCCGTAGAGTTTGTTTTCAGTTAAACCGGACGTTGCCCTTGCGAACCGGCGTTGGCTATGACCAATGACTGCGTTGTCTCTCAAGTGTTGTTCAATAACTCCCAGAATGACCTCCCTAACTTTCCCTGGCACTGAGGTGAGAGCGATACTGTGGCAACCAGAAATTCCTAGGGTTCGCTGCCTTTCTTATGATAATTTTACTCCATTTCAAAGACGATTACCAAATTGTTGATGTTACAGCCTGAAAACACCAGAACGTAAGGCACCAGCAAAGCAGGAAGGTGTGCATGGAAACGGAAAGTTTCCCAAAAGAGCCTCCTACTCGAAGACAGAGAGCAGGAGGGGTCACAGGAGTGCAGTGCAGATGCCGTCGCCAAAGTGCCGGCTAAGAGAGGACAAGAGCGTTTTGATTCTTTTGTCGTTGTTTATTGTCCGTTCAGGAAGGTGCGGAGGCTGGGCCACCGGTAGGGAGCCGGCCGGGCGCTCCTGCGACGCTGTTGTTGGCATCTCACGCAAGGGAGCCTGGATGGCTGGGGTACTGCCAGGTCATCGCTGTGGCAGGTAGACCCACTGCCATCGGTGACTGGACTGTTCTTGAGGTGGATCCACCTCCATGGGCTCCACGCTGTCGTCTGGTGGATTAACAGCCGTCGGCCCCATGCTGTGCTCGGGTGGATCGATGTCCATGGGCTCCACGTCGTCCTTTGGTGGTCTGTCACGCCTGGTCCTCAGACCGTGCCTGAGCAGATAGGCACGCCAGGGCCCCACGCTGTTCCCCTGGGTGGCCACAGCTGCGTGCTGGACGACCTCGCTCGCAACAGCGTGGGCGATGGCTCTCATGGTGCGAGGGGGGATGTTCCTCCTCCTCCTCATCCTCCGCTGCTTCCCCATCTTCAGGCTCCTGAGAGGGTCCTTCCTCTTTGGCTGTTGCGGGAAGCGTCCCTGTGCTGTCCCACGCAAAGGTGGGCAGCCACCCGCCTCGCTGCTCAGGCTGGTGCCTGGCAGGCAGACGCGCCTGGGCTCCACGGCGTTCCCTGGTGGGCCTAGAGCCAAGAGCTGCATGGTGTCGCTGAGGGAAGCGAGGTGGACAGCGCTGACGGCACGAGGGTTGATTTTGTTCCTCCGCCGCCGCCGCCTGTGCCTCCTCCTCCTCCTCCTGCGAGGTGCCTTCCTCCTGCGCGGTTGCGGGGAGCGGCTCTGGGGCGTCCCACGCCAAGGTGGGCAGCCATCCGCCTCGCTGCTCCGGGTCCTCTTCCTTCCAAGCATGCTTGGCATGCGAGGGCCTGGAAGCTCAGCAGACTGTGGGCCAGCTGCCGGGGCCCTGCTTTTATAGGGCCGGAACGAAAGGCGGTGAGGTGGCTGGTGACGGCAGGAGGCCACTGTGATGCGATCGTGACTGTGGCCAATGCGCGTGGCCAAATATGGCGTGTTTGGGCGTGGGGGGGGCGTGTGGCCTGAAAGGTGCCGAAATGTGGGAGGAGGAGGAGGAGGGTGGTGGGGGCTGAGGGCCCCTTTCCTGGGGCTCGCTCTGGCCTGCCAAGTTGCTTGCCTGCGAGAAGGGCGGCCCCTTGGGCACAGGGACCGCCCTCCACCTGCCGTCATGAGCCCTGGGCTCCAGCCCCCTGCTCATGCCGTGCCTGGGGTCCCCTCGATGAGACGGTGGCAAGAACATGCCAGGAGGGTCGGGGCTCCTCGGTGAGCCCCCACCGAGCCGGCACCCTGCAAGTGGCACAGCCCCCCACGCTCGCCAGTGGCTGAGAGGGGGCAAAGCATCCAGACATGGCGCCGGCCGGCGGGAAAAGGAGTCCCGGCCGGCCCGCGCAAGCTCTGCCAGCGTTCCATAAAAGAATTGCTGATTGCCAAGCGTTGCGTGGGCTCTTCTTCCCCGTCCCCTGTCCTTGCCCCTGGAGCGTGGAGAGGTGTCGTCTCTTCTGCACGGAGCGCGGAGGGAGGGAGAGGGGAGGAGAGGGCCTGGCGTCCTTTGGGCTGCTGTGCCAGCACGACGTGAGGAGCCTGTCGGAGGCCACCGAGGGAGGTGCTTGGGGCCTGGAGGTGGGGGTGGGTTCAGTCTGAGGTGCACCCTTGCTCCGTTCGCTCGGACGAAGGACAAAGCTTCTCACCGCTTTTGCGGTCTCTTGCTTACGCGTTGCGAGAAAGAGCTCTCCCGTGTTGTTGGAGGAATCGGAGCTGGAGAACGGGAGCCTTCTGGCAGGTTTGCAGGAAGAAGCTCTTGCCCTTCTCAGGCATCTGCCAGAAGATGGTTTGGAGGCACACGAAGGACGAGGTGAGCTCAGGGAACAGCCAGCAGAACTTCAGCAAGGACGACTTGTGCCGGGACCAACACGAGCCTTGCTTTGAGGAGGTGCCCGTCCTAGCGGGACAAGGGGAGAGCAGTGAGTGCCATTTAGTCTGACTTCAGCAAGGCCCGTGACACAGCCTCCCCCGGTGTCCAGATGGGCGAGGCGTGGACGGGAGAAGGAGACTACCCGGTGGGAGGGCCGCTGCCTTGTGCTCAGCAGGACAAACCCCGCGCGCGGGGCAGCCGCTAGTGGTGGTGTGCGTCAGGGCAGTGGTGGGGCTGATGCGGGTGAGGGTCTGACGTAAGGGCCTGGGTGGCAGTGGGACGGGCCACCTTCCGCAAGGTCGTGGGTGCCCCTTGCCATGTGAGGAAGGCAGCAGCCTGATGGAAGGCAGGCCCTCTCGTCGCCTCTCCCTCGGGGCTCGGTGCCGACGAGATGGCCCCTCTTCTGGAGGGGCGGTGGTGGTGGATGGGAAAGAGGGGCCCACGCAGCCCTTTGAGAATCGACGAAAGAACTGTGTATTGGTGGGCGATGTTGCAGGTGAGCCTGCGGGAAGTCCGTAGAGTTTGTTTTCAGTTAAACCGGACGTTGCCCTTGCGAACCGGCGTTGGCTATGACCAATGACTGCGTTGTCTCTCAAGTGTTGTTCAATAACTCCCAGAATGACCTCCCTAACTTTCCCTGGCACTGAGGTGAGAGCGATACTGTGGCAACCAGAAATTCCTAGGGTTCGCTGCCTTTCTTATGATAATTTTACTCCATTTCAAAGACGATTACCAAATTGTTGATGTTACAGCCTGAAAACACCAGAACGTAAGGCACCAGCAAAGCAGGAAGGTGTGCATGGAAACGGAAAGTTTCCCAAAAGAGCCTCCTACTCGAAGACAGAGAGCAGGAGGGGTCACAGGAGTGCAGTGCAGATGCCGTCGCCAAAGTGCCGGCTAAGAGAGGACAAGAGCGTTTTGATTCTTTTGTCGTTGTTTATTGTCCGTTCAGGAAGGTGCGGAGGCTGGGCCACCGGTAGGGAGCCGGCCGGGCGCTCCTGCGACGCTGTTGTTGGCATCTCACGCAAGGGAGCCTGGATGGCTGGGGTACTGCCAGGTCATCGCTGTGGCAGGTAGACCCACTGCCATCGGTGACTGGACTGTTCTTGAGGTGGATCCACCTCCATGGGCTCCACGCTGTCGTCTGGTGGATTAACAGCCGTCGGCCCCATGCTGTGCTCGGGTGGATCGATGTCCATGGGCTCCACGTCGTCCTTTGGTGGTCTGTCACGCCTGGTCCTCAGACCGTGCCTGAGCAGATAGGCACGCCAGGGCCCCACGCTGTTCCCCTGGGTGGCCACAGCTGCGTGCTGGACGACCTCGCTCGCAACAGCGTGGGCGATGGCTCTCATGGTGCGAGGGGGGATGTTCCTCCTCCTCCTCATCCTCCGCTGCTTCCCCATCTTCAGGCTCCTGAGAGGGTCCTTCCTCTTTGGCTGTTGCGGGAAGCGTCCCTGTGCTGTCCCACGCAAAGGTGGGCAGCCACCCGCCTCGCTGCTCAGGCTGGTGCCTGGCAGGCAGACGCGCCTGGGCTCCACGGCGTTCCCTGGTGGGCCTAGAGCCAAGAGCTGCATGGTGTCGCTGAGGGAAGCGAGGTGGACAGCGCTGACGGCACGAGGGTTGATTTTGTTCCTCCGCCGCCGCCGCCTGTGCCTCCTCCTCCTCCTCCTGCGAGGTGCCTTCCTCCTGCGCGGTTGCGGGGAGCGGCTCTGGGGCGTCCCACGCCAAGGTGGGCAGCCATCCGCCTCGCTGCTCCGGGTCCTCTTCCTTCCAAGCATGCTTGGCATGCGAGGGCCTGGAAGCTCAGCAGACTGTGGGCCAGCTGCCGGGGCCCTGCTTTTATAGGGCCGGAACGAAAGGCGGTGAGGTGGCTGGTGACGGCAGGAGGCCGCTGTGATGCGATCGTGACTGTGGCCAATGCGCGTGGCCAAATATGGCGTGTTTGGGCGTGGGGGGGCATGTGGCCTGAAAGGTGCCGAAATGTGGGAGGAGGAGGAGGAGGGTGGTGGGGGCTGAGGGCCCCTTTCCTGGGGCTCGCTCTGGCCTGCCAAGTTGCTTGCCTGCGAGAAGGGCGGCCCCTTGGGCACAGGGACCGCCCTCCACCTCCCGTCATGAGCCCTGGGCTCCAGCCCCCTGCTCATGCCGTGCCTGGGGTCCCCTCGATGAGACGGTGGCAAGAACATGCCAGGAGGGTCGGGACTCCTCGGTGAGCCCCCACCGAGCCGGCACCCTGCAAGTGGCACAGCCCCCCACGCTCGCCAGTGGCTGAGAGGGGGCAAAGCATCCAGACATGGCGCCGGCCGGCGGGAAAAGGAGTCCCGGCCGGCCCGCGCAAGCTCTGCCAGCGTTCCATAAAAGAATTGCTGATTGCCAAGCGTTGCGTGGGCTCTTCTTCCCCGTCCCCTGTCCTTGCCCCTGGAGCGTGGAGAGGTGTCGTCTCTTCTGCACGGAGCGCGGAGGGAGGGAGAGGGGAGGAGAGGGCCTGGCGTCCTTTGGGCTGCTGTGCCAGCACGACGTGAGGAGCCTGTCGGAGGCCACCGAGGGAGGTGCTTGGGGCCTGGAGGTGGGGGTGGGTTCAGTCTGAGGTGCACCCTTGCTCCGTTCGCTCGGACGAAGGACAAAGCTTCTCACCGCTTTTGCGGTCTCTTGCTTACGCGTTGCGAGAAAGAGCTCTCCCGTGTTGTTGGAGGAATCGGAGCTGGAGAACGGGAGCCTTCTGGCAGGTTTGCAGGAAGAAGCTCTTGCCCTTCTCAGGCATCTGCCAGAAGATGGTTTGGAGGCACACGAAGGACGAGGTGAGCTCAGGGAACAGCCAGCAGAACTTCAGCAAGGACGACTTGTGCCGGGACCAACACGAGCCTTGCTTTGAGGAGGTGCCCGTCCTAGCGGGACAAGGGGAGAGCAGTGAGTGCCATTTAGTCTGACTTCAGCAAGGCCCGTGACACAGCCTCCCCCGGTGTCCAGATGGGCGAGGCGTGGACGGGAGAAGGAGACTACCCGGTGGGAGGGCCGCTGCCTTGTGCTCAGCAGGACAAACCCCGCGCGCGGGGCAGCCGCTAGTGGTGGTGTGCGTCAGGGCAGTGGTGGGGCTGATGCGGGTGAGGGTCTGACGTAAGGGCCTGGGTGGCAGTGGGACGGGCCACCTTCCGCAAGGTCGTGGGTGCCCCTTGCCATGTGAGGAAGGCAGCAGCCTGATGGAAGGCAGGCCCTCTCGTCGCCTCTCCCTCGGGGCTCGGTGCCGACGAGATGGCCCCTCTTCTGGAGGGGCGGTGGTGGTGGATGGGAAAGAGGGGCCCACGCAGCCCTTTGAGAATCGACGAAAGAACTGTGTATTGGTGGGCGATGTTGCAGGTGAGCCTGCGGGAAGTCCGTAGAGTTTGTTTTCAGTTAAACCGGACGTTGCCCTTGCGAACCGGCGTTGGCTATGACCAATGACTGCGTTGTCTCTCAAGTGTTGTTCAATAACTCCCAGAATGACCTCCCTAACTTTCCCTGGCACTGAGGTGAGAGCGATACTGTGGCAACCAGAAATTCCTAGGGTTCGCTGCCTTTCTTATGATAATTTTACTCCATTTCAAAGACGATTACCAAATTGTTGATGTTACAGCCTGAAAACACCAGAACGTAAGGCACCAGCAAAGCAGGAAGGTGTGCATGGAAACGGAAAGTTTCCCAAAAGAGCCTCCTACTCGAAGACAGAGAGCAGGAGGGGTCACAGGAGTGCAGTGCAGATGCCGTCGCCAAAGTGCCGGCTAAGAGAGGACAAGAGCGTTTTGATTCTTTTGTCGTTGTTTATTGTCCGTTCAGGAAGGTGCGGAGGCTGGGCCACCGGTAGGGAGCCGGCCGGGCGCTCCTGCGACGCTGTTGTTGGCATCTCACGCAAGGGAGCCTGGATGGCTGGGGTACTGCCAGGTCATCGCTGTGGCAGGTAGACCCACTGCCATCGGTGACTGGACTGTTCTTGAGGTGGATCCACCTCCATGGGCTCCACGCTGTCGTCTGGTGGATTAACAGCCGTCGGCCCCATGCTGTGCTCGGGTGGATCGATGTCCATGGGCTCCACGTCGTCCTTTGGTGGTCTGTCACGCCTGGTCCTCAGACCGTGCCTGAGCAGATAGGCACGCCAGGGCCCCACGCTGTTCCCCTGGGTGGCCACAGCTGCGTGCTGGACGACCTCGCTCGCAACAGCGTGGGCGATGGCTCTCATGGTGCGAGGGGGGATGTTCCTCCTCCTCCTCATCCTCCGCTGCTTCCCCATCTTCAGGCTCCTGAGAGGGTCCTTCCTCTTTGGCTGTTGCGGGAAGCGTCCCTGTGCTGTCCCACGCAAAGGTGGGCAGCCACCCGCCTCGCTGCTCAGGCTGGTGCCTGGCAGGCAGACGCGCCTGGGCTCCACGGCGTTCCCTGGTGGGCCTAGAGCCAAGAGCTGCATGGTGTCGCTGAGGGAAGCGAGGTGGACAGCGCTGACGGCACGAGGGTTGATTTTGTTCCTCCGCCGCCGCCGCCTGTGCCTCCTCCTCCTCCTCCTGCGAGGTGCCTTCCTCCTGCGCGGTTGCGGGGAGCGGCTCTGGGGCGTCCCACGCCAAGGTGGGCAGCCATCCGCCTCGCTGCTCCGGGTCCTCTTCCTTCCAAGCATGCTTGGCATGCGAGGGCCTGGAAGCTCAGCAGACTGTGGGCCAGCTGCCGGGGCCCTGCTTTTATAGGGCCGGAACGAAAGGCGGTGAGGTGGCTGGTGACGGCAGGAGGCCGCTGTGATGCGATCGTGACTGTGGCCAATGCGCGTGGCCAAATATGGCGTGTTTGGGCGTGGGGGGGCATGTGGCCTGAAAGGTGCCGAAATGTGGGAGGAGGAGGAGGAGGGTGGTGGGGGCTGAGGGCCCCTTTCCTGGGGCTCGCTCTGGCCTGCCAAGTTGCTTGCCTGCGAGAAGGGCGGCCCCTTGGGCACAGGGACCGCCCTCCACCTCCCGTCATGAGCCCTGGGCTCCAGCCCCCTGCTCATGCCGTGCCTGGGGTCCCCTCGATGAGACGGTGGCAAGAACATGCCAGGAGGGTCGGGACTCCTCGGTGAGCCCCCACCGAGCCGGCACCCTGCAAGTGGCACAGCCCCCCACGCTCGCCAGTGGCTGAGAGGGGGCAAAGCATCCAGACATGGCGCCGGCCGGCGGGAAAAGGAGTCCCGGCCGGCCCGCGCAAGCTCTGCCAGCGTTCCATAAAAGAATTGCTGATTGCCAAGCGTTGCGTGGGCTCTTCTTCCCCGTCCCCTGTCCTTGCCCCTGGAGCGTGGAGAGGTGTCGTCTCTTCTGCACGGAGCGCGGAGGGAGGGAGAGGGGAGGAGAGGGCCTGGCGTCCTTTGGGCTGCTGTGCCAGCACGACGTGAGGAGCCTGTCGGAGGCCACCGAGGGAGGTGCTTGGGGCCTGGAGGTGGGGGTGGGTTCAGTCTGAGGTGCACCCTTGCTCCGTTCGCTCGGACGAAGGACAAAGCTTCTCACCGCTTTTGCGGTCTCTTGCTTACGCGTTGCGAGAAAGAGCTCTCCCGTGTTGTTGGAGGAATCGGAGCTGGAGAACGGGAGCCTTCTGGCAGGTTTGCAGGAAGAAGCTCTTGCCCTTCTCAGGCATCTGCCAGAAGATGGTTTGGAGGCACACGAAGGACGAGGTGAGCTCAGGGAACAGCCAGCAGAACTTCAGCAAGGACGACTTGTGCCGGGACCAACACGAGCCTTGCTTTGAGGAGGTGCCCGTCCTAGCGGGACAAGGGGAGAGCAGTGAGTGCCATTTAGTCTGACTTCAGCAAGGCCCGTGACACAGCCTCCCCCGGTGTCCAGATGGGCGAGGCGTGGACGGGAGAAGGAGACTACCCGGTGGGAGGGCCGCTGCCTTGTGCTCAGCAGGACAAACCCCGCGCGCGGGGCAGCCGCTAGTGGTGGTGTGCGTCAGGGCAGTGGTGGGGCTGATGCGGGTGAGGGTCTGACGTAAGGGCCTGGGTGGCAGTGGGACGGGCCACCTTCCGCAAGGTCGTGGGTGCCCCTTGCCATGTGAGGAAGGCAGCAGCCTGATGGAAGGCAGGCCCTCTCGTCGCCTCTCCCTCGGGGCTCGGTGCCGACGAGATGGCCCCTCTTCTGGAGGGGCGGTGGTGGTGGATGGGAAAGAGGGGCCCACGCAGCCCTTTGAGAATCGACGAAAGAACTGTGTATTGGTGGGCGATGTTGCAGGTGAGCCTGCGGGAAGTCCGTAGAGTTTGTTTTCAGTTAAACCGGACGTTGCCCTTGCGAACCGGCGTTGGCTATGACCAATGACTGCGTTGTCTCTCAAGTGTTGTTCAATAACTCCCAGAATGACCTCCCTAACTTTCCCTGGCACTGAGGTGAGAGCGATACTGTGGCAACCAGAAATTCCTAGGGTTCGCTGCCTTTCTTATGATAATTTTACTCCATTTCAAAGACGATTACCAAATTGTTGATGTTACAGCCTGAAAACACCAGAACGTAAGGCACCAGCAAAGCAGGAAGGTGTGCATGGAAACGGAAAGTTTCCCAAAAGAGCCTCCTACTCGAAGACAGAGAGCAGGAGGGGTCACAGGAGTGCAGTGCAGATGCCGTCGCCAAAGTGCCGGCTAAGAGAGGACAAGAGCGTTTTGATTCTTTTGTCGTTGTTTATTGTCCGTTCAGGAAGGTGCGGAGGCTGGGCCACCGGTAGGGAGCCGGCCGGGCGCTCCTGCGACGCTGTTGTTGGCATCTCACGCAAGGGAGCCTGGATGGCTGGGGTACTGCCAGGTCATCGCTGTGGCAGGTAGACCCACTGCCATCGGTGACTGGACTGTTCTTGAGGTGGATCCACCTCCATGGGCTCCACGCTGTCGTCTGGTGGATTAACAGCCGTCGGCCCCATGCTGTGCTCGGGTGGATCGATGTCCATGGGCTCCACGTCGTCCTTTGGTGGTCTGTCACGCCTGGTCCTCAGACCGTGCCTGAGCAGATAGGCACGCCAGGGCCCCACGCTGTTCCCCTGGGTGGCCACAGCTGCGTGCTGGACGACCTCGCTCGCAAGAGCGTGGGCGATGGCTCTCATGGTGCGAGGGGGGATGTTCCTCCTCCTCCTCATCCTCCGCTGCTTCCCCATCTTCAGGCTCCTGAGAGGGTCCTTCCTCTTTGGCTGTTGCGGGAAGCGTCCCTGTGCTGTCCCACGCAAAGGTGGGCAGCCACCCGCCTCGCTGCTCAGGCTGGTGCCTGGCAGGCAGACGCGCCTGGGCTCCACGGCGTTCCCTGGTGGGCCTAGAGCCAAGAGCTGCATGGTGTCGCTGAGGGAAGCGAGGTGGACAGCGCTGACGGCACGAGGGTTGATTTTGTTCCTCCGCCGCCGCCGCCTGTGCCTCCTCCTCCTCCTCCTGCGAGGTGCCTTCCTCCTGCGCGGTTGCGGGGAGCGGCTCTGGGGCGTCCCACGCCAAGGTGGGCAGCCATCCGCCTCGCTGCTCCGGGTCCTTTTCCTTCCAAGCATGCTTGGCATGCGAGGGCCTGGAAGCTCAGCAGACTGTGGGCCAGCTGCCGGGGCCCTGCTTTTATAGGGCCGGAACGAAAGGCGGTGAGGTGGCTGGTGACGGCAGGAGGCCGCTGTGATGCGATCGTGACTGTGGCCAATGCGCGTGGCCAAATATGGCGTGTTTGGGCGTGGGGGGGGCGTGTGGCCTGAAAGGTGCCGAAATGTGGGAGGAGGAGGAGGAGGGTGGTGGGGGCTGAGGGCCCCTTTCCTGGGGCTCGCTCTGGCCTGCCAAGTTGCTTGCCTGCGAGAAGGGCGGCCCCTTGGGCACAGGGACCGCCCTCCACCTCCCGTCATGAGCCCTGGGCTCCAGCCCCCTGCTCATGCCGTGCCTGGGGTCCCCTCGATGAGACGGTGGCAAGAACATGCCAGGAGGGTCGGGGCTCCTCGGTGAGCCCCCACCGAGCCGGCACCCTGCAAGTGGCACAGCCCCCCACGCTCGCCAGTGGCTGAGAGGGGGCAAAGCATCCAGACATGGCGCCGGCCGGCGGGAAAAGGAGTCCCGGCCGGCCCGCGCAAGCTCTGCCAGCGTTCCATAAAAGAATTGCTGATTGCCAAGCGTTGCGTGGGCTCTTCTTCCCCGTCCCCTGTCCTTGCCCCTGGAGCGTGGAGAGGTGTCGTCTCTTCTGCACGGAGCGCGGAGGGAGGGAGAGGGGAGGAGAGGGCCTGGCGTCCTTTGGGCTGCTGTGCCAGCACGACGTGAGGAGCCTGTCGGAGGCCACCGAGGGAGGTGCTTGGGGCCTGGAGGTGGGGGTGGGTTCAGTCTGAGGTGCACCCTTGCTCCGTTCGCTCGGACGAAGGACAAAGCTTCTCACCGCTTTTGCGGTCTCTTGCTTACGCGTTGCGAGAAAGAGCTCTCCCGTGTTGTTGGAAGAATCGGAGCTGGAGAACGGGAGCCTTCTGGCAGGTTTGCAGGAAGAAGCTCTTGCCCTTCTCAGGCATCTGCCAGAAGATGGTTTGGAGGCACACGAAGGACGAGGTGAGCTCAGGGAACAGCCAGCAGAACTTCAGCAAGGACGACTTGTGCCGGGACCAACACGAGCCTTGCTTTGAGGAGGTGCCCGTCCTAGCGGGACAAGGGGAGAGCAGTGAGTGCCATTTAGTCTGACTTCAGCAAGGCCCGTGACACAGCCTCCCCCGGTGTCCAGATGGGCGAGGCGTGGACGGGAGAAGGAGACTACCCGGTGGGAGGGCCGCTGCCTTGTGCTCAGCAGGACAAACCCCGCGCGCGGGGCAGCCGCTAGTGGTGGTGTGCGTCAGGGCAGTGGTGGGGCTGATGCGGGTGAGGGTCTGACGTAAGGGCCTGGGTGGCAGTGGGACGGGCCACCTTCCGCAAGGTCGTGGGTGCCCCTTGCCATGTGAGGAAGGCAGCAGCCTGATGGAAGGCAGGCCCTCTCGTCGCCTCTCCCTCGGGGCTCGGTGCCGACGAGATGGCCCCTCTTCTGGAGGGGCGGTGGTGGTGGATGGGAAAGAGGGGCCCACGCAGCCCTTTGAGAATCGACGAAAGAACTGTGTATTGGTGGGCGATGTTGCAGGTGAGCCTGCGGGAAGTCCGTAGAGTTTGTTTTCAGTTAAACCGGACGTTGCCCTTGCGAACCGGCGTTGGCTATGACCAATGACTGCGTTGTCTCTCAAGTGTTGTTCAATAACTCCCAGAATGACCTCCCTAACTTTCCCTGGCACTGAGGTGAGAGCGATACTGTGGCAACCAGAAATTCCTAGGGTTCGCTGCCTTTCTTATGATAATTTTACTCCATTTCAAAGACGATTACCAAATTGTTGATGTTACAGCCTGAAAACACCAGAACGTAAGGCACCAGCAAAGCAGGAAGGTGTGCATGGAAACGGAAAGTTTCCCAAAAGAGCCTCCTACTCGAAGACAGAGAGCAGGAGGGGTCACAGGAGTGCAGTGCAGATGCCGTCGCCAAAGTGCCGGCTAAGAGAGGACAAGAGCGTTTTGATTCTTTTGTCGTTGTTTATTGTCCGTTCAGGAAGGTGCGGAGGCTGGGCCACCGGTAGGGAGCCGGCCGGGCGCTCCTGCGACGCTGTTGTTGGCATCTCACGCAAGGGAGCCTGGATGGCTGGGGTACTGCCAGGTCATCGCTGTGGCAGGTAGACCCACTGCCATCGGTGACTGGACTGTTCTTGAGGTGGATCCACCTCCATGGGCTCCACGCTGTCGTCTGGTGGATTAACAGCCGTCGGCCCCATGCTGTGCTCGGGTGGATCGATGTCCATGGGCTCCACGTCGTCCTTTGGTGGTCTGTCACGCCTGGTCCTCAGACCGTGCCTGAGCAGATAGGCACGCCAGGGCCCCACGCTGTTCCCCTGGGTGGCCACAGCTGCGTGCTGGACGACCTCGCTCGCAAGAGCGTGGGCGATGGCTCTCATGGTGCGAGGGGGGATGTTCCTCCTCCTCCTCATCCTCCGCTGCTTCCCCATCTTCAGGCTCCTGAGAGGGTCCTTCCTCTTTGGCTGTTGCGGGAAGCGTCCCTGTGCTGTCCCACGCAAAGGTGGGCAGCCACCCGCCTCGCTGCTCAGGCTGGTGCCTGGCAGGCAGACGCGCCTGGGCTCCACGGCGTTCCCTGGTGGGCCTAGAGCCAAGAGCTGCATGGTGTCGCTGAGGGAAGCGAGGTGGACAGCGCTGACGGCACGAGGGTTGATTTTGTTCCTCCGCCGCCGCCGCCTGTGCCTCCTCCTCCTCCTCCTGCGAGGTGCCTTCCTCCTGCGCGGTTGCGGGGAGCGGCTCTGGGGCGTCCCACGCCAAGGTGGGCAGCCATCCGCCTCGCTGCTCCGGGTCCTCTTCCTTCCAAGCATGCTTGGCATGCGAGGGCCTGGAAGCTCAGCAGACTGTGGGCCAGCTGCCGGGGCCCTGCTTTTATAGGGCCGGAACGAAAGGCGGTGAGGTGGCTGGTGACGGCAGGAGGCCACTGTGATGCGATCGTGACTGTGGCCAATGCGCGTGGCCAAATATGGCGTGTTTGGGCGTGGGGGGGGCGTGTGGCCTGAAAGGTGCCGAAATGTGGGAGGAGGAGGAGGAGGGTGGTGGGGGCTGAGGGCCCCTTTCCTGGGGCTCGCTCTGGCCTGCCAAGTTGCTTGCCTGCGAGAAGGGCGGCCCCTTGGGCACAGGGACCGCCCTCCACCTGCCGTCATGAGCCCTGGGCTCCAGCCCCCTGCTCATGCCGTGCCTGGGGTCCCCTCGATGAGACGGTGGCAAGAACATGCCAGGAGGGTCGGGGCTCCTCGGTGAGCCCCCACCGAGCCGGCACCCTGCAAGTGGCACAGCCCCCCACGCTCGCCAGTGGCTGAGAGGGGGCAAAGCATCCAGACATGGCGCCGGCCGGCGGGAAAAGGAGTCCCGGCCGGCCCGCGCAAGCTCTGCCAGCGTTCCATAAAAGAATTGCTGATTGCCAAGCGTTGCGTGGGCTCTTCTTCCCCGTCCCCTGTCCTTGCCCCTGGAGCGTGGAGAGGTGTCGTCTCTTCTGCACGGAGCGCGGAGGGAGGGAGAGGGGAGGAGAGGGCCTGGCGTCCTTTGGGCTGCTGTGCCAGCACGACGTGAGGAGCCTGTCGGAGGCCACCGAGGGAGGTGCTTGGGGCCTGGAGGTGGGGGTGGGTTCAGTCTGAGGTGCACCCTTGCTCCGTTCGCTCGGACGAAGGACAAAGCTTCTCACCGCTTTTGCGGTCTCTTGCTTACGCGTTGCGAGAAAGAGCTCTCCCGTGTTGTTGGAAGAATCGGAGCTGGAGAACGGGAGCCTTCTGGCAGGTTTGCAGGAAGAAGCTCTTGCCCTTCTCAGGCATCTGCCAGAAGATGGTTTGGAGGCACACGAAGGACGAGGTGAGCTCAGGGAACAGCCAGCAGAACTTCAGCAAGGACGACTTGTGCCGGGACCAACACGAGCCTTGCTTTGAGGAGGTGCCCGTCCTAGCGGGACAAGGGGAGAGCAGTGAGTGCCATTTAGTCTGACTTCAGCAAGGCCCGTGACACAGCCTCCCCCGGTGTCCAGATGGGCGAGGCGTGGACGGGAGAAGGAGACTACCCGGTGGGAGGGCCGCTGCCTTGTGCTCAGCAGGACAAACCCCGCGCGCGGGGCAGCCGCTAGTGGTGGTGTGCGTCAGGGCAGTGGTGGGGCTGATGCGGGTGAGGGTCTGAAGTAAGGGCCTGGGTGGCAGTGGGACGGGCCACCTTCCGCAAGGTCGTGGGTGCCCCTTGCCATGTGAGGAAGGCAGCAGCCTGATGGAAGGCAGGCCCTCTCGTCGCCTCTCCCTCGGGGCTCGGTGCCGACGAGATGGCCCCTCTTCTGGAGGGGCGGTGGTGGTGGATGGGAAAGAGGGGCCCACGCAGCCCTTTGAGAATCGACGAAAGAACTGTGTATTGGTGGGCGATGTTGCAGGTGAGCCTGCGGGAAGTCCGTAGAGTTTGTTTTCAGTTAAACCGGACGTTGCCCTTGCGAACCGGCGTTGGCTATGACCAATGACTGCGTTGTCTCTCAAGTGTTGTTCAATAACTCCCAGAATGACCTCCCTAACTTTCCCTGGCACTGAGGTGAGAGCGATACTGTGGCAACCAGAAATTCCTAGGGTTCGCTGCCTTTCTTATGATAATTTTACTCCATTTCAAAGACGATTACCAAATTGTTGATGTTACAGCCTGAAAACACCAGAACGTAAGGCACCAGCAAAGCAGGAAGGTGTGCATGGAAACGGAAAGTTTCCCAAAAGAGCCTCCTACTCGAAGACAGAGAGCAGGAGGGGTCACAGGAGTGCAGTGCAGATGCCGTCGCCAAAGTGCCGGCTAAGAGAGGACAAGAGCGTTTTGATTCTTTTGTCGTTGTTTATTGTCCGTTCAGGAAGGTGCGGAGGCTGGGCCACCGGTAGGGAGCCGGCCGGGCGCTCCTGCGACGCTGTTGTTGGCATCTCACGCAAGGGAGCCTGGATGGCTGGGGTACTGCCAGGTCATCGCTGTGGCAGGTAGACCCACTGCCATCGGTGACTGGACTGTTCTTGAGGTGGATCCACCTCCATGGGCTCCACGCTGTCGTCTGGTGGATTAACAGCCGTCGGCCCCATGCTGTGCTCGGGTGGATCGATGTCCATGGGCTCCACGTCGTCCTTTGGTGGTCTGTCACGCCTGGTCCTCAGACCGTGCCTGAGCAGATAGGCACGCCAGGGCCCCACGCTGTTCCCCTGGGTGGCCACAGCTGCGTGCTGGACGACCTCGCTCGCAACAGCGTGGGCGATGGCTCTCATGGTGCGAGGGGGGATGTTCCTCCTCCTCCTCATCCTCCGCTGCTTCCCCATCTTCAGGCTCCTGAGAGGGTCCTTCCTCTTTGGCTGTTGCGGGAAGCGTCCCTGTGCTGTCCCACGCAAAGGTGGGCAGCCACCCGCCTCGCTGCTCAGGCTGGTGCCTGGCAGGCAGACGCGCCTGGGCTCCACGGCGTTCCCTGGTGGGCCTAGAGCCAAGAGCTGCATGGTGTCGCTGAGGGAAGCGAGGTGGACAGCGCTGACGGCACGAGGGTTGATTTTGTTCCTCCGCCGCCGCCGCCTGTGCCTCCTCCTCCTCCTCCTGCGAGGTGCCTTCCTCCTGCGCGGTTGCGGGGAGCGGCTCTGGGGCGTCCCACGCCAAGGTGGGCAGCCATCCGCCTCGCTGCTCCGGGTCCTCTTCCTTCCAAGCATGCTTGGCATGCGAGGGCCTGGAAGCTCAGCAGACTGTGGGCCAGCTGCCGGGGCCCTGCTTTTATAGGGCCGGAACGAAAGGCGGTGAGGTGGCTGGTGACGGCAGGAGGCCACTGTGATGCGATCGTGACTGTGGCCAATGCGCGTGGCCAAATATGGCGTGTTTGGGCGTGGGGGGGGCGTGTGGCCTGAAAGGTGCCGAAATGTGGGAGGAGGAGGAGGAGGGTGGTGGGGGCTGAGGGCCCCTTTCCTGGGGCTCGCTCTGGCCTGCCAAGTTGCTTGCCTGCGAGAAGGGCGGCCCCTTGGGCACAGGGACCGCCCTCCACCTGCCGTCATGAGCCCTGGGCTCCAGCCCCCTGCTCATGCCGTGCCTGGGGTCCCCTCGATGAGACGGTGGCAAGAACATGCCAGGAGGGTCGGGGCTCCTCGGTGAGCCCCCACCGAGCCGGCACCCTGCAAGTGGCACAGCCCCCCACGCTCGCCAGTGGCTGAGAGGGGGCAAAGCATCCAGACATGGCGCCGGCCGGCGGGAAAAGGAGTCCCGGCCGGCCCGCGCAAGCTCTGCCAGCGTTCCATAAAAGAATTGCTGATTGCCAAGCGTTGCGTGGGCTCTTCTTCCCCGTCCCCTGTCCTTGCCCCTGGAGCGTGGAGAGGTGTCGTCTCTTCTGCACGGAGCGCGGAGGGAGGGAGAGGGGAGGAGAGGGCCTGGCGTCCTTTGGGCTGCTGTGCCAGCACGACGTGAGGAGCCTGTCGGAGGCCACCGAGGGAGGTGCTTGGGGCCTGGAGGTGGGGGTGGGTTCAGTCTGAGGTGCACCCTTGCTCCGTTCGCTCGGACGAAGGACAAAGCTTCTCACCGCTTTTGCGGTCTCTTGCTTACGCGTTGCGAGAAAGAGCTCTCCCGTGTTGTTGGAAGAATCGGAGCTGGAGAACGGGAGCCTTCTGGCAGGTTTGCAGGAAGAAGCTCTTGCCCTTCTCAGGCATCTGCCAGAAGATGGTTTGGAGGCACACGAAGGACGAGGTGAGCTCAGGGAACAGCCAGCAGAACTTCAGCAAGGACGACTTGTGCCGGGACCAACACGAGCCTTGCTTTGAGGAGGTGCCCGTCCTAGCGGGACAAGGGGAGAGCAGTGAGTGCCATTTAGTCTGACTTCAGCAAGGCCCGTGACACAGCCTCCCCCGGTGTCCAGATGGGCGAGGCGTGGACGGGAGAAGGAGACTACCCGGTGGGAGGGCCGCTGCCTTGTGCTCAGCAGGACAAACCCCGCGCGCGGGGCAGCCGCTAGTGGTGGTGTGCGTCAGGGCAGTGGTGGGGCTGATGCGGGTGAGGGTCTGAAGTAAGGGCCTGGGTGGCAGTGGGACGGGCCACCTTCCGCAAGGTCGTGGGTGCCCCTTGCCATGTGAGGAAGGCAGCAGCCTGATGGAAGGCAGGCCCTCTCGTCGCCTCTCCCTCGGGGCTCGGTGCCGACGAGATGGCCCCTCTTCTGGAGGGGCGGTGGTGGTGGATGGGAAAGAGGGGCCCACGCAGCCCTTTGAGAATCGACGAAAGAACTGTGTATTGGCGGGCGATGTTGCAGGTGAGCCTGCGGGAAGTCCGTAGAGTTTGTTTTCAGTTAAACCGGACGTTGCCCTTGCGAACCGGCGTTGGCTATGACCAATGACTGCGTTGTCTCTCAAGTGTTGTTCAATAACTCCCAGAATGACCTCCCTAACTTTCCCTGGCACTGAGGTGAGAGCGATACTGTGGCAACCAGAAATTCCTAGGGTTCGCTGCCTTTCTTATGATAATTTTACTCCATTTCAAAGACGATTACCAAATTGTTGATGTTACAGCCTGAAAACACCAGAACGTAAGGCACCAGCAAAGCAGGAAGGTGTGCATGGAAACGGAAAGTTTCCCAAAAGAGCCTCCTACTCGAAGACAGAGAGCAGGAGGGGTCACAGGAGTGCAGTGCAGATGCCGTCGCCAAAGTGCCGGCTAAGAGAGGACAAGAGCGTTTTGATTCTTTTGTCGTTGTTTATTGTCCGTTCAGGAAGGTGCGGAGGCTGGGCCACCGGTAGGGAGCCGGCCGGGCGCTCCTGCGACGCTGTTGTTGGCATCTCACGCAAGGGAGCCTGGATGGCTGGGGTACTGCCAGGTCATCGCTGTGGCAGGTAGACCCACTGCCATCGGTGACTGGACTGTTCTTGAGGTGGATCCACCTCCATGGGCTCCACGCTGTCGTCTGGTGGATTAACAGCCGTCGGCCCCATGCTGTGCTCGGGTGGATCGATGTCCATGGGCTCCACGTCGTCCTTTGGTGGTCTGTCACGCCTGGTCCTCAGACCGTGCCTGAGCAGATAGGCACGCCAGGGCCCCACGCTGTTCCCCTGGGTGGCCACAGCTGCGTGCTGGACGACCTCGCTCGCAAGAGCGTGGGCGATGGCTCTCATGGTGCGAGGGGGGATGTTCCTCCTCCTCCTCATCCTCCGCTGCTTCCCCATCTTCAGGCTCCTGAGAGGGTCCTTCCTCTTTGGCTGTTGCGGGAAGCGTCCCTGTGCTGTCCCACGCAAAGGTGGGCAGCCACCCGCCTCGCTGCTCAGGCTGGTGCCTGGCAGGCAGACGCGCCTGGGCTCCACGGCGTTCCCTGGTGGGCCTAGAGCCAAGAGCTGCATGGTGTCGCTGAGGGAAGCGAGGTGGACAGCGCTGACGGCACGAGGGTTGATTTTGTTCCTCCGCCGCCGCCGCCTGTGCCTCCTCCTCCTCCTCCTGCGAGGTGCCTTCCTCCTGCGCGGTTGCGGGGAGCGGCTCTGGGGCGTCCCACGCCAAGGTGGGCAGCCATCCGCCTCGCTGCTCCGGGTCCTCTTCCTTCCAAGCATGCTTGGCATGCGAGGGCCTGGAAGCTCAGCAGACTGTGGGCCAGCTGCCGGGGCCCTGCTTTTATAGGGCCGGAACGAAAGGCGGTGAGGTGGCTGGTGACGGCAGGAGGCCACTGTGATGCGATCGTGACTGTGGCCAATGCGCGTGGCCAAATATGGCGTGTTTGGGCGTGGGGGGGCATGTGGCCTGAAAGGTGCCGAAATGTGGGAGGAGGAGGAGGAGGGTGGTGGGGGCTGAGGGCCCCTTTCCTGGGGCTCGCTCTGGCCTGCCAAGTTGCTTGCCTGCGAGAAGGGCGGCCCCTTGGGCACAGGGACCGCCCTCCACCTCCCGTCATGAGCCCTGGGCTCCAGCCCCCTGCTCATGCCGTGCCTGGGGTCCCCTCGATGAGACGGTGGCAAGAACATGCCAGGAGGGTCGGGACTCCTCGGTGAGCCCCCACCGAGCCGGCACCCTGCAAGTGGCACAGCCCCCCACGCTCGCCAGTGGCTGAGAGGGGGCAAAGCATCCAGACATGGCGCCGGCCGGCGGGAAAAGGAGTCCCGGCCGGCCCGCGCAAGCTCTGCCAGCGTTCCATAAAAGAATTGCTGATTGCCAAGCGTTGCGTGGGCTCTTCTTCCCCGTCCCCTGTCCTTGCCCCTGGAGCGTGGAGAGGTGTCGTCTCTTCTGCACGGAGCGCGGAGGGAGGGAGAGGGGAGGAGAGGGCCTGGCGTCCTTTGGGCTGCTGTGCCAGCACGACGTGAGGAGCCTGTCGGAGGCCACCGAGGGAGGTGCTTGGGGCCTGGAGGTGGGGGTGGGTTCAGTCTGAGGTGCACCCTTGCTCCGTTCGCTCGGACGAAGGACAAAGCTTCTCACCGCTTTTGCGGTCTCTTGCTTACGCGTTGCGAGAAAGAGCTCTCCCGTGTTGTTGGAGGAATCGGAGCTGGAGAACGGGAGCCTTCTGGCAGGTTTGCAGGAAGAAGCTCTTGCCCTTCTCAGGCATCTGCCAGAAGATGGTTTGGAGGCACACGAAGGACGAGGTGAGCTCAGGGAACAGCCAGCAGAACTTCAGCAAGGACGACTTGTGCCGGGACCAACACGAGCCTTGCTTTGAGGAGGTGCCCGTCCTAGCGGGACAAGGGGAGAGCAGTGAGTGCCATTTAGTCTGACTTCAGCAAGGCCCGTGACACAGCCTCCCCCAGTGTCCAGATGGGCGAGGCGTGGACGGGAGAAGGAGACTACCCGGTGGGAGGGCCGCTGCCTTGTGCTCAGCAGGACAAACCCCGCGCGCGGGGCAGCCGCTAGTGGTGGTGTGCGTCAGGGCAGTGGTGGGGCTGATGCGGGTGAGGGTCTGACGTAAGGGCCTGGGTGGCAGTGGGACGGGCCACCTTCCGCAAGGTCGTGGGTGCCCCTTGCCATGTGAGGAAGGCAGCAGCCTGATGGAAGGCAGGCCCTCTCGTCGCCTCTCCCTCGGGGCTCGGTGCCGACGAGATGGCCCCTCTTCTGGAGGGGCGGTGGTGGTGGATGGGAAAGAGGGGCCCACGCAGCCCTTTGAGAATCGACGAAAGAACTGTGTATTGGCGGGCGATGTTGCAGGTGAGCCTGCGGGAAGTCCGTAGAGTTTGTTTTCAGTTAAACCGGACGTTGCCCTTGCGAACCGGCGTTGGCTATGACCAATGACTGCGTTGTCTCTCAAGTGTTGTTCAATAACTCCCAGAATGACCTCCCTAACTTTCCCTGGCACTGAGGTGAGAGCGATACTGTGGCAACCAGAAATTCCTAGGGTTCGCTGCCTTTCTTATGATAATTTTACTCCATTTCAAAGACGATTACCAAATTGTTGATGTTACAGCCTGAAAACACCAGAACGTAAGGCACCAGCAAAGCAGGAAGGTGTGCATGGAACCGGAAAGTTTCCCAAAAGAGCCTCCTACTCGAAGACAGAGAGCAGGAGGGGTCACAGGAGTGCAGTGCAGATGCCGTCGCCAAAGTGCCGGCTAAGAGAGGACAAGAGCGTTTTGATTCTTTTGTCGTTGTTTATTGTCCGTTCAGGAAGGTGCGGAGGCTGGGCCACCGGTAGGGAGCCGGCCGGGCGCTCCTGCGACGCTGTTGTTGGCATCTCACGCAAGGGAGCCTGGATGGCTGGGGTACTGCCAGGTCATCGCTGTGGCAGGTAGACCCACTGCCATCGGTGACTGGACTGTTCTTGAGGTGGATCCACCTCCATGGGCTCCACGCTGTTGTCTGGTGGATTAACAGCCGTCGGCCCCATGCTGTGCTCGGGTGGATCGATGTCCATGGGCTCCACGTCGTCCTTTGGTGGTCTGTCATGCCTGGTCCTCAGACCGTGCCTGAGCAGATAGGCACGCCAGGGCCCCACGCTGTTCCCCTGGGTGGCCACAGCTGCGTGCTGGACGACCTCGCTCGCAAGAGCGTGGGCGATGGCTCTCATGGTGCGAGGGGGGATGTTCCTCCTCCTCCTCATCCTCCGCTGCTTCCCCATCTTCAGGCTCCTGAGAGGGTCCTTCCTCTTTGGCTGTTGCGGGAAGCGTCCCTGTGCTGTCCCACGCAAAGGTGGGCAGCCACCCGCCTCGCTGCTCAGGCTGGTGCCTGGCAGGCAGACGCGCCTGGGCTCCACGGCGTTCCCTGGTGGGCCTAGAGCCAAGAGCTGCATGGTGTCGCTGAGGGAAGCGAGGTGGACAGCGCTGACGGCACGAGGGTTGATTTTGTTCCTCCGCCGCCGCCGCCTGTGCCTCCTCCTCCTCCTCCTGCGAGGTGCCTTCCTCCTGCGCGGTTGCGGGGAGCGGCTCTGGGGCGTCCCACGCCAAGGTGGGCAGCCATCCGCCTCGCTGCTCCGGGTCCTCTTCCTTCCAAGCATGCTTGGCATGCGAGGGCCTGGAAGCTCAGCAGACTGTGGGCCAGCTGCCGGGGCCCTGCTTTTATAGGGCCGGAACGAAAGGCGGTGAGGTGGCTGGTGACGGCAGGAGGCCGCTGTGATGCGATCGTGACTGTGGCCAATGCGCGTGGCCAAATATGGCGTGTTTGGGCGTGGGGGGGGCGTGTGGCCTGAAAGGTGCCGAAATGTGGGAGGAGGAGGAGGAGGGTGGTGGGGGCTGAGGGCCCCTTTCCTGGGGCTCGCTCTGGCCTGCCAAGTTGCTTGCCTGCGAGAAGGGCGGCCCCTTGGGCACAGGGACCGCCCTCCACCTCCCGTCATGAGCCCTGGGCTCCAGCCCCCTGCTCATGCCGTGCCTGGGGTCCCCTCGATGAGACGGTGGCAAGAACATGCCAGGAGGGTCGGGGCTCCTCGGTGAGCCCCCACCGAGCCGGCACCCTGCAAGTGGCACAGCCCCCCACGCTCGCCAGTGGCTGAGAGGGGGCAAAGCATCCAGACATGGCGCCGGCCGGCGGGAAAAGGAGTCCCGGCCGGCCCGCGCAAGCTCTGCCAGCGTTCCATAAAAGAATTGCTGATTGCCAAGCGTTGCGTGGGCTCTTCTTCCCCGTCCCCTGTCCTTGCCCCTGGAGCGTGGAGAGGTGTCGTCTCTTCTGCACGGAGCGCGGAGGGAGGGAGAGGGGAGGAGAGGGCCTGGCGTCCTTTGGGCTGCTGTGCCAGCACGACGTGAGGAGCCTGTCGGAGGCCACCGAGGGAGGTGCTTGGGGCCTGGAGGTGGGGGTGGGTTCAGTCTGAGGTGCACCCTTGCTCCGTTCGCTCGGACGAAGGACAAAGCTTCTCACCGCTTTTGCGGTCTCTTGCTTACGCGTTGCGAGAAAGAGCTCTCCCGTGTTGTTGGAAGAATCGGAGCTGGAGAACGGGAGCCTTCTGGCAGGTTTGCAGGAAGAAGCTCTTGCCCTTCTCAGGCATCTGCCAGAAGATGGTTTGGAGGCACACGAAGGACGAGGTGAGCTCAGGGAACAGCCAGCAGAACTTCAGCAAGGACGACTTGTGCCGGGACCAACACGAGCCTTGCTTTGAGGAGGTGCCCGTCCTAGCGGGACAAGGGGAGAGCAGTGAGTGCCATTTAGTCTGACTTCAGCAAGGCCCGTGACACAGCCTCCCCCGGTGTCCAGATGGGCGAGGCGTGGACGGGAGAAGGAGACTACCCGGTGGGAGGGCCGCTGCCTTGTGCTCAGCAGGACAAACCCCGCGTGCGGGGCAGCCGCTAGTGGTGGTGTGCGTCAGGGCAGTGGTGGGGCTGATGCGGGTGAGGGTCTGACGTAAGGGCCTGGGTGGCAGTGGGACGGGCCACCTTCCGCAAGGTCGTGGGTGCCCCTTGCCATGTGAGGAAGGCAGCAGCCTGATGGAAGGCAGGCCCTCTCGTCGCCTCTCCCTCGGGGCTCGGTGCCGACGAGATGGCCCCTCTTCTGGAGGGGCGGTGGTGGTGGATGGGAAAGAGGGGCCCACGCAGCCCTTTGAGAATCGACGAAAGAACTGTGTATTGGTGGGCGATGTTGCAGGTGAGCCTGCGGGAAGTCCGTAGAGTTTGTTTTCAGTTAAACCGGACGTTGCCCTTGCGAACCGGCGTTGGCTATGACCAATGACTGCGTTGTCTCTCAAGTGTTGTTCAATAACTCCCAGAATGACCTCCCTAACTTTCCCTGGCACTGAGGTGAGAGCGATACTGTGGCAACCAGAAATTCCTAGGGTTCGCTGCCTTTCTTATGATAATTTTACTCCATTTCAAAGACGATTACCAAATTGTTGATGTTACAGCCTGAAAACACCAGAACGTAAGGCACCAGCAAAGCAAGAAGGTGTGCATGGAACCGGAAAGTTTCCCAAAAGAGCCTCCTACTCGAAGACAGAGAGCAGGAGGGGTCACAGGAGTGCAGTGCAGATGCCGTCGCCAAAGTGCCGGCTAAGAGAGGACAAGAGCGTTTTGATTCTTTTGTCGTTGTTTATTGTCCGTTCAGGAAGGTGCGGAGGCTGGGCCACCGGTAGGGAGCCGGCCGGGCGCTCCTGCGACGCTGTTGTTGGCATCTCACGCAAGGGAGCCTGGATGGCTGGGGTACTGCCAGGTCATCGCTGTGGCAGGTAGACCCACTGCCATCGGTGACTGGACTGTTCTTGAGGTGGATCCACCTCCATGGGCTCCACGCTGTCGTCTGGTGGATTAACAGCCGTCGGCCCCATGCTGTGCTCGGGTGGATCGATGTCCATGGGCTCCACGTCGTCCTTTGGTGGTCTGTCACGCCTGGTCCTCAGACCGTGCCTGAGCAGATAGGCACGCCAGGGCCCCACGCTGTTCCCCTGGGTGGCCACAGCTGCGTGCTGGACGACCTCGCTCGCAAGAGCGTGGGCGATGGCTCTCATGGTGCGAGGGGGGATGTTCCTCCTCCTCCTCATCCTCCGCTGCTTCCCCATCTTCAGGCTCCTGAGAGGGTCCTTCCTCTTTGGCTGTTGCGGGAAGCGTCCCTGTGCTGTCCCACGCAAAGGTGGGCAGCCACCCGCCTCGCTGCTCAGGCTGGTGCCTGGCAGGCAGACGCGCCTGGGCTCCACGGCGTTCCCTGGTGGGCCTAGAGCCAAGAGCTGCATGGTGTCGCTGAGGGAAGCGAGGTGGACAGCGCTGACGGCACGAGGGTTGATTTTGTTCCTCCGCCGCCGCCGCCTGTGCCTCCTCCTCCTCCTCCTGCGAGGTGCCTTCCTCCTGCGCGGTTGCGGGGAGCGGCTCTGGGGCGTCCCACGCCAAGGTGGGCAGCCATCCGCCTCGCTGCTCCGGGTCCTTTTCCTTCCAAGCATGCTTGGCATGCGAGGGCCTGGAAGCTCAGCAGACTGTGGGCCAGCTGCCGGGGCCCTGCTTTTATAGGGCCGGAACGAAAGGCGGTGAGGTGGCTGGTGACGGCAGGAGGCCGCTGTGATGCGATCGTGACTGTGGCCAATGCGCGTGGCCAAATATGGCGTGTTTGGGCGTGGGGGGGGCGTGTGGCCTGAAAGGTGCCGAAATGTGGGAGGAGGAGGAGGAGGGTGGTGGGGGCTGAGGGCCCCTTTCCTGGGGCTCGCTCTGGCCTGCCAAGTTGCTTGCCTGCGAGAAGGGCGGCCCCTTGGGCACAGGGACCGCCCTCCACCTCCCGTCATGAGCCCTGGGCTCCAGCCCCCTGCTCATGCCGTGCCTGGGGTCCCCTCGATGAGACGGTGGCAAGAACATGCCAGGAGGGTCGGGGCTCCTCGGTGAGCCCCCACCGAGCCGGCACCCTGCAAGTGGCACAGCCCCCCACGCTCGCCAGTGGCTGAGAGGGGGCAAAGCATCCAGACATGGCGCCGGCCGGCGGGAAAAGGAGTCCCGGCCGGCCCGCGCAAGCTCTGCCAGCGTTCCATAAAAGAATTGCTGATTGCCAAGCGTTGCGTGGGCTCTTCTTCCCCGTCCCCTGTCCTTGCCCCTGGAGCGTGGAGAGGTGTCGTCTCTTCTGCACGGAGCGCGGAGGGAGGGAGAGGGGAGGAGAGGGCCTGGCGTCCTTTGGGCTGCTGTGCCAGCACGACGTGAGGAGCCTGTCGGAGGCCACCGAGGGAGGTGCTTGGGGCCTGGAGGTGGGGGTGGGTTCAGTCTGAGGTGCACCCTTGCTCCGTTCGCTCGGACGAAGGACAAAGCTTCTCACCGCTTTTGCGGTCTCTTGCTTACGCGTTGCGAGAAAGAGCTCTCCCGTGTTGTTGGAAGAATCGGAGCTGGAGAACGGGAGCCTTCTGGCAGGTTTGCAGGAAGAAGCTCTTGCCCTTCTCAGGCATCTGCCAGAAGATGGTTTGGAGGCACACGAAGGACGAGGTGAGCTCAGGGAACAGCCAGCAGAACTTCAGCAAGGACGACTTGTGCTGGGACCAACACGAGCCTTGCTTTGAGGAGGTGCCCGTCCTAGCGGGACAAGGGGAGAGCAGTGAGTGCCATTTAGTCTGACTTCAGCAAGGCCCGTGACACAGCCTCCCCCGGTGTCCAGATGGGCGAGGCGTGGACGGGAGAAGGAGACTACCCGGTGGGAGGGCCGCTGCCTTGTGCTCAGCAGGACAAACCCCGCGTGCGGGGCAGCCGCTAGTGGTGGTGTGCGTCAGGGCAGTGGTGGGGCTGATGCGGGTGAGGGTCTGAAGTAAGGGCCTGGGTGGCAGTGGGACAGGCCACCTTCCGCAAGGTCGTGGGTGCCCCTTGCCATGTGAGGAAGGCAGCAGCCTGATGGAAGGCAGGCCCTCTCGTCGCCTCTCCCTCGGGGCTCGGTGCCGACGAGATGGCCCCTCTTCTGGAGGGGCGGTGGTGGTGGATGGGAAAGAGGGGCCCACGCAGCCCTTTGAGAATCGACGAAAGAACTGTGTATTGGCGGGCGATGTTGCAGGTGAGCCTGCGGGAAGTCCGTAGAGTTTGTTTTCAGTTAAACCGGACGTTGCCCTTGCGAACCGGCGTTGGCTATGACCAATGACTGCGTTGTCTCTCAAGTGTTGTTCAATAACTCCCAGAATGACCTCCCTAACTTTCCCTGGCACTGAGGTGAGAGCGATACTGTGGCAACCAGAAATTCCTAGGGTTCGCTGCCTTTCTTATGATAATTTTACTCCATTTCAAAGACGATTACCAAATTGTTGATGTTACAGCCTGAAAACACCAGAACGTAAGGCACCAGCAAAGCAGGAAGGTGTGCATGGAAACGGAAAGTTTCCCAAAAGAGCCTCCTACTCGAAGACAGAGAGCAGGAGGGGTCACAGGAGTGCAGTGCAGATGCCGTCGCCAAAGTGCCGGCTAAGAGAGGACAAGAGCGTTTTGATTCTTTTGTCGTTGTTTATTGTCCGTTCAGGAAGGTGCGGAGGCTGGGCCACCGGTAGGGAGCCGGCCGGGCGCTCCTGCGACGCTGTTGTTGGCATCTCACGCAAGGGAGCCTGGATGGCTGGGGTACTGCCAGGTCATCGCTGTGGCAGGTAGACCCACTGCCATCGGTGACTGGACTGTTCTTGAGGTGGATCCACCTCCATGGGCTCCACGCTGTTGTCTGGTGGATTAACAGCCGTCGGCCCCATGCTGTGCTCGGGTGGATCGATGTCCATGGGCTCCACGTCGTCCTTTGGTGGTCTGTCACGCCTGGTCCTCAGACCGTGCCTGAGCAGATAGGCACGCCAGGGCCCCACGCTGTTCCCCTGGGTGGCCACAGCTGCGTGCTGGACGACCTCGCTCGCAAGAGCGTGGGCGATGGCTCTCATGGTGCGAGGGGGGATGTTCCTCCTCCTCCTCATCCTCCGCTGCTTCCCCATCTTCAGGCTCCTGAGAGGGTCCTTCCTCTTTGGCTGTTGCGGGAAGCGTCCCTGTGCTGTCCCACGCAAAGGTGGGCAGCCACCCGCCTCGCTGCTCAGGCTGGTGCCTGGCAGGCAGACGCGCCTGGGCTCCACGGCGTTCCCTGGTGGGCCTAGAGCCAAGAGCTGCATGGTGTCGCTGAGGGAAGCGAGGTGGACAGCGCTGACGGCACGAGGGTTGATTTTGTTCCTCCGCCGCCGCCGCCTGTGCCTCCTCCTCCTCCTCCTGCGAGGTGCCTTCCTCCTGCGCGGTTGCGGGGAGCAGCTCTGGGGCGTCCCACGCCAAGGTGGGCAGCCATCCGCCTCGCTGCTCCGGGTCCTCTTCCTTCCAAGCATGCTTGGCATGCGAGGGCCTGGAAGCTCAGCAGACTGTGGGCCAGCTGCCGGGGCCCTGCTTTTATAGGGCCGGAACGAAAGGCGGTGAGGTGGCTGGTGACAGCAGGAGGCCACTGTGATGCGATCGTGACTGTGGCCAATGCGCGTGGCCAAATATGGCGTGTTTGGGCGTGGGGGGGCGTGTGGCCTGAAAGGTGCCGAAATGTGGGAGGAGGAGGAGGAGGGTGGTGGGGGTTGAGGGCCCCTTTCCTGGGGCTCGCTCTGGCCTGCCAAGTTGCTTGCCTGCGAGAAGGGCGGCCCCTTGGGCACAGGGACCGCCCTCCACCTCCTGTCATGAGCCCTGGGCTCCAGCCCCCTGCTCATGCCGTGCCTGGGGTCCCCTCGATGAGACGGTGGCAAGAACATGCCAGGAGGGTCGGGGCTCCTCGGTGAGCCCCCACCGAGCCGGCACCCTGCAAGTGGCACAGCCCCCCACGCTCGCCAGTGGCTGAGAGGGGGCAAAGCATCCAGACATGGCGCCGGCCGGCGGGAAAAGGAGTCCCGGCCGGCCCGCGCAAGCTCTGCCAGCGTTCCATAAAAGAATTGCTGATTGCCAAGCGTTGCGTGGGCTCTTCTTCCCCGTCCCCTGTCCTTGCCCCTGGAGCGTGGAGAGGTGTCGTCTCTTCTGCACGGAGCGCGGAGGGAGGGAGAGGGGAGGAGAGGGCCTGGCGTCCTTTGGGCTGCTGTGCCAGCACGACGTGAGGAGCCTGTCGGAGGCCACCGAGGGAGGTGCTTGGGGCCTGGAGGTGGGGGTGGGTTCAGTCTGAGGTGCACCCTTGCTCCGTTCGCTCGGACGAAGGACAAAGCTTCTCACCGCTTTTGCGGTCTCTTGCTTACGCGTTGCGAGAAAGAGCTCTCCCGTGTTGTTGGAAGAATCGGAGCTGGAGAACGGGAGCCTTCTGGCAGGTTTGCAGGAAGAAGCTCTTGCCCTTCTCAGGCATCTGCCAGAAGATGGTTTGGAGGCACACGAAGGACGAGGTGAGCTCAGGGAACAGCCAGCAGAACTTCAGCAAGGACGACTTGTGCCGGGACCAACACGAGCCTTGCTTTGAGGAGGTGCCCGTCCTAGCGGGACAAGGGGAGAGCAGTGAGTGCCATTTAGTCTGACTTCAGCAAGGCCCGTGACACAGCCTCCCCCGGTGTCCAGATGGGCGAGGCGTGGACGGGAGAAGGAGACTACCCGGTGGGAGGGCCGCTGCCTTGTGCTCAGCAGGACAAACCCCGCGCGCGGGGCAGCCGCTAGTGGTGGTGTGCGTCAGGGCAGTGGTGGGGCTGATGCGGGTGAGGGTCTGACGTAAGGGCCTGGGTGGCAGTGGGACGGGCCACCTTCCGCAAGGTCGTGGGTGCCCCTTGCCATGTGAGGAAGGCAGCAGCCTGATGGAAGGCAGGCCCTCTCGTCGCCTCTCCCTCGGGGCTCGGTGCCGACGAGATGGCCCCTCTTCTGGAGGGGCGGTGGTGGTGGATGGGAAAGAGGGGCCCACGCAGCCCTTTGAGAATCGACGAAAGAACTGTGTATTGGTGGGCGATGTTGCAGGTGAGCCTGCGGGAAGTCTGTAGAGTTTGTTTTCAGTTAAACCGGACGTTGCCCTTGCGAACCGGCGTTGGCTATGACCAATGACTGCGTTGTCTCTCAAGTGTTGTTCAATAACTCCCAGAATGACCTCCCTAACTTTCCCTGGCACTGAGGTGAGAGCGATACTGTGGCAACCAGAAATTCCTAGGGTTCGCTGCCTTTCTTATGATAATTTTACTCCATTTCAAAGACGATTACCAAATTGTTGATGTTACAGCCTGAAAACACCAGAACGTAAGGCACCAGCAAAGCAGGAAGGTGTGCATGGAACCGGAAAGTTTCCCAAAAGAGCCTCCTACTCGAAGACAGAGAGCAGGAGGGGTCACAGGAGTGCAGTGCAGATGCCGTCGCCAAAGTGCCGGCTAAGAGAGGACAAGAGCGTTTTGATTCTTTTGTCGTTGTTTATTGTCCGTTCAGGAAGGTGCGGAGGCTGGGCCACCGGTAGGGAGCCGGCCGGGCGCTCCTGCGACGCTGTTGTTGGCATCTCACGCAAGGGAGCCTGGATGGCTGGGGTACTGCCAGGTCATCGCTGTGGCAGGTAGACCCACTGCCATCGGTGACTGGACTGTTCTTGAGGTGGATCCACCTCCATGGGCTCCACGCTGTCGTCTGGTGGATTAACAGCCGTCGGCCCCATGCTGTGCTCGGGTGGATCGATGTCCATGGGCTCCACGTCGTCCTTTGGTGGTCTGTCACGCCTGGTCCTCAGACCGTGCCTGAGCAGATAGGCACGCCAGGGCCCCACGCTGTTCCCCTGGGTGGCCACAGCTGCGTGCTGGACGACCTCGCTCGCAAGAGCGTGGGCGATGGCTCTCATGGTGCGAGGGGGGATGTTCCTCCTCCTCCTCATCCTCCGCTGCTTCCCCATCTTCAGGCTCCTGAGAGGGTCCTTCCTCTTTGGCTGTTGCGGGAAGCGTCCCTGTGCTGTCCCACGCAAAGGTGGGCAGCCACCCGCCTCGCTGCTCAGGCTGGTGCCTGGCAGGCAGACGCGCCTGGGCTCCACGGCGTTCCCTGGTGGGCCTAGAGCCAAGAGCTGCATGGTGTCGCTGAGGGAAGCGAGGTGGACAGCGCTGACGGCACAAGGGTTGATTTTGTTCCTCCGCCGCCGCCGCCTGTGCCTCCTCCTCCTCCTCCTGCGAGGTGCCTTCCTCCTGCGCGGTTGCGGGGAGCAGCTCTGGGGCGTCCCACGCCAAGGTGGGCAGCCATCCGCCTCGCTGCTCCGGGTCCTCTTCCTTCCAAGCATGCTTGGCATGCGAGGGCCTGGAAGCTCAGCAGACTGTGGGCCAGCTGCCGGGGCCCTGCTTTTATAGGGCCGGAACGAAAGGCGGTGAGGTGGCTGGTGACAGCAGGAGGCCACTGTGATGCGATCGTGACTGTGGCCAATGCGCGTGGCCAAATATGGCGTGTTTGGGCGTGGGGGGGCGTGTGGCCTGAAAGGTGCCGAAATGTGGGAGGAGGAGGAGGAGGGTGGTGGGGGTTGAGGGCCCCTTTCCTGGGGCTCGCTCTGGCCTGCCAAGTTGCTTGCCTGCGAGAAGGGCGGCCCCTTGGGCACAGGGACCGCCCTCCACCTCCTGTCATGAGCCCTGGGCTCCAGCCCCCTGCTCATGCCGTGCCTGGGGTCCCCTCGATGAGACGGTGGCAAGAACATGCCAGGAGGGTCGGGGCTCCTCGGTGAGCCCCCACCGAGCCGGCACCCTGCAAGTGGCACAGCCCCCCACGCTCGCCAGTGGCTGAGAGGGGGCAAAGCATCCAGACATGGCGCCGGCCGGCGGGAAAAGGAGTCCCGGCCGGCCCGCGCAAGCTCTGCCAGCGTTCCATAAAAGAATTGCTGATTGCCAAGCGTTGCGTGGGCTCTTCTTCCCCGTCCCCTGTCCTTGCCCCTGGAGCGTGGAGAGGTGTCGTCTCTTCTGCACGGAGCGCGGAGGGAGGGAGAGGGGAGGAGAGGGCCTGGCGTCCTTTGGGCTGCTGTGCCAGCACGACGTGAGGAGCCTGTCGGAGGCCACCGAGGGAGGTGCTTGGGGCCTGGAGGTGGGGGTGGGTTCAGTCTGAGGTGCACCCTTGCTCCGTTCGCTCGGACGAAGGACAAAGCTTCTCACCGCTTTTGCGGTCTCTTGCTTACGCGTTGCGAGAAAGAGCTCTCCCGTGTTGTTGGAAGAATCGGAGCTGGAGAACGGGAGCCTTCTGGCAGGTTTGCAGGAAGAAGCTCTTGCCCTTCTCAGGCATCTGCCAGAAGATGGTTTGGAGGCACACGAAGGACGAGGTGAGCTCAGGGAACAGCCAGCAGAACTTCAGCAAGGACGACTTGTGCCGGGACCAACACGAGCCTTGCTTTGAGGAGGTGCCCGTCCTAGCGGGACAAGGGGAGAGCAGTGAGTGCCATTTAGTCTGACTTCAGCAAGGCCCGTGACACAGCCTCCCCCGGTGTCCAGATGGGCGAGGCGTGGACGGGAGAAGGAGACTACCCGGTGGGAGGGCCGCTGCCTTGTGCTCAGCAGGACAAACCCCGCGCGCGGGGCAGCCGCTAGTGGTGGTGTGCGTCAGGGCAGTGGTGGGGCTGATGCGGGTGAGGGTCTGACGTAAGGGCCTGGGTGGCAGTGGGACGGGCCACCTTCCGCAAGGTCGTGGGTGCCCCTTGCCATGTGAGGAAGGCAGCAGCCTGATGGAAGGCAGGCCCTCTCGTCGCCTCTCCCTCGGGGCTCGGTGCCGACGAGATGGCCCCTCTTCTGGAGGGGCGGTGGTGGTGGATGGGAAAGAGGGGCCCACGCAGCCCTTTGAGAATCGACGAAAGAACTGTGTATTGGTGGGCGATGTTGCAGGTGAGCCTGCGGGAAGTCTGTAGAGTTTGTTTTCAGTTAAACCGGACGTTGCCCTTGCGAACCGGCGTTGGCTATGACCAATGACTGCGTTGTCTCTCAAGTGTTGTTCAATAACTCCCAGAATGACCTCCCTAACTTTCCCTGGCACTGAGGTGAGAGCGATACTGTGGCAACCAGAAATTCCTAGGGTTCGCTGCCTTTCTTATGATAATTTTACTCCATTTCAAAGACGATTACCAAATTGTTGATGTTACAGCCTGAAAACACCAGAACGTAAGGCACCAGCAAAGCAGGAAGGTGTGCATGGAACCGGAAAGTTTCCCAAAAGAGCCTCCTACTCGAAGACAGAGAGCAGGAGGGGTCACAGGAGTGCAGTGCAGATGCCGTCGCCAAAGTGCCGGCTAAGAGAGGACAAGAGCGTTTTGATTCTTTTGTCGTTGTTTATTGTCCGTTCAGGAAGGTGCGGAGGCTGGGCCACCGGTAGGGAGCCGGCCGGGCGCTCCTGCGACGCTGTTGTTGGCATCTCACGCAAGGGAGCCTGGATGGCTGGGGTACTGCCAGGTCATCGCTGTGGCAGGTAGACCCACTGCCATCGGTGACTGGACTGTTCTTGAGGTGGATCCACCTCCATGGGCTCCACGCTGTCGTCTGGTGGATTAACAGCCGTCGGCCCCATGCTGTGCTCGGGTGGATCGATGTCCATGGGCTCCACGTCGTCCTTTGGTGGTCTGTCACGCCTGGTCCTCAGACCGTGCCTGAGCAGATAGGCACGCCAGGGCCCCACGCTGTTCCCCTGGGTGGCCACAGCTGCGTGCTGGACGACCTCGCTCGCAAGAGCGTGGGCGATGGCTCTCATGGTGCGAGGGGGGATGTTCCTCCTCCTCCTCATCCTCCGCTGCTTCCCCATCTTCAGGCTCCTGAGAGGGTCCTTCCTCTTTGGCTGTTGCGGGAAGCGTCCCTGTGCTGTCCCACGCAAAGGTGGGCAGCCACCCGCCTCGCTGCTCAGGCTGGTGCCTGGCAGGCAGACGCGCCTGGGCTCCACGGCGTTCCCTGGTGGGCCTAGAGCCAAGAGCTGCATGGTGTCGCTGAGGGAAGCGAGGTGGACAGCGCTGACGGCACGAGGGTTGATTTTGTTCCTCCGCCGCCGCCGCCTGTGCCTCCTCCTCCTCCTCCTGCGAGGTGCCTTCCTCCTGCGCGGTTGCGGGGAGCGGCTCTGGGGCGTCCCACGCCAAGGTGGGCAGCCATCCGCCTCGCTGCTCCGGGTCCTCTTCCTTCCAAGCATGCTTGGCATGCGAGGGCCTGGAAGCTCAGCAGACTGTGGGCCAGCTGCCGGGGCCCTGCTTTTATAGGGCCGGAACGAAAGGCGGTGAGGTGGCTGGTGACGGCAGGAGGCCGCTGTGATGCGATCGTGACTGTGGCCAATGCGCGTGGCCAAATATGGCGTGTTTGGGCGTGGGGGGGGCGTGTGGCCTGAAAGGTGCCGAAATGTGGGAGGAGGAGGAGGAGGGTGGTGGGGGCTGAGGGCCCCTTTCCTGGGGCTCGCTCTGGCCTGCCAAGTTGCTTGCCTGCGAGAAGGGCGGCCCCTTGGGCACAGGGACCGCCCTCCACCTCCCGTCATGAGCCCTGGGCTCCAGCCCCCTGCTCATGCCGTGCCTGGGGTCCCCTCGATGAGACGGTGGCAAGAACATGCCAGGAGGGTCGGGGCTCCTCGGTGAGCCCCCACCGAGCCGGCACCCTGCAAGTGGCACAGCCCCCCACGCTCGCCAGTGGCTGAGAGGGGGCAAAGCATCCAGACATGGCGCCGGCCGGCGGGAAAAGGAGTCCCGGCCGGCCCGCGCAAGCTCTGCCAGCGTTCCATAAAAGAATTGCTGATTGCCAAGCGTTGCGTGGGCTCTTCTTCCCCGTCCCCTGTCCTTGCCCCTGGAGCGTGGAGAGGTGTCGTCTCTTCTGCACGGAGCGCGGAGGGAGGGAGAGGGGAGGAGAGGGCCTGGCGTCCTTTGGGCTGCTGTGCCAGCACGACGTGAGGAGCCTGTCGGAGGCCACCGAGGGAGGTGCTTGGGGCCTGGAGGTGGGGGTGGGTTCAGTCTGAGGTGCACCCTTGCTCCGTTCGCTCGGACGAAGGACAAAGCTTCTCACCGCTTTTGCGGTCTCTTGCTTACGCGTTGCGAGAAAGAGCTCTCCCGTGTTGTTGGAAGAATCGGAGCTGGAGAACGGGAGCCTTCTGGCAGGTTTGCAGGAAGAAGCTCTTGCCCTTCTCAGGCATCTGCCAGAAGATGGTTTGGAGGCACACGAAGGACGAGGTGAGCTCAGGGAACAGCCAGCAGAACTTCAGCAAGGACGACTTGTGCCGGGACCAACACGAGCCTTGCTTTGAGGAGGTGCCCGTCCTAGCGGGACAAGGGGAGAGCAGTGAGTGCCATTTAGTCTGACTTCAGCAAGGCCCGTGACACAGCCTCCCCCGGTGTCCAGATGGGCGAGGCGTGGACGGGAGAAGGAGACTACCCGGTGGGAGGGCCGCTGCCTTGTGCTCAGCAGGACAAACCCCGCGTGCGGGGCAGCCGCTAGTGGTGGTGTGCGTCAGGGCAGTGGTGGGGCTGATGCGGGTGAGGGTCTGACGTAAGGGCCTGGGTGGCAGTGGGACGGGCCACCTTCCGCAAGGTCGTGGGTGCCCCTTGCCATGTGAGGAAGGCAGCAGCCTGATGGAAGGCAGGCCCTCTCGTCGCCTCTCCCTCGGGGCTCGGTGCCGACGAGATGGCCCCTCTTCTGGAGGGGCGGTGGTGGTGGATGGGAAAGAGGGGCCCACGCAGCCCTTTGAGAATCGACGAAAGAACTGTGTATTGGTGGGCGATGTTGCAGGTGAGCCTGCGGGAAGTCCGTAGAGTTTGTTTTCAGTTAAACCGGACGTTGCCCTTGCGAACCGGCGTTGGCTATGACCAATGACTGCGTTGTCTCTCAAGTGTTGTTCAATAACTCCCAGAATGACCTCCCTAACTTTCCCTGGCACTGAGGTGAGAGCGATACTGTGGCAACCAGAAATTCCTAGGGTTCGCTGCCTTTCTTATGATAATTTTACTCCATTTCAAAGACGATTACCAAATTGTTGATGTTACAGCCTGAAAACACCAGAACGTAAGGCACCAGCAAAGCAAGAAGGTGTGCATGGAAACGGAAAGTTTCCCAAAAGAGCCTCCTACTCGAAGACAGAGAGCAGGAGGGGTCACAGGAGTGCAGTGCAGATGCCGTCGCCAAAGTGCCGGCTAAGAGAGGACAAGAGCGTTTTGATTCTTTTGTCGTTGTTTATTGTCCGTTCAGGAAGGTGCGGAGGCTGGGCCACCGGTAGGGAGCCGGCCGGGCGCTCCTGCGACGCTGTTGTTGGCATCTCACGCAAGGGAGCCTGGATGGCTGGGGTACTGCCAGGTCATCGCTGTGGCAGGTAGACCCACTGCCATCGGTGACTGGACTGTTCTTGAGGTGGATCCACCTCCATGGGCTCCACGCTGTCGTCTGGTGGATTAACAGCCGTCGGCCCCATGCTGTGCTCGGGTGGATCGATGTCCATGGGCTCCACGTCGTCCTTTGGTGGTCTGTCACGCCTGGTCCTCAGACCGTGCCTGAGCAGATAGGCACGCCAGGGCCCCACGCTGTTCCCCTGGGTGGCCACAGCTGCGTGCTGGACGACCTCGCTCGCAAGAGCGTGGGCGATGGCTCTCATGGTGCGAGGGGGGATGTTCCTCCTCCTCATCATCCTCCGCTGCTTCCCCATCTTCAGGCTCCTGAGAGGGTCCTTCCTCTTTGGCTGTTGCGGGAAGCGTCCCTGTGCTGTCCCACGCAAAGGTGGGCAGCCACCCGCCTCGCTGCTCAGGCTGGTGCCTGGCAGGCAGACGCGCCTGGGCTCCACGGCGTTCCCTGGTGGGCCTAGAGCCAAGAGCTGCATGGTGTCGCTGAGGGAAGCGAGGTGGACAGCGCTGACGGCACGAGGGTTGATTTTGTTCCTCCGCCGCCGCCGCCTGTGCCTCCTCCTCCTCCTCCTGCGAGGTGCCTTCCTCCTGCGCGGTTGCGGGGAGCGGCTCTGGGGCGTCCCACGCCAAGGTGGGCAGCCATCCGCCTCGCTGCTCCGGGTCCTTTTCCTTCCAAGCATGCTTGGCATGCGAGGGCCTGGAAGCTCAGCAGACTGTGGGCCAGCTGCCGGGGCCCTGCTTTTATAGGGCCGGAACGAAAGGCGGTGAGGTGGCTGGTGACGGCAGGAGGCCGCTGTGATGCGATCGTGACTGTGGCCAATGCGCGTGGCCAAATATGGCGTGTTTGGGCGTGGGGGGGGCGTGTGGCCTGAAAGGTGCCGAAATGTGGGAGGAGGAGGAGGAGGGTGGTGGGGGCTGAGGGCCCCTTTCCTGGGGCTCGCTCTGGCCTGCCAAGTTGCTTGCCTGCGAGAAGGGCGGCCCCTTGGGCACAGGGACCGCCCTCCACCTCCTGTCATGAGCCCTGGGCTCCAGCCCCCTGCTCATGCCGTGCCTGGGGTCCCCTCGATGAGACGGTGGCAAGAACATGCCAGGAGGGTCGGGGCTCCTCGGTGAGCCCCCACCGAGCCGGCACCCTGCAAGTGGCACAGCCCCCCACGCTCGCCAGTGGCTGAGAGGGGGCAAAGCATCCAGACATGGCGCCGGCCGGCGGGAAAAGGAGTCCCGGCCGGCCCGCGCAAGCTCTGCCAGCGTTCCATAAAAGAATTGCTGATTGCCAAGCGTTGCGTGGGCTCTTCTTCCCCGTCCCCTGTCCTTGCCCCTGGAGCGTGGAGAGGTGTCGTCTCTTCTGCACGGAGCGCGGAGGGAGGGAGAGGGGAGGAGAGGGCCTGGCGTCCTTTGGGCTGCTGTGCCAGCACGACGTGAGGAGCCTGTCGGAGGCCACCGAGGGAGGTGCTTGGGGCCTGGAGGTGGGGGTGGGTTCAGTCTGAGGTGCACCCTTGCTCCGTTCGCTCGGACGAAGGACAAAGCTTCTCACCGCTTTTGCGGTCTCTTGCTTACGCGTTGCGAGAAAGAGCTCTCCCGTGTTGTTGGAAGAATCGGAGCTGGAGAACGGGAGCCTTCTGGCAGGTTTGCAGGAAGAAGCTCTTGCCCTTCTCAGGCATCTGCCAGAAGATGGTTTGGAGGCACACGAAGGACGAGGTGAGCTCAGGGAACAGCCAGCAGAACTTCAGCAAGGACGACTTGTGCCGGGACCAACACGAGCCTTGCTTTGAGGAGGTGCCCGTCCTAGCGGGACAAGGGGAGAGCAGTGAGTGCCATTTAGTCTGACTTCAGCAAGGCCCGTGACACAGCCTCCCCCGGTGTCCAGATGGGCGAGGCGTGGACGGGAGAAGGAGACTACCCGGTGGGAGGGCCGCTGCCTTGTGCTCAGCAGGACAAACCCCGCGTGCGGGGCAGCCGCTAGTGGTGGTGTGCGTCAGGGCAGTGGTGGGGCTGATGCGGGTGAGGGTCTGAAGTAAGGGCCTGGGTGGCAGTGGGACAGGCCACCTTCCGCAAGGTCGTGGGTGCCCCTTGCCATGTGAGGAAGGCAGCAGCCTGATGGAAGGCAGGCCCTCTCGTCGCCTCTCCCTCGGGGCTCGGTGCCGACGAGATGGCCCCTCTTCTGGAGGGGCGGTGGTGGTGGATGGGAAAGAGGGGCCCACGCAGCCCTTTGAGAATCGACGAAAGAACTGTGTATTGGCGGGCGATGTTGCAGGTGAGCCTGCGGGAAGTCCGTAGAGTTTGTTTTCAGTTAAACCGGACGTTGCCCTTGCGAACCGGCGTTGGCTATGACCAATGACTGCGTTGTCTCTCAAGTGTTGTTCAATAACTCCCAGAATGACCTCCCTAACTTTCCCTGGCACTGAGGTGAGAGCGATACTGTGGCAACCAGAAATTCCTAGGGTTCGCTGCCTTTCTTATGATAATTTTACTCCATTTCAAAGACGATTACCAAATTGTTGATGTTACAGCCTGAAAACACCAGAACGTAAGGCACCAGCAAAGCAGGAAGGTGTGCATGGAAACGGAAAGTTTCCCAAAAGAGCCTCCTACTCGAAGACAGAGAGCAGGAGGGGTCACAGGAGTGCAGTGCAGATGCCGTCGCCAAAGTGCCGGCTAAGAGAGGACAAGAGCGTTTTGATTCTTTTGTCGTTGTTTATTGTCCGTTCAGGAAGGTGCGGAGGCTGGGCCACCGGTAGGGAGCCGGCCGGGCGCTCCTGCGACGCTGTTGTTGGCATCTCACGCAAGGGAGCCTGGATGGCTGGGGTACTGCCAGGTCATCGCTGTGGCAGGTAGACCCACTGCCATCGGTGACTGGACTGTTCTTGAGGTGGATCCACCTCCATGGGCTCCACGCTGTTGTCTGGTGGATTAACAGCCGTCGGCCCCATGCTGTGCTCGGGTGGATCGATGTCCATGGGCTCCACGTCGTCCTTTGGTGGTCTGTCACGCCTGGTCCTCAGACCATGCCTGAGCAGATAGGCACGCCAGGGCCCCACGCTGTTCCCCTGGGTGGCCACAGCTGCGTGCTGGACGACCTCGCTCGCAAGAGCGTGGGCGATGGCTCTCATGGTGCGAGGGGGGATGTTCCTCCTCCTCCTCATCCTCCGCTGCTTCCCCATCTTCAGGCTCCTGAGAGGGTCCTTCCTCTTTGGCTGTTGCGGGAAGCGTCCCTGTGCTGTCCCACGCAAAGGTGGGCAGCCACCCGCCTCGCTGCTCAGGCTGGTGCCTGGCAGGCAGACGCGCCTGGGCTCCACGGCGTTCCCTGGTGGGCCTAGAGCCAAGAGCTGCATGGTGTCGCTGAGGGAAGCGAGGTGGACAGCGCTGACGGCACGAGGGTTGATTTTGTTCCTCCGCCGCCGCCGCCTGTGCCTCCTCCTCCTCCTCCTGCGAGGTGCCTTCCTCCTGCGCGGTTGCGGGGAGCGGCTCTGGGGCGTCCCACGCCAAGGTGGGCAGCCATCCGCCTCGCTGCTCCGGGTCCTCTTCCTTCCAAGCATGCTTGGCATGCGAGGGCCTGGAAGCTCAGCAGACTGTGGGCCAGCTGCCGGGGCCCTGCTTTTATAGGGCCGGAACGAAAGGCGGTGAGGTGGCTGGTGACAGCAGGAGGCCACTGTGATGCGATCGTGACTGTGGCCAATGCGCGTGGCCAAATATGGCGTGTTTGGGCGTGGGGGGGCGTGTGGCCTGAAAGGTGCCGAAATGTGGGAGGAGGAGGAGGAGGGTGGTGGGGGTTGAGGGCCCCTTTCCTGGGGCTCGCTCTGGCCTGCCAAGTTGCTTGCCTGCGAGAAGGGCGGCCCCTTGGGCACAGGGACCGCCCTCCACCTCCTGTCATGAGCCCTGGGCTCCAGCCCCCTGCTCATGCCGTGCCTGGGGTCCCCTCGATGAGACGGTGGCAAGAACATGCCAGGAGGGTCGGGGCTCCTCGGTGAGCCCCCACCGAGCCGGCACCCTGCAAGTGGCACAGCCCCCCACGCTCGCCAGTGGCTGAGAGGGGGCAAAGCATCCAGACATGGCGCCGGCCGGCGGGAAAAGGAGTCCCGGCCGGCCCGCGCAAGCTCTGCCAGCGTTCCATAAAAGAATTGCTGATTGCCAAGCGTTGCGTGGGCTCTTCTTCCCCGTCCCCTGTCCTTGCCCCTGGAGCGTGGAGAGGTGTCGTCTCTTCTGCACGGAGCGCGGAGGGAGGGAGAGGGGAGGAGAGGGCCTGGCGTCCTTTGGGCTGCTGTGCCAGCACGACGTGAGGAGCCTGTCGGAGGCCACCGAGGGAGGTGCTTGGGGCCTGGAGGTGGGGGTGGGTTCAGTCTGAGGTGCACCCTTGCTCCGTTCGCTCGGACGAAGGACAAAGCTTCTCACCGCTTTTGCGGTCTCTTGCTTACGCGTTGCGAGAAAGAGCTCTCCCGTGTTGTTGGAAGAATCGGAGCTGGAGAACGGGAGCCTTCTGGCAGGTTTGCAGGAAGAAGCTCTTGCCCTTCTCAGGCATCTGCCAGAAGATGGTTTGGAGGCACACGAAGGACGAGGTGAGCTCAGGGAACAGCCAGCAGAACTTCAGCAAGGACGACTTGTGCCGGGACCAACACGAGCCTTGCTTTGAGGAGGTGCCCGTCCTAGCGGGACAAGGGGAGAGCAGTGAGTGCCATTTAGTCTGACTTCAGCAAGGCCCGTGACACAGCCTCCCCCGGTGTCCAGATGGGCGAGGCGTGGACGGGAGAAGGAGACTACCCGGTGGGAGGGCCGCTGCCTTGTGCTCAGCAGGACAAACCCCGCGCGCGGGGCAGCCGCTAGTGGTGGTGTGCGTCAGGGCAGTGGTGGGGCTGATGCGGGTGAGGGTCTGACGTAAGGGCCTGGGTGGCAGTGGGACGGGCCACCTTCCGCAAGGTCGTGGGTGCCCCTTGCCATGTGAGGAAGGCAGCAGCCTGATGGAAGGCAGGCCCTCTCGTCGCCTCTCCCTCGGGGCTCGGTGCCGACGAGATGGCCCCTCTTCTGGAGGGGCGGTGGTGGTGGATGGGAAAGAGGGGCCCACGCAGCCCTTTGAGAATCGACGAAAGAACTGTGTATTGGTGGGCGATGTTGCAGGTGAGCCTGCGGGAAGTCCGTAGAGTTTGTTTTCAGTTAAACCGGACGTTGCCCTTGCGAACCGGCGTTGGCTATGACCAATGACTGCGTTGTCTCTCAAGTGTTGTTCAATAACTCCCAGAATGACCTCCCTAACTTTCCCTGGCACTGAGGTGAGAGCGATACTGTGGCAACCAGAAATTCCTAGGGTTCGCTGCCTTTCTTATGATAATTTTACTCCATTTCAAAGACGATTACCAAATTGTTGATGTTACAGCCTGAAAACACCAGAACGTAAGGCACCAGCAAAGCAGGAAGGTGTGCATGGAACCGGAAAGTTTCCCAAAAGAGCCTCCTACTCGAAGACAGAGAGCAGGAGGGGTCACAGGAGTGCAGTGCAGATGCCGTCGCCAAAGTGCCGGCTAAGAGAGGACAAGAGCGTTTTGATTCTTTTGTCGTTGTTTATTGTCCGTTCAGGAAGGTGCGGAGGCTGGGCCACCGGTAGGGAGCCGGCCGGGCGCTCCTGCGACGCTGTTGTTGGCATCTCACGCAAGGGAGCCTGGATGGCTGGGGTACTGCCAGGTCATCGCTGTGGCAGGTAGACCCACTGCCATCGGTGACTGGACTGTTCTTGAGGTGGATCCACCTCCATGGGCTCCACGCTGTCGTCTGGTGGATTAACAGCCGTCGGCCCCATGCTGTGCTCGGGTGGATCGATGTCCATGGGCTCCACGTCGTCCTTTGGTGGTCTGTCACGCCTGGTCCTCAGACCGTGCCTGAGCAGATAGGCACGCCAGGGCCCCACGCTGTTCCCCTGGGTGGCCACAGCTGCGTGCTGGACGACCTCGCTCGCAAGAGCGTGGGCGATGGCTCTCATGGTGCGAGGGGGGATGTTCCTCCTCCTCCTCATCCTCCGCTGCTTCCCCATCTTCAGGCTCCTGAGAGGGTCCTTCCTCTTTGGCTGTTGCGGGAAGCGTCCCTGTGCTGTCCCACGCAAAGGTGGGCAGCCACCCGCCTCGCTGCTCAGGCTGGTGCCTGGCAGGCAGACGCGCCTGGGCTCCACGGCGTTCCCTGGTGGGCCTAGAGCCAAGAGCTGCATGGTGTCGCTGAGGGAAGCGAGGTGGACAGCGCTGACGGCACGAGGGTTGATTTTGTTCCTCCGCCGCCGCCGCCTGTGCCTCCTCCTCCTCCTCCTGCGAGGTGCCTTCCTCCTGCGCGGTTGCGGGGAGCGGCTCTGGGGCGTCCCACGCCAAGGTGGGCAGCCATCCGCCTCGCTGCTCCGGGTCCTCTTCCTTCCAAGCATGCTTGGCATGCGAGGGCCTGGAAGCTCAGCAGACTGTGGGCCAGCTGCCGGGGCCCTGCTTTTATAGGGCCGGAACGAAAGGCGGTGAGGTGGCTGGTGACGGCAGGAGGCCACTGTGATGCGATCGTGACTGTGGCCAATGCGCGTGGCCAAATATGGCGTGTTTGGGCGTGGGGGGGCGTGTGGCCTGAAAGGTGCCGAAATGTGGGAGGAGGAGGAGGAGGAGGAGGGTGGTGGGGGCTGAGGGCCCCTTTCCTGGGGCTCGCTCTGGCCTGCCAAGTTGCTTGCCTGCGAGAAGGGCGGCCCCTTGGGCACAGGGACCGCCCTCCACCTCCCGTCATGAGCCCTGGGCTCCAGCCCCCTGCTCATGCCGTGCCTGGGGTCCCCTCGATGAGACGGTGGCAAGAACATGCCAGGAGGGTCGGGGCTCCTCGGTGAGCCCCCACCGAGCCGGCACCCTGCAAGTGGCACAGCCCCCCACGCTCGCCAGTGGCTGAGAGGGGGCAAAGCATTCAGACATGGCGCCGGCCGGCGGGAAAAGGAGTCCCGGCCGGCCCGCGCAAGCTCTGCCAGCGTTCCATAAAAGAATTGCTGATTGCCAAGCGTTGCGTGGGCTCTTCTTCCCCGTCCCCTGTCCTTGCCCCTGGAGCGTGGAGAGGTGTCGTCTCTTCTGCACGGAGCGCGGAGGGAGGGAGAGGGGAGGAGAGGGCCTGGCGTCCTTTGGGCTGCTGTGCCAGCACGACGTGAGGAGCCTGTCGGAGGCCACCGAGGGAGGTGCTTGGGGCCTGGAGGTGGGGGTGGGTTCAGTCTGAGGTGCACCCTTGCTCCGTTCGCTCGGACGAAGGACAAAGCTTCTCACCGCTTTTGCGGTCTCTTGCTTACGCGTTGCGAGAAAGAGCTCTCCCGTGTTGTTGGAAGAATCGGAGCTGGAGAACGGGAGCCTTCTGGCAGGTTTGCAGGAAGAAGCTCTTGCCCTTCTCAGGCATCTGCCAGAAGATGGTTTGGAGGCACACAAAGGACGAGGTGAGCTCAGGGAACAGCCAGCAGAACTTCAGCAAGGACGACTTGTGCCGGGTCCAACACGAGCCTTGCTTTGAGGAGGTGCCCGTCCTAGCGGGACAAGGGGAGAGCAGTGAGTGCCATTTAGTCTGACTTCAGCAAGGCCCGTGACACAGCCTCCCCCGGTGTCCAGATGGGCGAGGCGTGGACGGGAGAAGGAGACTACCCGGTGGGAGGGCCGCTGCCTTGTGCTCAGCAGGACAAACCCCGCGCGCGGGGCAGCCGCTAGTGGTGGTGTGCGTCAGGGCAGTGGTGGGGCTGATGCGGGTGAGGGTCTGACGTAAGGGCCTGGGTGGCAGTGGGACGGGCCACCTTCCGCAAGGTCGTGGGTGCCCCTTGCCATGTGAGGAAGGCAGCAGCCTGATGGAAGGCAGGCCCTCTCGTCGCCTCTCCCTCGGGGCTCGGTGCCGACGAGATGGCCCCTCTTCTGGAGGGGCGGTGGTGGTGGATGGGAAAGAGGGGCCCACGCAGCCCTTTGAGAATCGACGAAAGAACTGTGTATTGGTGGGCGATGTTGCAGGTGAGCCTGCGGGAAGTCCGTAGAGTTTGTTTTCAGTTAAACCGGACGTTGCCCTTGCGAACCGGCGTTGGCTATGACCAATGACTGCGTTGTCTCTCAAGTGTTGTTCAATAACTCCCAGAATGACCTCCCTAACTTTCCCTGGCACTGAGGTGAGAGCGATACTGTGGCAACCAGAAATTCCTAGGGTTCGCTGCCTTTCTTATGATAATTTTACTCCATTTCAAAGACGATTACCAAATTGTTGATGTTACAGCCTGAAAACACCAGAACGTAAGGCACCAGCAAAGCAGGAAGGTGAGCATGGAAACGTAAAGTTTCCCAAAAGAGCCTCCTACTCGAAGACAGAGAGCAGGAGGGGTCACAGGAGTGCAGTGCAGATGCCGTCGCCAAAGTGCCGGCTAAGAGAGGACAAGAGCGTTTTGATTCTTTTGTCGTTGTTTATTGTCCGTTCAGGAAGGTGCGGAGGCTGGGCCACCGGTAGGGAGCCGGCCGGGCGCTCCTGCGACGCTGTTGTTGGCATCTCACGCAAGGGAGCCTGGATGGCTGGGGTACTGCCAGGTCATCGCTGTGGCAGGTAGACCCACTGCCATCGGTGACTGGACTGTTCTTGAGGTGGATCCACCTCCATGGGCTCCACGCTGTCGTCTGGTGGATTAACAGCCGTCGGCCCCATGCTGTGCTCGGGTGGATCGATGTCCATGGGCTCCACGTCGTCCTTTGGTGGTCTGTCACGCCTGGTCCTCAGACCGTGCCTGAGCAGATAGGCACGCCAGGGCCCCACGCTGTTCCCCTGGGTGGCCACAGCTGCGTGCTGGACGACCTCGCTCGCAAGAGCGTGGGCGATGGCTCTCATGGTGCGAGGGGGGATGTTCCTCCTCCTCCTCATCCTCCGCTGCTTCCCCATCTTCAGGCTCCTGAGAGGGTCCTTCCTCTTTGGCTGTTGCGGGAAGCGTCCCTGTGCTGTCCCACGCAAAGGTGGGCAGCCACCCGCCTCGCTGCTCAGGCTGGTGCCTGGCAGGCAGACGCGCCTGGGCTCCACGGCGTTCCCTGGTGGGCCTAGAGCCAAGAGCTGCATGGTGTCGCTGAGGGAAGCGAGGTGGACAGCGCTGACGGCACGAGGGTTGATTTTGTTCCTCCGCCGCCGCCGCCTGTGCCTCCTCCTCCTCCTCCTGCGAGGTGCCTTCCTCCTGCGCGGTTGCGGGGAGCGGCTCTGGGGCGTCCCACGCCAAGGTGGGCAGCCATCCGCCTCGCTGCTCCGGGTCCTCTTCCTTCCAAGCATGCTTGGCATGCGAGGGCCTGGAAGCTCAGCAGACTGTGGGCCAGCTGCCGGGGCCCTGCTTTTATAGGGCCGGAACGAAAGGCGGTGAGGTGGCTGGTGACGGCAGGAGGCCGCTGTGATGCGATCGTGACTGTGGCCAATGCGCGTGGCCAAATATGGCGTGTTTGGGCGTGGGGGGGGCGTGTGGCCTGAACGGTGCCGAAATGTGGGAGGAGGAGGAGGAGGGTGGTGGGGGCTGAGGGCCCCTTTCCTGGGGCTCGCTCTGGCCTGCCAAGTTGCTTGCCTGCGAGAAGGGCGGCCCCTTGGGCACAGGGACCGCCCTCCACCTCCCGTCATGAGCCCTGGGCTCCAGCCCCCTGCTCATGCCATGCCTGGGGTCCCCTCGATGAGACGGTGGCAAGAACATGCCAGGAGGGTCGGGGCTCCTCGGTGAGCCCCCACCGAGCCGGCACCCTGCAAGTGGCACAGCCCCCCACGCTCGCCAGTGGCTGAGAGGGGGCAAAGCATCCAGACATGGCGCCGGCCGGCGGGAAAAGGAGTCCCGGCCGGCCCGCGCAAGCTCTGCCAGCGTTCCATAAAAGAATTGCTGATTGCCAAGCGTTGCGTGGGCTCTTCTTCCCCGTCCCCTGTCCTTGCCCCTGGAGCGTGGAGAGGTGTCGTCTCTTCTGCACGGAGCGCGGAGGGAGGGAGAGGGGAGGAGAGGGCCTGGCGTCCTTTGGGCTGCTGTGCCAGCACGACGTGAGGAGCCTGTCGGAGGCCACCGAGGGAGGTGCTTGGGGCCTGGAGGTGGGGGTGGGTTCAGTCTGAGGTGCACCCTTGCTCCGTTCGCTCGGACGAAGGACAAAGCTTCTCACCGCTTTTGCGGTCTCTTGCTTACGCGTTGCGAGAAAGAGCTCTCCCGTGTTGTTGGAAGAATCGGAGCTGGAGAACGGGAGCCTTCTGGCAGGTTTGCAGGAAGAAGCTCTTGCCCTTCTCAGGCATCTGCCAGAAGATGGTTTGGAGGCACACGAAGGACGAGGTGAGCTCAGGGAACAGCCAGCAGAACTTCAGCAAGGACGACTTGTGCCGGGACCAACACGAGCCTTGCTTTGAGGAGGTGCCCGTCCTAGCGGGACAAGGGGAGAGCAGTGAGTGCCATTTAGTCTGACTTCAGCAAGGCCCGTGACACAGCCTCCCCCGGTGTCCAGATGGGCGAGGCGTGGACGGGAGAAGGAGACTACCCGGTGGGAGGGCCGCTGCCTTGTGCTCAGCAGGACAAACCCCGCGCGCGGGGCAGCCGCTAGTGGTGGTGTGCGTCAGGGCAGTGGTGGGGCTGATGCGGGTGAGGGTCTGACGTAAGGGCCTGGGTGGCAGTGGGACGGGCCACCTTCCGCAAGGTCGTGGGTGCCCCTTGCCATGTGAGGAAGGCAGCAGCCTGATGGAAGGCAGGCCCTCTCGTCGCCTCTCCCTCGGGGCTCGGTGCCGACGAGATGGCCCCTCTTCTGGAGGGGCGGTGGTGGTGGATGGGAAAGAGGGGCCCACGCAGCCCTTTGAGAATCGACGAAAGAACTGTGTATTGGCGGGCGATGTTGCAGGTGAGCCTGCGGGAAGTCCGTAGAGTTTGTTTTCAGTTAAACCGGACATTGCCCTTGCGAACCGGCGTTGGCTATGACCAATGACTGCGTTGTCTCTCAAGTGTTGTTCAATAACTCCCAGAATGACCTCCCTAACTTTCCCTGGCACTGAGGTGAGAGCGATACTGTGGCAACCAGAAATTCCTAGGGTTCGCTGCCTTTCTTATGATAATTTTACTCCATTTCAAAGACGATTACCAAATTGTTGATGTTACAGCCTGAAAACACCAGAACGTAAGGCACCAGCAAAGCAGGAAGGTGAGCATGGAACCGGAAAGTTTCCCAAAAGAGCCTCCTACTCGAAGACAGAGAGCAGGAGGGGTCACAGGAGTGCAGTGCAGATGCCGTCGCCAAAGTGCCGGCTAAGAGAGGACAAGAGCGTTTTGATTCTTTTGTCGTTGTTTATTGTCCGTTCAGGAAGGTGCGGAGGCTGGGCCACCGGTAGGGAGCCGGCCGGGCGCTCCTGCGACGCTGTTGTTGGCATCTCACGCAAGGGAGCCTGGATGGCTGGGGTACTGCCAGGTCATCGCTGTGGCAGGTAGACCCACTGCCATCGGTGACTGGACTGTTCTTGAGGTGGATCCACCTCCATGGGCTCCACGCTGTCGTCTGGTGGATTAACAGCCGTCGGCCCCATGCTGTGCTCGGGTGGATCGATGTCCATGGGCTCCACGTCGTCCTTTGGTGGTCTGTCACGCCTGGTCCTCAGACCGTGCCTGAGCAGATAGGCACGCCAGGGCCCCACGCTGTTCCCCTGGGTGGCCACAGCTGCGTGCTGGACGACCTCGCTCGCAAGAGCGTGGGCGATGGCTCTCATGGTGCGAGGGGGGATGTTCCTCCTCCTCCTCATCCTCCGCTGCTTCCCCATCTTCAGGCTCCTGAGAGGGTCCTTCCTCTTTGGCTGTTGCGGGAAGCGTCCCTGTGCTGTCCCACGCAAAGGTGGGCAGCCACCCGCCTCGCTGCTCAGGCTGGTGCCTGGCAGGCAGACGCGCCTGGGCTCCACGGCGTTCCCTGGTGGGCCTAGAGCCAAGAGCTGCATGGTGTCGCTGAGGGAAGCGAGGTGGACAGCGCTGACGGCACGAGGGTTGATTTTGTTCCTCCGCCGCCGCCGCCTGTGCCTCCTCCTCCTCCTCCTGCGAGGTGCCTTCCTCCTGCGCGGTTGCGGGGAGCGGCTCTGGGGCGTCCCACGCCAAGGTGGGCAGCCATCCGCCTCGCTGCTCCGGGTCCTCTTCCTTCCAAGCATGCTTGGCATGCGAGGGCCTGGAAGCTCAGCAGACTGTGGGCCAGCTGCCGGGGCCCTGCTTTTATAGGGCCGGAACGAAAGGCGGTGAGGTGGCTGGTGACGGCAGGAGGCCGCTGTGATGCGATCGTGACTGTGGCCAATGCGCGTGGCCAAATATGGCGTGTTTGGGCGTGGGGGGGGCGTGTGGCCTGAACGGTGCCGAAATGTGGGAGGAGGAGGAGGAGGGTGGTGGGGGCTGAGGGCCCCTTTCCTGGGGCTCGCTCTGGCCTGCCAAGTTGCTTGCCTGCGAGAAGGGCGGCCCCTTGGGCACAGGGACCGCCCTCCACCTCCCGTCATGAGCCCTGGGCTCCAGCCCCCTGCTCATGCCATGCCTGGGGTCCCCTCGATGAGACGGTGGCAAGAACATGCCAGGAGGGTCGGGGCTCCTCGGTGAGCCCCCACCGAGCCGGCACCCTGCAAGTGGCACAGCCCCCCACGCTCGCCAGTGGCTGAGAGGGGGCAAAGCATCCAGACATGGCGCCGGCCGGCGGGAAAAGGAGTCCCGGCCGGCCCGCGCAAGCTCTGCCAGCGTTCCATAAAAGAATTGCTGATTGCCAAGCGTTGCGTGGGCTCTTCTTCCCCGTCCCCTGTCCTTGCCCCTGGAGCGTGGAGAGGTGTCGTCTCTTCTGCACGGAGCGCGGAGGGAGGGAGAGGGGAGGAGAGGGCCTGGCGTCCTTTGGGCTGCTGTGCCAGCACGACGTGAGGAGCCTGTCGGAGGCCACCGAGGGAGGTGCTTGGGGCCTGGAGGTGGGGGTGGGTTCAGTCTGAGGTGCACCCTTGCTCCGTTCGCTCGGACGAAGGACAAAGCTTCTCACCGCTTTTGCGGTCTCTTGCTTACGCGTTGCGAGAAAGAGCTCTCCCGTGTTGTTGGAAGAATCGGAGCTGGAGAACGGGAGCCTTCTGGCAGGTTTGCAGGAAGAAGCTCTTGCCCTTCTCAGGCATCTGCCAGAAGATGGTTTGGAGGCACACGAAGGACGAGGTGAGCTCAGGGAACAGCCAGCAGAACTTCAGCAAGGACGACTTGTGCCGGGACCAACACGAGCCTTGCTTTGAGGAGGTGCCCGTCCTAGCGGGACAAGGGGAGAGCAGTGAGTGCCATTTAGTCTGACTTCAGCAAGGCCCGTGACACAGCCTCCCCCGGTGTCCAGATGGGCGAGGCGTGGACGGGAGAAGGAGACTACCCGGTGGGAGGGCCGCTGCCTTGTGCTCAGCAGGACAAACCCCGCGCGCGGGGCAGCCGCTAGTGGTGGTGTGCGTCAGGGCAGTGGTGGGGCTGATGCGGGTGAGGGTCTGACGTAAGGGCCTGGGTGGCAGTGGGACGGGCCACCTTCCGCAAGGTCGTGGGTGCCCCTTGCCATGTGAGGAAGGCAGCAGCCTGATGGAAGGCAGGCCCTCTCGTCGCCTCTCCCTCGGGGCTCGGTGCCGACGAGATGGCCCCTCTTCTGGAGGGGCGGTGGTGGTGGATGGGAAAGAGGGGCCCACGCAGCCCTTTGAGAATCGACGAAAGAACTGTGTATTGGCGGGCGATGTTGCAGGTGAGCCTGCGGGAAGTCCGTAGAGTTTGTTTTCAGTTAAACCGGACGTTGCCCTTGCGAACCGGCGTTGGCTATGACCAATGACTGCGTTGTCTCTCAAGTGTTGTTCAATAACTCCCAGAATGACCTCCCTAACTTTCCCTGGCACTGAGGTGAGAGCGATACTGTGGCAACCAGAAATTCCTAGGGTTCGCTGCCTTTCTTATGATAATTTTACTCCATTTCAAAGACGATTACCAAATTGTTGATGTTACAGCCTGAAAACACCAGAACGTAAGGCACCAGCAAAGCAGGAAGGTGAGCATGGAACCGGAAAGTTTCCCAAAAGAGCCTCCTACTCGAAGACAGAGAGCAGGAGGGGTCACAGGAGTGCAGTGCAGATGCCGTCGCCAAAGTGCCGGCTAAGAGAGGACAAGAGCGTTTTGATTCTTTTGTCGTTGTTTATTGTCCGTTCAGGAAGGTGCGGAGGCTGGGCCACCGGTAGGGAGCCGGCCGGGCGCTCCTGCGACGCTGTTGTTGGCATCTCACGCAAGGGAGCCTGGATGGCTGGGGTACTGCCAGGTCATCGCTGTGGCAGGTAGACCCACTGCCATCGGTGACTGGACTGTTCTTGAGGTGGATCCACCTCCATGGGCTCCACGCTGTCGTCTGGTGGATTAACAGCCGTCGGCCCCATGCTGTGCTCGGGTGGATCGATGTCCATGGGCTCCACGTCGTCCTTTGGTGGTCTGTCACGCCTGGTCCTCAGACCGTGCCTGAGCAGATAGGCACGCCAGGGCCCCACGCTGTTCCCCTGGGTGGCCACAGCTGCGTGCTGGACGACCTCGGTCGCAAGAGCGTGGGCGATGGCTCTCATGGTGCGAGGGGGGATGTTCCTCCTCCTCCTCATCCTCCGCTGCTTCCCCATCTTCAGGCTCCTGAGAGGGTCCTTCCTCTTTGGCTGTTGCGGGAAGCGTCCCTGTGCTGTCCCACGCAAAGGTGGGCAGCCACCCGCCTCGCTGCTCAGGCTGGTGCCTGGCAGGCAGACGCGCCTGGGCTCCACGGCGTTCCCTGGTGGGCCTAGAGCCAAGAGCTGCATGGTGTCGCTGAGGGAAGCGAGGTGGACAGCGCTGACGGCACGAGGGTTGATTTTGTTCCTCCGCCGCCGCCGCCTGTGCCTCCTCCTCCTCCTCCTGCGAGGTGCCTTCCTCCTGCGCGGTTGCGGGGAGCGGCTCTGGGGCGTCCCACGCCAAGGTGGGCAGCCATCCGCCTCGCTGCTCCGGGTCCTCTTCCTTCCAAGCATGCTTGGCATGCGAGGGCCTGGAAGCTCAGCAGACTGTGGGCCAGCTGCCGGGGCCCTGCTTTTATAGGGCCGGAACGAAAGGCGGTGAGGTGGCTGGTGACGGCAGGAGGCCGCTGTGATGCGATCGTGACTGTGGCCAATGCGCGTGGCCAAATATGGCGTGTTTGGGCGTGGGGGGGGCGTGTGGCCTGAAAGGTGCCGAAATGTGGGAGGAGGAGGAGGAGGGTGGTGGGGGCTGAGGGCCCCTTTCCTGGGGCTCGCTCTGGCCTGCCAAGTTGCTTGCCTGCGAGAAGGGCGGCCCCTTGGGCACAGGGACCGCCCTCCACCTCCCGTCATGAGCCCTGGGCTCCAGCCCCCTGCTCATGCCGTGCCTGGGGTCCCCTCGATGAGACGGTGGCAAGAACATGCCAGGAGGGTCGGGGCTCCTCGGTGAGCCCCCACCGAGCCGGCACCCTGCAAGTGGCACAGCCCCCCACGCTCGCCAGTGGCTGAGAGGGGGCAAAGCATCCAGACATGGCGCCGGCCGGCGGGAAAAGGAGTCCCGGCCGGCCCGCGCAAGCTCTGCCAGCGTTCCATAAAAGAATTGCTGATTGCCAAGCGTTGCGTGGGCTCTTCTTCCCCATCCCCTGTCCTTGCCCCTGGAGCGTGGAGAGGTGTCGTCTCTTCTGCACGGAGCGCGGAGGGAGGGAGAGGGGAGGAGAGGGCCTGGCGTCCTTTGGGCTGCTGTGCCAGCACGACGTGAGGAGCCTGTCGGAGGCCACCGAGGGAGGTGCTTGGGGCCTGGAGGTGGGGGTGGGTTCAGTCTGAGGTGCACCCTTGCTCCGTTCGCTCGGACGAAGGACAAAGCTTCTCACCGCTTTTGCGGTCTCTTGCTTACGCGTTGCGAGAAAGAGCTCTCCCGTGTTGTTGGAAGAATCGGAGCTGGAGAACGGGAGCCTTCTGGCAGGTTTGCAGGAAGAAGCTCTTGCCCTTCTCAGGCATCTGCCAGAAGATGGTTTGGAGGCACACGAAGGACGAGGTGAGCTCAGGGAACAGCCAGCAGAACTTCAGCAAGGACGACTTGTGCCGGGACCAACACGAGCCTTGCTTTGAGGAGGTGCCCGTCCTAGCGGGACAAGGGGAGAGCAGTGAGTGCCATTTAGTCTGACTTCAGCAAGGCCCGTGACACAGCCTCCCCCGGTGTCCAGATGGGCGAGGCGTGGACGGGAGAAGGAGACTACCCGGTGGGAGGGCCGCTGCCTTGTGCTCAGCAGGACAAACCCCGCGTGCGGGGCAGCCGCTAGTGGTGGTGTGCGTCAGGGCAGTGGTGGGGCTGATGCGGGTGAGGGTCTGAAGTAAGGGCCTGGGTGGCAGTGGGACGGGCCACCTTCCGCAAGGTCGTGGGTGCCCCTTGCCATGTGAGGAAGGCAGCAGCCTGATGGAAGGCAGGCCCTCTTGTCGCCTCTCCCTCGGGGCTCGGTGCCGACGAGATGGCCCCTCTTCTGGAGGGGCGGTGGTGGTGGATGGGAAAGAGGGGCCCACGCAGCCCTTTGAGAATCGACGAAAGAACTGTGTATTGGTGGGCGATGTTGCAGGTGAGCCTGCGGGAAGTCCGTAGAGTTTGTTTTCAGTTAAACCGGACGTTGCCCTTGCGAACCGGCGTTGGCTATGACCAATGACTGCGTTGTCTCTCAAGTGTTGTTCAATAACTCCCAGAATGACCTCCCTAACTTTCCCTGGCACTGAGGTGAGAGCGATACTGTGGCAACCAGAAATTCCTAGGGTTCGCTGCCTTTCTTATGATAATTTTACTCCATTTCAAAGACGATTACCAAATTGTTGATGTTACAGCCTGAAAACACCAGAACGTAAGGCACCAGCAAAGCAGGAAGGTGTGCATGGAAACGGAAAGTTTCCCAAAAGAGCCTCCTACTCGAAGACAGAGAGCAGGAGGGGTCACAGGAGTGCAGTGCAGATGCCGTCGCCAAAGTGCCGGCTAAGAGAGGACAAGAGCGTTTTGATTCTTTTGTCGTTGTTTATTGTCCGTTCAGGAAGGTGCGGAGGCTGGGCCACCGGTAGGGAGCCGGCCGGGCGCTCCTGCGACGCTGTTGTTGGCATCTCACGCAAGGGAGCCTGGATGGCTGGGGTACTGCCAGGTCATCGCTGTGGCAGGTAGACCCACTGCCATCGGTGACTGGACTGTTCTTGAGGTGGATCCACCTCCATGGGCTCCACGCTGTCGTCTGGTGGATTAACAGCCGTCGGCCCCATGCTGTGCTCGGGTGGATCGATGTCCATGGGCTCCACGTCGTCCTTTGGTGGTCTGTCACGCCTGGTCCTCAGACCGTGCCTGAGCAGATAGGCACGCCAGGGCCCCACGCTGTTCCCCTGGGTGGCCACAGCTGCGTGCTGGACGACCTCGCTCGCAAGAGCGTGGGCGATGGCTCTCATGGTGCGAGGGGGGATGTTCCTCCTCCTCCTCATCCTCCGCTGCTTCCCCATCTTCAGGCTCCTGAGAGGGTCCTTCCTCTTTGGCTGTTGCGGGAAGCGTCCCTGTGCTGTCCCACGCAAAGGTGGGCAGCCACCCGCCTCGCTGCTCAGGCTGGTGCCTGGCAGGCAGACGCGCCTGGGCTCCACGGCGTTCCCTGGTGGGCCTAGAGCCAAGAGCTGCATGGTGTCGCTGAGGGAAGCGAGGTGGACAGCGCTGACGGCACGAGGGTTGATTTTGTTCCTCCGCCGCCGCCGCCTGTGCCTCCTCCTCCTCCTCCTGCGAGGTGCCTTCCTCCTGCGCGGTTGCGGGGAGCGGCTCTGGGGCGTCCCACGCCAAGGTGGGCAGCCATCCGCCTCGCTGCTCCGGGTCCTCTTCCTTCCAAGCATGCTTGGCATGCGAGGGCCTGGAAGCTCAGCAGACTGTGGGCCAGCTGCCGGGGCCCTGCTTTTATAGGGCCGGAACGAAAGGCGGTGAGGTGGCTGGTGACGGCAGGAGGCCACTGTGATGCGATCGTGACTGTGGCCAATGCGCGTGGCCAAATATGGCGTGTTTGGGCGTGGGGGGGCGTGTGGCCTGAAAGGTGCCGAAATGTGGGAGGAGGAGGAGGAGGAGGAGGGTGGTGGGGGCTGAGGGCCCCTTTCCTGGGGCTCGCTCTGGCCTGCCAAGTTGCTTGCCTGCGAGAAGGGCGGCCCCTTGGGCACAGGGACCGCCCTCCACCTCCCGTCATGAGCCCTGGGCTCCAGCCCCCTGCTCATGCCGTGCCTGGGGTCCCCTCGATGAGACGGTGGCAAGAACATGCCAGGAGGGTCGGGGCTCCTCGGTGAGCCCCCACCGAGCCGGCACCCTGCAAGTGGCACAGCCCCCCACGCTCGCCAGTGGCTGAGAGGGGGCAAAGCATTCAGACATGGCGCCGGCCGGCGGGAAAAGGAGTCCCGGCCGGCCCGCGCAAGCTCTGCCAGCGTTCCATAAAAGAATTGCTGATTGCCAAGCGTTGCGTGGGCTCTTCTTCCCCGTCCCCTGTCCTTGCCCCTGGAGCGTGGAGAGGTGTCGTCTCTTCTGCACGGAGCGCGGAGGGAGGGAGAGGGGAGGAGAGGGCCTGGCGTCCTTTGGGCTGCTGTGCCAGCACGACGTGAGGAGCCTGTCGGAGGCCACCGAGGGAGGTGCTTGGGGCCTGGAGGTGGGGGTGGGTTCAGTCTGAGGTGCACCCTTGCTCCGTTCGCTCGGACGAAGGACAAAGCTTCTCACCGCTTTTGCGGTCTCTTGCTTACGCGTTGCGAGAAAGAGCTCTCCCGTGTTGTTGGAAGAATCGGAGCTGGAGAACGGGAGCCTTCTGGCAGGTTTGCAGGAAGAAGCTCTTGCCCTTCTCAGGCATCTGCCAGAAGATGGTTTGGAGGCACACGAAGGACGAGGTGAGCTCAGGGAACAGCCAGCAGAACTTCAGCAAGGACGACTTGTGCCGGGACCAACACGAGCCTTGCTTTGAGGAGGTGCCCGTCCTAGCGGGACAAGGGGAGAGCAGTGAGTGCCATTTAGTCTGACTTCAGCAAGGCCCGTGACACAGCCTCCCCCGGTGTCCAGATGGGCGAGGCGTGGACGGGAGAAGGAGACTACCCGGTGGGAGGGCCGCTGCCTTGTGCTCAGCAGGACAAACCCCGCGTGCGGGGCAGCCGCTAGTGGTGGTGTGCGTCAGGGCAGTGGTGGGGCTGATGCGGGTGAGGGTCTGACGTAAGGGCCTGGGTGGCAGTGGGACGGGCCACCTTCCGCAAGGTCGTGGGTGCCCCTTGCCATGTGAGGAAGGCAGCAGCCTGATGGAAGGCAGGCCCTCTCGTCGCCTCTCCCTCGGGGCTCGGTGCCGACGAGATGGCCCCTCTTCTGGAGGGGCGGTGGTGGTGGATGGGAAAGAGGGGCCCACGCAGCCCTTTGAGAATCGACGAAAGAACTGTGTATTGGCGGGCGATGTTGCAGGTGAGCCTGCGGGAAGTCCGTAGAGTTTGTTTTCAGTTAAACCGGACGTTGCCCTTGCGAACCGGCGTTGGCTATGACCAATGACTGCGTTGTCTCTCAAGTGTTGTTCAATAACTCCCAGAATGACCTCCCTAACTTTCCCTGGCACTGAGGTGAGAGCGATACTGTGGCAACCAGAAATTCCTAGGGTTCGCTGCCTTTCTTATGATAATTTTACTCCATTTCAAAGACGATTACCAAATTGTTGATGTTACAGCCTGAAAACACCAGAACGTAAGGCACCAGCAAAGCAGGAAGGTGTGCATGGAAACGGAAAGTTTCCCAAAAGAGCCTCCTACTCGAAGACAGAGAGCAGGAGGGGTCACAGGAGTGCAGTGCAGATGCCGTCGCCAAAGTGCCGGCTAAGAGAGGACAAGAGCGTTTTGATTCTTTTGTCGTTGTTTATTGTCCGTTCAGGAAGGTGCAGAGGCTGGGCCACCGGTAGGGAGCCGGCCGGGCGCTCCTGCGACGCTGTTGTTGGCATCTCACGCAAGGGAGCCTGGATGGCTGGGGTACTGCCAGGTCATCGCTGTGGCAGGTAGACCCACTGCCATCGGTGACTGGACTGTTCTTGAGGTGGATCCACCTCCATGGGCTCCACGCTGTTGTCTGGTGGATTAACAGCCGTCGGCCCCATGCTGTGCTCGGGTGGATCGATGTCCATGGGCTCCACGTCGTCCTTTGGTGGTCTGTCACGCCTGGTCCTCAGACCGTGCCTGAGCAGATAGGCACGCCAGGGCCCCACGCTGTTCCCCTGGGTGGCCACAGCTGCGTGCTGGACGACCTCGGTCGCAAGAGCGTGGGCGATGGCTCTCATGGTGCGAGGGGGGATGTTCCTCCTCCTCCTCATCCTCCGCTGCTTCCCCATCTTCAGGCTCCTGAGAGGGTCCTTCCTCTTTGGCTGTTGCGGGAAGCGTCCCTGTGCTGTCCCACGCAAAGGTGGGCAGCCACCCGCCTCGCTGCTCAGGCTGGTGCCTGGCAGGCAGACGCGCCTGGGCTCCACGGCGTTCCCTGGTGGGCCTAGAGCCAAGAGCTGCATGGTGTCGCTGAGGGAAGCGAGGTGGACAGCGCTGACGGCACGAGGGTTGATTTTGTTCCTCCGCCGCCGCCGCCTGTGCCTCCTCCTCCTCCTCCTGCGAGGTGCCTTCCTCCTGCGCGGTTGCGGGGAGCGGCTCTGGGGCGTCCCACGCCAAGGTGGGCAGCCATCCGCCTCGCTGCTCCGGGTCCTCTTCCTTCCAAGCATGCTTGGCATGCGAGGGCCTGGAAGCTCAGCAGACTGTGGGCCAGCTGCCGGGGCCCTGCTTTTATAGGGCCGGAACGAAAGGCGGTGAGGTGGCTGGTGACAGCAGGAGGCCACTGTGATGCGATCGTGACTGTGGCCAATGCGCGTGGCCAAATATGGCGTGTTTGGGCGTGGGGGGGCGTGTGGCCTGAAAGGTGCCGAAATGTGGGAGGAGGAGGAGGAGGGTGGTGGGGGTTGAGGGCCCCTTTCCTGGGGCTCGCTCTGGCCTGCCAAGTTGCTTGCCTGCGAGAAGGGCGGCCCCTTGGGCACAGGGACCGCCCTCCACCTCCTGTCATGAGCCCTGGGCTCCAGCCCCCTGCTCATGCCGTGCCTGGGGTCCCCTCGATGAGACGGTGGCAAGAACATGCCAGGAGGGTCGGGGCTCCTCGGTGAGCCCCCACCGAGCCGGCACCCTGCAAGTGGCACAGCCCCCCACGCTCGCCAGTGGCTGAGAGGGGGCAAAGCATCCAGACATGGCGCCGGCCGGCGGGAAAAGGAGTCCCGGCCGGCCCGCGCAAGCTCTGCCAGCGTTCCATAAAAGAATTGCTGATTGCCAAGCGTTGCGTGGGCTCTTCTTCCCCGTCCCCTGTCCTTGCCCCTGGAGCGTGGAGAGGTGTCGTCTCTTCTGCACGGAGCGCGGAGGGAGGGAGAGGGGAGGAGAGGGCCTGGCGTCCTTTGGGCTGCTGTGCCAGCACGACGTGAGGAGCCTGTCGGAGGCCACCGAGGGAGGTGCTTGGGGCCTGGAGGTGGGGGTGGGTTCAGTCTGAGGTGCACCCTTGCTCCGTTCGCTCGGACGAAGGACAAAGCTTCTCACCGCTTTTGCGGTCTCTTGCTTACGCGTTGCGAGAAAGAGCTCTCCCGTGTTGTTGGAAGAATCGGAGCTGGAGAACGGGAGCCTTCTGGCAGGTTTGCAGGAAGAAGCTCTTGCCCTTCTCAGGCATCTGCCAGAAGATGGTTTGGAGGCACACGAAGGACGAGGTGAGCTCAGGGAACAGCCAGCAGAACTTCAGCAAGGACGACTTGTGCCGGGACCAACACGAGCCTTGCTTTGAGGAGGTGCCCGTCCTAGCGGGACAAGGGGAGAGCAGTGAGTGCCATTTAGTCTGACTTCAGCAAGGCCCGTGACACAGCCTCCCCCGGTGTCCAGATGGGCGAGGCGTGGACGGGAGAAGGAGACTACCCGGTGGGAGGGCCGCTGCCTTGTGCTCAGCAGGACAAACCCCGCGTGCGGGGCAGCCGCTAGTGGTGGTGTGCGTCAGGGCAGTGGTGGGGCTGATGCGGGTGAGGGTCTGACGTAAGGGCCTGGGTGGCAGTGGGACGGGCCACCTTCCGCAAGGTCGTGGGTGCCCCTTGCCATGTGAGGAAGGCAGCAGCCTGATGGAAGGCAGGCCCTCTCGTCGCCTCTCCCTCGGGGCTCGGTGCCGACGAGATGGCCCCTCTTCTGGAGGGGCGGTGGTGGTGGATGGGAAAGAGGGGCCCACGCAGCCCTTTGAGAATCGACGAAAGAACTGTGTATTGGCGGGCGATGTTGCAGGTGAGCCTGCGGGAAGTCCGTAGAGTTTGTTTTCAGTTAAACCGGACGTTGCCCTTGCGAACCGGCGTTGGCTATGACCAATGACTGCGTTGTCTCTCAAGTGTTGTTCAATAACTCCCAGAATGACCTCCCTAACTTTCCCTGGCACTGAGGTGAGAGCGATACTGTGGCAACCAGAAATTCCTAGGGTTCGCTGCCTTTCTTATGATAATTTTACTCCATTTCAAAGACGATTACCAAATTGTTGATGTTACAGCCTGAAAACACCAGAACGTAAGGCACCAGCAAAGCAGGAAGGTGTGCATGGAAACGGAAAGTTTCCCAAAAGAGCCTCCTACTCGAAGACAGAGAGCAGGAGGGGTCACAGGAGTGCAGTGCAGATGCCGTCGCCAAAGTGCCGGCTAAGAGAGGACAAGAGCGTTTTGATTCTTTTGTCGTTGTTTATTGTCCGTTCAGGAAGGTGCGGAGGCTGGGCCACCGGTAGGGAGCCGGCCGGGCGCTCCTGCGACGCTGTTGTTGGCATCTCACGCAAGGGAGCCTGGATGGCTGGGGTACTGCCAGGTCATCGCTGTGGCAGGTAGACCCACTGCCATCGGTGACTGGACTGTTCTTGAGGTGGATCCACCTCCATGGGCTCCACGCTGTCGTCTGGTGGATTAACAGCCGTCGGCCCCATGCTGTGCTCGGGTGGATCGATGTCCATGGGCTCCACGTCGTCCTTTGGTGGTCTGTCACGCCTGGTCCTCAGACCGTGCCTGAGCAGATAGGCACGCCAGGGCCCCACGCTGTTCCCCTGGGTGGCCACAGCTGCGTGCTGGACGACCTCGCTCGCAACAGCGTGGGCGATGGCTCTCATGGTGCGAGGGGGGATGTTCCTCCTCCTCCTCATCCTCCGCTGCTTCCCCATCTTCAGGCTCCTGAGAGGGTCCTTCCTCTTTGGCTGTTGCGGGAAGCGTCCCTGTGCTGTCCCACGCAAAGGTGGGCAGCCACCCGCCTCGCTGCTCAGGCTGGTGCCTGGCAGGCAGACGCGCCTGGGCTCCACGGCGTTCCCTGGTGGGCCTAGAGCCAAGAGCTGCATGGTGTCGCTGAGGGAAGCGAGGTGGACAGCGCTGACGGCACGAGGGTTGATTTTGTTCCTCCGCCGCCGCCGCCTGTGCCTCCTCCTCCTCCTCCTGCGAGGTGCCTTCCTCCTGCGCGGTTGCGGGGAGCGGCTCTGGGGCGTCCCACGCCAAGGTGGGCAGCCATCCGCCTCGCTGCTCCGGGTCCTTTTCCTTCCAAGCATGCTTGGCATGCGAGGGCCTGGAAGCTCAGCAGACTGTGGGCCAGCTGCCGGGGCCCTGCTTTTATAGGGCCGGAACGAAAGGCGGTGAGGTGGCTGGTGACGGCAGGAGGCCGCTGTGATGCGATCGTGACTGTGGCCAATGCGCGTGGCCAAATATGGCGTGTTTGGGCGTGGGGGGGGCGTGTGGCCTGAAAGGTGCCGAAATGTGGGAGGAGGAGGAGGAGGGTGGTGGGGGCTGAGGGCCCCTTTCCTGGGGCTCGCTCTGGCCTGCCAAGTTGCTTGCCTGCGAGAAGGGCGGCCCCTTGGGCACAGGGACCGCCCTCCACCTCCCGTCATGAGCCCTGGGCTCCAGCCCCCTGCTCATGCCGTGCCTGGGGTCCCCTCGATGAGACGGTGGCAAGAACATGCCAGGAGGGTCGGGGCTCCTCGGTGAGCCCCCACCGAGCCGGCACCCTGCAAGTGGCACAGCCCCCCACGCTCGCCAGTGGCTGAGAGGGGGCAAAGCATCCAGACATGGCGCCGGCCGGCGGGAAAAGGAGTCCCGGCCGGCCCGCGCAAGCTCTGCCAGCGTTCCATAAAAGAATTGCTGATTGCCAAGCGTTGCGTGGGCTCTTCTTCCCCGTCCCCTGTCCTTGCCCCTGGAGCGTGGAGAGGTGTCGTCTCTTCTGCACGGAGCGCGGAGGGAGGGAGAGGGGAGGAGAGGGCCTGGCGTCCTTTGGGCTGCTGTGCCAGCACGACGTGAGGAGCCTGTCGGAGGCCACCGAGGGAGGTGCTTGGGGCCTGGAGGTGGGGGTGGGTTCAGTCTGAGGTGCACCCTTGCTCCGTTCGCTCGGACGAAGGACAAAGCTTCTCACCGCTTTTGCGGTCTCTTGCTTACGCGTTGCGAGAAAGAGCTCTCCCGTGTTGTTGGAAGAATCGGAGCTGGAGAACGGGAGCCTTCTGGCAGGTTTGCAGGAAGAAGCTCTTGCCCTTCTCAGGCATCTGCCAGAAGATGGTTTGGAGGCACACGAAGGACGAGGTGAGCTCAGGGAACAGCCAGCAGAACTTCAGCAAGGACGACTTGTGCCGGGACCAACACGAGCCTTGCTTTGAGGAGGTGCCCGTCCTAGCGGGACAAGGGGAGAGCAGTGAGTGCCATTTAGTCTGACTTCAGCAAGGCCCGTGACACAGCCTCCCCCGGTGTCCAGATGGGCGAGGCGTGGACGGGAGAAGGAGACTACCCGGTGGGAGGGCCGCTGCCTTGTGCTCAGCAGGACAAACCCCGCGTGCGGGGCAGCCGCTAGTGGTGGTGTGCGTCAGGGCAGTGGTGGGGCTGATGCGGGTGAGGGTCTGACGTAAGGGCCTGGGTGGCAGTGGGACGGGCCACCTTCCGCAAGGTCGTGGGTGCCCCTTGCCATGTGAGGAAGGCAGCAGCCTGATGGAAGGCAGGCCCTCTCGTCGCCTCTCCCTCGGGGCTCGGTGCCGACGAGATGGCCCCTCTTCTGGAGGGGCGGTGGTGGTGGATGGGAAAGAGGGGCCCACGCAGCCCTTTGAGAATCGACGAAAGAACTGTGTATTGGCGGGCGATGTTGCAGGTGAGCCTGCGGGAAGTCCGTAGAGTTTGTTTTCAGTTAAACCGGACGTTGCCCTTGCGAACCGGCGTTGGCTATGACCAATGACTGCGTTGTCTCTCAAGTGTTGTTCAATAACTCCCAGAATGACCTCCCTAACTTTCCCTGGCACTGAGGTGAGAGCGATACTGTGGCAACCAGAAATTCCTAGGGTTCGCTGCCTTTCTTATGATAATTTTACTCCATTTCAAAGACGATTACCAAATTGTTGATGTTACAGCCTGAAAACACCAGAACGTAAGGCACCAGCAAAGCAGGAAGGTGTGCATGGAACCGGAAAGTTTCCCAAAAGAGCCTCCTACTCGAAGACAGAGAGCAGGAGGGGTCACAGGAGTGCAGTGCAGATGCCGTCGCCAAAGTGCCGGCTAAGAGAGGACAAGAGCGTTTTGATTCTTTTGTCGTTGTTTATTGTCCGTTCAGGAAGGTGCGGAGGCTGGGCCACCGGTAGGGAGCCGGCCGGGCGCTCCTGCGACGCTGTTGTTGGCATCTCACGCAAGGGAGCCTGGATGGCTGGGGTACTGCCAGGTCATCGCTGTGGCAGGTAGACCCACTGCCATCGGTGACTGGACTGTTCTTGAGGTGGATCCACCTCCATGGGCTCCACGCTGTTGTCTGGTGGATTAACAGCCGTCGGCCCCATGCTGTGCTCGGGTGGATCGATGTCCATGGGCTCCACGTCGTCCTTTGGTGGTCTGTCACGCCTGGTCCTCAGACCGTGCCTGAGCAGATAGGCACGCCAGGGCCCCACGCTGTTCCCCTGGGTGGCCACAGCTGCGTGCTGGACGACCTCGCTCGCAAGAGCGTGGGCGATGGCTCTCATGGTGCGAGGGGGGATGTTCCTCCTCCTCCTCATCCTCCGCTGCTTCCCCATCTTCAGGCTCCTGAGAGGGTCCTTCCTCTTTGGCTGTTGCGGGAAGCGTCCCTGTGCTGTCCCACGCAAAGGTGGGCAGCCACCCGCCTCGCTGCTCAGGCTGGTGCCTGGCAGGCAGACGCGCCTGGGCTCCACGGCGTTCCCTGGTGGGCCTAGAGCCAAGAGCTGCATGGTGTCGCTGAGGGAAGCGAGGTGGACAGCGCTGACGGCACGAGGGTTGATTTTGTTCCTCCGCCGCCGCCGCCTGTGCCTCCTCCTCCTCCTCCTGCGAGGTGCCTTCCTCCTGCGCGGTTGCGGGGAGCGGCTCTGGGGCGTCCCACGCCAAGGTGGGCAGCCATCCGCCTCGCTGCTCCGGGTCCTCTTCCTTCCAAGCATGCTTGGCATGCGAGGGCCTGGAAGCTCAGCAGACTGTGGGCCAGCTGCCGGGGCCCTGCTTTTATAGGGCCGGAACGAAAGGCGGTGAGGTGGCTGGTGACAGCAGGAGGCCACTGTGATGCGATCGTGACTGTGGCCAATGCGCGTGGCCAAATATGGCGTGTTTGGGCGTGGGGGGGCGTGTGGCCTGAAAGGTGCCGAAATGTGGGAGGAGGAGGAGGAGGGTGGTGGGGGCTGAGGGCCCCTTTCCTGGGGCTCGCTCTGGCCTGCCAAGTTGCTTGCCTGCGAGAAGGGCGGCCCCTTGGGCACAGGGACCGCCCTCCACCTCCTGTCATGAGCCCTGGGCTCCAGCCCCCTGCTCATGCCGTGCCTGGGGTCCCCTCGATGAGACGGTGGCAAGAACATGCCAGGAGGGTCGGGGCTCCTCGGTGAGCCCCCACCGAGCCGGCACCCTGCAAGTGGCACAGCCCCCCACGCTCGCCAGTGGCTGAGAGGGGGCAAAGCATCCAGACATGGCGCCGGCCGGCGGGAAAAGGAGTCCCGGCCGGCCCGCGCAAGCTCTGCCAGCGTTCCATAAAAGAATTGCTGATTGCCAAGCGTTGCGTGGGCTCTTCTTCCCCGTCCCCTGTCCTTGCCCCTGGAGCGTGGAGAGGTGTCGTCTCTTCTGCACGGAGCGCGGAGGGAGGGAGAGGGGAGGAGAGGGCCTGGCGTCCTTTGGGCTGCTGTGCCAGCACGACGTGAGGAGCCTGTCGGAGGCCACCGAGGGAGGTGCTTGGGGCCTGGAGGTGGGGGTGGGTTCAGTCTGAGGTGCACCCTTGCTCCGTTCGCTCGGACGAAGGACAAAGCTTCTCACCGCTTTTGCGGTCTCTTGCTTACGCGTTGCGAGAAAGAGCTCTCCCGTGTTGTTGGAAGAATCGGAGCTGGAGAACGGGAGCCTTCTGGCAGGTTTGCAGGAAGAAGCTCTTGCCCTTCTCAGGCATCTGCCAGAAGATGGTTTGGAGGCACACGAAGGACGAGGTGAGCTCAGGGAACAGCCAGCAGAACTTCAGCAAGGACGACTTGTGCCGGGACCAACACGAGCCTTGCTTTGAGGAGGTGCCCGTCCTAGCGGGACAAGGGGAGAGCAGTGAGTGCCATTTAGTCTGACTTCAGCAAGGCCCGTGACACAGCCTCCCCCGGTGTCCAGATGGGCGAGGCGTGGACGGGAGAAGGAGACTACCCGGTGGGAGGGCCGCTGCCTTGTGCTCAGCAGGACAAACCCCGCGTGCGGGGCAGCCGCTAGTGGTGGTGTGCGTCAGGGCAGTGGTGGGGCTGATGCGGGTGAGGGTCTGACGTAAGGGCCTGGGTGGCAGTGGGACGGGCCACCTTCCGCAAGGTCGTGGGTGCCCCTTGCCATGTGAGGAAGGCAGCAGCCTGATGGAAGGCAGGCCCTCTCGTCGCCTCTCCCTCGGGGCTCGGTGCCGACGAGATGGCCCCTCTTCTGGAGGGGCGGTGGTGGTGGATGGGAAAGAGGGGCCCACGCAGCCCTTTGAGAATCGACGAAAGAACTGTGTATTGGTGGGCGATGTTGCAGGTGAGCCTGCGGGAAGTCCGTAGAGTTTGTTTTCAGTTAAACCGGACGTTGCCCTTGCGAACCGGCGTTGGCTATGACCAATGACTGCGTTGTCTCTCAAGTGTTGTTCAATAACTCCCAGAATGACCTCCCTAACTTTCCCTGGCACTGAGGTGAGAGCGATACTGTGGCAACCAGAAATTCCTAGGGTTCGCTGCCTTTCTTATGATAATTTTACTCCATTTCAAAGACGATTACCAAATTGTTGATGTTACAGCCTGAAAACACCAGAACGTAAGGCACCAGCAAAGCAGGAAGGTGTGCATGGAAACGGAAAGTTTCCCAAAAGAGCCTCCTACTCGAAGACAGAGAGCAGGAGGGGTCACAGGAGTGCAGTGCAGATGCCGTCGCCAAAGTGCCGGCTAAGAGAGGACAAGAGCGTTTTGATTCTTTTGTCGTTGTTTATTGTCCGTTCAGGAAGGTGCGGAGGCTGGGCCACCGGTAGGGAGCCGGCCGGGCGCTCCTGCGACGCTGTTGTTGGCATCTCACGCAAGGGAGCCTGGATGGCTGGGGTACTGCCAGGTCATCGCTGTGGCAGGTAGACCCACTGCCATCGGTGACTGGACTGTTCTTGAGGTGGATCCACCTCCATGGGCTCCACGCTGTCGTCTGGTGGATTAACAGCCGTCGGCCCCATGCTGTGCTCGGGTGGATCGATGTCCATGGGCTCCACGTCGTCCTTTGGTGGTCTGTCACGCCTGGTCCTCAGACCGTGCCTGAGCAGATAGGCACGCCAGGGCCCCACGCTGTTCCCCTGGGTGGCCACAGCTGCGTGCTGGACGACCTCGCTCGCAAGAGCGTGGGCGATGGCTCTCATGGTGCGAGGGGGGATGTTCCTCCTCCTCCTCATCCTCCGCTGCTTCCCCATCTTCAGGCTCCTGAGAGGGTCCTTCCTCTTTGGCTGTTGCGGGAAGCGTCCCTGTGCTGTCCCACGCAAAGGTGGGCAGCCACCCGCCTCGCTGCTCAGGCTGGTGCCTGGCAGGCAGACGCGCCTGGGCTCCACGGCGTTCCCTGGTGGGCCTAGAGCCAAGAGCTGCATGGTGTCGCTGAGGGAAGCGAGGTGGACAGCGCTGACGGCACGAGGGTTGATTTTGTTCCTCCGCCGCCGCCGCCTGTGCCTCCTCCTCCTCCTCCTGCGAGGTGCCTTCCTCCTGCGCGGTTGCGGGGAGCGGCTCTGGGGCGTCCCACGCCAAGGTGGGCAGCCATCCGCCTCGCTGCTCCGGGTCCTTTTCCTTCCAAGCATGCTTGGCATGCGAGGGCCTGGAAGCTCAGCAGACTGTGGGCCAGCTGCCGGGGCCCTGCTTTTATAGGGCCGGAACGAAAGGCGGTGAGGTGGCTGGTGACGGCAGGAGGCCGCTGTGATGCGATCGTGACTGTGGCCAATGCGCGTGGCCAAATATGGCGTGTTTGGGCGTGGGGGGGGCGTGTGGCCTGAAAGGTGCCGAAATGTGGGAGGAGGAGGAGGAGGGTGGTGGGGGCTGAGGGCCCCTTTCCTGGGGCTCGCTCTGGCCTGCCAAGTTGCTTGCCTGCGAGAAGGGCGGCCCCTTGGGCACAGGGACCGCCCTCCACCTCCCGTCATGAGCCCTGGGCTCCAGCCCCCTGCTCATGCCGTGCCTGGGGTCCCCTCGATGAGACGGTGGCAAGAACATGCCAGGAGGGTCGGGGCTCCTCGGTGAGCCCCCACCGAGCCGGCACCCTGCAAGTGGCACAGCCCCCCACGCTCGCCAGTGGCTGAGAGGGGGCAAAGCATCCAGACATGGCGCCGGCCGGCGGGAAAAGGAGTCCCGGCCGGCCCGCGCAAGCTCTGCCAGCGTTCCATAAAAGAATTGCTGATTGCCAAGCGTTGCGTGGGCTCTTCTTCCCCGTCCCCTGTCCTTGCCCCTGGAGCGTGGAGAGGTGTCGTCTCTTCTGCACGGAGCGCGGAGGGAGGGAGAGGGGAGGAGAGGGCCTGGCGTCCTTTGGGCTGCTGTGCCAGCACGATGTGAGGAGCCTGTCGGAGGCCACCGAGGGAGGTGCTTGGGGCCTGGAGGTGGGGGTGGGTTCAGTCTGAGGTGCACCCTTGCTCCGTTCGCTCGGACGAAGGACAAAGCTTCTCACCGCTTTTGCGGTCTCTTGCTTACGCGTTGCGAGAAAGAGCTCTCCCGTGTTGTTGGAAGAATCGGAGCTGGAGAACGGGAGCCTTCTGGCAGGTTTGCAGGAAGAAGCTCTTGCCCTTCTCAGGCATCTGCCAGAAGATGGTTTGGAGGCACACGAAGGACGAGGTGAGCTCAGGGAACAGCCAGCAGAACTTCAGCAAGGACGACTTGTGCCGGGACCAACACGAGCCTTGCTTTGAGGAGGTGCCCGTCCTAGCGGGACAAGGGGAGAGCAGTGAGTGCCATTTAGTCTGACTTCAGCAAGGCCCGTGACACAGCCTCCCCCGGTGTCCAGATGGGCGAGGCGTGGACGGGAGAAGGAGACTACCCGGTGGGAGGGCCGCTGCCTTGTGCTCAGCAGGACAAACCCCGCGTGCGGGGCAGCCGCTAGTGGTGGTGTGCGTCAGGGCAGTGGTGGGGCTGATGCGGGTGAGGGTCTGAAGTAAGGGCCTGGGTGGCAGTGGGACAGGCCACCTTCCGCAAGGTCGTGGGTGCCCCTTGCCATGTGAGGAAGGCAGCAGCCTGATGGAAGGCAGGCCCTCTCGTCGCCTCTCCCTCGGGGCTCGGTGCCGACGAGATGGCCCCTCTTCTGGAGGGGCGGTGGTGGTGGATGGGAAAGAGGGGCCCACGCAGCCCTTTGAGAATCGACGAAAGAACTGTGTATTGGTGGGCGATGTTGCAGGTGAGCCTGCGGGAAGTCCGTAGAGTTTGTTTTCAGTTAAACCGGACGTTGCCCTTGCGAACCGGCGTTGGCTATGACCAATGACTGCGTTGTCTCTCAAGTGTTGTTCAATAACTCCCAGAATGACCTCCCTAACTTTCCCTGGCACTGAGGTGAGAGCGATACTGTGGCAACCAGAAATTCCTAGGGTTCGCTGCCTTTCTTATGATAATTTTACTCCATTTCAAAGACGATTACCAAATTGTTGATGTTACAGCCTGAAAACACCAGAACGTAAGGCACCAGCAAAGCAGGAAGGTGTGCATGGAACCGGAAAGTTTCCCAAAAGAGCCTCCTACTCGAAGACAGAGAGCAGGAGGGGTCACAGGAGTGCAGTGCAGATGCCGTCGCCAAAGTGCCGGCTAAGAGAGGACAAGAGCGTTTTGATTCTTTTGTCGTTGTTTATTGTCCGTTCAGGAAGGTGCGGAGGCTGGGCCACCGGTAGGGAGCCGGCCGGGCGCTCCTGCGACGCTGTTGTTGGCATCTCACGCAAGGGAGCCTGGATGGCTGGGGTACTGCCAGGTCATCGCTGTGGCAGGTAGACCCACTGCCATCGGTGACTGGACTGTTCTTGAGGTGGATCCACCTCCATGGGCTCCACGCTGTCGTCTGGTGGATTAACAGCCGTCGGCCCCATGCTGTGCTCGGGTGGATCGATGTCCATGGGCTCCACGTCGTCCTTTGGTGGTCTGTCACGCCTGGTCCTCAGACCGTGCCTGAGCAGATAGGCACGCCAGGGCCCCACGCTGTTCCCCTGGGTGGCCACAGCTGCGTGCTGGACGACCTCGGTCGCAAGAGCGTGGGCGATGGCTCTCATGGTGCGAGGGGGGATGTTCCTCCTCCTCCTCATCCTCCGCTGCTTCCCCATCTTCAGGCTCCTGAGAGGGTCCTTCCTCTTTGGCTGTTGCGGGAAGCGTCCCTGTGCTGTCCCACGCAAAGGTGGGCAGCCACCCGCCTCGCTGCTCAGGCTGGTGCCTGGCAGGCAGACGCGCCTGGGCTCCACGGCGTTCCCTGGTGGGCCTAGAGCCAAGAGCTGCATGGTGTCGCTGAGGGAAGCGAGGTGGACAGCGCTGACGGCACGAGGGTTGATTTTGTTCCTCCGCCGCCGCCGCCTGTGCCTCCTCCTCCTCCTCCTGCGAGGTGCCTTCCTCCTGCGCGGTTGCGGGGAGCGGCTCTGGGGCGTCCCACGCCAAGGTGGGCAGCCATCCGCCTCGCTGCTCCGGGTCCTCTTCCTTCCAAGCATGCTTGGCATGCGAGGGCCTGGAAGCTCAGCAGACTGTGGGCCAGCTGCCGGGGCCCTGCTTTTATAGGGCCGGAACGAAAGGCGGTGAGGTGGCTGGTGACGGCAGGAGGCCGCTGTGATGCGATCGTGACTGTGGCCAATGCGCGTGGCCAAATATGGCGTGTTTGGGCGTGGGGGGGCGTGTGGCCTGAAAGGTGCCGAAATGTGGGAGGAGGAGGAGGAGGAGGAGGGTGGTGGGGGCTGAGGGCCCCTTTCCTGGGGCTCGCTCTGGCCTGCCAAGTTGCTTGCCTGCGAGAAGGGCGGCCCCTTGGGCACAGGGACCGCCCTCCACCTCCTGTCATGAGCCCTGGGCTCCAGCCCCCTGCTCATGCCGTGCCTGGGGTCCCCTCGATGAGACGGTGGCAAGAACATGCCAGGAGGGTCGGGGCTCCTCGGTGAGCCCCCACCGAGCCGGCACCCTGCAAGTGGCACAGCCCCCCACGCTCGCCAGTGGCTGAGAGGGGGCAAAGCATCCAGACATGGCGCCGGCCGGCGGGAAAAGGAGTCCCGGCCGGCCCGCGCAAGCTCTGCCAGCGTTCCATAAAAGAATTGCTGATTGCCAAGCGTTGCGTGGGCTCTTCTTCCCCGTCCCCTGTCCTTGCCCCTGGAGCGTGGAGAGGTGTCGTCTCTTCTGCACGGAGCGCGGAGGGAGGGAGAGGGGAGGAGAGGGCCTGGCGTCCTTTGGGCTGCTGTGCCAGCACGACGTGAGGAGCCTGTCGGAGGCCACCGAGGGAGGTGCTTGGGGCCTGGAGGTGGGGGTGGGTTCAGTCTGAGGTGCACCCTTGCTCCGTTCGCTCGGACGAAGGACAAAGCTTCTCACCGCTTTTGCGGTCTCTTGCTTACGCGTTGCGAGAAAGAGCTCTCCCGTGTTGTTGGAAGAATCGGAGCTGGAGAACGGGAGCCTTCTGGCAGGTTTGCAGGAAGAAGCTCTTGCCCTTCTCAGGCATCTGCCAGAAGATGGTTTGGAGGCACACGAAGGACGAGGTGAGCTCAGGGAACAGCCAGCAGAACTTCAGCAAGGACGACTTGTGCCGGGACCAACACGAGCCTTGCTTTGAGGAGGTGCCCGTCCTAGCGGGACAAGGGGAGAGCAGTGAGTGCCATTTAGTCTGACTTCAGCAAGGCCCGTGACACAGCCTCCCCCGGTGTCCAGATGGGCGAGGCGTGGACGGGAGAAGGAGACTACCCGGTGGGAGGGCCGCTGCCTTGTGCTCAGCAGGACAAACCCCGCGCGCGGGGCAGCCGCTAGTGGTGGTGTGCGTCAGGGCAGTGGTGGGGCTGATGCGGGTGAGGGTCTGACGTAAGGGCCTGGGTGGCAGTGGGACAGGCCACCTTCCGCAAGGTCGTGGGTGCCCCTTGCCATGTGAGGAAGGCAGCAGCCTGATGGAAGGCAGGCCCTCTCGTCGCCTCTCCCTCGGGGCTCGGTGCCGACGAGATGGCCCCTCTTCTGGAGGGGCGGTGGTGGTGGATGGGAAAGAGGGGCCCACGCAGCCCTTTGAGAATCGACGAAAGAACTGTGTATTGGCGGGCGATGTTGCAGGTGAGCCTGCGGGAAGTCCGTAGAGTTTGTTTTCAGTTAAACCGGACGTTGCCCTTGCGAACCGGCGTTGGCTATGACCAATGACTGCGTTGTCTCTCAAGTGTTGTTCAATAACTCCCAGAATGACCTCCCTAACTTTCCCTGGCACTGAGGTGAGAGCGATACTGTGGCAACCAGAAATTCCTAGGGTTCGCTGCCTTTCTTATGATAATTTTACTCCATTTCAAAGACGATTACCAAATTGTTGATGTTACAGCCTGAAAACACCAGAACGTAAGGCACCAGCAAAGCAGGAAGGTGTGCATGGAACCGGAAAGTTTCCCAAAAGAGCCTCCTACTCGAAGACAGAGAGCAGGAGGGGTCACAGGAGTGCAGTGCAGATGCCGTCGCCAAAGTGCCGGCTAAGAGAGGACAAGAGCGTTTTGATTCTTTTGTCGTTGTTTATTGTCCGTTCAGGAAGGTGCGGAGGCTGGGCCACCGGTAGGGAGCCGGCCGGGCGCTCCTGCGACGCTGTTGTTGGCATCTCACGCAAGGGAGCCTGGATGGCTGGGGTACTGCCAGGTCATCGCTGTGGCAGGTAGACCCACTGCCATCGGTGACTGGACTGTTCTTGAGGTGGATCCACCTCCATGGGCTCCACGCTGTCGTCTGGTGGATTAACAGCCGTCGGCCCCATGCTGTGCTCGGGTGGATCGATGTCCATGGGCTCCACGTCGTCCTTTGGTGGTCTGTCACGCCTGGTCCTCAGACCGTGCCTGAGCAGATAGGCACGCCAGGGCCCCACGCTGTTCCCCTGGGTGGCCACAGCTGCGTGCTGGACGACCTCGCTCGCAAGAGCGTGGGCGATGGCTCTCATGGTGCGAGGGGGGATGTTCCTCCTCCTCCTCATCCTCCGCTGCTTCCCCATCTTCAGGCTCCTGAGAGGGTCCTTCCTCTTTGGCTGTTGCGGGAAGCGTCCCTGTGCTGTCCCACGCAAAGGTGGGCAGCCACCCGCCTCGCTGCTCAGGCTGGTGCCTGGCAGGCAGACGCGCCTGGGCTCCACGGCGTTCCCTGGTGGGCCTAGAGCCAAGAGCTGCATGGTGTCGCTGAGGGAAGCGAGGTGGACAGCGCTGACGGCACGAGGGTTGATTTTGTTCCTCCGCCGCCGCCGCCTGTGCCTCCTCCTCCTCCTCCTGCGAGGTGCCTTCCTCCTGCGCGGTTGCGGGGAGCGGCTCTGGGGCGTCCCACGCCAAGGTGGGCAGCCATCCGCCTCGCTGCTCCGGGTCCTCTTCCTTCCAAGCATGCTTGGCATGCGAGGGCCTGGAAGCTCAGCAGACTGTGGGCCAGCTGCCGGGGCCCTGCTTTTATAGGGCCGGAACGAAAGGCGGTGAGGTGGCTGGTGACAGCAGGAGGCCACTGTGATGCGATCGTGACTGTGGCCAATGCGCGTGGCCAAATATGGCGTGTTTGGGCGTGGGGGGGCGTGTGGCCTGAAAGGTGCCGAAATGTGGGAGGAGGAGGAGGAGGGTGGTGGGGGTTGAGGGCCCCTTTCCTGGGGCTCGCTCTGGCCTGCCAAGTTGCTTGCCTGCGAGAAGGGCGGCCCCTTGGGCACAGGGACCGCCCTCCACCTCCTGTCATGAGCCCTGGGCTCCAGCCCCCTGCTCATGCCGTGCCTGGGGTCCCCTCGATGAGACGGTGGCAAGAACATGCCAGGAGGGTCGGGGCTCCTCGGTGAGCCCCCACCGAGCCGGCACCCTGCAAGTGGCACAGCCCCCCACGCTCGCCAGTGGCTGAGAGGGGGCAAAGCATCCAGACATGGCGCCGGCCGGCGGGAAAAGGAGTCCCGGCCGGCCCGCGCAAGCTCTGCCAGCGTTCCATAAAAGAATTGCTGATTGCCAAGCGTTGCGTGGGCTCTTCTTCCCCGTCCCCTGTCCTTGCCCCTGGAGCGTGGAGAGGTGTCGTCTCTTCTGCACGGAGCGCGGAGGGAGGGAGAGGGGAGGAGAGGGCCTGGCGTCCTTTGGGCTGCTGTGCCAGCACGACGTGAGGAGCCTGTCGGAGGCCACCGAGGGAGGTGCTTGGGGCCTGGAGGTGGGGGTGGGTTCAGTCTGAGGTGCACCCTTGCTCCGTTCGCTCGGACGAAGGACAAAGCTTCTCACCGCTTTTGCGGTCTCTTGCTTACGCGTTGCGAGAAAGAGCTCTCCCGTGTTGTTGGAAGAATCGGAGCTGGAGAACGGGAGCCTTCTGGCAGGTTTGCAGGAAGAAGCTCTTGCCCTTCTCAGGCATCTGCCAGAAGATGGTTTGGAGGCACACGAAGGACGAGGTGAGCTCAGGGAACAGCCAGCAGAACTTCAGCAAGGACGACTTGTGCCGGGACCAACACGAGCCTTGCTTTGAGGAGGTGCCCGTCCTAGCGGGACAAGGGGAGAGCAGTGAGTGCCATTTAGTCTGACTTCAGCAAGGCCCGTGACACAGCCTCCCCCGGTGTCCAGATGGGCGAGGCGTGGACGGGAGAAGGAGACTACCCGGTGGGAGGGCCGCTGCCTTGTGCTCAGCAGGACAAACCCCGCGCGCGGGGCAGCCGCTAGTGGTGGTGTGCGTCAGGGCAGTGGTGGGGCTGATGCGGGTGAGGGTCTGACGTAAGGGCCTGGGTGGCAGTGGGACGGGCCACCTTCCGCAAGGTCGTGGGTGCCCCTTGCCATGTGAGGAAGGCAGCAGCCTGATGGAAGGCAGGCCCTCTCGTCGCCTCTCCCTCGGGGCTCGGTGCCGACGAGATGGCCCCTCTTCTGGAGGGGCGGTGGTGGTGGATGGGAAAGAGGGGCCCACGCAGCCCTTTGAGAATCGACGAAAGAACTGTGTATTGGCGGGCGATGTTGCAGGTGAGCCTGCGGGAAGTCCGTAGAGTTTGTTTTCAGTTAAACCGGACGTTGCCCTTGCGAACCGGCGTTGGCTATGACCAATGACTGCGTTGTCTCTCAAGTGTTGTTCAATAACTCCCAGAATGACCTCCCTAACTTTCCCTGGCACTGAGGTGAGAGCGATACTGTGGCAACCAGAAATTCCTAGGGTTCGCTGCCTTTCTTATGATAATTTTACTCCATTTCAAAGACGATTACCAAATTGTTGATGTTACAGCCTGAAAACACCAGAACGTAAGGCACCAGCAAAGCAGGAAGGTGTGCATGGAACCGGAAAGTTTCCCAAAAGAGCCTCCTACTCGAAGACAGAGAGCAGGAGGGGTCACAGGAGTGCAGTGCAGATGCCGTCGCCAAAGTGCCGGCTAAGAGAGGACAAGAGCGTTTTGATTCTTTTGTCGTTGTTTATTGTCCGTTCAGGAAGGTGCGGAGGCTGGGCCACCGGTAGGGAGCCGGCCGGGCGCTCCTGCGACGCTGTTGTTGGCATCTCACGCAAGGGAGCCTGGATGGCTGGGGTACTGCCAGGTCATCGCTGTGGCAGGTAGACCCACTGCCATCGGTGACTGGACTGTTCTTGAGGTGGATCCACCTCCATGGGCTCCACGCTGTCGTCTGGTGGATTAACAGCCGTCGGCCCCATGCTGTGCTCGGGTGGATCGATGTCCATGGGCTCCACGTCGTCCTTTGGTGGTCTGTCACGCCTGGTCCTCAGACCGTGCCTGAGCAGATAGGCACGCCAGGGCCCCACGCTGTTCCCCTGGGTGGCCACAGCTGCGTGCTGGACGACCTCGCTCGCAAGAGCGTGGGCGATGGCTCTCATGGTGCGAGGGGGGATGTTCCTCCTCCTCCTCATCCTCCGCTGCTTCCCCATCTTCAGGCTCCTGAGAGGGTCCTTCCTCTTTGGCTGTTGCGGGAAGCGTCCCTGTGCTGTCCCACGCAAAGGTGGGCAGCCACCCGCCTCGCTGCTCAGGCTGGTGCCTGGCAGGCAGACGCGCCTGGGCTCCACGGCGTTCCCTGGTGGGCCTAGAGCCAAGAGCTGCATGGTGTCGCTGAGGGAAGCGAGGTGGACAGCGCTGACGGCACGAGGGTTGATTTTGTTCCTCCGCCGCCGCCACCTGTGCCTCCTCCTCCTCCTCCTGCGAGGTGCCTTCCTCCTGCGCGGTTGCGGGGAGCGGCTCTGGGGCGTCCCACGCCAAGGTGGGCAGCCATCCGCCTCGCTGCTCCGGGTCCTCTTCCTTCCAAGCATGCTTGGCATGCGAGGGCCTGGAAGCTCAGCAGACTGTGGGCCAGCTGCCGGGGCCCTGCTTTTATAGGGCCGGAACGAAAGGCGGTGAGGTGGCTGGTGACAGCAGGAGGCCACTGTGATGCGATCGTGACTGTGGCCAATGCGCGTGGCCAAATATGGCGTGTTTGGGCGTGGGGGGGCGTGTGGCCTGAAAGGTGCCGAAATGTGGGAGGAGGAGGAGGAGGGTGGTGGGGGTTGAGGGCCCCTTTCCTGGGGCTCGCTCTGGCCTGCCAAGTTGCTTGCCTGCGAGAAGGGCGGCCCCTTGGGCACAGGGACCGCCCTCCACCTCCTGTCATGAGCCCTGGGCTCCAGCCCCCTGCTCATGCCGTGCCTGGGGTCCCCTCGATGAGACGGTGGCAAGAACATGCCAGGAGGGTCGGGGCTCCTCGGTGAGCCCCCACCGAGCCGGCACCCTGCAAGTGGCACAGCCCCCCACGCTCGCCAGTGGCTGAGAGGGGGCAAAGCATCCAGACATGGCGCCGGCCGGCGGGAAAAGGAGTCCCGGCCGGCCCGCGCAAGCTCTGCCAGCGTTCCATAAAAGAATTGCTGATTGCCAAGCGTTGCGTGGGCTCTTCTTCCCCGTCCCCTGTCCTTGCCCCTGGAGCGTGGAGAGGTGTCGTCTCTTCTGCACGGAGCGCGGAGGGAGGGAGAGGGGAGGAGAGGGCCTGGCGTCCTTTGGGCTGCTGTGCCAGCACGACGTGAGGAGCCTGTCGGAGGCCACCGAGGGAGGTGCTTGGGGCCTGGAGGTGGGGGTGGGTTCAGTCTGAGGTGCACCCTTGCTCCGTTCGCTCGGACGAAGGACAAAGCTTCTCACCGCTTTTGCGGTCTCTTGCTTACGCGTTGCGAGAAAGAGCTCTCCCGTGTTGTTGGAAGAATCGGAGCTGGAGAACGGGAGCCTTCTGGCAGGTTTGCAGGAAGAAGCTCTTGCCCTTCTCAGGCATCTGCCAGAAGATGGTTTGGAGGCACACGAAGGACGAGGTGAGCTCAGGGAACAGCCAGCAGAACTTCAGCAAGGACGACTTGTGCCGGGACCAACACGAGCCTTGCTTTGAGGAGGTGCCCGTCCTAGCGGGACAAGGGGAGAGCAGTGAGTGCCATTTAGTCTGACTTCAGCAAGGCCCGTGACACAGCCTCCCCCGGTGTCCAGATGGGCGAGGCGTGGACGGGAGAAGGAGACTACCCGGTGGGAGGGCCGCTGCCTTGTGCTCAGCAGGACAAACCCCGCGCGCGGGGCAGCCGCTAGTGGTGGTGTGCGTCAGGGCAGTGGTGGGGCTGATGCGGGTGAGGGTCTGACGTAAGGGCCTGGGTGGCAGTGGGACGGGCCACCTTCCGCAAGGTCGTGGGTGCCCCTTGCCATGTGAGGAAGGCAGCAGCCTGATGGAAGGCAGGCCCTCTCGTCGCCTCTCCCTCGGGGCTCGGTGCCGACGAGATGGCCCCTCTTCTGGAGGGGCGGTGGTGGTGGATGGGAAAGAGGGGCCCACGCAGCCCTTTGAGAATCGACGAAAGAACTGTGTATTGGCGGGCGATGTTGCAGGTGAGCCTGCGGGAAGTCCGTAGAGTTTGTTTTCAGTTAAACCGGACGTTGCCCTTGCGAACCGGCGTTGGCTATGACCAATGACTGCGTTGTCTCTCAAGTGTTGTTCAATAACTCCCAGAATGACCTCCCTAACTTTCCCTGGCACTGAGGTGAGAGCGATACTGTGGCAACCAGAAATTCCTAGGGTTCGCTGCCTTTCTTATGATAATTTTACTCCATTTCAAAGACGATTACCAAATTGTTGATGTTACAGCCTGAAAACACCAGAACGTAAGGCACCAGCAAAGCAGGAAGGTGTGCATGGAACCGGAAAGTTTCCCAAAAGAGCCTCCTACTCGAAGACAGAGAGCAGGAGGGGTCACAGGAGTGCAGTGCAGATGCCGTCGCCAAAGTGCCGGCTAAGAGAGGACAAGAGCGTTTTGATTCTTTTGTCGTTGTTTATTGTCCGTTCAGGAAGGTGCGGAGGCTGGGCCACCGGTAGGGAGCCGGCCGGGCGCTCCTGCGACGCTGTTGTTGGCATCTCACGCAAGGGAGCCTGGATGGCTGGGGTACTGCCAGGTCATCGCTGTGGCAGGTAGACCCACTGCCATCGGTGACTGGACTGTTCTTGAGGTGGATCCACCTCCATGGGCTCCACGCTGTCGTCTGGTGGATTAACAGCCGTCGGCCCCATGCTGTGCTCGGGTGGATCGATGTCCATGGGCTCCACGTCGTCCTTTGGTGGTCTGTCACGCCTGGTCCTCAGACCGTGCCTGAGCAGATAGGCACGCCAGGGCCCCACGCTGTTCCCCTGGGTGGCCACAGCTGCGTGCTGGACGACCTCGGTCGCAAGAGCGTGGGCGATGGCTCTCATGGTGCGAGGGGGGATGTTCCTCCTCCTCCTCATCCTCCGCTGCTTCCCCATCTTCAGGCTCCTGAGAGGGTCCTTCCTCTTTGGCTGTTGCGGGAAGCGTCCCTGTGCTGTCCCACGCAAAGGTGGGCAGCCACCCGCCTCGCTGCTCAGGCTGGTGCCTGGCAGGCAGACGCGCCTGGGCTCCACGGCGTTCCCTGGTGGGCCTAGAGCCAAGAGCTGCATGGTGTCGCTGAGGGAAGCGAGGTGGACAGCGCTGACGGCACGAGGGTTGATTTTGTTCCTCCGCCGCCGCCGCCTGTGCCTCCTCCTCCTCCTCCTGCGAGGTGCCTTCCTCCTGCGCGGTTGCGGGGAGCGGCTCTGGGGCGTCCCACGCCAAGGTGGGCAGCCATCCGCCTCGCTGCTCCGGGTCCTCTTCCTTCCAAGCATGCTTGGCATGCGAGGGCCTGGAAGCTCAGCAGACTGTGGGCCAGCTGCCGGGGCCCTGCTTTTATAGGGCCGGAACGAAAGGCGGTGAGGTGGCTGGTGACGGCAGGAGGCCACTGTGATGCGATCGTGACTGTGGCCAATGCGCGTGGCCAAATATGGCGTGTTTGGGCGTGGGGGGGCGTGTGGCCTGAAAGGTGCCGAAATGTGGGAGGAGGAGGAGGAGGGTGGTGGGGGTTGAGGGCCCCTTTCCTGGGGCTCGCTCTGGCCTGCCAAGTTGCTTGCCTGCGAGAAGGGCGGCCCCTTGGGCACAGGGACCGCCCTCCACCTCCTGTCATGAGCCCTGGGCTCCAGCCCCCTGCTCATGCCGTGCCTGGGGTCCCCTCGATGAGACGGTGGCAAGAACATGCCAGGAGGGTCGGGGCTCCTCGGTGAGCCCCCACCGAGCCGGCACCCTGCAAGTGGCACAGCCCCCCACGCTCGCCAGTGGCTGAGAGGGGGCAAAGCATCCAGACATGGCGCCGGCCGGCGGGAAAAGGAGTCCCGGCCGGCCCGCGCAAGCTCTGCCAGCGTTCCATAAAAGAATTGCTGATTGCCAAGCGTTGCGTGGGCTCTTCTTCCCCGTCCCCTGTCCTTGCCCCTGGAGCGTGGAGAGGTGTCGTCTCTTCTGCACGGAGCGCGGAGGGAGGGAGAGGGGAGGAGAGGGCCTGGCGTCCTTTGGGCTGCTGTGCCAGCACGACGTGAGGAGCCTGTCGGAGGCCACCGAGGGAGGTGCTTGGGGCCTGGAGGTGGGGGTGGGTTCAGTCTGAGGTGCACCCTTGCTCCGTTCGCTCGGACGAAGGACAAAGCTTCTCACCGCTTTTGCGGTCTCTTGCTTACGCGTTGCGAGAAAGAGCTCTCCCGTGTTGTTGGAAGAATCGGAGCTGGAGAACGGGAGCCTTCTGGCAGGTTTGCAGGAAGAAGCTCTTGCCCTTCTCAGGCATCTGCCAGAAGATGGTTTGGAGGCACACGAAGGACGAGGTGAGCTCAGGGAACAGCCAGCAGAACTTCAGCAAGGACGACTTGTGCCGGGACCAACACGAGCCTTGCTTTGAGGAGGTGCCCGTCCTAGCGGGACAAGGGGAGAGCAGTGAGTGCCATTTAGTCTGACTTCAGCAAGGCCCGTGACACAGCCTCCCCCGGTGTCCAGATGGGCGAGGCGTGGACGGGAGAAGGAGACTACCCGGTGGGAGGGCCGCTGCCTTGTGCTCAGCAGGACAAACCCCGCGCGCGGGGCAGCCGCTAGTGGTGGTGTGCGTCAGGGCAGTGGTGGGGCTGATGCGGGTGAGGGTCTGACGTAAGGGCCTGGGTGGCAGTGGGACGGGCCACCTTCCGCAAGGTCGTGGGTGCCCCTTGCCATGTGAGGAAGGCAGCAGCCTGATGGAAGGCAGGCCCTCTCGTCGCCTCTCCCTCGGGGCTCGGTGCCGACGAGATGGCCCCTCTTCTGGAGGGGCGGTGGTGGTGGATGGGAAAGAGGGGCCCACGCAGCCCTTTGAGAATCGACGAAAGAACTGTGTATTGGCGGGCGATGTTGCAGGTGAGCCTGCGGGAAGTCCGTAGAGTTTGTTTTCAGTTAAACCGGACGTTGCCCTTGCGAACCGGCGTTGGCTATGACCAATGACTGCGTTGTCTCTCAAGTGTTGTTCAATAACTCCCAGAATGACCTCCCTAACTTTCCCTGGCACTGAGGTGAGAGCGATACTGTGGCAACCAGAAATTCCTAGGGTTCGCTGCCTTTCTTATGATAATTTTACTCCATTTCAAAGACGATTACCAAATTGTTGATGTTACAGCCTGAAAACACCAGAACGTAAGGCACCAGCAAAGCAGGAAGGTGTGCATGGAACCGGAAAGTTTCCCAAAAGAGCCTCCTACTCGAAGACAGAGAGCAGGAGGGGTCACAGGAGTGCAGTGCAGATGCCGTCGCCAAAGTGCCGGCTAAGAGAGGACAAGAGCGTTTTGATTCTTTTGTCGTTGTTTATTGTCCGTTCAGGAAGGTGCGGAGGCTGGGCCACCGGTAGGGAGCCGGCCGGGCGCTCCTGCGACGCTGTTGTTGGCATCTCACGCAAGGGAGCCTGGATGGCTGGGGTACTGCCAGGTCATCGCTGTGGCAGGTAGACCCACTGCCATCGGTGACTGGACTGTTCTTGAGGTGGATCCACCTCCATGGGCTCCACGCTGTCGTCTGGTGGATTAACAGCCGTCGGCCCCATGCTGTGCTCGGGTGGATCGATGTCCATGGGCTCCACGTCGTCCTTTGGTGGTCTGTCACGCCTGGTCCTCAGACCGTGCCTGAGCAGATAGGCACGCCAGGGCCCCACGCTGTTCCCCTGGGTGGCCACAGCTGCGTGCTGGACGACCTCGGTCGCAAGAGCGTGGGCGATGGCTCTCATGGTGCGAGGGGGGATGTTCCTCCTCCTCCTCATCCTCCGCTGCTTCCCCATCTTCAGGCTCCTGAGAGGGTCCTTCCTCTTTGGCTGTTGCGGGAAGCGTCCCTGTGCTGTCCCACGCAAAGGTGGGCAGCCACCCGCCTCGCTGCTCAGGCTGGTGCCTGGCAGGCAGACGCGCCTGGGCTCCACGGCGTTCCCTGGTGGGCCTAGAGCCAAGAGCTGCATGGTGTCGCTGAGGGAAGCGAGGTGGACAGCGCTGACGGCACGAGGGTTGATTTTGTTCCTCCGCCGCCGCCGCCTGTGCCTCCTCCTCCTCCTCCTGCGAGGTGCCTTCCTCCTGCGCGGTTGCGGGGAGCGGCTCTGGGGCGTCCCACGCCAAGGTGGGCAGCCATCCGCCTCGCTGCTCCGGGTCCTCTTCCTTCCAAGCATGCTTGGCATGCGAGGGCCTGGAAGCTCAGCAGACTGTGGGCCAGCTGCCGGGGCCCTGCTTTTATAGGGCCGGAACGAAAGGCGGTGAGGTGGCTGGTGACGGCAGGAGGCCACTGTGATGCGATCGTGACTGTGGCCAATGCGCGTGGCCAAATATGGCGTGTTTGGGCGTGGGGGGGCGTGTGGCCTGAAAGGTGCCGAAATGTGGGAGGAGGAGGAGGAGGAGGAGGGTGGTGGGGGCTGAGGGCCCCTTTCCTGGGGCTCGCTCTGGCCTGCCAAGTTGCTTGCCTGCGAGAAGGGCGGCCCCTTGGGCACAGGGACCGCCCTCCACCTCCCGTCATGAGCCCTGGGCTCCAGCCCCCTGCTCATGCCGTGCCTGGGGTCCCCTCGATGAGACGGTGGCAAGAACATGCCAGGAGGGTCGGGGCTCCTCGGTGAGCCCCCACCGAGCCGGCACCCTGCAAGTGGCACAGCCCCCCACGCTCGCCAGTGGCTGAGAGGGGGCAAAGCATCCAGACATGGCGCCGGCCGGCGGGAAAAGGAGTCCCGGCCGGCCCGCGCAAGCTCTGCCAGCGTTCCATAAAAGAATTGCTGATTGCCAAGCGTTGCGTGGGCTCTTCTTCCCCGTCCCCTGTCCTTGCCCCTGGAGCGTGGAGAGGTGTCGTCTCTTCTGCACGGAGCGCGGAGGGAGGGAGAGGGGAGGAGAGGGCCTGGCGTCCTTTGGGCTGCTGTGCCAGCACGACGTGAGGAGCCTGTCGGAGGCCACCGAGGGAGGTGCTTGGGGCCTGGAGGTGGGGGTGGGTTCAGTCTGAGGTGCACCCTTGCTCCGTTCGCTCGGACGAAGGACAAAGCTTCTCACCGCTTTTGCGGTCTCTTGCTTACGCGTTGCGAGAAAGAGCTCTCCCGTGTTGTTGGAAGAATCGGAGCTGGAGAACGGGAGCCTTCTGGCAGGTTTGCAGGAAGAAGCTCTTGCCCTTCTCAGGCATCTGCCAGAAGATGGTTTGGAGGCACACGAAGGACGAGGTGAGCTCAGGGAACAGCCAGCAGAACTTCAGCAAGGACGACTTGTGCCGGGACCAACACGAGCCTTGCTTTGAGGAGGTGCCCGTCCTAGCGGGACAAGGGGAGAGCAGTGAGTGCCATTTAGTCTGACTTCAGCAAGGCCCGTGACACAGCCTCCCCCGGTGTCCAGATGGGCGAGGCGTGGACGGGAGAAGGAGACTACCCGGTGGGAGGGCCGCTGCCTTGTGCTCAGCAGGACAAACCCCGCGCGCGGGGCAGCCGCTAGTGGTGGTGTGCGTCAGGGCAGTGGTGGGGCTGATGCGGGTGAGGGTCTGACGTAAGGGCCTGGGTGGCAGTGGGACGGGCCACCTTCCGCAAGGTCGTGGGTGCCCCTTGCCATGTGAGGAAGGCAGCAGCCTGATGGAAGGCAGGCCCTCTCGTCGCCTCTCCCTCGGGGCTCGGTGCCGACGAGATGGCCCCTCTTCTGGAGGGGCGGTGGTGGTGGATGGGAAAGAGGGGCCCACGCAGCCCTTTGAGAATCGACGAAAGAACTGTGTATTGGCGGGCGATGTTGCAGGTGAGCCTGCGGGAAGTCCGTAGAGTTTGTTTTCAGTTAAACCGGACGTTGCCCTTGCGAACCGGCGTTGGCTATGACCAATGACTGCGTTGTCTCTCAAGTGTTGTTCAATAACTCCCAGAATGACCTCCCTAACTTTCCCTGGCACTGAGGTGAGAGCGATACTGTGGCAACCAGAAATTCCTAGGGTTCGCTGCCTTTCTTATGATAATTTTACTCCATTTCAAAGACGATTACCAAATTGTTGATGTTACAGCCTGAAAACACCAGAACGTAAGGCACCAGCAAAGCAGGAAGGTGTGCATGGAACCGGAAAGTTTCCCAAAAGAGCCTCCTACTCGAAGACAGAGAGCAGGAGGGGTCACAGGAGTGCAGTGCAGATGCCGTCGCCAAAGTGCCGGCTAAGAGAGGACAAGAGCGTTTTGATTCTTTTGTCGTTGTTTATTGTCCGTTCAGGAAGGTGCGGAGGCTGGGCCACCGGTAGGGAGCCGGCCGGGCGCTCCTGCGACGCTGTTGTTGGCATCTCACGCAAGGGAGCCTGGATGGCTGGGGTACTGCCAGGTCATCGCTGTGGCAGGTAGACCCACTGCCATCGGTGACTGGACTGTTCTTGAGGTGGATCCACCTCCATGGGCTCCACGCTGTCGTCTGGTGGATTAACAGCCGTCGGCCCCATGCTGTGCTCGGGTGGATCGATGTCCATGGGCTCCACGTCGTCCTTTGGTGGTCTGTCACGCCTGGTCCTCAGACCGTGCCTGAGCAGATAGGCACGCCAGGGCCCCACGCTGTTCCCCTGGGTGGCCACAGCTGCGTGCTGGACGACCTCGCTCGCAAGAGCGTGGGCGATGGCTCTCATGGTGCGAGGGGGGATGTTCCTCCTCCTCCTCATCCTCCGCTGCTTCCCCATCTTCAGGCTCCTGAGAGGGTCCTTCCTCTTTGGCTGTTGCGGGAAGCGTCCCTGTGCTGTCCCACGCAAAGGTGGGCAGCCACCCGCCTCGCTGCTCAGGCTGGTGCCTGGCAGGCAGACGCGCCTGGGCTCCACGGCGTTCCCTGGTGGGCCTAGAGCCAAGAGCTGCATGGTGTCGCTGAGGGAAGCGAGGTGGACAGCGCTGACGGCACGAGGGTTGATTTTGTTCCTCCGCCGCCGCCGCCTGTGCCTCCTCCTCCTCCTCCTGCGAGGTGCCTTCCTCCTGCGCGGTTGCGGGGAGCGGCTCTGGGGCGTCCCACGCCAAGGTGGGCAGCCATCCGCCTCGCTGCTCCGGGTCCTCTTCCTTCCAAGCATGCTTGGCATGCGAGGGCCTGGAAGCTCAGCAGACTGTGGGCCAGCTGCCGGGGCCCTGCTTTTATAGGGCCGGAACGAAAGGCGGTGAGGTGGCTGGTGACAGCAGGAGGCCACTGTGATGCGATCGTGACTGTGGCCAATGCGCGTGGCCAAATATGGCGTGTTTGGGCGTGGGGGGGCGTGTGGCCTGAAAGGTGCCGAAATGTGGGAGGAGGAGGAGGAGGGTGGTGGGGGTTGAGGGCCCCTTTCCTGGGGCTCGCTCTGGCCTGCCAAGTTGCTTGCCTGCGAGAAGGGCGGCCCCTTGGGCACAGGGACCGCCCTCCACCTCCTGTCATGAGCCCTGGGCTCCAGCCCCCTGCTCATGCCGTGCCTGGGGTCCCCTCGATGAGACGGTGGCAAGAACATGCCAGGAGGGTCGGGGCTCCTCGGTGAGCCCCCACCGAGCCGGCACCCTGCAAGTGGCACAGCCCCCCACGCTCGCCAGTGGCTGAGAGGGGGCAAAGCATCCAGACATGGCGCCGGCCGGCGGGAAAAGGAGTCCCGGCCGGCCCGCGCAAGCTCTGCCAGCGTTCCATAAAAGAATTGCTGATTGCCAAGCGTTGCGTGGGCTCTTCTTCCCCGTCCCCTGTCCTTGCCCCTGGAGCGTGGAGAGGTGTCGTCTCTTCTGCACGGAGCGCGGAGGGAGGGAGAGGGGAGGAGAGGGCCTGGCGTCCTTTGGGCTGCTGTGCCAGCACGACGTGAGGAGCCTGTCGGAGGCCACCGAGGGAGGTGCTTGGGGCCTGGAGGTGGGGGTGGGTTCAGTCTGAGGTGCACCCTTGCTCCGTTCGCTCGGACGAAGGACAAAGCTTCTCACCGCTTTTGCGGTCTCTTGCTTACGCGTTGCGAGAAAGAGCTCTCCCGTGTTGTTGGAAGAATCGGAGCTGGAGAACGGGAGCCTTCTGGCAGGTTTGCAGGAAGAAGCTCTTGCCCTTCTCAGGCATCTGCCAGAAGATGGTTTGGAGGCACACGAAGGACGAGGTGAGCTCAGGGAACAGCCAGCAGAACTTCAGCAAGGACGACTTGTGCCGGGACCAACACGAGCCTTGCTTTGAGGAGGTGCCCGTCCTAGCGGGACAAGGGGAGAGCAGTGAGTGCCATTTAGTCTGACTTCAGCAAGGCCCGTGACACAGCCTCCCCCGGTGTCCAGATGGGCGAGGCGTGGACGGGAGAAGGAGACTACCCGGTGGGAGGGCCGCTGCCTTGTGCTCAGCAGGACAAACCCCGCGCGCGGGGCAGCCGCTAGTGGTGGTGTGCGTCAGGGCAGTGGTGGGGCTGATGCGGGTGAGGGTCTGACGTAAGGGCCTGGGTGGCAGTGGGACGGGCCACCTTCCGCAAGGTCGTGGGTGCCCCTTGCCATGTGAGGAAGGCAGCAGCCTGATGGAAGGCAGGCCCTCTCGTCGCCTCTCCCTCGGGGCTCGGTGCCGACGAGATGGCCCCTCTTCTGGAGGGGCGGTGGTGGTGGATGGGAAAGAGGGGCCCACGCAGCCCTTTGAGAATCGACGAAAGAACTGTGTATTGGTGGGCGATGTTGCAGGTGAGCCTGAGGGAAGTCCGTAGAGTTTGTTTTCAGTTAAACCGGACGTTGCCCTTGCGAACCGGCGTTGGCTATGACCAATGACTGCGTTGTCTCTCAAGTGTTGTTCAATAACTCCCAGAATGACCTCCCTAACTTTCCCTGGCACTGAGGTGAGAGCGATACTGTGGCAACCAGAAATTCCTAGGGTTCGCTGCCTTTCTTATGATAATTTTACTCCATTTCAAAGACGATTACCAAATTGTTGATGTTACAGCCTGAAAACACCAGAACGTAAGGCACCAGCAAAGCAGGAAGGTGTGCATGGAAACGGAAAGTTTCCCAAAAGAGCCTCCTACTCGAAGACAGAGAGCAGGAGGGGTCACAGGAGTGCAGTGCAGATGCCGTCGCCAAAGTGCCGGCTAAGAGAGGACAAGAGCGTTTTGATTCTTTTGTCGTTGTTTATTGTCCGTTCAGGAAGGTGCGGAGGCTGGGCCACCGGTAGGGAGCCGGCCGGGCGCTCCTGCGACGCTGTTGTTGGCATCTCACGCAAGGGAGCCTGGATGGCTGGGGTACTGCCAGGTCATCGCTGTGGCAGGTAGACCCACTGCCATCGGTGACTGGACTGTTCTTGAGGTGGATCCACCTCCATGGGCTCCACGCTGTCGTCTGGTGGATTAACAGCCGTCGGCCCCATGCTGTGCTCGGGTGGATCGATGTCCATGGGCTCCACGTCGTCCTTTGGTGGTCTGTCACGCCTGGTCCTCAGACCGTGCCTGAGCAGATAGGCACGCCAGGGCCCCACGCTGTTCCCCTGGGTGGCCACAGCTGCGTGCTGGACGACCTCGCTCGCAAGAGCGTGGGCGATGGCTCTCATGGTGCGAGGGGGGATGTTCCTCCTCCTCCTCATCCTCCGCTGCTTCCCCATCTTCAGGCTCCTGAGAGGGTCCTTCCTCTTTGGCTGTTGCGGGAAGCGTCCCTGTGCTGTCCCACGCAAAGGTGGGCAGCCACCCGCCTCGCTGCTCAGGCTGGTGCCTGGCAGGCAGACGCGCCTGGGCTCCACGGCGTTCCCTGGTGGGCCTAGAGCCAAGAGCTGCATGGTGTCGCTGAGGGAAGCGAGGTGGACAGCGCTGACGGCACGAGGGTTGATTTTGTTCCTCCGCCGCCGCCGCCTGTGCCTCCTCCTCCTCCTCCTGCGAGGTGCCTTCCTCCTGCGCGGTTGCGGGGAGCGGCTCTGGGGCGTCCCACGCCAAGGTGGGCAGCCATCCGCCTCGCTGCTCCGGGTCCTCTTCCTTCCAAGCATGC